>NC_059109.1:96656661-97273953 GCF_020740685.1 Jaculus jaculus
ACAGGTCATGTTTTGCTATTGGAATTTTTGCTCAGTCTCATTGTCATTGTTGTTAGCTACAACAGATGAAGTAAAGGCACTGTGCTTTCAGTCACAACTGAACCATCTCTCAGATGAATCCCAGGTAGACCATTCTGAAGACAAAATAAGGATCAAACATTTCCTAGTGTACAGAGCATGACTTAAATTTCAAAGAGTGTTCAGGTTATTTTTAAAAGTTATGTATGGCCATAGAAAAGCTTTCATGAGGTTTCTTTCTATATGATTAGTACTTAGAATAGTTGATAAAAATATTGAAACCTCTGTAGAGGTAGCAGAGAGAGGGGACACATACATGAAAGTCTACAACTTCACAAGCTAACATGAAGGACTGAATTTATAAGTATATGGTAACATAAAATCTTTTGCCCTATTGGTCCTTGAGGTCAGTAGTTCTAGATGGCTTCCTTCTTTGTCTTGCAAATCTGAACTTCTGGCCAAAGTTGGTGATCTACTGAGGTATGAAAGAACATGTTCTTAGTTAGGAATATTTATAAATTAGAAATTGTAAAAGATGGTAACCAGTGAGTCTCGAGATACATCTGGCTTTGCCTGTGGCTTCTAGCATGTTTGTCTCTCTGTTATATTCCCATTCTGTTTTTATTTTTAAGTTTATCCTCTCACGCATGCCTTTACCTCTTTTGTTGTTGTTTTTATTTTTATTTATTTATTTGAGAACAATAGATAGAAGAGAGAGAAAGAGGCAGACAGAGAGAGAGAGAGAGAGAATGAATATGGGTGCATCAGGACTTCCAGCCACTGCAAACGAACTCCAGATGTATGCACAACCTTGTGCATCTGTCTTATGTGGGTCCTGGGGAATCGAACCTCAAACTGGGGTCCTTAGGCTTCACAGGCAAGCGCTTAACCACTAAACCATCTCTCCAGCCCTGCCTTTGTTTTTATTTGAGGTGTTTCGAGGGCATGTTTCAAAAGCAGCTCTGGAAAAGCAGGTATTTAATTCTGTACTAGTGCTGCTAACCTGCATGGACAAATATGCCACTGTTTAACAGATGCCTGCTGCACTCTGAACAGCCATGTCCCAGCAGAGAGGAGGCGATTGTTCCAGAATCTAATCAAGTCATGGCCTGTCTGTGTCCTAACCTATTTAGCTTTTCTTTCATTAATCAGAGCCAGTGCAGGTAAGAAGGGACTAGGGGATCCATTAGAGTGACACATGGTGACCTACTCAAACTTTTGGTTGTCTTAGAAGAATGTTTCAGGCTTTGTTGCAAACATATGAAAGCTATTTCATGACTTAGACTTTTGTAAAGTTTTTACAGGCAGTTAATATCTTCCTCATTTCCTAAGTACAGAAGGAGCTGCATAATAGTGGCTCATTTCAGTCAAGAGCCACTCCCTGCTTCCATCAAGGATGAGCCATGTAGATGCTAATAGTCTTATGGCTATTGTGTTGCCTAGTGACATCATGGGAGTCTCAGTTTGTCCATGTCCTAGAATGTTGGTTCAATATTCCCATTGTCCAACCAGGTCTTTCTTAGAATGTATTCCTGTTGCTAATTGGCATGTGATTTGTGATTAGGTTCTTCATGTTCCCTATGATATTTTCATATTTATGATATTCAAGCACAAACTGTTTGATATGCTGCTTAATCTTGCTTCCTAAGAAACATGTATGAAAGAGGAAGAAGCTGTCTTAATTACAAAAGTGATGAATGAGGTAGGCCATCAGTACTATTTTTCATACTTTTAGAGATGCTGAAAATGCATTCAGATTTGCATTTAGGACCAAAGAATGTTATTTGGGAAAGAAGTGTTATGAGTTTTGTCATTGGAAATTTCTCCACAGATATTTATCTGGATAATAACATTCATTGTTGCTAGTCTCAGATAACAATCCCGCTTCCTTTAAAATTGGAAATTTTTAATAAGCCTAAATACTCTAGCTCTATCCACAAGTCTTTTGCCCTCCCCAGATATTTACAGATATATTAAAACATCCTCAGTTGCCATGGTGAAAATTTCTAGGACCCTTGGTGGATAATAAAATTCAAGGATATGCAAATATCTTCTATGAAGTAGCAACATATTTGCATAGAACCTAAACATATGTCCCTATATCCTGTATTTTTCCCTATTTGAAGGAGTCAATTGTACACAAACCTCCTAATTTCTCATATACCTCATACAAACACTATAAGTTGTATTTCAAGCTGCATAAATGATTAGCACAGATTAGTGCTTAGGAAATAATGATAAGAAAAAGTCTACACATGTTCAGTACAGTACATGTGCAAATAAGTTTTTCCAAAGACTGTGGTTAATGAATCCACAGATATTGAATCTATCAACTGGCAGAACTAACCATAAATCTGAAACATTACTCTTTACTTATCAATTATATAGATATTAAAAACATTTCATCTGCTTCACCTAGTTTAAAATTTAAATATTATACAGATATTTATATTATCTTACATTTCTTACAAACTTATTATGCCTTCAAGTTTCCCCACCATCCATATGTTTTTAAGTATATACTTCTAATAACAATTTTTAAAGTACATAATATGGGCAAAAAAACACTCATTTGTCTTGGAGGAAAAATAGGTGGGTTCTAGGGCCAAAAATTATGCTCACATGTAGGAAGGACAGGATAATTCTCTAAAATATAAAGCCAGAGAAGTTTGTGTGCATTGTGGGGCTCATGAGAAACCTGCATGACCTGTGTCTCCATCTGTGAGACCAAGCATGGGCAACAGTACTTATAGGTGGATGAAGACCAGAAGGTACCCAGGGGCATATTGTAAAGTAGGTCTTCTGCACACTGTTGAGTTAAGTAAATCGGTTCAGATTTTTGGAGATCAAGTTGAAATAACTGTGAGTTCTTAAAATAATATGATGATAGCATCATGGCTTTGATTATTGTAGGGATCAAAATGTTTGGGCTTGGAATTCATCTGCTATAAATTTAGTTCACAATATTCAATATAATATTTAATAACTAGGTTCCATTAAGATGGCAATATGTGGGGCTGAAGATATGGCTCAAAGGTTAAAGTGCTTGCCTGTAGAGCCTAATTTCCCAGTGCCCACATAAAGCCAGATACACAAAGTGCTTCATGCATCTGGAGTTAGTTTGCGGTAGTAGATAGAGGGTCTGATGCACCCATATTCATATCCTCCCTCTCTCTCTCTCTCTCTCTCTCTGCTTACAAATAAATAAAAATACTTGGGGCTGGAGAAATTTCTTAGTGGTTAAGGTACTTGCCTGCAAAGTCTAACTACCCAGGTTTGATTCCCCAGCACCCACATAAAGCTCCATCCACAAAGTGACATATGTACCTGGAGCTTTCCTGTAGCAGCTAGAAACCCTGACCTGCCCATTCTGTCTCTCTAACTTCCCTTCAAAATAAATTTTAAAAAATAGTAAATAAATAAGTAAAAGTATTTTAACAGATGGCAATATTTACATAAACTGTCTTTTTATCAGAATGTATTAAGGATAGGTTTTAATACAAATCTACACAGAGATAGAAGCTTTTGCAGAGGACAGTAGTGCACACTTAAGGGACAGTATGGGCTTCTCAAGAATATGTTCTGGATAAACTCTCAGAACTGCACAAATAGATATTGTGAAGAAGAGCAACCTACAAATTGGTACTACAAAGACTTAGCAAAGGGGCTAGCAGCATGGCCAGACCCCAGGTGTTGCAGTCAGGTTTGCATTGCTGGTAGAAATCATACAACCAAGAGCAGTTTGTGGGACAAAGAGGTTTATTTTGGCTTGCAGGCTCTAGGGGAAAGTTCCATGATGGCAGGGAAAATGATGGCATGAGCAGATGTGGACATTATCCCCTTGCAAACCTCAAGTGAACAATAGCAACAGGAGAGTGTGCCAAACACTGGTAGAGAAACTGGCTATAACACCCATAAGCCCATCCTCAACCATACACTCCCTCCAGGAGGTGTTGATTTGCAAATCTCCATCACCCTAGCATTCAGAAAACCTAAGTTTATGGGGGACACCTGAATCAAACCATCACACCAGGTGTTGGGGAAAGTAAAGAAGGGTAAGAGTACAGCAGGATAATGCTAGATCTGACCCAGTAGGTAGAGGTATCCTATGACCTTGACATTTACTCTGAGTGAAGGAATGCAACATCAGGACTTCAAGTAGAGGATGGAGATCTTCTGAATACCTTTTCATTGCTGGGACAAGATGTCTAATTAGAAGTCACTTATGGATGAAGGGGTTTATTTCAGGCTTAAAATTATGAGAGGAAATTTCATCATAGTGTTGAAAATATGGCAGAGCATGCAACCAACTCAGATATTCATATATCAGCAGCAGGGTAGGAGCAGCAAAAGTGAGGTAGCTAGTGGGCCAGACTAATAAATCTCCTGGTCTGCCCACAATGACACACTTCCTCTAGCAAGCATCCACCTCCCAAGGACTGTAATAACTTGGGATTAAGTATGAAGCTTAGTCACAAATGCATGGGGATATGAGGGACATTTCACATTTAAACTGCCATATATGGTTTCTGAATGATCCTTAAGATGATTAGTAGAAATAATAGATCTTGGACTTCATCACTATCTTGCTGGAAGTCAAACAGTATGATAGTCTGTACAAATATTCAAATCAGCATGATCAAAGATAAACTCTTAAGGTTAAACCATACCCTGAACAGGGATTGCTGGGTCCTATAGCTCAATCAGGGCTTCTCCCTGATTGCTATATTCCTGGCTGGTAATTTTCTTAACCTTATAACAATTCCTTGCATTATATATGATTGAATTTTTATATGAAACTTATGGCAAAATGTTACTATATGTATTAAAAATCAAAATGATCATCTTATTCTTTGGAATAACAATTACACTATTAGAAATTGTAATATAATTAGCTAAAATTTAGAACAAATAAGCTCAATATTGTATGAATATATAATAACAATACATCAGTAAGCATCTAAATTCATAGCAATGGAGAAATGATTAGTATTTTATGATATGGTTTGTAACATAAAGCTATGCATATTAAATGTGAGAAATGTATTATAAAATACTATAACAAATTAAAGGATAAATTTGCAGAAAAGGTCAAGAAGGAAATGTGATATTTATTACAGGAGTCTATATGATTATATAAAATATTTTCCTTTATTTATATTATCCCCACTCTCATAAATTTTGTAATTTTTCTTCTAGAATGTATTTTTAATAAAAAGGGTTGATGGGGTCCGAGTGTCACATTCAGAGTACAGTTATGTACTGCATAATGACATTGAGATTAACAGAAGACCACATATATGATGGACATCTCATAAAATTTTGTTCCTTACTGTCATCAAAATAATATTAACTTATATTAGTAAACTAGTAAATGTAATGATATTTATAGAATGATGAAAAATTACCTATGATGCACATCTCAGAACATGTCCCTTCAATAAGATGTGTGGGGCTGGAGAGATGGCTTAGTGGTTAAGCGCTTGCCTGTGAAGCCTAAGGACTCCGGTTCGAGGCTCGGTTCCCCAGGTCCCACGTTAGCCAGATGCACAAGGGGGCGCACGCATCTGGAGTTCGTTTGCAGAGGCTGGAAGCCCTGGCACGCCCATTCTCTCTCTCTCCCTCTATCTGTCTTTCTCTCTGTGTCTGTCACTCTGAAATAAATAAATAACAATTAAAAAAAAAAAGATGTGTGTGTGTGGGTATCTATATATGTATGTGTGTATGTATATGTAAAATACAAGCCCTTAGGGATTTTTAAGGGCAAAGATGATGTTTCTATAAGTGACTTGAAGTCTGAGGCTTTCTATCTGCATATGCATATAGCTTATCTGGCATATAGGGTTATACTTCCCCACACTCAGCCTCAAATAAATGTTCATATTTAAAAAGATTAACAAGTAGATGAATATTCAGTGGTTTAAAACAAACTGTTAAAGAAATTTATAGCTCTTGAGAAATAGACATCTTTCTTTTTAGTATTGTCTAACCTAAGCATTACTTGTGATGAGACAGGTGTCAGAAGCTTGATAAAAATGCAGTTATGTTTAGCCCTCCACATCAGACCTATGAAAACAGAACCTCTGGGGGTGGTATCTACCAGTCGATTGGGATATACTATCACCCACATATGGCAACTTGGTATTTGAGGACATAGCAGATACATAAATGTCATTCTAACCTAACTTCTGTCCTTCTATACCCTTTTTTCTCCCCTGAAGGAGCTCCCAAGACTCTCATGTGAGAGGAAACTTCTGTCTATCCTTAGGAAAGGGACAACATTGTCTCTGATGCTTTGGGGAATACAGAGAACAAACTATAATAATGTGTCTTGCTTCTTGGTAGCCTATTATTTATTATCATCATATCCTGTGCCCTTTGTCCAATCATATTTCTTCAAACTATGCATTCTTCACCAGACCTAGCATAAATGTACATAAGGTTACTTGTTAACTTCTTTGTCCAGTCTCCTTTGGCACATGAAACTAATACAAAATGAATTTGTATGCCATTCTCTTAGAAGTCTATCTGCCTGATAGATGCTTTAGTCTTGAACCTAATGAGGGGTAAGGTTAAGAAGTCTTTCTCTACCCATAGTGTTTAAACACGTCCTCTACATGAATCCATATGTTGAAGTTTGAAGCAGTCTTGGGAGTTAAACATTGAGAAGTGGCATATTTGTCATATTCTAAGCTCAGTGGGTTTCCCTGACTGTAAAATATCTTGTTCAACTGTGATGGAATCTACAGAAGGGGCTCTTCCTCATACAGAGAGAAATGTCAAGGTGTACATGAGCAGGCTGCATGGAAGATGATAAGCAGTCTGTTTTCAAAGCTATGAAACCATATAGGCTTGTTCATTCTTTGAATTACATTATTATGTTTCTAGTGAACTCATACTATGATTCTAGATTAAAATGTTACAAAATTTGAGTGAGATGGTTAAATCATCCTCTGTGATATTGTTGAGTCATCAGGTTTTATAAGCTTAGAAGGTTCTTGAAGTTTAGATCAAAAAAAGTAGAATTATTCTTCTCATGAAGCTTCTTCCCGCCCTGCAGTAATTTTTCAGATGGGCTGGTAAGCCTTCAGACCTGGTTATGTCCCACCCATGGCTTACAAGAAAGTCTTTCTCATTATTTTATGCACTGCTATCATTTTTCTTTCTTTGAAAATGGAGGCAAAGTCTTTCATTTTTGATACTTTACAGGAACAGAAAATTATGAAATCTTCTTAATATGAAAAAGCAAGCAAGGTTGTAAGTATCTAATTATCTGAACCAGATGCAATAACATATGAACTGTGTTCATAAGTTTGGGAAATGGGATGCTTTTAACTTCTGTTCTTCCTTTATTTTCAACATATATTTTAGTTATCTTACAGAATTTCCTATTAATAACTGGTATAACCCCTTTTATAAAATAGTAAGTGGATTTTCCAATATAAGAATTTTTTGTACAAAGTAATATTTGTCTATCATAGATTCTATATTTAAAATTTACATATTGTCTTGAACATGACAAAGTCCACTTACTGGATGATCCATAACAACTTCAGTTGATGTGACCCACAAGTCAGAGGATAATATATATGGATTTATCATGCATCAAGTTATTTCTGGAAAAAGACTACATGGAAGGATATGTTAGATTTAAGGAAACAGTTAATTTCAAAGAGATGCCTGATGAATTTAATCTTTAGAAATTATGAAAAGAAAATTAAATAACTCAGATTCAGAGAGTACATAGACAATCGTTAAAATATAAGACCTCAACCATATTAAACGATTTGTTCAAATAGTCCACAAGACCATCTTCCCAATTAGCCTTTGACTCTAATTCATGTCATTTTTGGAAATGACATTTTCATGATATCAGTACTCTTTTCACAGAGGTATGTTACTTTTTGCATCACTGTCAGAGATACTTTAAGTGAGGAAGTTGATATTTTGGCTCATGGTTTGACAGGGCGTAATCCATCGTGTGAGGGAGAATCTGTGGAGTTGTGTTGAGAAGACTTTTTGGATGTTGTAGCAGGAATAGAAGTATATTGGTATAGAAGAAGACCAAAACCCAAGAAAGCAAATACCAAACCCTTCAGTTCTATGTGTAGTATCTGGAGCTCATAGTGGAATTATATGTACTCCAATAGGCTGGGTATCCCTAGCCCTTTGGCCTTTATGATTGAATCATATACTTGGTGTCTATTGGGCCAGCACCATATCTTGAGCTTTCCTCAGCTATTTTCCTTGCATCTCCAACATCCTGAAGGTCTCCACTGCAATTTAGCCTACACCTCCATAACTTCATGTATGGCCTCTGCTGACCTCCTTGTATGGAACCTGTTGTACATTGCCTTACCTGCTTTCTGGAATCTTGGTGCAAACATTCATGACCCATCAGTCTTTCATTTTGCATGCCTATAAAACAAGTTCCACACAGTAGGACCTGCTGTCCAATCAAGATGTAGTGAAACTCCCTTTTAGCATAGCTGGGGTGTCCATCTAAATGGCTGCCTTGCTTAGCCTGAGAAAGCATCTCCCTAGGTGTTCCTATGGGAGGAGAATGCCCTCGAGCTTTTGATAGGTGGGGTCTTGCTGTCAAGGCACCATTTTTATTGTTTCAGTGCAGAAGTGGAGGTACTCTAATCTTTTTAATAATTTAACCACTTCATCTTCTGGCACTTTGAATTTGTTCACTCTCCTTTTTATATCTCTTCTACCCCCTTTTCTTTCTTGCTGTAAATCCAAGTAAAGGAAGCAAAACCATGTGACAACCTGAATGCTATCATGTCTTGAAATTTCTTATATCAAACAAACAAATTAGACTGTTACTGTTGAACTTAGTGGCATTCTAATTTTCAGAACATGGGAATGATGCAGCCAGATTCTATACCACAATGGAGCATGGGTGGCCTCTAGACCCAGTTCTCAAAAGAGTCTTCATTAGCTTTTGGAACTTCATTAATACAGCTTGTACTATCCATGTTTCTCTCGGCATTTTGTTCTTTCACATTCCACCAAAATGGCTCATTAAATTCTGCTTAGCACATCCAAGGGCTTCTCTATCCCACAACTCCAAATTATGCCATTTCCCCCCAAATAGACCAGTTCCAAATACTTTGAATCACTTGGTAATGATTCTCATAGCATCAACCCCTGTTCATACCAACTTGTGGCAGTAGTTAATTTTTCTCAAACAATTTCTGGAATAAGACCCAGTGTTTTAGGAGGTAGCATGCAGCATGGGAGAGAAGACATGGCAGAGGTTATGGCACTGGGAATAGCTTGTGACCATGGCAGCAGTATCATGAGGTGGCTGGTTACATTTTAGGAGCAGCCAGGAAATACAGGGCTAGACAGGAAGCAAGGCCAGCTTTATGCCTTTCGAATCCTATCCCTGTAGCTTGTTGTTGATAAGGTAAGTCCCACTCCCACCTCAACATCCCAAAAGAGCTGCCTCAGTTGAGAACCTAGTGCCCAAACCCATGAGCCCATGGAGAGGACTTTTTACATTTAAGCTATACAACCAACTTTCAAGGAGCATCATCTTGTTCCATTCAGTGTGCCTACAGAAGCATGCATTACTTCTCTAAGGTGTAGACGAAACAAAGAAACATTCCTGTTCTCCTCACTCTGTATCCTTGTTTTTAAAAGCATCTTATTCCCACAAAAATATTTAAAGACTAAATTGCTTTCCTGGAGTTGAATGAGCATGTCCCCAGATCCTAGAGGAGTCTTATGTTTGTATTGTAGAAAAAAAAAAAAAAAAACAACACTTGAGTCATATTTAATAGACAGGTGCAAGGATCTTGATAAGGATGAATCAGAAGCACTGAAGAAATGTCTCATGATTGTGTAGGAACTTGGGGAAAAAAAAATGAACTTAGTAGATGGATTCTCTTCATTCCTATAGATATGGGCCTGTTATTTTTGTTGGGGTTAGAACAGTAAAATAAATTTTCTTTTGTATGCAAAATAGGAAAAAAATTCATTTGCTGCTACAGTGATACATTATTTAACAAAGCTGTATAAACTCATCTAAATCATTTGGAAAATACACATAATAAAATAATGCATGTTCTTTTGGCTTAATCAATCCAAAGCATCTATTTGTTCTAGATCTCTAATTCCATGCACTTGGGAGAGAGAAGATTTTGTGCTCTAAAAACTTGATGCAAATGAAATTTACTCTGGGTTACAAGGCAAAAATTTTAATATGGGCCTTGCAGTCCAGTATTATAATTAAAATGTATTCAATGAGTTCATGTGATTAATTAATAATTAATTTAGGTGAGAGTGAGCTTTAAATATGGTTTTCTTAGTAAAAATACAGAGGATGCATATTTTACTCAGGAAGAAGTTTGCTCTTATGTTGATGTTCTTCATGAGAGAATATTTGACTCTAATGTCTTCTGTCAGCTTTTTGAATATTCCACAATAGTTGATTTGGTGCATTTAAAAAAAAAATTTGAGTGAGAAAGTGTTCTCACTTTGGTTTTATATGGAATAGTGATTATCTTTGTTGCAGACATAAGCCAAGAGCACAGCATATTTTTCTTTTTAGCTAAAATCCTTCCTTTATGAAGTTGGAAGGGTGGGAGGATTCTGGAAGGAACAGGGAAGACTTGAGAATGGCAGTAGAAATGGAGAAGGCTGCCCTCTACAATGAAGCAAATGAAGCAAAGCTCATTTTCTACCTGAGTCCAATTTCTCTCAGGCTGGGTCTAGTAATGCATGGGTAGAAGTAGTTAGCCCAATGGGTAGGAACTCTTTGGTTTGGGTAATGCAAACAATTACAAAGCTCTCTTTCAGTTTGGGACAAAAAAGCAATTTACCTAGAGTAGTGGCTCTTCAGCCCAGAATAATGAGTATCAAGTTGATCTTGACCAAGAACAAATTTTCTGTTCTTTCAGGTCAAGTGAATGAGAAAGTTCAGGTTGGGGTAGGGGCATGGCTAGGTTTGGAGGGAGGAGAGCAATCTGTGCTTTAGCCTGTCTTACAAGTGTTCGTTTGCATGTTCAGCTTAGAAAACCATTAGGATTCTCAGGCCTCTTTCTCCTTTTCCCATCTGGCCAAAGCACACTCAAGCTTTCATCATTCAGTTTTATCTCATTTTATTTCCAAAGATGATTATTGCTGAAAGGTAGGAAATACAGGCATTTGATGAAATACAGAGCTGACAGGAAAGGGACGGTTGTATCAGAATTGAGAGGAAATTTCCAATAGTTTGGAAGACACTGATGCTGAACAAAGACATTCCTGTAGTGGCATGGTGGCTACAGATAGGTTTAGAAGCAGGTGTGAAGACCGAAGGCCCCTCTGCTTTTGATCTGCTTAGCCACTTGCATGGTACGTGGCTGGTTGCACTTAAATGCCTTGTCTAGGCCTCAGTTTCCTTGTATATAAATGGATAATAAAAATTGAAGTAATTGCTGGGCATTGTGGCGCATGCCCTTAATTCCAGTATTCAGGAGGCTGAGGTGGGAGGATGGTTGTGAGTTTGAGGCCAGCCAGTGGCTGCAGAGTAAGGTCTAGGTCATCCTGTGCTTGAGGAAGACCCTACCTGAAACAACCACTAGCTTTTTTTTAACTAGAAATTTTTTCATGTGTTGGTACTGTCATTTCCCTCCTCCCTGCCCCCATTCTGCTGAGGGCCCTCCTCATTGGGGTTTCTGGTACTCACCATGGGGTTGTGGGTTATGAAATGTGAGAGCAGCAGTCAGTCATTTTAAAGGCGAAGGGCAATGCCTCTGGACATTCCCTTCCACTCTGGCTCTCAAAATCTTTCTGGCCCCCTTTTCTTCAAAATTCCTGAGTCTTGGCAAGTAGTTTTTGTTTTTGGTTTTGTTTTTTGTTTTTGTTTTCTGAGGTAGTGTCTCACTTTAGTTCAGGCTGACCTGGAATTCACTGTGTAGTCTCAGGGTGGCCTCAAACTCATGGTGATCCTCCTACCTCTGCCTCCTGAGTGCTGGAATTAAAGATATGCACCACCCCACAGTGTGTTTTAAGTCTACGTTTGTGTTGAGCTCTTAGCAGCTTCTGCATTTCCTTTTTGGTATATTTTGAATATCTTCAGTGTCTGTCTCCATAACCCTGCTGATGGTTGTCAGGCTTGCAACTGAAGCAGAATTAATTCACTTTCATAAAATGTGTAGAAAAGTGGTTAGTTATCAGCTAGCACTGTTGAATGTAGTACATCTCTTCACAATTTTAAGAAAAATAGACTCTCAGTGGTTGGGAAATTTTTGATTGTTAGCTAAGTTGATTCACCACAGAAGCAATGCTTGTTGAATGGGACCATGTGGGCTGCAACTTAAAGAATGTTTCATAAGGAAAGCGTATTTCCAGCAATAACAAGGTTATAGGCATCCATAATTCACAGCAAATGTAATGCTCTCTTTCAGAGGTTCTGTTATCTGTCTGATACTACTCTTTGAAAAATTCTTCTCAAAATATGCAAGTTCTTTGTCCTCAGGCCCCTTGTTAACTCAGGGCATCTTGCTTTTTAATATGCATTTATTTGCATTTTGCTTTAAAGCTGCCAACATTTGAAGTCATAAAAATTGTCAAATGATTTTCATTTGTGGAGGTTTCAAACTTGATTTATCATTGCCTGGCTCAGTAGAGAGTTCTATAATAACTTGCTTAGGCTACCCCCTCCCACTACCACTCTTTCATGTGAAGTTACCCTATCCACTAAGAAGACCTCTTGGACTCACTTCAGTGGAGTGCTGTTGTCAATCCCTCTCATTATTAATGACAATAGAATTAAGATTATGATGTCCTCAAGTGGCTAAAGTCTGATTCTTGAAGTCAGATGACATGTTTCTGACTACTTCTGATTAATTTTTTTTTTAAATATTTATTTATTTATTTGAGAGAGACAGACACAGAGAGAAAGACAGATAGAGGGAGAGAGAGAGAATGGGCGCGCCAGGGCTTCCAGCCTCTGCAAACGAACTCCAGACGCGTGCGCCCCCTTGTGCATCTGGCTAACGTGGGACCTGGGGAACCGAGCCTCGAACCGGGGTCCGTAGGCTTCACAGGCAAGCGCTTAACCGCTAAGCCATCTCTCCAGCCCCTGCTTAATTTTTTGACACAGGAAACTCATTTATCCTTGTGAATCAATTTGCCCAATTAGATGAGGTTATCTACTGAGATAAGAGTACCTAATACCAACATATTAAGAAAATCAAAATGAGTAAAGACTTTTTAAAGTGCAAAATGCCTATTCAAATGTTGGATTTTCAAGCCAATTGATAGCTAATATCTACCAAGTACCTGTGAGGAGCTGGGCACAATGAAAGTCTTATATGTACCTATATGTGTGTAACATCATTGCAATGCATTGAATGCTTAACTTCTTAAGCTTATACAATTATTAAATAAAGCTTAAAAAATGCTATTCTCTAAACCCATGTTTGAGCATTTGAACCCTAATAAGAACTTTTGGTTGAAAATAAGAGAAAACCCTGACATATATGAACTTAAACAATAAGGGTATTTATGATTTTTCACTATAATTCAAAGATATGGAGAGCTCAAGCGTACTTTTGTATTATTACAGTCTTCACCTTCCATGACCTCCATGATCGAAGGCTGCTGAATTATGGTTTGCTAAAGCAGGAATGTTCTCAGCAGTCAAGAGCTCAGAAGTACTATCTTCCAAAGTGGTTGAAGAGTTTTGAGGAACAATTTTTTTTCTTTTCTTTTCTTGTTCTATTAGTTATGTCCACAGTGTATACAGTTGTGTTGGTGCCATCATTAGCCTCCTCCCTGTCCTCCTCCTTCTGCAGGGACCCTCCTCATTGAAGAATATGGGTCGTGCATTGTTGGGTTAGCCATCAGTTATGGGTAAGAGGCAGTCTTTGTGCATAATGACCCAATGTGTGGCTCTAACATTCTTTTCTCCCTCTTCTGCAAATTTCCCTATGCCATGTTGGGTTCATTTAGGTCTTCGTCAGTGATGAGGTCTTGGGAGCCTCTGTGTCTCTGGATATCTGAAACTAAGAGTAACTGGGGAAATAAGCAAGAGTGCTGCTTTCCTGGTACCAGCATAACAGTGAAGGAGATAGATACAAAGAACACTGAATTCCAACCAAACCAGATACTGAGGAACAGTTTTCTTTATCATTTTCTTTCTCCTTCCTTCCTTCTTTTGGTCCTTCCTTCCTTTGTCCCTCTTCCTTCCTTCCTTCAATACTAGGAATGAAACCTAGGACTTAATACATACTAAGCATGTGCAGCATGAGCTCTACCACTGAGCAATATTCCCAGCTCTAGTTCTCTGTGTTTATTTATTTATTTTGTGTTTTGAGATGGGGGGGATCTCCTTTAGTTGTTCAGGATGGCCTTAAATATACTGTATAACTCGGGTAGGCCTAGAATTTGAAAGCCTCCAGCCTCAGCATCCTGAGTAGATGTGACTGTAGACCTGTGTCACCAGAGAAGCTTTGGAAATGCTGGCTTATAATAGCAAAAGACGTGGAAGAATCTATGACTATAGGCCTGTGTTATGAGAGCTCTCTTCTTAACCCTCTCGATCAGCCCACTCCCCACATACACCCCCACATACAAACACACCCATGCTGTAACTAAGACGGGATTCTGAGACTGCTGCCTGTCATGGTAATTGACATACTTCTGGGCTAAGAGGAGGGGCTTCCCTTTCCTTTCGACAATTACCTCTTCCCACTACCCAAGGCCCCTCACTGCCAGGGCTGGTTCTCTCCTCTCTCCCACAAAATGCTTTTTCTCTAGCTCTAACTCTGTTTTGATTTTTCTGCTCTAGGTACATATACCTCTTTTCTCTCCAGCACTCATTCCATCTCCTCCTTCTTACCTTTCCTCTTCTCTCACTCTCTTGCTCTCTTTCCTTGCATATCCTCCCCTCTCTTTCTCTTTGCCTCCCTCTTCTATGTCTCTCTCCCCCTTAAACTTCCCTTTCATCCTTCTCTGAACCCTGTCAGTCTCTTTTCCTCATATGTAAAAGCTTGGGCCCCAAAAAATATCTATGTTGATCCTCTATTTCATCATCCAGTCTCTGCTAGGTGTGAGCCATAACAGCTATAATGATTAAACAGAAACAGGCTGTTACTGTGTTGTTTAGAGGCAAGTAGGTCCTTCTCATTTTTAGATAGATTGTTCATCTCTTCTCTTACCGAAAGATTGAGTTTCATGTTTTTTTTTGTGTGTTTTTTCTTTTCTTTTTTTTTTTTTTTTTTTTTGAGGCAGGGCCACACTGTCATCCAGGTTTCTCTTCAGCTCACTCTCTAGTCCAGTCTGTCTTTGAACACCTGAGTGTTGGAATTAAAGGCATGTGCCACCACAACCACCTTTGTTATTTCTTAATTCAAAGAGCAGCATATTATAGATACCTTATTGTGGTGGTTTGAATTATGTGGCCCCCATAAACTGATGTGTTTCAGATTCTTGGTCCCAACTGATGGTAATTTTGGGGTGGACCTTGAGGTTTGTTAGCCCCTAGATCATCAGTGGTAGTTGAATCGCTCTCCTCCTGCTGTTTTCCACCTGCTATGGCAGAGGTAATATCATGATGTCATAGTTATGCCATGCTGTTCTCTGCCATCATGAAGCTGCTTCTTAGGATTATAAGCTGAAATAAAAAACAAATTATTCCCACCATGGTCAAGTGTATTGGCCCAGCAATAATAAGGTAAACTATAACAGAAAATTGATACTGGAGGAGTAGGGTTAGTACTGCTAAAATCTTGTCTGGGTGGCTTTTAGCCTTTGGGAACTTACCTGTAAGAGGAATGTGGAAGGATTTGAAACTCTGGTTTAAGAAGAATGGAGAGATAATTTAGTGGTTAAGACACTTGCCTGCAAAGCCTAAGAACCCCAGTTGGATTCCCCAGTACCCACGAAAGCCAGATGCACAAGATGGCTTGTGTCTGGAGTTTGTTTGTAGTGGCAGGAAGCCCTAGTGCATGCACCCATTCTCTCTCTCTCTCTCTTCCTCTTTTCCTGCCCCCTCTCTCTCCTTGAAAATAAATAAAAGTTAAAAATACAGCATAAGGCTGGAAAGATTGCTTAGTGGTTAAGATGCTTTCCTGGGAAGCCTAACAACCCAGTTTCAATTCCTCAGTATCCATGTAAGCCATATGCACATGGTGGCATAAATAAATAAATGAATAATTAATTAATTTTTTTAAGAAACCTTGGTTTAAGAAGCATCTTTGAGGGCTGAAGGCAGAGTTTGAATGATCATTCTGGACAGAATTGAAAGACCAAAATGCAGGAAGAATGATGAACTAACTAACTTGGCCTATCAGGAGAAGAAAGAGCTTTGTCAAGTCTTGGTCCAAAGCAGTTTGTGTGGGACACTTGTTGCATTCTTCCTGTGTCTTGAGAGCTCGAGCAGGGTTGAATTAAGAAGAAGTGAAATGGGTGTGAGTAGAAGAAGGCTATGGCACATAAAGAAATGAAAGTTTCAGGCTGGAGAGAGAGTGCATTCAGCTTCAATTGTTTGAGAGATGACTCCCATTGAGATGGGCCAGCTGTTCTGATTGGGACAGTAGAAGGTAACTAAAGAGTTTATTGAGAATTTCAAATTATTGTGTTTATCATATATTATACATAAAATTTTTGTCTCCATTATACAACTGGTCTTGTTTCTCTGTTAAAATACCAGTATATTCTCTATTATTCTCTTGTTATTTTTCCTTTAATTGGTGTTTCTTTGGGTAGGACACATTTAGAGATTTTAACTTTGTTACTTTTACTTTGCATAGTAGAAATGTAATCCTACTAAGGCATGTGGATTACAAATATAGTAGTGATGCAAAGACAACATGCCAAATTTGCTATAAAGAGATTTCTGGCCATGATAATGATCAATCCCAGGGGTCATATGTCATGGTTCTCTTGAGGAATAAAATTGTTCTTCCCCAAGGCTTTTCTTTCTTGAGAAAAGGAATATAAAAATAGCATTGGGGAGTTTGATATGAGGCTCTTGAAGGAATCTTCAACCCAAGATAACCAGTTTAAGTATCCCAGACAACGGTGGGCATAGTTTGTCAGAGTGGATATGCTTCTCCCTGCTCACACATATCCTAAGCCCCATCAGTCTAGTTGAGTTTTCTAGAATATATTTGCACCTTTGAGTATAGCATAATGTTGCATGCCTTCTTCTATAGCTCTGCCTAAATGAACCCCAGATTTTTCTTTATCTTCTTCTGTTTTTTTTACAAATCTGTTTAGATAAGTGATACTGCCAAATTGTGGAGGGATCAGTTCTCTTTTTGTTTCCTTGAGCACTAGTTAATAATCCCTTTTTATAAAGTTTAACATGGCCTTGCTTATTTAAATGTTTAGTATTAACTTCAGACTTAGGTGTGTAGAGTTTGAGAGCTATGTTCTTGCCTTGCAGATCTTTGTTCTTTGTCCCTGCTCTGTCACACCCCTTGCTCTGTGCCTCAGGGTATAGTCCAGTACATCAAGGCTATATGTGTGGCTTTTATTTGTTTTTGTTGGTCAAATGATCATAATTTAGAAATATATATATTCTAGATTAAGAAAATAGTTTTGATTTACTTAACCTTATAAATACAATAGTGGTGCATTTTTTTTTAATTTAAAAAGGAAGAAAAGTTATGATATAGATACTTTGCTCTTACTTTTAAGACCTTTGGACAAAAGTAGGTAGTCTAATGTTATCTATTCCACCTGTCTTCTGTAGTCACATTTTTAACACTTTTGGAGACACCTTTACTCTGGGCAGGAGAGATTATTATTTCTTCAAAAGATGCTTGCTCTAAGCTGCCCTCTGCTCTTTCTATTTGTTTATATACTTTTCTTCTTAGAAGTTTTAGGAAGAACACAGTGACATTTTGGGGGTCTTGCTTCTTTTAAAACACCCCCTGACCTCTCTGCATTTTGATTGGACCTGTTTGCTGACCTGGCCTTGTGGGGGCCCCTGATTAGCAGGACCCTCACTTCCAGCTTGGCATTTTCTTTCTCTTGAACAGTCAAGTTCTCCTTGTATCCTTTAAAAAAAGCTGACTTTCAACAGGTTTTTGATGACTTTCTAAGTACTTTGGTGTGTGTGTGTGTGTGTGTGTGTGTGTGTGTGTGTGTGTGTACTTGTCCTTTATAAAGTTTGTAGCTAGGTTGGGAGATGTTAAGAAACACAGATATGTCCTCAAGCACAACAATTATAATTGAATGTGTGTGTGTGTGTGTGTGTGTGTGTGTGTGTGTGTGTGTGTGTATGCATGTGCATGCAAGCTTGTGTGCATGTTTGGGGACTGCATGAGTACCACAAAGTACTTCTTTGAATCCAGCCTTACACTGATACTAGGGAATGGAAGCTGGGCCAATAGGATTTATAAGCAAGAGGCTTTAATTACTGAGGAATCTCCTAATCCCCATGTATAGTTTTCTCAACCCTTTCCTTCAATTTTGTTTTTTCATTTATTTTCAAGTTTCTGAAATGCCTATCACATTTTAAACCTTGAACTCCCCCTCACACATCCTTGTTAATACTATACAGTTTTGAAATCAGGAAGTCATCAAGCCATAAATAATATGAACGACAGGGCTGGAGAGATGGCTTAGCAGTTAAGCGCTTGCCTGTGAAGCCTAAGGACTCCAGTTCAAGGCTCCATTCCCTAGGGCCCACGTTAGCCAGATGCACAAGGGGGCACATGCATCTGGAGTTTGTTTGCAGTGGCTGGAAGCCTTGGTGCACCCATTCTCTCTGTCTGCCTCTGTCTCTCTCTGCCTCTGTCTGTCACTCTCAAATAAATAAAAATGAAAAACAATTTAAAAAATAATATGAAGGACACTTAATAGCTTAGAAGAACTTTACAAAATATGTCTAGTACTCTTGCAAGTAAGATTGGCTCAAGTTAGGATTTTAAGGACTTATTCTGTAGATGGATGCATAGGATGGTAGTCTCCTGAGAACTCTAAGGCCTTGGGCCAAAGAGCAGGACCTGAACTAGGAAAGTCTCCTTAACATTTGCAATTTATTTCAGAGGGTCAGTAAAAAAAATGATTGGCTTGAATTTTTAGTGCTGCTTATCTTTTTAATTCTTAAGTCTTTTTAAATTTCTATATAAAATTTTAACTTAAATTTTATATATAGGGCTGGAGAGATGGCTTACAGTTAAGGTAGTTTACTGGGAAGCCTAAGGATTCATGTTTGACTCCCCAGAAACCATGTAAGCCAGACACACAAAGTGACTCATGTGCACAAGGTAATGCATGGGCACAAGCATCTGGTGTTTAGTTGGAGTGGCTAGAAGCACTGGTGTGCCAATTCTCTTTCTCTCTCTCTCATCCTCTTATAAAATCATATATAGTTACCATTTACCATGTATTTTGAACTATCTATATACCATTCAATGGTCAGATCAAGCTCGTGTGTGTGTGTGTGTGTGTGTGTGTGTGTGTGTGTGTGTGTGTGCATGCATGAGACAGAGAGAGAGCGAGAGAGATCTAGCCACATACACCTATGTTATGGTGTCATGAATAGTACTTCATTGTTCATGGACTGTGAGATTTCAGAACAGAAATTGGCCTGAAGTTCAACCTTCACAGCTGTAGTTTTGAATTTTTTTGTGACTGACTGCCATAACTTATTTTTTAGAGAAAATATAGCTGTTTTTAAAAGAAGATTTATCTAAAGCTGCATTGCTTAATTACACTGAAGCGTGATGGTAGAGACAATTAGCTTTTGCATTCTGTTCGTGTCTAAGTTGTGCTATTCAGAGGAAGCAGGTTGGTACAGGTTTGGCTTCAAGAAGTTGGCCCTGGGACAAAATGGGGCCACTTCATTTAATCTTTAACAGTGCCTTATTTTGAGCTAGGCATGTGCCTGTTATCCTAACACCTGGGAGTTGGAGACAGGAAATTGGGAGTTTAAAAGCAGACTGTACTTCACAGGGAGTTTGAGGCCTTGTGTACAAGACTACATATCAGACAGTCAAAAACAACTAACCAACAACTCCTT
The DNA here is from genome assembly GCF_020740685.1 of Jaculus jaculus. Classification (NCBI taxonomy): domain Eukaryota; kingdom Metazoa; phylum Chordata; class Mammalia; order Rodentia; family Dipodidae; genus Jaculus; species Jaculus jaculus. The sequence goes on from NC_059109.1 coordinate 96,676,658, forward strand.
CTTTCTATCTGGCTAGACAAGATATTTATCACAGCCACACTTGCTCCTTCTTACCTATCTCTATGCTCTTCTGTCTACACACAAACACATAACCCAATTAAGCTATATTACAGAATAATTTGATCCTACCCATTATAATATATAAGATATTACTTCAATGTACTCTCTCCTTATTCATTGACATTTCCTCATTTCCCTTTTAAAAATATTTTATTTATTTGTTTAAGAGAGAGAGAGAGAGAGAGAGTGAGAGAGAGAGAGAGAGAATGAATGGGCCAGGTTCTCTATCCAATGTAAATGAACTCCAGGCACATGTGCCACCTGGTGCATATGGCATACATGGGTATTGGAGAATCAAACCTAGGCCATTAGGTATCGCAGGCAAGTGCCTTAACTTTAAACCATCTCTCCAGCCCTCATTCACGTTTTCATTAAAGTTTTTCCCTCACTTATGAATGAGTTTCTTTCCTGTGAGTATGCCTAAGTCTTACAAGGTTTGCTGTAGCTCTACCTCTCAGCCTTTACTTTAAAGCACTCCCCTGCTAGATTGACTACAGATCTTTCTGAGAGTCCTGGGACCTGCCTCTTTTATCTGCATGTGAGTCAGACCCTATAGGATCTGATTAGAACTGGAGAAATTGAAGCTCATGTTGGTAATAATAATCACAGATGACATTTATCAGAAACTAAATGTGTGCCAGACACTTTTTCTGATAACTTTTCACTTGTTATTTAATCATCATCACACCACCATGAGATGTTATTAGTATTATCTTCACTTTGAAAACAGGAAGCCAAGGATGGGAGAGATTGAGTAGCATCCTGAAATCCTCCGTACATTTTGAGCCTGGATTGAAAACACAGAGGGTGATCCTCCAGCATCCTAGCTCTTAGTCACTCTGCCAAATGGCATATTGTGCAAGTATGTACATCTCCCATTTTCCAAACTCTGATTGTAAACACAACCATTATGGTTCATTTTTAAAGCATCATGCTAATTTTTCAGTTCATAAGCACAATGTTCACAATTGAGAAGATACCCTTTGGAATGGTACACTCTGTATATTTGGAACAGTTCATCTGGCATTCACTGATGCTTGTTAATATCAACAACTGTCTTTATTGGCTCCTTCATATAAGCTCATTTGATCTATGATAGCAGGTCTCTTGCAAATATGGTATTTATAGGAAAATCATAAATTAAGAAATATTCACTGTACTCAGACAAGTATTTTGAGTGTGCTTGTATGTATATCTATTCACAGATGGATATCTTTGAATTTTATTTTCATTTATTAAAACACTCTGTGTATAATGTTAGTAGAGTTTCACCTGTTATAAATTAGGTATTGAGTTTTGTATTTTCTGATACTCAAGTTGTGTTTTTAATAATTTGGCAGAGATGAAAGTATTGGCAGATAGTTTGCAACTTTGGCAATTTTCACTCAAAGAAATTTATTGACAAAGCACAAAATAGAAAAATACATCACTTGTCGACTGTGAAGTCAAGACCCCAGAGGTTGTTGATCATACTAGCTGATGGCTGCTTGCCTGTGGAAGGGCAGATGGAAGAACTAGCTGGAAAAACTTCCTGGTGCCTGGAGCCCAGCATGACTGGGAACCCTGAGCACAGCTGGGAACATATTTCTGTAGTAGCTTGTCTTACACTTGTTAGTAAACTTGTATAACCCTAGAGAGATCTGTTCTGTTGGGATGACTTCTGAATAAGTTCACCTCATGTTTTTAGGTCAATTTCTAGTAGTATGATGATAATTTTAACCAGTTTCTGCTTATGGAACTCTTAGAAAAATTAATTGAAAATATTCATGTTCTGATCCAATGATCATTCATTGTGATTTTACTGGTGATGCTAAAGGTGAAAGAGTGCTATTCTTTAGCCTAATTTTATTATTGAAACAACAACAAAAAAGCTTATCTTCCTATACCAGCAGCAGGGCTTTAATAATGCTGCAATAAGTGTTCATTGACCAACATTCCTTAGTCTTGCAGCTACAGAGGAAAATAAGCCATTTTGAAAAGACAGTGTAACCTTCCTTTGTCTCCCTTTATCTGGGAAAAGAAATGAGGGCTTACAAGTTTGTATTTATTTATTTATTATTGCCCCAGCCCTCAAGTTTCTTTCCAGACTTTATCACTTTTTTACCACTCCTTGGGATAACACTCAGCATTGCATTGCATTTTGATGAGCTCTGCCTGGGCTTCCTGGACAGGAAGCCTTAGGGGAGAGCAGCTATAGAAGATCTTGTGGTGAGCAGGAGGAGCCAGAGCAAGCAGTTCCCTCCCTCCTGGCACTCTTTCCTCCAGACCACCTTGTCTCTGCCTCAGTGTGGAACACAGCTGTCTAGACTCTGGCTTTTCACATCCTTCCAGAGTGGTGCTTCCCCAGTTGGGGTGAATAAAGACAACTCCCTCAGCCCCCAAACACACATCATTTTTTTTTTTTTCCTTCCATGCTTTTAGTCTGTTGCTTTTGTTCCCAGGGATTTACTTCTGAATACAGCCTGTTACATTTCATTTTCATTCTGTTACAATCATATTATATTATTTCCTTGCAAAAGCATGCCAGACTTAGTTTGAGAAAAGAAGTAAGAATGAGACATAGTTTTGAATTACTGGATTTGCAGCTTTTGGGCTACTCTTACCATTTAAGGAAGGCTGCGTGTTTCATTCTACCACACTTCATGGAGCCACCCTGCCCATCCCACAGAAAGCTTTATATCCACATGCATTCATATTCGGGGGTGAGGTGGCACAAAATGATGATAAAGTATTTGCAGGTAGTTTGCATATTTTTATGATATGACTTTTATTTTAGTAACTGAATTTCTCAAACCATTCTCTAAACAAAACCATATTTATATTGATATTATATCAATTTATGTCAATATTAAATAGTAATTTAAAAGTCCATTGACTTATTACCAAGGTAATGTTATACTGCCTAATAAATTGACTATATATATTGTTGTTCTCATTTTCTCTTTTTTGGTGGGAGAAAATGAAGTTAGTTATATGTAAAGGAAACATTCAAAACATTGCTATAGACTTTATTTGTTTGAGCTTCATTATGGCCAAGTATTGCCTTGAGACTACCTTTATACTTTACTCAATTTATCTATTTTTATTTATTTATTTATTTCTGACTTTTTGTTGTTCTCTTTTTTTAAATTATTTATTTATTTATTTGAGAGGGACAGACACAGAGAGAAAGACAGACAGAGGGAGAGAGAGAGAATGGGCGCGCCAGGGCTTCCAGCCTCTGCAAACGAACTCCAGACGCGTGCGCCCCCTTGTGCATCTGGCTAACGTGGGACCTGGGGAACCGAGCCTCGAACCGGGGTCCTTAGGCTTCACAGGCAAGCGCTTAACCGCTAAGCCATCTCTCCAGCCCTATTTCTGACTTTTTAATATAGGCTCTCACTCTAGCCCAGGCCAACCTGGAATTCACTATGTAGTCTCAGGGTGGCCTCAAACTTATAGTGATCCTCCTACCTCAGCTTCCCAAGTGTTCACCTCAGCATTTGTACTTTAATGGCTTTTGTACCTGTTAAGAAATCTATCTGCAGCAAGCATAGATGACCCCAGGACTTAATAACTTAAAAAAAAGCATGCATTTAACAAACAAAAGCATCTACCTCTACAACTCTAAGTTTTGGGCATACCTAATTTTTACTGAGAGATACTTGCTTTGAAAATAGGAATGGAAAGAGAAAGAGTAGATGCATGTATAAAACTGAGGCATTGAGAGTGAGTGACAATTTGATATGCTTTTTCTTTTACCTAATGCAAAAGTTCTATTAAATTATAATGTAAATTAATAGAAATATGTCTTATAATTAAGGGATAGCAAGCATAATATTTTATAAATCTTTACATCTTTGTGCAGATCAAAGTACTCAAATAAATGACTGGCAAATGACCTCTGGAAATCAAACATAGTTTCTTAGGATTTATGAACCTCAAGTCCCAATCACTGACTAATAGAAGGATCTAGCAGATCCTCCAGTAGGACCTGGGTGGGGGTGTATATGGGATGAAATTCCTAGGGAGTATTCACTGTCCCTGTCCTATGAACTTCTATGGGGTTGAGGGAACTAGTAAATGGACATTAATGGGTCTATCCATACTTTAACCTTATGGACAAAAATAACATGTGATGAGGACAAGCAGTGATACAACTTCAGTCTTTCTCGGCATCTATTAACATATATTTGGTTAAAATCAAGGATATTTGATTTAATTGCAAATAGCACAGAAATAAATTACTTTAACATTATAAACATGTGACTTCTGGGAGTGAGAAAGTGGTTCAGTGATTAAAAGTGTTTGCTGCTTAAGCATGGAAGTCTCATGGCCAGACATTGCAGTTCTAGTCCCTAGAGACTATGTAACAAGTTGGACATGGCCATACATACATACCTGTCATCTCAGTTCACAGGGGTATGGAGATCAGAGAATACCTATATATATATATTCTGTCCATCAAAGATATATATATGGAGAAAGAGGGAGAGAGAGAGAGAGAGAGAAAAGAGCAAAAATGGAGAAGTGACTTGTGATACTGAAGGAATTAAGGGAGAGGCAAGGCAAAAATGGAGACTAGTAGGGGAAGTAGTAGGGATAGAAATTTGTTGGCAGAGGGAGAATATATGTACATGTTTTAGAAGAATTCCCCTTCACACATTCACCAGAAATATGAATATGAGACCAGAGGGCTCTTTAACTTATTACTGTGCATTCTCTGTGCAGTTTCTACCACATCATTTAATAACTTCTTGCTTCTTTGTCCGTGCTTTGTTACTGACCTCCCTTGGAGGGATGTTGTAAGGCTTAAATCATTAAAGATTATGGAATACTTTGGAAATAGAAATTTTTGCTTCAGTGCTAACTCAGATGTACCTGGTAACTTCTGCATGCACAGCACAAAGCAAAAGGCAAGTTGTGAGGATTCCTTCTGAGATCCCTGATCAGCCAGGCCTCCCACTCGCTCACATCAGGGTGAATTAGGGCCAAGGGTTTGAGAGTACATCTGATGCTGCTTGGCTTGTGTGTGCTTCTGTCACAACATTGCTTTGACATTTGGTATGTTCACTTGTTGGAGGATTTTAAACCCTTTTGTAATCAAAGGAAACTAAAGTGCCTACTACAAGCATTTTTCAAAGGTGTTGTCATCCTGATTGAGGATAAAAATTGATCTACTGAATAAAAATGTTGGAATGACATGTTTATCTTCCTTGACTGACCCCACATAAGCTGCACAATGATTCATAGTCTTCATTAAAACACTCTAGTTTAATGCTTCGGTAACCCACTGTTTCTCTCCCTCTCTTGCTCTTAATATTGGCCTGCCACTCCTACCTTCCAATATCACGTAGAAGAAAAGAGACCAATGGAACTAATTAATCCACCTAATTCATGTTAAGATTAATAAACCAGACACTCATCTCCTATTTCAGGACTTTGATAATTTTGAATATTCTTTGATCATTTCTGAGGAGACACCCAAGTAGCTTTATTGAACATTCATTTTTCCTGAAGGAACATGAGTTTTTCATTAAAAATAAATCCCGATTAAGAGTTATTCATAAAGCTGACTTTCCATGTATGTCCAGTGTGAGGGAGATCAGCTGTAACTTCTGTCACATTACCACATTCCAGGATTAATTTCTGTAGTCTACTCGGTTTGATGGAAAATCCTGTTTTCCTTTCCAGTCTACATATCCCCTTCAAACATGACTGTTATTGATGGAGATGAGTGCATGATTAAGTACATTCTTTCCCTTTCATTTATCCATGTGTAGAAAAGAATGAGACCAGCAATCTAAACAAACTCCCAAAGTTTTAGTAACTGAAGTATGCATAGTTCAAAAGATATTCTTTTGGACTGAATTGTTCAGGAGATAGCAGAAATACTTCATTTTATACTCTAAATGCCAAGTAGTCTCAATGATAAATATCTAAATATGATTCTAACCCTTCTAAGTTTTCCTTTCTTTTCCCAAATTCTAGCTTATTTTTTGTACTTTGGAGATTATTTTTAAATTTTTAAAAATATCTTTATTTATTTATAATCAGGGAGATGGAGACAAGAGGCAAAGAGAATGGGCATGCCAGGGAAGGAGAGGGAGAGAGTTTAAAAGTTTATTTGAGGAAAAAAAGAAAAGAAAAAGGGAAGGACAGAGAGGGAGAAAGAGAGAGAGAGGAAATGTGGATGTACCAGGTCTTCCTGCCATTGCACACAAACTCCAGATGCATGTACCACTTTGTGCATCTGGCTTTGTATGGTACTGGCAAACTGAACCTGGGCCATAAGAGTGCAGACAAGTCCTTTGAGCCACTGAGCAATCTCTACAGCCCAGAAAGAGGTCATATTATGTAGCCCGGGGTGACTTGGTTATTGCTATGTGGTCATGCTGGATAAAATACAGTGACTTTCAACTTCTGAAGTGTTGGCATTACTGGTAAGTGCCACCACATGGATTATTTTGCCCTCTTCTCTACTGTTACAGATGAGATCAGTACACTTGAAAAAGTATGGTGAGACAAAAATGAGATATAAATCGATTCTAAGTGGCTGATAGTACCAGAAAAAAATAAACAACAACAACAACAACAAAAAACATTCAGCTATCCTATAGGCTTAAGGACAAGGATTTGCATTAACAATGTTAAGTTGGAAGTTGGAAAGATTGCTCAGTGGTTAAGGTGCTTACCTGCAATCCTTAACAACCGCAATTTGATTCCCTGATACCCACATAAATCCAAATGCACCAAGTGGTGCATGCATCTGGAGTTTGTTTGCAGTGACTGGAGGGCCTAGTGTTGCCATTCCCCACCCCCTTGCAAATAAATAAAGAAAATGAATAAAATAAAAAAATTTAACAATATATTAAATGGACCAGGAAGGAGTTTGACCACTTCACTGTGGCAATGGCAGGGGTCAGTTTGGTTTAAGCTGTATGTCTCTATTTTCTGTAGGAACTACTTCTTTATATATATATATATAAACATATATATATATATATATATATATATATATATATATATATATATATATATATAGCATATCAAATTTAAAAATCTGATCTTGCTACCTAGACTCACCAAAGACTACTTTCTGAATGTGTGACCTCATTCAAGTACTAACAGAGCTTGTATCTCCAATGGTTCAGTCTTTTGCTTCATACTTACTTGGTGTTAATTGATTCAAGATGTAAAATTAGTGACTAGAAAATTGGAAGCTATATAAAAAAGACTGTAGCATTCAATTCTTTAATGTGACCAATAATGAAGGCCCAGAAAGTGATTCCTATTCCTTTTATAATGTTCCCCTTTGTCTTAATCAATTGAGCTTCAAAAATGAGCTTTCATGATTCCTCAGACCTTCAGGAAGGTAAGCATAGTTTTAGGTTCTTAGATATTGTGTACCTCTTGAAGGTGATCATAGGACACCAGCCTTGTCCTTTCTCTCGGTTATGTCACTCACTAAGGAAGTGGTTTTGTGCCTGAAACATGCTACCACAATACTGTGCTACCTTACCTCAGATTTGAAACAATGTGTCCTTTAATATGTTTCTATTAGATGCCAGTATCCCTGCTTAAAGTTCTTTTATTTAACAGTAAGCATAATGCCTTTATGTTATCAGTGTTTTCCATCCCTGCTGTAAGTCCTTTAGTTCCATTAGGAGATAGGACCAGCATAGTAGATCTGTTTGTGATATGAATGAATCAAGATTGACCCCTCTAGGTCAGGTTCTGTCTTTTTTTTTTTAATTTTGCTTATTTTTATTTATTTTTTTGAAAGCAACAGACGGAGAGAGAAAAGGCAGAGAGAGAGAGAGAGAGAGAGAGAATGGGCGTGCCAGGGCCTCCTGCCACTGCAAACGAATTCCAGATGCATGCCCCCCCTTCTGCATCTGGCTAACGTGGGTCCTGGGGAATGGAGTCTTGAACCAGGGTCCTTAGACTTCAAAGGCAAGCGCTTAACTGCTAAGCCATCTCTCCATCCCAGGTTCTGTCTTTTGATGTTTCATTTCTAGGCTGCATATCAATTTATCCAACAATAATTTTGAGCAAATGAAAATAAGCTCTGAGGTTTACTCTCAATGTGGAGGTGAGAACTTGAAATGTGGTGAGACTAGATAATTAAATTTCAAATTTTAATTTAAAACCAAGTAGCTGAAAAGTTTATTTTTATTTTTTATTTTTTTATTTTTTTTTTTTTTAGTCTAGGGAACAAAACTAGGCTCCCTGTATTCTTCCTACACGATACTGGCTGGACTTGGAAGTGGGGACCAGATTGTTCCATCTGTTGCCAGAGACACAATGGGAAGGAAAAGTAACAATATGTTCTCTTTGCCTCTTTAGGCATTTAGTATTTCTGCTTGAGAATGTTTAGAAGAAAAACATGATCTGTTGGGAAGCACTTAAATATACATGCAGTTTCAATCCTGACAAAGTAGCTTACCCCATCCATCAATTCTCTGCAAAGAGGATGCATATCTTCAGCTTTGGTTCCATGGTGAAGCCTGGCACACATAGAGCCCTGTGATGTGTGAGTCAGCAAAGTCGGTTGGGCATAAATGTGATGTCTGAGGCTGATAATGAAACACCCACAGTCCAGAGGGCAAAGCTAGCTTGGGAAGCTGAGGGTGTGGAGAACTACGTTTCTGCTCTGGCTTACTCTCTTCAGAACTTTGGTGTTTTTTTGTTTTTAATTTGTTGTAGTTGCTGCTGCAAAGGAAAGGATTCTTTTGTGTAAAGTCATTGTGTCTTGGGCTATTTTAAAGATCTTTTAAGGCCTCAAGTACCTTGAAAATTGTTTAAAACAAGTTCTTTAAAAAAGAAAACTTTGGGGTGGGGGGCATGGATAGATGGCTTAGCAGCTGAGGCAATTGCCTGTGAAACCAAAGGACCAAGGTTTGATTCCCTAGGACCCATGTTAAAAAGAAAAAAGAAAGAAAGAAACAGATATACAAGGTGTCTGGGTTTGTTTCCAGTGGCTAGAGGCCCTGGCGTGCCTGCCTGTTCTTTCTCTCTGCTTCTCTCTCTCTCTTTCACTCAAATAAATAAATAAAATATTATAATAAAAAAGATATTTTGGGATGCAGCAGCTTAGTAGTTAAGGTGCTTGCCTATGAAGCCTAGGAACTCAGGTTTGATTCCCCAGTATCCATGTAAACACAAGGTGGTGCATGTGCCTGGAGTTCATTTGCAATGGCTGGAGGTTCTAGTGTGCCTATTTTCTCCCCCCCCCCATAAAGATATAAAATGTTCTTAAAAAAATCTTTTATGCGTAGGGAGATGATTTAGTGGTTATGGGCAATCACTTGCAAGACCTGATGGTCCAGTTTCAATTCTCCAGATGCCCACAAAAAGCCAAATAAGTGTTATTTGCAGCAGCAAAGAAATCTTGCTATATCCATACACCCCCCCCCACCCACAAATAAATAAAAAATAAATTTAAAATTTAGACTCTAACTTGTGACCATAGTTTTTAAAAAATCTGTTGGCTTAACTGAGTTCTTTGGAGCTACCATTAGCATTCATCATATTGGCCAAGGCAGTCACTTGATGCGAGCACCCTTCATGGATGCGCTGCACGCAGTTCCAGTGCATTTTCTTTTTCTGAGTAATGATCTTGTTCTTTACTTGTTGGTGATAGAAAAATAAACTCTTTGTACTTACTTTATAAGATAGCAGGTTATTCCAAGTATTAGAGGTGAGTGAAGATAAGAGTTTGAACTCCAGGAAAGTGCTTATTATTTTGTGACATCATATTCAGGATTTCATGAATTTATGTAGGGGAAAATTTCAATATAAGTCTTGTAATTAGTGCTTTATTATATCTTCTCAAAGTGCAGGTCTTTCTTTTCTTAAGTCATGGCCACACTCCTTAAACTATAACTCTTTGCCTCATGAGCTGACATTTCCTGCTTTTCTATTCAGTATTATTTTTAATCATTTCTAATATGCTAAAAAATTTACAGGTTTGTTTTGGTTGCTATATTGTCACTTTTAATTAAAACACATTTCCAATCATGAAGGTTTTTTTTTTTTTTTTTTCCGTACAGGTTCAACTTAAAAGTTACCCTGGTCTATAGCAAGCAGTCAATAACTGCATGTTGAATGAAGGTGTGCATTAGTGAGTGAGTGAGTGGATGAATGAAGAATGAATGAAATGCTCTTAACGGATATTAATTAATAGCCTACAAATCATACTGCTTGTTTTTATGTGTATAACCTTCTTAGGAATTTATCACAATTCTCTGCAGAAGTGTGGCACCAAGCCAATTCTTCTTCTTCCTTTTCATGAGACTACATGAATACCATCTACCCTGGCAGTTAGTGATAGTCTGTGATAATTATACTTTTGCCAGTGAAATGGGAGTGGATGTCAAAGTGCCATAAGAGCCTCATTTTGTGGTCCTCAGAGAGAAAAATGGAGCTCATGATGCTCAGGTCATGCTTGGACCTCTGTGTTGAAAATGACCAAGTACACAGGGTCAGGAGAGTTCTGAGTCCCTGAGAAGAGCCACCCACCAGGGATTAACCCAAATACAAATGGATTTTACCATCAGCATGGTGATAGTACTGAAAATAAGCTGGTAGTGTGTAAAGCCTCTGAGATTCTGGATTTTATCTGTTTCATCAGTAGTTGTTTTCTTGACCTTCACTGTGAGGTTTTTAACTTTATTAAAGGAAGGACACAGAGTTTAGAAGAGAAACATTGCTGCAAAGGATGACTATCTTACTGAAATGTTCATAGCACTTTTGATACCATCCAATGGGTCACATTATGGAAACAAAGCAACATTAAATACAGAAAGAAAAATGTCTACTTTTCCCAATCATTTAGCTGACATGCTTTTATTATTTTTCTTAATAAATCACTCTCCTTTATAGAAGAGAGGCATTTGGCTTTGGGGAATTTTAGCGTACTCCCAGATCACGTTTTTCTTCACTTGTTCTTTACATTTCTTCCAGAAACCACTTGGTGTGCTTTGTTGGAAGAACATTTTAAATTAATTGAATGTTTGTGTCAGCTCTTTCAGTTCAATAGTCCTTCTGTGAAAGAACCAACAAAAGTAGGATTCTTTTGTCAGGTTATTGTGCCATAACTTCTTCCTTTATTTACTTATTTGCTGGAAGTTTTCTGTTTTCTCTATAGAGTGTAACTTTGGGGTCAAATGTTGCTACCTAAACAAGTCAGCACACTCTCTTTTGGTGGGGACTATTAATCTGTTCTAGTTTTTCTCTCTGTTGATAGTGGGGTTTGTAGTTCTAACCATTTATTTCTTAGAGTGTATATTTAAATGTCATGCCTAAGTAATTTACCTTATTTTTTAGGCTTTCAATATTTTTATTTATTTGAGAGGAAGAGAAATAGAGAACATAGGTGTGCCAAGGCCTCTAGCCATTGCAAATGAACTCTGGATGCATGCGCCACCTTGTGCATCTGGCTTATGTGGGAAGTGGAGCCTGAATCTGTAGGGTTCTCAAGCAAGCACCTTAACCACTTAAGCCAGCTCTCCAGCCCTGAAGGGAGATTTTTTTAATGTTTTTTTTTTAATTTATTAACATTTTCCATGATTATAAAAAAAAATCCCATGGTAATTCCCTCCCTCCCCCCCACACTTTCCCCTTTGAAATTCCATTCTCCATCATAAATTTATCTTAATTATAGAGAATGAAATAATCAAATTGAAAAAAAGCTTTCTGAGTTTTGTTTCCACTTCTGAGGCTTCTTTCATAGGTCACCTGGCCAAAATGAGATGTTTCAGGGAAATACCCATACTGTTTACCAACTGACACCCCTTTTACACTCTTCTAAGAATGGCTTCCATTTTCTGATAGCTGAGAATAAACTGGGGGCTTCTCATTATAAACTCTAAATGAATTTATACAGTGCACTTTGAAGAGTATTTTTAGTTAGATTCTAACAAGTATTTGCAAAGAAGATTCTAGTAGAGCTGCCTGTGTTTAACTTGGGAGAATTAATTATATACTAAAGGAGAGAGAGAGACAGAAGAAGGCAAAGGATAAGAGAGGAAAAGACAGGAGAGAGAGCAGAGAAGGTATAAGAGAAAAGAAGGAAAGGAGGAAAGGAGGCAGGGGAGGGTCGAGAGGAGGGAGAGAAAGTGAGCTCCTGTTGTCCGTTTCTTCATCACTCTTGCTTTGGCAGGCTGGCACTCTTCAGCAAAGCTTCAGCAATTCTAGTTTCACAGTCATACTTTAAAATCTGTAAATTCTCATTGACACAGGCTAACATGGCTGGAGAAGCTCAAGACAAAGTAATAATGACTGTGTTTATATTTGGGATTGAATTGAGATTATTTTAAATTGCTAAAGTACTACCCTAAATTGAGCAAACTTCTAGTTCCTACCTGGAAGTAAGTAAATGGCAGGAAGTAATAAGTGGAAGGGGAGAGCCAGCTTGATGCTAAATATTCCCATAACCTTTAATCACAAATGCAAATAGGTATTTATACAGATGGGGAATTGGAAATTCTTGATTTCATATGGGGTCATGTGTTAGGATTTGAGCACTATGTAGATTAATTTGATGATACAGCCAGCTAAATAGCGTGATGTAAATGTATTTACTCATGTTTTATTATGGAATATTTAATATTAAATCTACATATGCATGTGGACAACAGGAAACTAGTATTTCACTGTGAGCTAAAAAGCTGGTCATCCTAGGAATTTCCAAATAATTTTTCATTGAAGCCAGTTAAATTTGTTACTCATCAATGTGTAGAACAGTTGAATTATTATTTAGTTTTCTTCTCTGAATAATTGCTAACTTAATTTTTATTTTCCCATTTACTTTATATGTTGAGTCTCACAAATGTATAATACTAGCAACAAAATCATGTATTTTAGTAAAGGTAGCATCTATGATAATAGAAGAATTTCACCATAAGTTTAGGATTTGCCTTCTCATAAATATTTTCCTGGAAAGTGTTAACAGGTGTGATTTCTGCTGGTATAGTAAGACCAAAGTAGGAAAATATTTTCCAGATATTATGAGGAGATAAGGAGCACAAGTGGACTTTGACAGTGAATTGGAGTTAAGTGTCCCTTTCGTAGTGATACTGTGACACTTGATGGTATGTTGACACAGTGATCTCTCAGGCTGCTTCCTGTCATGGGCCAGGTAGGAAGACACAGAGAAAAGAATTTGTTTTAGAGGTAAGTAGCCTGGAATTTTAATTTCATCTTGTACTATGAGTACATGTGAGCAAGGTATTTAATCACTATTACCTCTATTTTACTTATTTGTATAAAAGAAAAAATATTTTCTACATTGATCTAAAAACTAAATGAAATGGTATAAAGAAAATTTATATTAACATCAGCTTGGTTTTCTTCTTCACATATTTCAAGAATATTTCATCTTGTGCAAAGGAAAGTCTGCTCTTTCCCCTCTGTTCTTGGCTGGTAATTCTCATTTTTTGTTAGGGCTTTTGGTAGCCACATAGCAATAATATAGTTTTGATTTGTGATGGCAGGTAGGTGGGGGAGGTGTTGACCATAACCCTGCATTCTAAGTGTGGAGTTGGTCATATGGGTAGATCAACCATGTAATTTAATCAGTCCTCTTAGAGGTTTGAGTTCAACCACATAGACATTCAGCCAATGAAACCAACATAATGGATCCCTAGTAAAAACTCTAGATCCTGAAGCTCCAGTTAGCTTCATTGTTTGGCAATTGTAGCAGTTACCTTCTATTTGCTAGGGTAAAACACCTGAGCAGGAGTAGATTATGGAAGGAAAGGGTTTACTTCTGACTTACAGTCATGAGGGGAAGTTTGATCATAGCAAGGAGAAAGCATAGTGGGAACACAGAGCTAGGTATTATGTCTTGTCACTTCAGCAGGGAGAAAGTAGCAAGTAGCAAGAATGAGCTTTCTAGGGCAAGTGGGGCTGGTATATATACCCAAAGGCTCACTCCCAGTGAAACTTTTCTTCCAGAAAGGCTCAACCTCCTAAATGCTTTACCAGCTGTGAATGAAGTATGAGGTTTAATAAAAAAACACATGAGGCTACAGTTCACATGCAAACTATGACAGTAGTACTCTATGGGTTGGAATAGAAATGCAGAAAGAGTGAAGCATACTGACTTCACAAGACATGAAAGACAGTGGAGGTTTCATATTTGAGATTCTTCCATAGCATCCTGTGTATCCCTTTTCACTGACTGGTTTTCATTTTCCACCATTAACATATAGAAGGTATAACTACATGTATATCTTTCAGTGATTTCTGTGAGTCCCACTAACAAATTCTAATTCACTAACAAATTGTTTTTTGTTTTGTTTTGGAATAGGGTCTCTAGGCTGCTCTCAAACTTTTAAACTTTAAACATGAAGATGATTTGATACATTTTTAAAAATATATATTTCCTTATTTATGTGTGTGTATGAGAGAGAGAGAGAAGGATTGAGAGAGGGAAGAGAGAGAAAATTGGTGCACCAGGGCCTCTTGCTGTTGTGAGCAAACTCTAGATACATGCACCACTTTTTAGTTAGATTACTGCTATAGTTTGTATTTGTAACATCCCCTAAAAGCCCATGAGTAAAAATGCATCATCCCCAAGAATAAAATTATTCATAGGTGTTAGAGCTTTAAGAGGTAGAGCCCAGAGGAAGGAAGCTGGGTCATTGGAGCTACATTGGGACACTAATTTCATTTTTCCCTCTGTGCTACCTGGCTGTCATGAGGAAAATAGCTTACTCCTTGGTATGTTCACAGTGTAGAGTGTTGACTAACCACAGGTCCAAACAACAGGGCAGAGGGACCATAGACTGGCACCTTAAACCATGAGCCAAATAAGTCTTCATTATAAGCTGCTATTTTGTCAGAGACACTTTGTCACAGTAACATAAAGCTCACTAATACTCTCATGTTGGCTGTTTAACTGAGGAGAACATCTGGACTAGAAGGTTCAAGTGCAAGCTGTGAGGCGGCTGTAATGATCTGTGTGCAGCTGAGATGAGAGAATCAGTCCACGGACATGTGAACATTTAAAGCTACTTGAAAGGACAAGCAGAGCCAGCAGCCGAGGCTTAGCAAGATGAGAACAAGACAGAATGTCTGCCAGATTAAGCTGCAGGCTTTGTAAAATCCATTGCTGTGTTTTCTCTTTATGATTTTCCTCTATATCTTTACAAGTACTAATGTGAGAATCCCCATTCCTTATAGGCAAGAGACTGCCTATGAATACCATGACACTAATTTTGCTGGCTTTTAATCTATGTTTTGGGATATAGGGTCTCAGTATGTAGTTCGTGATGCATCCAAACTCACTAATATAGCCCAGATTGGTCTAGGATTTCTGACCTTCCTCCCTGGGCATCTGAAGTGCTAGGATTAGAGGTATATGCTACTATGTCTTGCTTTTTCATTTTTCAGAACAAAACAGGTTAACATTTATACTCAGTGAAGAATTTGTCAGATTAAAATGTGATTTTAGTTATCAATAAATACTTGTGATGATTTATGTTGATTGTTAATTTGACAGGAACTAGAATCACCTGTCATGGGTTTCCTAGATTAGGGAAGCCTCTGTATGGGGTGTGATTACCCATGGGCCAGGATCATGGACTTTATAAAGGTAAGAGCTGGTTGGGCAACAACATTCATTGTTTTCTGCTTCCTCTTGTGGACTGAATATGACCAGTTTCTTCAAGATCTTGCCATATGGACCTTCCTCAACATGATGGGCTATAACCTAGAACTGTAAGCTGAAATACACCTTCTATCTCTTAAATGGATATTTGTCAGTTATTTCACATCAGCAATGAGAAGGTTACTATATAGATAGTCCCATAATGCTGAGACTGTTATTTACCCAGACACAGTTTATGGGAGGAATGACAATTATTTCAGCTTACATATCTAAGAGAAGTTCCATCAATAGCAGAAAAAGTTGGCTCCCTTTCACAGATCCAGGCAGAGGAAAAGAAACCACCATCAACAAGCAAACACCAGAAAGCAAGCACCAACTGGAAGCAAACAGGAACCCCCAGAGCTCAAGCCTCTCCACACAGCACTGGGCTGGAATTCAGACCCACCCCAGTGACATGCCTCCTGTAGCAGGAGTCTGCCTGCTAAGGGCTAAAGCTACAAACTCAATTTTAATAAAACACCTGAGTCTATGGTGAGGATAAATTACAACTACCACAGTAACTAAGACAGTACTCAAAGTATAGCAGAAATAATTCATATAAAATGAGATATTTTTTTTTCTTAAATGGAAAAAATTAACTACTAGTTCTTAAAAGAATATAAGAAAAGTGCATTATTATGCATATATTAAAAATAATTTGTTTAATATGTTAAAATTTATATTTAAAAATAATGTGTTAAAATACTGGTAATATTTGTTGGGAGAGGTTGTAGTGACAATATATCTATATATATGTGTGTATGTATCAATATCATATATATATATATATGTTGATATATATTGATATATATATATGTTGATATATATATATATATATATATATATATATATATATATACACACACATACACACACACACACACACACACATATAATGATGGTGAATGACAGTAGTCCTTGGAGAAACAATTTTACATTGTTTTAAGCTATAAACAAATATTTTATTTGAATAATAATACTCCTAGGAACTTACATGTTAACCAACATAAAGACATAAAACAATTTATATATAAAGACATATAATTTAAATGTAATAAAACTATAAATTGATTTTATTTTTGGAGGCCAATGACAAAGTAAGACACTTTCTCAATTTGATGGATTATTATGTAACCATTAAGTAAGAACTATGAAGACCATGTAACACCAAAGAAAATTGGTTTTATTTATTACACAAAATGAAAAAATAGGGCTGGGGAAATGGCTTAGCATTAAGGCACTTGCCTGCAAAGCCAAAGGACCTTGGTTCAATTCCCCAGGAGCCACGTCAACCAGATGCACAAGGTGGCACATACATATGTAGTTTGTTTGCAGTTGTTGGAGGCCCTGGCATGTCCATTCTCTTTCTCTCTCTGTGTCTGCCTCTTTCCCTCTCACACTTTTTCTAATGAATAAATAAATAAGATTAAGAAAAAGGTAGTATAATATATTTGTTCTGTGATAAAATTATATAATAATAATAATAATAATAATAATGGTAATAAGTTATCTAGATTAAGGATTATGTTTTGTAGTTTGAAGGCATAAGGTAATTAAATTTTATAGCTGTATTGAGATGTAGCACTATCTATATTCTTACTTTACAAAGGAGTCTAGACCCAGATAGCTTATATAGCTGATCTAGGGGTTCTATAGTTTGAAAGGTTGTTGTGTTTCAAACCAGTTGATCTGATAGTGAGTGGAATATTGCATTACTCCATCGAAAAGGTTTCTATAAACAGGGGAACTGGTGGCAATGCAAAAGGTTTACATACAGCTGAGGAAAACTACAGCTATAAACCTGTAGAGTTCAACACTGAGCCTATACACTAAAGAAATTGTAATTCTTTTCCTTGTGAAACTCAAAAAATTCACACAGGACAAAAGAAAAAACAAAATAGAGTTCTAGAAGGAGTGAATTAAAACAGGTGAAAAATATATTCATTTTCATAAATTTTGAAGATGCAACAAAGATACACAAAGAATAAGGGAAAATAGACCATCATAGCATACTCCCAATCTCTCAACTCCCCCATAATAGGAAACAGAAAAGCTGAAATCTCAAAGAAAGAATTTAGAGCTCTGCTTTTAAAAACAATTAATGGCCATATAGATATCAAAAATAAGTAGATGAGGGATCTAAAATGACAGGTTCAAAAGTGAATGTAAACTAAAGGAAAAAATATTAATATGGAAGAGAAATCAGCAAGGAAACTGAAATGCTGAAAGAGAATCAAACAGACATTATTGAAATGAAAACAATGATCAAATGAAAAGCACATCAGAATACTCTGCTAATAATGAGTCCATGCATAAGAATGAAACTCAGATTTGGAAGACAAAGTTGAAATAATAATACATATAGACACCCTAGAGGGAAAAAAATTACAATTTAAAAACAAGACCAATATTTCCAAAAACTCTGGGTCAAATTAAATAGACTAAGCCTCAGAATATATGAGTTAGAAGGGGCAAACATACATACAAAAGATGCCTGAGGATATGGCTCAGCTGTTGAAATCTGTCAGCCTTGTTTAATCCCCAGTACCTATGTAAAACCAAAGGCACAAAGTGTCACATGCATCTGGAGTTCATTTTTAGTGAGGAGGCCCTAACATGTTCACTCATTCTCTCTCTCTCTCTTTCTCTTCATACAAATAAATAAATAAAATACAGAAAGAAGATGACATCCAAACACAAGACACATACAGATATCCAAACACACATGACCAAATGTGGTGGTTTACTTCAGGTGTCCCCCATATACTTAGGTGTTCTGAATGCTAAGTCTCCAACTGATGGAGATTTGGGAATTAAAGTTTCCTGGAGACAGTGTATTGTTGGAAGTGGGCTTATGGATATTATTGCCCCCTTGCCAGTGTTTGGCACATTCTCCTGTTGCTATTGTCTACCTTCTGTTGGCCAGGGGGTGATATCTACACTCTGCTCATGCTGTCATTTTCCCCTACCATCATGGAGCTTCCTCTCAACTCTGTAAGCCAAAATAAACCCCTTTTTTTCCCCAAAGCTGCTCTTGGTTGGGTGATTTCTACAGCAGTATGAACCTGACTGCAATACACACACACACACACACAAAGAGAGAGAGAGAGAGAGAGATAGAGAAAGAGAGAGAAGGAAAATTTTTAAATCCCATTTTTAAAAAAATGTGAAGAACTTTGGCCATCATAATTGTTCTTTATTTGCCTGGTCTCTATTGTCCAATAGAATGGGACAAAGCCATTTATTTTGCATGGTAACAAATTATTCACGATAAACAGTAATATATTTTTAGAATTTCACTTTATCGTTATCAGAAAAAGTGCCAAGTAAACATTCTAACCTAATCTCAACTTAGATCTCTTAGTTAAAAATATAGGACCATGTATATAAGCCTCCACAAATATGAGTAGATAATGAATGGGTAGGTACAGAAAATCATATTGGAATAATCTTTCTTTTTTTCTAAGTGATACTCTATCATTTGGAAGTAAAGTTTCTACAGGTAAATTGCATCAACTATCTGAACAATCTTAACACATTACCACACAAAGGAAAAACGCATATGTTCATGCACAGCTGACTCCAAAGAAAGCCACAATTAACTCTTCAAATGAATCTTAAGTGGAAAAATCTTAATATGTATATGTATAAGTAGCATTAATCTAGTTGAAACTTGTTTTTTATTATTAAAAAATATGTAGGAGTATTTGAGGACGATAACAGACCATATACAAATGCAAACACCTAAATATTGTACTTATTTTAGGTGCTCCTGAAAGAAGTTTTATGTGTCTTTGACAGCTTATATATGATCTTTCAAGCATCTTCAATGAATTCCGGGAAGAAAAATAAGAGAGAATGAGAGAAAGGAAACAATGGCTGCATTTGTTCCAAAACATAAGAAAGCATGAGTCATTAGCTAGGAAAACAAATTACATATACCAAAACAGGTGTTTTAAGAAATCTAGACATTTATATGAATTTAAAACATATGCATATAAAATATGTTAAAAAGCTACCAAGAAAAATACTCCTAATATTTATAAAATAATATGTAAAACTGCATGTAAATACATAATGTTCATAGATTAGAAGACTTAATTCCTAAAGTTGAAAATATCCTCAAATTAATGTATAAACTCAAAATGACTTCAATAAAAATCCAATTATAAGTTTCTTGAAAAATGACAAACTATGCTATAGCTCACCTGGAAGATAAAATGTAATACAACTAAGTACTAAAATGATACACAAAATATATGGAGTTGTGGGTCCCTGGGTTCTTGCTCTGGGGCCAGCCATGGTCTCCAGAAGATGCCCAGGCAACCTGGGTGGGTGAGTGTGTGAAAGTAAAGGACTTTCGGGAGGAGTTTCGGTGAACAGCTCTCTCTCTGTTTATTGCCAGGCTCTGCCGGCAGGCAGATAGGGCAGGCAGGTAGTATTATGGAAGGACCAGGCCTGCTGGTTCCTCCCAAGGGGTTAAGGAGAAAGATGAGCCTCTGGAAAACTCAGACCTCTCCTAGCCACCAGAGTCTTGTGGAAGCAGGAACTCACAGGAACACGCCTTATTGCTATGAGCAGTTGCCTATATAATGTTGGGGACAAAGGCCGGGATTTTAGGACGGGGTGGGGGGGTTGGAGAGGTAAGGGCCAAAAGTAAACTGTAACTACTAAAATGGTAATTTCAACTCCTGTGCTGAAGTAGCAGGCCAGAAGCCATTAGGCGTCTTGCTGAGTCCTAGCTGGCCAGAGACAGGTCACCAAACTTTAGCTAGGCTCAGACAGTTCCACTAGGCCACATGCCTGGGCCTTTCAGGGCCCAACAGTTTATTGTCAGGAAAAATGGGTTTCTAAGCAGCTGAGGTTGGGGGGACCCTAAGGGGATTAGATGTACCAAGTTCATTTCTGATGCCTAATTAGTATATGGGGACATTCATTCTAGCAAGTAGGTAATGGTGGGGGTGGAGCAGGTGATCTAGGGTCTCAGGACTGTTTGAAGGCTGCAGGCTGATAAGGATTTTCCTAGGCAACTGACCAAAGGTCACTGGACTATAGGCAAAGCCTAAGTTCAGGTGTGCCAGTCTTGGAGAGGGAATGGCCTCCTGTAGCCCGGGGGTCCTTAGCTGTGCCTGGAAGCTCCGGCCCATTTCCTGAAGGCTCCAGCCTGTGTCTGGCAGTGCATGACATGGGGTCTGTAATAATACTATAATACATTCAGAAAATGTCATTAGCTCATTAAGATTAAAAAAAAAGAGAAAAGCACAATAAGTGAAATACATAGAAAAAAAGTCAAAGGATGGTATATGGAGAAGAAAATAAGTTACACTAGAAATTGTAAAAGTGCACATGAAAGTAGCAATGAGATGTTATTTTATACTTATTCAACTACAGAAAAGCAAACAACACACACACACACCTACTGGCCCTCGGCCACATACAACACTTAGAAAATGTATAAAATCATGATTGCTTTGGATAATAATTTGACTTATATATAGTTGAAGCTGTGTGCACTGTGCAGCCTCAAGTATATTTCTAATTATATGTCTTGCCTCATACAACTCTTGAACACTTGTGACAGGATGTTCTCTGTTGTGCTGCTTGTCATAATGAGCATGTGGAAAGCTCTGTGATATTTTATCAGAGATGTAATATGAATTCTTTAAATATGATATGTTCATAGCACAGAATTAATTTTGCAATTAAACTGAGTGGACTACAATATATAGAGAGATAGATAGATGTATTGATATAGGTATCAATATCATCATAGAAGTTAAAAGTAGAATTTCACATGAGAAAACAAGAGTCAATGATATTCCTAGTCAAATATTTATAGAAAAATTTATGAATGTGACATTAGCATATGCATTCTAATGGATATATATATATATATATATATATATATATGATTGTTATGTAGTAAATTAAAGATAACTGTGGTGTTTGGAAAGACATCTGGGAAATAGATTTGGGAGAGTATTAAGAATTTCAATTATCCTTTTATATTTCATAATTTTAAATACTAATTTTAGGTGGTTATAAAAGTCTATATTTCTGATAATAAAAGGAGAGGGAAACACAAAAATTATTGGCCATTCCTATAGATAAGTTGCAGTGGAAAAATCTAGCATTTTCTTAAAGTGAAGAAACCTTTAAGAAAAGCAAACTTCCTAGAATTGCTTATATTGTGAAAATACCCATCATTCAGTTTCACAGACTCTCTTCCAGAGTCCCCAATAAATTCATTTTGCTGTATACCATTAGGTGGTCTTTACCTGGTGATATCTTGACTTTTTCTGAGGACTTTATTTCAAAGAAAATCAAACTACTATCAACACAGTTAAAACAGTTACCTAACACAAGCTGGCTTGTTCTAGGGAAACCACCTCTTAGTGAATTATTTCCCTTCTTATCCTGAAGATCACTTGAGAAATGCCTGAAAGGACTTGGGTTCTACAAGATTTGAAAAGTTCTACTCTTATATCTTTACAATGAAGTTCAGATTGGGGTGAGGAGCCCAGCTAACCACAAAGCTATTCTGCTCTGCTTAGATTTCCATCATGAACAAGCTGAGCAATCCAATAAAATAAACAAAAATACCAGGTATTGTGATTCTGTTTTGTTCTGGGTGACCTAAAGAAGTATGAGATTCAAGCATGCTTCAAAGGTTACTCAGGCCCTGAAAATCTGACAATTGATGCAAGTGACCTATGGATGAGAATTACTAGCAAACATTTCTTGAATATGTTTTTATACTGTTGACTACTACTAGGCCTAATGAAAACCTGCTATTATTCAGTATTTACAGTTAAAATTAGGATAATATGTATAGATTGCTATCATTTGCCTTTCCCTGTAAGAAAACTTAACTTTATAAAAATTATAATAAATTATTTCTTGGTTACCATCACATCCTATGCATTTATTTAATTAATTATGTATTTATTTACTTCCCTAAGTACTTGTCTTCCTTATCTGTTCAAAGTTAACAAAGTACAGTCTTGATATTAATATATCTTCACATTCTTTATAGAGAAGATGTATATACAAGTAAATATGTATATTAATCTTCAGATCTGCACTTACCATTCTAGTCTTTCATGATAGCAAGTGTAAGAATAGCTTCATTTACATCTTTCATAATTTTGGCAAATATATATATATATATTTTTTTTCATTTATTTATTTTGAGAGAAAGAGAAAAACATAAGCAGGGGGAGAGAGAGAGAGAGAGAATGGGTATGCCAGGGCCTCCAGCCACTGTAAACTCTAGACTTATACGTCCTCCTGTGCATCTGAATTATGTGGGTCCTGGGGAATTGAACCTGGGTCCTTTGCCTTTGCAAGCAAGTGCCTTAACTGCTTTACCCAAATTTATAACAACTATTCTTTGATGTTTCTTAAAAATATATTTATTTCCAACCAGAGAGAGAAGAGAGACAGTGAATGGGCTCATCAGGCCCTGTAGCCTCTGCAAACTTCAGATTCATGCTCTACTTTGTCTACCTGGCTTTACATTGATACTGGGAGTCTAACATAGGTTGTTAGGCTTTGCAGGCAAGCACGTTACCCACTGAGCCATCTTTCCAACCCTTGACCTTTCTTTTTTTTTTTTTTTTTTTTGTTTTTTGCTTTTTGTTTTTTGTTTTCCGAGGTAGGGTCTCACTCTGGTCCAGGCTGACCTGGAATTAACTGTCATCTCAGGGTGGCCTTGAACTCATGGCAATCCTCCTACCTCTGCCTCCCAAGTGCTGGGATTAAAGGCGTGTGCCACCATGCCCGGCTGACCTTTCTTGATATTGAAAAATCTGAAATCATTTTCCTGAAGAGTCAGTCCTGCAGCTTTACTATGAAATTTCAAAGTAGGTGTACTAATAGACTAAACAGAATTCATCTTGGTATGCATTTTCTCTTTTTTCTAAAATCCAAATGAGTAATTTTAGGCTGCAATCAGCAAACCAGGGGTCAGAGACTTTTTAGGATCAATTTACATTTCATTATAAAATGATTCCAGGTGTGAGGATTAGAATGTTTCACTTTGCTGCACAGTCTTTATTTAAAATTCCATTTCTATTTTTATTCTTGCAGAAATGACATCCTACACTCATTTATGTTTTGTTTGTTTTAGGAAAAAGAAAGTCTGAACTCAGTCTATTGGGATCTAATTATCAGGACCTAATTCTAATTACAATCTTTTAAATCAATGCTGTAGGCATTCTTCCTCTCTCCTCCCTTTTGAAAAGGGCCCATTTATATTGTTCAGAAAGCTTTCCACATTAGACACCTCTATTTATAGATACCATCTACCAAGGGCTTATAGCAATGTGATCTCAGTTTGCCAAACAACTTTATGCTCATTTGAACTAGGGAATTTTATTGTAATTCAAACTCACAGGATAAGAGACATTCAAATATAAAAACACGTGCAAATGGAGACTTCTGTGCTGAGATAAAATATTACATTTTCCTTATTACATAACAGTTGCAAAAGGTACAAAGAGAACCACTCCACTAACAGAGAATGTTAAATATAGAAATTCAAATAAAATGCATAGACTTTGATCACTGTCATCAAGCTGTCAGAATTTGGCCATCAAGAATACTTTTCCAGTGCCTTAGACCTCTGAAACTATAACAACAGACAAGAAGCCCAGCTTGACACTTTACAGCATGTAGAAAAATAATTATTTCTAATTTCCCATTTTATGACTTTATATTATCATTATGTAACATGGTTATTTTTATTGCTTGTCAGATAATATTTACTCTTTGTTTTATCACTTAGGATATATTCATTCATTGGATAATAACCTTTAATCTTCTATCAGCTATTTGTCCATCCCCGACAATAATCAAATGGAAATAGAATCCCTCTTACCAGTTGTATAGTATTCATTATAATAGCACATTTCATAAAATACACACTCTATTCACATGTATGAACATATATAAGGAAAGACAAGTACTGGAAGATCACAAAGGTCAATTCACTGGGCAGGAAATGAACTCCCTGCTAGTAGGTAACAAAAGCTTATAGCTCTCCCCATGGTCTCACCACAAGAAACATCAAACTGTAATAATGACATCTAACTCTTTCGACCACATCAGGGTGACCCTGATACCTGCAATGTGAGAGGTTGGATCTCTGTTGTGTTTGATGAAACACAAAATAGACCCTGCATAGTCAACATGTGGGGAGGGTCAATGATTGGTGGTATAAGGAGGTTGGTTTCTATAGAACTTCTCTGAAACTTTGACAAGGTAACAGCCTTGTAATTTCCCCTGAAGCAAAGAAAGTATTGATTCTCAACATTTCAGTTCACAGCATAATCACTTGAAGGGTTCTTTAAAACACCCCTGGCCTGGCCTCCTGGGTTTTCTTATTTACTCGGGATGGACAGGTCTTGAGATTTTACATTTCAATCAAGTTCCTCCATGATGAGGACTTGAGTGGCCCAGGAGCCATACCTGAAGTATCGCTGGCTTTAACAATACATTTTAGAGTCCTACTCAATTTTGTCTATTTTTCTTATGAAAATTTTGGCTTGGAGTACAGTGTTGTCCACTGTGGATCTTAAGAAATATTTTGTGGCTCCCTCTCTGAATTAAAACCTTGCATGAAGAAAGTAGTTTGGACACAAGGACACAGATGATTCCTTAATTTCCACTAAGCAGCTCAG
Organism: Jaculus jaculus; assembly: GCF_020740685.1. NCBI lineage: Eukaryota > Metazoa > Chordata > Mammalia > Rodentia > Dipodidae > Jaculus > Jaculus jaculus. Next base: position 96,702,038 of record NC_059109.1, read on the forward strand.
AAAAATCTGTTCAAACTCTAGAAACTGAAACTCATATGAGACACAGTATACAACGATATTTATCTTCTCATTACAATGCATTACATGGGATACTAAGGAGACTACTTCTGCTAAACTGTGCAGTATAGTCATGCATAAGAATTAAACTTAGAAATGAATAATAGAAAATTCTCTTGAAATAAAGTGTTAAATGATCTTTCCTTTCATACTTTCATAACTAAAGCCTTCCTTAGGAGGAGGTAGAAAATGACTTTAAAAAAATAGTCTTGCTCAGTATAAAATATCAGAGATTGCTTTTTGTTTTAGTGGTGATATTTAAAAGAAATATTTTCCTTATTATTCATTTATTTATTTGACAAAGAGAAAGAGGGATAGAGAGAGAGTGAGAGAATAGGCATACCAGGGCCTCTAACCACTGTGACTAAACTCCAAACACATGTGCTACCATATGCATCTGGCTTATGTACGTACTACAGAATTGAGCCTGTGTCCTTAGGTTTTGTAGGTAAGTACCTTAACCATTAAGCAATTTCTCATGCCCTTAGTGGTTATCTTTGAAGTATTCACTGACTCCTTGTGCTTTTCTGTTAATGTATTTAAAAATTTGGTTTCCTAAGCAAATGTGGTAGCACACACCTTTAATCCCAGCACTTGGGAAGCAGAGGTAGGAGGATCTCCACGAATTCGAGGCCACCCTGACACTACATAGTGAATTCCAGGTCGGCCTGAGCTAGAATGAGACCCTACCTCAAAAAACAACAACAAAAAAAATTGATTTCCTAAAGGGAAACTCTTATATTAATAAACCTATAATAATACTGCAAATGGTTATTAGTGCAGAAAATAATGTGATGAAAATGATATGCTTTTGATCTACTGAGAAAAGTTACTCTAATAAAATAATCCAAAAGCAGAATAAGTTTATGCCCAGAAAAAATGTTTCTAATATTATCTATAATATTTTTGTAATCTAAACAGGTAGTAGATTATGAGTATTAACAGGATAAGACAGTGGGTCAAGATTAAACAGAAATGATATGAAAGGATATTAAAGGCCAGACATGGTGACATTCACTTGTAATCCCAATACTCAGGCTAAAGTAGAATGATCATAAATAAAAGGCCAACCTAGGCTACTTAGTAAGTCCTTGGTTCAAAAGAATACAACCAGGGCTGGAGACATGGCATGGCAGTTGGGGCACAAGACTGCAAAGCCTACGGACCCAGGTTTGATTATCCAGGTCACACATAAGCCAGATGCACATGGTGCTCATAAGTCTGGAGTTCATTTGCAGTGGCTAGAGGCCCTGGCACAACCATTCTCTTTCTGTTTCCCTCTCTGTCTCTAATAAATAATAATAAATCTAAAGAAGAAAAAACACATCCAAAAAAATCGCAACAAAAAAGAAAGGTGTGGCAACATAGAAGTATTTATACAAGTATACTATACCCAGCAAAAAGAATCTCACTGAGCTGGAGAGATGGCTTATGGTTAAGGTGCTTGCCTATGAAGCCTAAGGACCTAGATTTGATTACCTAATATGCTGGTAAGCCAGTTGCACAAGGTGGTGCATGTGTCTGGAATTCATTTGCAGTGGCTAGAGGTTCTGGCATACCTGTTCTCTGTATTATCTATTTAGATACCTAGCCAGCTGTCATCTATCTAACTATCCATTTATTTATCTGTCATCTATCTATCCCCCCCCACACGCATACATATACCTGCCTCCCTGTCTCTCTCAAATAAATGTATGTGTTTATAGATAGATAGATGATAGATAGATAGATAGATAGATAGATAGATAGATAGATAGATAGATATGATTTTAAATAATTTTAAAAAGACTTAAAAAAAAAAAAACAGAATCCTGCACTGGAGATATATCCCAGTAGTTAAGGCACTCACCTGTGAAGCCCAAGGACCCAGGTTTGACTCTCCAGGTCTTACGTTAGCCAGATGCACAAGGTGGCACATGTGTCTGGAGTTCGTTTGTGGTGGTTAGAGGCCCTGACATGCCCATTCTTTCTCTCTTTCTTTCTTTCCCTCTCTTTGTTTCTAATAAGTAAATAAAAATAAAATAATATAAAAAAGAATCTCACAATTACTTCTTTACTCAGAGAAAGGTAAAAGGAGAAAGAAAGCAGAATGATGGTGCTGAGAGTATGGATATTTTTTCTTTAAGATGTGTGTTATTTTAACATATTGTGAACATATAAAAATATCCCTCTCAATATGTTAATTCTCCCAGAAAAGATTCACTACTTTTCTGGTAGCTGATGTTAATAGCACTAAGTTCATAATATGGTAGAAAGTTCAGGAATAGTTGGTTATAAGGCTAATGAAGAGAAAAATAAAAGAGATCAGAAGCTTCTATAACTTTATTTCCTTTCCATCTTAAGTGAAGACTTATTGAACAAAGAAAGTTGGCTGAAATTGAAAAATGTTCAAAAGTGGGAGCATGGATTTTGTGTACAATTTTGGAATTAAAAAACAAAACTAAAAATATTCCTACTCTAATCTCTTCTGTCCCTGCTTTGAATAGTTTGTAGATATCCTACACCTGCATTACTTAGTTTTCTCTTGAGTTCCAAGTGAGTAATGAATTTTGCTCACTTGAAATTATGGCTCAGGGAATGAAGAGATGGTTCAGCAGTTAAGCCACTTGCCTCAAAAAAAAAAACCTAAGGACCTGAGTTCGATTTCCTAGCACCCATGTAAAGCCAGATGCACAAGGTGGCAATTGCACTTGGAGTTCATTTGCAGTGGCCAGAAAACCTATAGTGCCCATTCTCTTTCTCTCTCCCCTTCCCTCTTTTTGTCTTCCAAATAAATAAATAAACAAATAACTTTTTAAAGAAATTATGACTCAGGGGCCTTGGCATAGGTGAGAGAAACACATTCAAGCTTTGTTTTGGCTATTTTTTGGTAAACAAAATTTTAGACTACTTTCACTCTAACTTCAACCTGGTTAAATCATAACAGTGTGATCAACTTTCTCAGTTTTTAGAGAAATGAAATCTGTCTTGTCAATTTTTTTAAGAAAAGAAAAACACCTGTTCTGATTTAATTAAAAATTAGAATTTGTTCAGAAGTCCTATAATATTTTCTTTCCAGTATTCTTAGATAATAACCTCAGCTTTTCAAATTTGGATAGACAAGCTCTGAGACTGGATTTAACAAAATAAGGAACATACTTGTTTTGTTTGTGTTTCCTTCTTCACCATCTTTAGATAGATTTTTCAATACTCAGAAATGTAACTGTATTCACTACAAAACATCAACTTTAATTTAAAACATCTGCTGTAAATTTCTGACCCTCAAAGAATAATTTAGTATGGAACATTTTTCCCAGTTATTTAAAAACTGATGTGTGGTGCAATTATAAAGTTGCCATAAAAAGCAAGTCTCAGCATATTCCTAATCAGAGGAAAATGTGATTCTTTCCAATGAAGGCAATGTTGAATTTCTTTCTGCCTTTGTAAGTAAAACAGCTGTGAACAGATTAAACTTTGTGATTTTAACTTTTCTCGCATGGCTCCCATGAGACCTTTCCATAATCTTGGTGATCACACTTTGGCAGTGTCCACATCACTTAAGGGTCCCTGTGAAGGCTTCTTGTATTTGTCCACAAACCTGCACTAAAGGTCAACTCTGTGCTGGCCATTGTCCAGGATGGGGGAAGGCAACATGCAGATATACATGTGTGTAAGGATCTTATGAGAATAGTAACTGAGAAACTTCATGTTACTCATAACTTTGTCATTAACTTGCTTTTAAATGAGGCACTAGACATTCTTAAAATCTACTCCTGTGAAAATTAAAACTTTGGTTCTGGATAATGTTTGGGGGTAATCAATAAAAGCATAAGCAACAGAACCACAGGAAGTCATTACTTCAGCTCTAGGTCGTAATAAGCAAGATAATCTTAACACAGGGAAAGACGATAGGACAGACCCAAGTCCACATTAAAAAAAAAAAAAAAGCAAAAGAATGGCCAAGTACAGATGAATTCATTGGAATCACAGGACAGAGAGCTTCCAAGTGTGATACCTTTATAGAAAGTGGACAGATGGCCTACACAAATGTCTCTAAACTTCACAAGCAGGGTGGCATCAGCACATAAGTGGGATTGAGGGCCAGGGCAAGAGTAGAAAAGGACATATGCCCTTGAACAAGAAGATGGAAAATGGTGATGGATATGTTAGCCATTGCTATAAACAGATTATGATTTCCCTGTCTTGATACAGCTCCCTATTCACATGTTACGCCTAGACCTGGAAATTTAAAACCAAATAGTTAAAATTACACTATTGATTATACAACAGACCCATTCCTTCTAAAAAAAAATCACCATAAATAGTTCCAGAAGCAAATTTATGTGAATAATCAGACAATAAAAGCATAAGCAAGTACTGTCAATGGATGTGGTAACTGTTGTTTCTTGTAACCTGTCCCCAAACACCCAGGTACATCATACCTGATTGGGAAGCCACTACAAAATTAAGCCCTATAAAAATGCTGGATAATAATGATAATTCACATTGTTTATGTCTCCAATGCATTTATTTATATTAAACTGAGTTTAAGCTTTTATATTTCCTAAGTACATGGATGGGGTCACAGTTCTTTCTATTCTCCCCTGCAATATTAAAAGCTGAGAATGTGCCAAATCGGTCATGTGGAGGGGATATCACATTTCCTTGAAGGAGAGTCTTTGTCAAATGACCCACCTCAGAGCCAACTCTTACGATCCACACTGGCTTATTTCTTTGACTTGTAGAAAATCATGAAGTGAGGGGCTGGAGAGATAACTCAATGCTTAAGGTAATGCCTGTAAAGTCTAATGACTAGGGTTCAATCCCCAGTGCTCATAGAATGCCAGATGGACAAAGTGGTACATACATCTGGAGTTTGCAGTAGCTAGATACCCTGGTATGTCCATTCTCTCTCTTCTTCCACTCTCTTTTTGAAAATAAATAAAAATTAAGAAAAAAATCATGAAATGAGAAGGCTCTCAATTGGCCATTTCTGCCACAAATTCATGGCATCATTATACAAAAGCAATGTAACAACTTGGTGTCTTTTACTTAGTGGTCCTTCATGCATGTACATATTCACATATTAATTTATTTCACCTCATTTTCATCCTTCTTTTGCTCTATTCTCTTAATCTTGTTTTTTTTTTTCTCTCTCTCATTTTTAGTGATTATGAATTGTATTGTATGACTCTATTGGGTGTTGGGTATATCCCAATTGTTTTGGTTCTCAGTACTCAAGTAAATCCAGATGCGCAGTGCGTCACATGCATCTTGATTTCATTCACGGCAGAAAAAGCCCTGGTGCACTCTCTCCCCACTCTCTCTTAAGGAAGTACATTTTAAAAAGTAATTCCAGGGCTTGGGAGATGGCTCATTGAATAAAAAACCTACAGTTCAAGCTGGAGTACTCAAGCTCAGGCCAGACTCAATGTAAAAGCCAGTAGCTGTGTTGAGCATCTGTAATCACAGCATACTGATGGGTGAGATATGAGGGGCAGACAGGAGAATTTCCAGGAAACTCATGGATCAGCTCGTTTGCAAATGCAGGAGTAAATGACAGTGAGAGAAACCTATCTCACATGAGGTAGAAAGCAAAATGAGACACCCCAAAATTGTCCTCTGACCTCCATGCATGCATAGTGACATACAAATGCACCCATATTCACACATAAACACACACACATGTGTAACATCATACATACACAGAATAATAAATAATAAACAAGGAATCTGTCTTGAGGAAAATGTTTTACGAAAGCTAATTTTAGAGGGAGGAATTTCTTCTAAGTACTAAAACATACCTATAAAATACCTATAATTGCATCATACTTGATGGTGGAATACTGGAAAATATTTAACCTCCATAACTCATGAGTAAGGCAAGGTGTCACCTCTTTCAACTAGTATATGCAATAAGGCAAGAAACAACAGTAGAAATTGTCCAGCTCAGGGAGAATATTTTCAGAGGGCATCATGGTCTAGATAGAAAATCCAAAGTAATCACCAAAAAGTTTCCCAAGATAAGTGAGTTCTACAAGGTCAGAATGTGTGATATCAACACTCAAAAGTCAATGTATTTCTATTCATTAACAACCGTCATGGTGGCACCACCATTAAAAAACACTGTCCAAGACAGAATTACTCAAAAGTGACATAATTGACTACATATCTAAGAGTACATATAGAGAATCCAGTCCTTCAAAGTACTAAATTCTAATGGAAGTAATCAAAGAATATCTGAATAAAGGAAACCCATACTGTGTTCCTAGATTAAAAGACCCAGACTAATGAGGATGAATTTTCCTCTGAACAACATATAAGTTCAAGAGAGTTCCACTCAGAATCTTAGCAAGACTATTTGTAAGTGTAGAGAAGCTTATTCTAAAACTTACATGACAAAGAAATAGAGGAGCTAAGATAATGAATGAGACCAAAGTGGAAGACATCATTCTACATAATTTTAAATTGTATTCCATAGTTACATTCGTGAAGATATGAGGTACTGAGGGAGCGACTGACACATAGAACAATGAATCAGAGTGATGAACTCACATGCAGAGACATACATGTATGATCACATGTGTTGCAGTCAGGTTCACATTGCTGACAGAAATTACTCAATCAAGAGCAGCTTGTGGGAAAAGAAAAAAAGGTATATTTTGGCTTGAGGAGAAGCTCCATGATAGCAGAGGAAAATGATGGCAGGGGAAAGTGATAGCATGAGCAGAGGGGTAGACAGCACCTCCTCCCCAACATCAGATGGATAACAGCAACAGGACACTGTGTCAAACACTGGCAAGGGGAAACTGGCTATAATACCCATAGGCCTGCCCCCAACAATACACTGCTTCCATGAGGATTCAATTCCCAAACTGCCATCAGCTGGGGACATAGCAGTCAAACCATCTAAGTTTATGGGGGACACCTGAATCAAACCACCACAACATATATGGTCATATGTTCTTTTGTTTTTGGATAAAGGTACAAAAGAAGCTAAATAAAGAATGGCCTATTCCACTAGTGTTGCTAGAGAAATTAGATAGCCATACATTAATTATGTATATAAAAAATTCAACCTAGGGCATCAACCTAATCTTTATACTTCGTACAAAATTCAAATTGATGATAATTTAAATATACAATTAAAAAACATAAGCAAAAATCATCAGGATGCAGGACTCATGAAAAGTTCTTAGCCATAACAACCAAAACTTTCTTCATTAAGGGGAAAAAAAAAATCTATAAATTAGGCTTTATCATTTAAAACTTTTATTCTTTGAAGGATCCTATTAAAAAAAATACGGAAGTAATATATAGACCAGGAGAAAATATTTGGAAACCATATAGCTGACAAAAGTCTCAAATTTAGAATACATAATTTTCCAAATCCAACCATAAAATGCAAACATTTCAGTTTAAAATAAAAACAAACAAAACAACAAAAAAAGAAGCAAAGAACAAGAAGAGATTTCTCTCTGAAGAGGATATTTTGGTGTCAAATAGATGTGTTCCTCTTTCAGTAATTTGGCAATTTGTTCCAGGAAGACTCTATCCAGATACCAAAATCCACAGATGTTTATATCCTTACATAAAATAGCACAGTATTTGTATATAACCTATAGGCAACCTCCTATATTCTTTACATCATTGCCCATTGCTTGTAATACTTAATACAATGTCAGCATGAGGTCTGGAGTTGTTATACTGTGTTGCTCAGAAAATAATAACAAGAAAAAAAAATCTGTATATACTCAATTTAGATACAAACATTGTAGGCCTAAGAATACATTACAAGATCCACAGTGTGATAATTGGCAGACAGGAAAGCCATGGATACAGAGGGTAGACTATATATGCATCTCATGAGAAGCATCACAACCATTAAAGCCATACAAATTAAGACTGTAAAGAGCTACCATCACACACCTGGTAAAAGTCCTAAGGTTAAAAAGAGCAGTGTTAAATAACAAGATGAATGGAAAACAACTAGATTTCTCACATATAACTGGGAGGAATGAAAAACTGCACATGTGCTCTGGAGATTTTACAGCTTGAAAAAAAAAAAAAAAGCCTTAGCTGAATTTACCATATGAATAGCAATCACATTCCTGGGCAGCTCTCCACAGAAGGGTAAATTTACATCTTCACAAAAACCTGTACTCCAATATTCATAGCAGCCCTGTTTGTAATGGCCAATAATGAAACAAAATTCCCTGCTCAAATGATTCAGCCAGGTTTGGCATATCTATATTATGAACTACTACTATACAATAATATTTTGCCAATATTACCTTCCCAGTTTTTGTAAAATGAATTATTCAGGGAAGTGGTTATATACATAAATAGTCAGAATACACACACACAAAACCAATAATGAAAGACCATAGAAATAAGGATCTAGATTGTACTTCTCTTTTGTTATTTCTTTCTGTGAGTGTACATATGTCTCTTATGTGCAGATGTGCTTACGGGCAAGAGGAGGGCAGAGAAATATACCGGGTGTCCTTCTATCAGTCATCCATACATTTCCTTAAGACAATGTCTCTCTGAATGCAGAGTTGCAGTTTTCTCAAATCTAAGCAATTTTCTGGTCTCTGTTCCCAATGGGACAGGAGTTATAAGCATGTATGACTGTGGTGGTTTGATTCAGGTGTCCCCCATAAATTTACGTGTTCTGAATGAACTGATGGAGATTTGGGAATTAACACCTCCTGGAGCAGTGTATAGTTGGAGGCAGGCTTATAGGTATTGTAGCTAGTTTCCCCTTGGCAGTGTTTGGCACTCTCTTGTTGCTAATATTCACCTGATGTTGGTCAGCGGGTGATATCCACCTTCTGCGCATGCCATTGTTTTCCCCTGCCATCATGGAGCTTCCCCTCGAGTCCGTAAGCCAAGAAAAATCTCCTCCCCCACCGCCCAAAAAAAAAAAAAAAAAGAGCTGCTCTTGGTCAGTGATTTCTGCCAGCAATGTAAACCTGACTGCAACAATGACCATGCCCAGCTGTTTACTTGGGTCCTAGGGACTCAAACTCAGGTGGTCTCAGGCCCTGTCCTGCTCTCATGCTTGCAGCAAGCACTCTTAACCACTGACTCATCTATGCAGCTCAGAGTATACTTTATTTTTTTACAGGATCTTTAAATAGATTCACAGCTTCTAGAATGTTACTATTTATAATTGGTTCTACTAGATGGCCAAGAACATGAAGCACATCTCCCAAAGATGCTGCCATTCTGGGTGGAGTTTTCTCAATTAAAGTTTCTGACTCATCCTGCCAAGCCATTTATGAGTACCTACATCATGGAATGAATGAAGGATAAAACAAATGATGAAGTAACTAACAAATGAGAAGAGCCCTGTTCATTTATCTCTAAGATTGAGTTGCTGAATTTGACAAACAACTGTGTGGTCTCTCTTAATATTTATTTTTAATTAAAAAAAAATTGTGTGTTGGGGCTGGAGAGATGGCTTAGCGGTTAAACGCTTGCCTGTGAAGCCTAAGGACGCCGGTTTGAGGCTCGATTCCCAGGACCCATGTTAGCCAAATGCACAAGGGGCACAAGCATCTGGAGTATGTTTGCAGTGGCTGGAAGCCCTGGTGCTCCCCTTCTCTCTCTTTCTCTCTCTCTCCCTCCTTCTCTCTGTTGCTTTCAAAGAAATAAATAAAAATAAACAAAAAAAAATTTAAAAAATGTGTGTTAGGGTCTCACTCCAGCCCTGGCTGACCTGAAATTCACTATGTAGTCTCAGGCTGCTCTTGAACTCACAGAAATCCTCCTTTCTCTGACACCTGAGTACTGGGATTAAAGGCATGTGTCACCATACCAAACAGATTTCTTTTTAATGTCATAAAATTTTCATTATATAGGTCTTTTACATTTTTTTGTTAGGTTTATTCTTAGATTTTTTAAATCTATTGTGAGTAGAATATATCTCCTGATTCCTTTCTCCATGAGATCATTGTTAGGGGTACAAATGCTATTGGTGTTTTTGGTATTCATTTGCACCCTGTAATTTTACTGAAAGAATTTATTCATTCTAGGATTTTCTTGGAAATTCTGTTAGGTCTTTTAAGTATAGAATCACTTCAGCTGTAAATAGGGTTACTTTGCCTTCTACCTTTCCTATTTTTATTGTTTTTATGTCTCCTTGTCTTATTGCTCTAGCTAGTACTTTGAGCATAATAGTCAACAGAATTGTTTAAACATCCTTGTCGATTTTAGAGAAAATGATCTCAGTCTTTCTCTCTGCAATATACTGCTGGCTGGGCATTGACCATATATAGCCTGTATTATTTAGAGGTGTGTTTCATCTAGTCCTACATTTTCCAGTACTTTCATCATGGGGGCATGTTAGACTTCACCAAATGCCTTTTCTCCATCAGTTAGCTAATCTTGTAATTTTTGTCTTTAAGTTTGTGTATTTGGTGTATTGTATTGGTTGATTGATGTACATTGCATCCCTAGTATGAAGCCCACTTGGTTATGATGGATAATTTTAATGTGTTCTTGAATTTGGTTTGTGAGAATCATGTTGAGAAGTTTTGCATCTATGTTCATCTGGAAAATTGGATGTGGTGGGCTTGTCATTTTTTATTCATTTCTAATTTCATTCTTTATTTTCTTCAAGATCCATTGACCATTGAAATGTATGTTGGTCAGTAATTTTGTAATACCTGCATTTTTTTTTCTTTCTGTTGTTCTCTACTTTTAGTCCTCTGTGGTTTGATATGATGCAAGGGATTATCTCATTTTTATTAGAATTAAGGTTTCATCAATTTTAGACTAGGTTTTGTGTGCTACTGAGAAGAATGTGCATCCCCTGTCTGTGGCGTGCAACACTCAGTATATATCTGTTAGGAGTAGTTTATCTATAGTGTAGTTTAGCTCCAAAGCGTCTGTGATGATTCCCAGTCTGGATAACTGACTTACCTAAGTAAGATAGTAAAATTCTGTAGTCTCCCACTGCTATTGTGTTTGTAACTATGTGATCTTTTATGAATTTAGTGTTTTTATGAAATTATGAGCCCTATTAATTGAAGAATTCATGCTTATAATTATTTCCTTGTATTTCCTTGATGAATTGTTACCTTCATTAATATACAGTGTCCCCTTTTTATCTCTACTGATTAGTCTTGATTTGAAGTCTATTTTGAGAGATAAGGATAGACACTCCTACATATGTTACAGTTTTCATGAATTTGGTAGTTAGATTTTCATCCTTTGATATTCAGTTTATGAATATCTTTGCTTTCTAGATATGTTCCTGGAGACAACAGATAGTTGGGTCTTGTTTTGTTGTTTTTGAGTACTCATTTAGTCTATGTCTTTCTACTGGTGAGTTGGAAATGTTTATATTTAAAGTTAATATAAAAAGATGCTTGCTGTTCCCTAATATCTTTGTTAGCAGCTTGCTATTCCCTCATATTTTGTTATGGGATGTTCTGGATGGTTGCATATTTAATATATATTTTTTTCCTTTTCCTCCAGAAATTTTCTGATTTTTATTGTGTTAGGCATAATTGAAGCTTTTCCATTTCTTCTTTGTTAATCTGTTTTTTTCAGGTGGATCCTGTCATGAATTCTCACAGATGAGGCTATATATTTTTCTTTCCTATATATCACTTTGTTCATAATTAACTGTACAGATGCTTTGATTAACATGAATTGCCTTAGTTTGTGGTTTTCTTGAAATATCCTTATTTCTGCATCAACTTTGCAAGAGGATTTTGCTGAGTATAGCATTTTTGTTTGGTAGTTGTAGTCAGCTTCACATTGCTGGGATGAACAACTATCCAGAAACAGATTATGTAAGGAAAGGGTTTATTTCAGGCTCATAGATCCAGAAGTTCCATTAATGATGAAAGAAACAAGCTCCCTTTCATAGATCCAAGCAGAGAGAAACCACCAACAGCCAACCCCACAAGGAAGCAATAATAACAACCAGAATTCAAACTACTGTCTATAAACCTTGTAGCTCTGTGGAGATATGCCTCCAAACATACCCCATGTAGCAGTGATCTGACTGCTAAGGGCTCCAGTAGCAAGTTTAATCACAAATGCCTAGTGTATAAGACCATGCAAACTATCACAATCAAACTGCCATATTTCATCCAGACCCCTATAAAATCATGATCATCTCATCATGCAAATTGTATTCAAGGGGTCCCATGAGCTTTACCAATTATAATTCTGCTCAAAAAAGGCCCATGTCTCACCTTAGATTGAAGATTGCCTCTTAAGGGTGAGCTTTGTAAAATCAAAACAAGTTATATATTTCCAACACATAATGGCAAAAAGTGAGCATTTCCATTGTTAAAAGGCATAACAAGTAGGAACAGAACAATACAATATCAATAAGCATCAGGTAAACATTAACATCTGCAGTTCAAGTCCAATATCCATAACCAGAGATGAGAGTCTTTGAAATTTCTATTTCCACCCTTCCAGCTGGACTAAGTAGTCAGGGGAAAACTTTCATCCCAGGCCAATGGCTCTTCATATTAGCCATTACACAGTTCTGGTACATGGAAAATATCTTCAGATCTCCACTGTAAACCATGGTCCTTCCTCACAACTCCATTCAATGGCCTTTTTGTCCTTAAATACAGGGACATGCCCCTGTGTCATACTGACACACGTCAGCAGCAGCTCCTGAAACCATGCACACTTTATGACCCATTTATAACCACCATATACATTTGGCTTATGTGGGACCTGGAGAATCAAACCTGGGTCCTTAGGCTTCACAGGCAAGTGCCTTAACAGCTAACCCATCTCTCCAGCCCCACTTCCATGCACTTTTTTATGTTTCCAAAATCAATTCCAGGTGTGCAGAGGCACAGCCAATTTGTTAATCCAAGAAGGAAATAAATTGTGACCTGAGGAAGAGGTTTCTTCATTCAAGTCACCTCCTTTCACAAGAATTTACATTTCTACTGAGCATTTCCTGGGTGGAATTCATCCTCAGGCATCTTTTCCATTTTCTCAATTTAAACAAGTTGGCCCACCCTTAATGGTGCTAATCTGTTTAACAATTATAACCTAAAACCAGTCTCTGTGCTAATAACTTTAAACTTACTTGAATTTTTCCAACTTTATGTCAGATTTTTCAGTTCTGTACCTTCTGCCAGGCATACACCAGTACATTAATTTTAAATTCAGCCTTGCTCAGATTCTTAGGGCTTGGGCAGAAGGATGCATTCAGCTCTTATGCCAGTAGCTCAGTGTCAACAAAGTTCTCAACTCTCTCTCCTTCCCCTTTAGAAGTTCATAAGCCAAGTTTCACAGCTTACAATTAACTCTGCACTTTGTATTTTCAACCTCTCATTAGAATAGCCCATAAAATCTAGTTTACAGCTCTGTAAGCCTTCTGCAGTACCAAGCCCTTCCACATTTCTCTAGCAGCTGAGTTCCAAAAGACCAAAATTCATGGTTTGGTTTACCATAACATCATGCCACTTATGTGGTACCAATTAACTGTTGTAGTCAGCTTCATGTTGCTGGGATAAAAATCCAGCCAGATACAGTTTATGGAAGGAAAGGGTTTATTTCAGGCTTAAAGATACAGGGGAACTTCCATCAATAGCAAAAGATTTCATAGATTCAAGCAGGGAGAAACCACCAAACAGGTAGCACCATAAGCAAGCATGAGCAACCAGAACTCAAGCTGCTCTCCACCCACCTTGTAGGGCTGGACTGGAGATGCCCCCACCAAATACACCCCCTTATAGCAGACATCTGCCTGTTAGGACACAATGGAGGAAATTTAATTAAAAATGCCTGAATCTATGGGGTCATACAACTATCACTTTGAAACTACCACAGTAGTTAATTTCTTTCAGAGCTTGAAATATGTCATTTTTTTCTTTTATGGCTTTAAAGGTTGTTGATAAAAGGTTTGACCTCATTCTGATATTCCTACCTTGTTATGTGAGTTGGAGTTTTTCTCTTATACCTTTTAGTATTTCTTTTCATTATTGTGACACAGTTACTATGATGTGCCATACAGCTTGTGGTGAAAAAGGTTTAGTTTGGCTTACAGATTTGAGGGGAAACTCCATGATGGTAGAGTAAAACCATGGCATAAGCAGAGGGTGGCTATCACCCCCTGGCCAACATAATGTGGGCCATAGGAACAGGAGAGTGTGTCAAATACTGGCAAGGGGAAGCTGGCTATAACACCTATAAGCCCACCCCCAAGTATACATTGCCTCTAGGAAACGTTCATTCCCAAATCTCCATCATCTGGGAACCTAGCATTCAGAACACCTAAGTTTCTAGGCGACACCAAAATCAAACCATGTATGTGTGTGCATGTACTCATGTGTGTATGCAAGTATCTAGCACTGAAAGAATGCTTGTTTGAATTTATGTGGGTGGCTGGGGAATGGAGCCAGGATCAGTGGACTTTGTAAGCAGCCACCTTTAATCACCAAGTTGTCTCCTCAGCAAAAAATAGAATTTGTTTATTCAGGAAATGGGCTGATATTGTATTAACTTCCTTCAGTTTCTGCCCTCACCTCTGCACTCTTACATTTTGCCAAATAGCCCATTTTACTTCTATGATTCAAGTAAATGCTCCAACTGTATGTCTGTATAAATCACTCATCTTGATATCACTAAATTATCTAACTCAGAAGTCTACCCATTAAGTGCTACTCCATTTATCATTCTTCCAAATCTGTCAGTCTACTCAGTCACATCACCCTGACATAATGAAGTTGTATGGATTATGGATAAATGCGCAAGCAACCTGGGACTTGGCACCATCGTCACTACGTGGTGCCAATAAGATGCTCCTGATTTGGACTAGGATGGTGAAAAGAAAAAAGCCTTCCCAGTCCTTGCTAGTGGTTGAACTGAAGGAGAGCCAAGAGAGACTCTGGCGCTGTAACTGTGTGGGAATGTGAAAAAACAGCTGCTCATTATGAACCAAGAACAACCTTGATAAAAATCTCTATTTGTCAAAATCCATACAATGCAGGATGGGATCTGATCCCAGTTTTAACTTGTGAGGTTCTTAAGAAGACTGACTAATAGAAGTACCTGAGTCCAAGGAATCTCAATTCTTGGATACTGATTAAACCAGAAGTTGTACAGAGTTAGCGTCTGGAAGTTTTCATTACTTCATTTCATTTCTTTAAAGAAAAAAATATTGGCTGGAATGATGGCTTAGCCATTAAAGCACTTCCCTGTTCCCAGGTTCGATTCCCCAGTGCCCATGTAAAGGCAAATGCACAAGGTGGCATGTGTCCTGATTTTGTTTGCAATAGCTAGTGGCCCTGGCATGCCAGTTTTCTCTCTCCCTCTCCTCTCTCTATCTCTCTCTTTTCTTCTATCTCTCAAATAAATTTAAAAAAATTAAAAATGATAAGATTTGAAGAGATACTATCAAAACAATGAATGCCTACTGCATATGTGCCGGGCTCCTCCCCGGCAGGTAGGTCATGCTGAGGAGGGACCAGGCCCACTGGTTCTTCCCAAGGGGTTGAGGAGATAGATGAGAGTCAGACGACTCAGAACCTCTCCTAGTCACCGGAGAAAAACCACACTGAGTTGGGAGTCTTATGGAAGCAGGAACTCACTTTATTGTTACAAGCAGTTGCCTATATAATGTTGAGAAAGAAGGCGGGGATTTTAGGAGGGGAGGAAGAGGTAAGGGCCAATAGTAAACCGTGATCTTTGAGATGATTGGTCCCAAGAGCAAGCACAGGAATTTCAATTCCTATGCAGAAGTAGCAGGCCAGAAGCCATTAGGTGTAGCTACCTGGAGGCAGATCACCAAACTAGCTAGGTTCATGAAGTTCCACTAGGCCTCACGCCCAGCCCTCTCAAGGGCCAACACATATGGAGTTTTGAGTTTAATATTAGATACTTTTTCAAATTTAACTCATTTCACTCGCATAAAATTTTGCCCATTTTATGAATCTCAAGGGTAAGAAAGTTTTGCAAGGCCATGCACAATCACCATTCAAATCCAGGGCTACTTTTTCCCATGACCTGTTTTCATCCTTAGGCCAATAGTAACAATAGATGTGTGTAGCAGCATATCCTATTTCCAATGCTATACAAATGCTTCTTGACTTTTGAATATTGTCTCCCTTAGATGGAGACTGGTTGAATAACAGATGGTTCATGCTTACCCAGTATTTCAGTCATGTCTAACTGTCTTAGAGAGCTTTTAAGTAGGGGACAGAAATAGATGACATTGTAAGTAGTTGTCACTAATGCTTGATTCAAGATTCTTCACTTTTTGGAGAAGTAATGACTGGAAGATATACTTTAAAATGCATTCTAGGAGTTGGGGAGATGGCCCAGTGCATAGATCACTTGCTGCGCAAGCATGAGGACTGGAGTTTGGATCCCCAGCACCTACATAAACACAGCTGGGCATGGTGGTCCATCTGTAATTCCAGTTTTTGGTAGGTGAAGACAGGGCAGCCCTGGGGCAAGTTAGCTAACTAGACTAGCTAAATACAAATAAACAAGACCCTGCCTCAGTAAATAAAATGGAGAATGATGGAGGAAAGCACCCACCATGCAAAATAATTTAAAAAAAAGAATTTAAATGTCGATCAGTATAACTTTTTTATGTTTTTGAGCCTAAGAAAGGTATTGATGCAAGAAATAACTTTAATTCAAAGTTGAGTGCTAAAGTAAATTCTTTGTAGATACTGAATGGGTAATCTGATCAGCTGTGTTAAGAGGTGTGCCCAAGAAGGGCAATGGGATATTTGAGAAGGAAAGTACTTGTTGTTTGACATAGGTGAACCTATAAACTCATGTGTTTTAAATGTTTGGTCCCCAGTTGTTGGTAATGTGAGAGGTGGAGCCTCGCTGGAGGGGGAATGTTGTTGGGGACAGGCTTAGGGATATTATAGGCAGCTCCCCTTGGCCAGAACTTGGCACACTCTCTTGCTGTTTGCCATGACTCTACCATCTTTACACTGCCACCATGAAGCATCCCCTTGAGACCGTAAACCATAATAAATCCTTTCCTCCCATAAGCTGCTTTTGACTCAGTGTTCTGTGCCAGCCATGAGAAGATACCTACAGCAGTTTTCAGTGTCCTAGGCTTCTATTCAAAGAGTACATGAAAGGAGGGGTCAGTAGGGACATAGTTTGGGCACTGATCTGGTTTGATAGATAGACTCAATCATACAGCATATTTTTCTACTGTGCATGTCCCTTCCCTTCATGTATCAAATATTAATCATTGGTACATCTAGTTAAACATAGGCATTAAATAGTAAATAGGGATGGCCCTCTGCTGTTCTGATCCTGGATATATCCACAACATATTTGAGTAGAGACTGATCACAAATGTTGCTTGTTAGAGAAGAACCAACCTATTCCATTGCTTGAAGCATGGCATATATTCAGCTTGGTTTGGAAAATAGGGAGTGTTACTGTCCTGGCTAAGGACTGTCCCTGGAAGCCAAGCTATTCCCAGGACTTGCCTGCCTCTGTAAGACTATGTGTCACTATATTACAAATAGTACTATGGCAGGGTACAGTACCATGTTATTTTAAGGTCACAAATTGTATGTTACACATTATAATTATATATCCTTCAGCATATAGGCAATGTCTTTATATAGGTCTAGCTTTTCTGCTAGTCTTCAAATGCATGTAAACTCAATGAAATCACCAGAATTTGATTATCTTTGATGGTGGAATATGATAATTTCAAACACTTTGACCTAATATTTGCCTGTCTCAACTTGACATTTCCACTTGGAATTATTAGGGCATATGTAAACAAAATCATATTTTCTTCAACTGAAATCTATTTCAGCTACAAATGTACAAATTTCAGCAGGTGGTAGAACACTCACTGAATGCCTCAGGCTCTCAATGTTAGCATCATCCTTATATCTTCTCCTTTCCTCACACATTATATTCATTTTGCCCACACTTTATTTCATTTTTGCTTGAATCCAATATCTGTTTTGCCCATACCTCTCTTTCTCTATCATGGACATCCTTGTTTGTGGTTATCTTTTAAGTAAAGTTTTGTAATAAAGTAGGAGTCACCCAGCCTCCCATTCTGACCTCTCTCTAACCCATTCTCTATATATTCTCCTAAGGAGCATTTTAAAAAGTAAAGGATACTATATCATTTCCTTGCTTACAACTCTGCAAGGGTTTCCATGACAATTAGTCTAAAGCTCATACCATTACACTGTCAACAAGGCTCTCCATGTTCCAACACAGTCTGTCTATCTCCTCTCCTCCCCTGCTTCAGTACTTACTATGCTCATTGGAGAATGGAATGAGAACCCACCTTGAGGTTTTCTCCCTGAATGCTCCTCTTCAGTGTCATGTACTTGACTTCTTCTTCTAAATAAATTTAAAGCTTGAATGGCATGTCTTTAGTTTTCTGTTAAAATATATTCTAAATAGTCCCCCACATTTTGCATTTTTTGTCACATCATTCTTCTTTGCAGAATGTGCCACTTTCTGAAGTTCTCTCTTTCATCTATTCCTTTGTTTCTTTGTTGCAGGATGTTAGAATGAATGCTTTATTAGAGAAACAATCCTTTACAAGTTAAGTAAGATGAAATCAAGTTTCAGAGTAGGATTTAAAAAACAGGTAAATTACTGTTAAAGTTGTTTACACACAGAAGGATGTTAAAAAAAAAAATTAGAAAAGGTGTGAAGAGATGGCTTAGCAGCTGCACTTGCCTGCAAAGCCAAAGCACATGGTGGCACATTTGTTGGGAGACCCTGATGTGCCACTCTGTCTTTCTCTCTGCCTCATTCCCTCTCTCTCTCTCTCTCTCTCTCTCTCTCTCTCTCTCAAATAAACAAGCAATAAAATATAAAAAATATGATCCTTTAAAAAATTTAGAAAAACATGAAGTTTACGTGATGATGCAGGAAGTATTTTTCAAGGTAGCCCTTTGAATTCCATTGTTAGAAAGTAAATGGTATAGACTTGTCATGGATGTATTACAAAGAAAAGTATGTAAAACTTATTATATCTTTTTATTATTGTTTATGTCACTGAGGTTATTTATTCTAGCTACATAGTGGAAATAGGGCATATTATTACTATATTATTATTATTACTATACTCATCTCACAACAGTCTTCAATGACATTACATTGTACTTTGGCTATAATGGAAGTATTTACACTAACATATTAATAAAAAATAATGAATGACCTCTGATTTATTCTTTGTTGATAATTCTGACTAATTACTCATTAAGAAAATGTTAATAATGTATAAAAATTTATGTTCTATCTGTAGCTATTACATTACAAATATTACAAGGGTTGGAGAATTATGCACTTCATCTTCATAAATGATTCTTCAACTCTGAAGGTTTTAGTTATATCATTAAAAGCAAGTGAGATTCTTATACACTTCATTGTTTCACTTTCACCTTACTTATTATTAGTGAAGATAGAAATATAAGCCAATGCCTCTGTACAAATTATAAATGCTTATTGATTCCAGCTGTAGTTTGGGTATAGATATGACACCAAGGTTTTTATCACTAAAAAAATTTACTAAGTTATGCTAAGGATTCATTGGATTTATAGAATGTATACCTCCATGTTTATTTTCAAACTCCTTGTAACAACAAAATTTATAAAGTTTATGTATATTTATGTATACATACTCTTAAATGAGCTCTTTATTAAATATTTTCCAACACAGTATTGTGACAAACTACTACCCAAGAAGTAGCCGTTACTTTTGTATTCCAACTTAAGTCAAAAGAACACGTTCCTAAGGCCACTGAGAGAGCATAGGCTCTGTCCCTATAAGTTGACTCTTGCTTCACTTCGAAAAATTACAGGTGAAAATTTAACTCAGTGGTTAAAGGCACTTGCTTGCAAAGTCAGCTGACCTGGATTTGATTCCCCAGTAGCCACATGAAGCCAGAGGCACAAAGTGGCATATGCATCTGGAGTTTGTCACCACAAGACTTCTAGACCTCTCATTTTTTGCTCTTTCTGATCACAACTAAATTAAAATAAAATTGTTAAGGTGATATTTTTGGCTGGCTGTTATAAAAAAATGGGTGTTTGTAATTCATCAACAAATGTAATGATGTTGGAAAAGAGTATGAGTTAGTGTTTTTCTGGTAATTACCTCCTTATTGGCAAAACTCTTGACCAAAATTAGCTTTTGAGAAGAAAGTGTTACAGTTTTGATGGAAAACTTTCTCATGGTAGGAAAGCATTGAAAAGTAGAGGTTCGCATTAGATCCTCATAGTTAAAGGAGCCTAAGAAATGGGATTAAAGCTAGGTTAATAAATCCCAAGAACTACCCCCAATGACACACCTTAACTACTAAGGCTCCAAATCCCAAATTGCTATCAGCTGGGAACCACATATTAAAAAAATAATGTGGCTATGGAGGGCATCTCATTCAAACTAACACAGTTTCCCATGAACCAGAAAGGTTCCTCACTTGAGACAGATCAGAGACATGGTGAACATAGATTCGCTATAAGGAGACTGCCCAGATGAGCAAATTGTTTGATGCAGGTAGAAGTAATGCTTGGATTTCTCATTTCTTTCTCTTTCCCTCCCTCCATCCTTCTCATGTGCTCACTTTCTTTAGCTCTTACTTTCTTTCATTCAATCATACAGAGATGCACCAGGACTTTCTTTCACTGAAAATGAGCTCCAGATGCATCTACCACTTTCTGCATCTTACTTTATGTGAGTGCTAGGGAATCAAACCCAGGTTGTCAGGTGTGCATCTTTAACTGCTGAGCCATCTCTCCAGCCTGATGCCTGTATTTCTAAAGCCTAAGAAAATTAAATAGAAATTGCATAAGGGATTTTCATGTGAGAAGTTCCTGTATAGGAATCTCTAACAAACTCTTTCATGCAGTCAGAGGACTTACAGGAAGGCTTGAATCTTTAGAAAAGAAATCCATTGCCAGTTAGTGATAGTGCTAGATGCATAAGGATTGTATTGCTACATATCTTCAAATGTATCAGCAAATTACAAGTTAAGAGAAGAAGATTAGAAGTACAAGTAAGAGAAAAAGAAGATATTGATCCATTGTTCCCTTCCATAATAATAAA
Organism: Jaculus jaculus; assembly: GCF_020740685.1. Taxonomy (NCBI): domain Eukaryota; kingdom Metazoa; phylum Chordata; class Mammalia; order Rodentia; family Dipodidae; genus Jaculus; species Jaculus jaculus. The sequence continues at coordinate 96,723,135 of NC_059109.1, forward strand.
TCTCCCATAGATTTATAGACTTATAAATTCTTGTGATTATTTTCTATGCTTTTAGAAATTTTCTCAGAATGTCCATACCTATGCCTATATCCTGAGATGTTTTAACTATTTTTTTAACAGTTCAAAGTATTGAAGTAAGGTAAGCTAATCCGTGTTGAAGTGATTTTTTTGTTGTTGTTGTTGTTTATCTAGGTAGGGCCTTACTCTATCTTACTCTAGTCCAGGCTAATCTGAAATTCACTATGTAGTCTCAGGTTGGCCTCAAACTCAGTGATTCTCTTATCTCTGCTTCCTAAGTTCTGGGATTGAAGGCATGTACCACCTTGCCCAGCTGGAATTGATTTTTTTACAGGTTGAGAAACAGGGATCTAGTTGCATTCTTCTACAAGTGCATATACAGTTTTCCTAGAACCATTGCTGAAGAGCCTATGTTTGCCCTAATGTATCATTTTGATTTGACCATTTGCCAAAGATTATGTGGCTATAGCTGTGGGCTCATTTCTGGCTCCTGTATCCTGTTCCCCTGATCTATGTCTGCTCTTGTGCCAGCAACATAATATTTTTGTTACTATGGCTCTGTAGTATAATTTTAGAATAGTTGTATATTTCTAGCTTAATGTATCTGTGTCTATCCTGAATCTTTTTGCTTCCTTATGAATTTTAGGATTTTTTTAGTTCCTTGATGAATATAATTAGAATTTTGATAAAGAAATTAATGTACATATACACAATTGAATTTTATTTAGCCTTAAAGAATAGTGAAGTTATGGCATTTGCAGGAAGATAGATGGAATTGGAGATCATTAATGTTAAGTAAAATAAGCCAGACTATGTAAGAAAATAAGTTTCCTCTCATATGCAGAATCTATAATTAAACTGTGTATCAGAGGTTATAGGATATGAAACCCAAATGGTGAATATTAGTGAGAGTGAGAAATCTTGAGGAAGAGGGAAGAGAGAGATGACAGTGGGATTAAGGTGTTCTGAAAGCAGAAGAGAAGGACTAGTTGAGGTATAAGGAGGAATCAGCAAGTAGGGAGATGGGGAAGAGAGTGGGGTATGAGAGCAAATATGAACAAAGCATAATGACCTACATGTTTGAAATGTTTGAATGTTTGAATGGGTGTGCCAGGGCCTCTAGCCACTGCAAATGAACTCCAGATGCATGCACCACATGTGCATCTGGCTTACATGGGTCCTGGGGAACTGAACCTGAGTCCTTAGACTTTATAGGCAAGCACCTTAACCACTAAGCAATCTATCCAGCCCAAATTGTAGCATTTTTGATCAGCTGAATCCAGAAGCTGTTGTAACACACACACACACACACACACACACACACACACACACACACACACATGCACATGCGTAAAAATATATAGTTATCAATGAAAATAATGATTGATAATAGAGAATGCAAATAATAGTGAGTGGTAAGATTCCCCCAAGATGGGAGGCATGCTGGCATGGATAATAGAAAAGAGGGGGAAGAAGACATCAAAATACAAGAGGTACTAGTTGAAAAGAAGGTTCAATGGAAAGCGGTAGAGGAGATGGAACAAGAGAAGGTAATAGGAAGAAAGTATGATCAAAAAAGATTATATATATATATACATATATATATATATATATGAAAATTATTAATATAAAGGATTTTTAAAGCAAGTTTATAATCCCTATGAGAAAAAAAAATGTTACCTAAGAGGACTTTCACACAAACAGAACTTTCATGTTTAACCTTTTCTACAACAATAGAGAATGATGTTCCCCCCACGCCCGTTTTGTGATTCAGGTAGGTTTAATTCCCCCAAGGTTCATGGTCCCTCAGCTGTGTAATGGATTTTCAAACACAGGTTGAAAGAACGATTTAGAGAACAGCTTCTTTTCACAACAACATTTGCTTCCCAGTGAGGGTTTCTACTAGATATTAACCTGATGTTCTTTTTGGATTTAATGTTATTAAGTGCAAAATGGATGAGGCTGACCATATTTTTTGCTGACTCTCTTAAGCATCAAACAATTGGATTTCCTTGTTTCTATTATTTTGAGTTCTCTGTATGCAGACTCGCCTCATTGATCTACAGGAAAGCAGTTGACATGGTGCACTTCCCAGAAAGTATGATGTATGTTATCTTTTAAACACAATTGATAAGTTTCATATTGACAGAATCATTTCATTTTCTAAGTCATTTATTTATTCGTCATAAAAGGACTTGTAATAGGATGTTGGTATCTGTAATCCAAGTCCATTCCCCTTAGTGGATTTTCTTTTATTAATACTTCTATACTTTTACTATGATCTCAAAAAGCAGCCATTAATTAACTGAGGGAGCAACTCATCCATTTTTCCCTTTGGAAAATGGGAAGTCTAGTCATGGTAAGTAGTTCGTACTTTTTGTTTCCTCAAAATGTTTATTGTCAAAAACTGAATGGGAACATTTAATGGCACTCCATAAATTTCATGCATTCAGTCACATGTTGAATGAAGGGTTTAGGTACTGGGAAACCTTCTTACTGACATGTTGGCTTGGCCTCAGCACCATCTCTGTACTTTAATGGAAATTAATCCACAGTTTATAACTTCCAGGTAGCCCTGCCAGTTATTTGTGTCTCTTAGGTTTTCCTAGCAAGTTCCAGGACAGAGGCAAGCTTATCATTTTTCATTTTAAGAGAATAAATTATGGGTATGATTAAAATATTTCTAAACAACCCCATGAAAACTCTTAAGACGGAGGGCCTCTTGAGCACAAGATCTGCACCTTGTAAACCATTATGACCTCTAAGACACAAATTCTTACTTAATCCATTCACTTAAGCAAAACACTGAACTCTTACTATATACTAGGCTCTTTGTAAAATGGTGAAATGTAAGGCCTATGCCTGTGAAAATTTTGTAGTTCTATAATATCTTCCAAGCTATAATAACTCAGTGAATTTTTACAATTAAAATATGAAACAAAATTCTGTTGACCCACATGCATGCTTCTTGTTGGAAGAAGTAAAATAAACCAGATGTACCTAGCATTCACGCTTAATTATGTCTTGGCAACTGGGCCAGGAACACTTCCAAAATTGAGCTAGTATGCACCTTGTATTTTCTTTTTGTGTGTGCAATGTGTGAGCATGTATGTATGGATATTCTTATTCTTATATGTGTGGATGCATGTGTATGTAGGTGCATGTACATGTTTGTGCATGGAAGCCAAAAGGTGAGATGAGTAGTATCTCGTTCAATTGTTCTTATGTTTTATATATACAGTGTTTCACTGTAAGTGGAGCTTACAGTTACGTAGTTTGTTTTTTAAACTTGGGTACTACATGGATATTTTTCATGCTTGTACAGCAAGCATTTTACCAACTGAGCCATTTTCCTACCTCCTACACTTTGGATCTTAATTACACAAAACAAGATTTACTTCCCTAATTTGTCCCTCTTACTTGACAATTTGCCCTGAAGGCATGATATCTCACAGGAAGTTTTCAAATGGCTAAGTCACATTATAGTGGAAACAAAGAAATTGTTGATGCCACAGCTACAGAATTGACTGTGAAGATTTCACGGTCATAAGGTTGTGAGGTTCATGCATGAGGCAGATCATTTCCAAGACCTTGTAGAGGGTGGGAGAGCACTGGAGCAGGAAGGAGGGTAGGGAAGTTGGCAGTTACAGTAAACAGATGAAGCTGATGCAAATTGAAAATTGATAAGGCTGTTATTTATTTATTTATTTATTTATTTATTTATTTATTTACGATGAGAGTGGGCAAGAGAGAGTGAGAGAAAATGAATATGAGTGCTCCAGGGTCTCTGGCTGCTACAAACTCCCAGATGTATTCACCACCTCGTGCATTTGTCTTTGCATGGTTATTGGGGAATGGAAACTGGGTCCCCTATACTTCACAGGGAAGTACTTTAAACACTAAGCCATCACTGCAATTCCATTTATTTTTAATTGAACAAGATAGAATGCTAACCTTTTTGAAGAATGGAGGGCACTGAGTTTGGGGAAAAGATGACTGTTCTTTTGTCTTAAAACCTTCGAAAGCATTTTCCTACAAGTAAAATATATCTATTTGTCTTTACTAGGAAATAAATGAAATTATTTTGAAATGGTGTCTGAGAGAAGGCCAGAGGCACTGTCATATTTAAACTGAATAAATAGTGAGTGACAGGATTGCATAATTCCATGTGGTCTGGATTTATTTGAGCAAACCATCAGGACAGACTTGTCTGTTTATTTTCCTACACATTCTTGACATTAGTGTCTAAGGACCACCTTGAGACCTGTCTGAACAGCCTCTTGAGAATGAATGTAAGCACTGACATAAATTATTAACTTCTCCCTGGACAGCTGAATTAATAATCTGTGAATTATTTTAGCTTTATTTGTTTCCCATCACTTATTCTTGGTCTCTTTCCATTAAAGAGGAAAATACTCTTATTTAAATTTATGTCTTATAGTGAAGGTAAATTTAGCCAACTACTCTTTGGACCTGTGTTATCCTAAAATGATTTCTTTAAGTAAAATTTTATGCATCCACAGGAGCCTCTTTTCCTGAAAATGCCAAAGAGAAACTCCCCTTAATTGGGCCTAAAATTACAGTTCATAGATTTGGGTGCTTTATAAATGACTGTCTGTTCTATGAGGTTACTGGGTCATGAGAGTCAGTCTTTGGTTATTATTGAAAACTGATACCCAAGAGTCAAAGTTGCTCTGTTTCAGTCCCACACTGACAATCACTAAGATGCTGAGATTCCAGAAGTGGGTGCCTTATTCAAGGATATGGCAGCTGCTGGAGTACATTTAAGAAAGTTACCATGAAAAAATGAATCTTCTGTTCTTCTCTTGTGATGGCCTGTTAAAGGTGAGGTTAGCAAAAGATATTCATGTCATAGTCATTGGATAAACAGTAGAGTTTATCACCTTTACCCCAGACTACATCTTATTAGACCTGTAATGTCTTAATAGTTCAATGAGAATTTGTAACATTTTTTTTTTGTCTTCTTCAGCTCCATGTGGCTATCAAAATCTCAAAGTTGGAAGAAATCATAAAAAATGTGTTTGAAACATTCTCTAGCTTTCAAAATTAAACTAAACTAAAACCAATTAGTCAGTTACTGGCCAGGGTCATAGTACTTCCAGCAGTAAAAATTTTAAGAGATTACTTGGGAAATTTCATTATGATTTGAATGCAGGCCCAGAAAGTACTAAGAATTCAAGACCCTAGTACCAGTGAGACATCCTGAATTGCTCAGTCCAGGGCTGTTGAAAATACCATCGTGATTCTGTAATAGCTTTGCCAATAATTATATTATAATTTCAGACCCCTTGAAATGCATTGCACCCTGACCATCAGCTGAAATGGTGAGAATACTAGTGTTCCTGCCAGAGGTGGGACTAGTCCACTATTCAGTTTTTTAAAACTTTATCCCCCTTCAACAATAAAATAATGCTTCAGGCATATTGATCATATCATTGGAAAATCAATTACTATTGAGTTGGACCTGAATAAAATCGTTTGGAAAGTGTTTAATTTATTCCTTATAGAATCTATTCTTTGAAAGTTCTTGTATTCTGTTATCCCTAGCTGATTCATACATAATTCCTAACAGAAAACTGCATTTTAAAATCTTTTATTTTTTCTATTTCCCCTGCCATTTGCTCAAATCATTAAGGGGAGAAAAAAAAAAAAAAAAAAAACTCAGCACAGTAAGATAGGCACAAACCAGCCTATTACTAGAGTAAATCCTGTTTTCCTAACTCATCAAAATTTACAGGGCTCGAGAGATAGCTTAGCGGTTAAGTGCTTGCCTGTGAAGCCTGAGGACCCCAGTTCGAGGCTTGATTCCCCAGGACCCACATTAGCCAGATGCACAAGGGGGCTCATGCATCTGGAGTTTGTTTGCAGTGGCTGGAGGCCCTAGCGTGCCCATTCTGTCTGTCTGTCTCTCTCTCTCTCTCTCTCTCTCTCTCTCTCTCTCTCTCTCTCTCTCTCTCTCTCTCTCTGTGTGTGTGTGTGTGTGTGTGTGTGTGTGTGTGTGTGTGTGCCTCTTTCTCTCTCTGTCTCTCTCAAATGAGTAAATAAAAATTAAATTAAAAAATTTAAAAAACATTACAGCAAGTGAGGAAAACAAGGCCAATCTGGCAGAAATAATATGGATAGACTTAGGAGAGACTTGGAACGCAGCTACATCTCATCAAAAGGTTACTAGGAAAGAAATCTGATGACTGAGAGGTGAGGAGTTAATGCTAACATGGTGCACAGCCTTAAGACACTTGGTACATTGGGCTGTTTCTCAAAAGGTCACACACAACTGACAATATGTTCCACCTCCTTCCCATTTCCCTTTGTCTGCCTCTCTTCCTCTCCTCCTGACTCTGTCTGCTTCCATGGCTCCTTTGTCCTAGCTCTCTGTTCTAGTTCCTCTGCTTTCTTTGGCCTTTCTCCTCCTTTCTTTTCTATTCTTCTTTTCCTTCCTTTCCCTCTATGAATCCTCTCCTTTCTCCATAAATCCTATATTTTTCCTCGTTTCTACTTTCCTTAGTATAGTTTTTTTGGGGGGCCAATTTTTCTTTTATTTCATTTTCAGGTCCTAGGGATATAAACACACACCATATAGAAACTCAGTTGTCAACACTAAATCACATTCATTACTAAAATTTAGGGATGTTTTGACTGTTATTATAGAATGGGCTAATATAAATTACTACAGCCTGCAGAGATCTAACAAGACATTTTGGAATAAATAGATCTGAGTTATATCTTTATAGAAAAAGAGAGTAAGTCTCATGGTAGCCTAGGGTATAGAAGAGTTAAGGGTGGGCTAATAAAGTGAGTGGAGGTTTTTCTCATGGGATATAGTTTGTATAAATTATGGTGGTTAGCACCAAGATTAAGAGAAGTACAAAGGCTTTGTTCTAGAACTTGGATTTTAGGTGTTTACAGTGATCATCTCCCTGAAAGACAGCAAGTGACTTAGAAAGACTGCATTAGTACTATGTTTATGAGTAATGCCTACCATAGTAGGATTAAGCTTGTCACATTATATATAGGATGACCAGTTATATTTAAGTCTTAGGCAAAAACACATGATTTTAAAAAATAAATATTTGTAACTAGTTGCAAGCAGAGAGAGAGAAAGGAGAGACAGACAGACAGAATGGACACTCCAGGACCTCTAGCTACTACAAACTCCAGATATATGCAAACACTTTGTGCATCTGGCTTCACATGGGTACTGGGGAATTAAACCTGAGCCATTATGCTTTGTAAGCAAGCACCTTAACTATTGAGCCATCTCTTCAACTATTTTAAAAAACTTTTTATTGATAACTTCCATACATATAGACAATATAACATGATCATAAGCCCCTCTGACAAGCCTCCCTTTTCCTCTCTTGAGTATTCCTTCCACTGAATCTCTTCTTCCTTCCAATAGTCTGCTATTTTGATGCCATCATTTTCCCCTCCTATTATGCAGGTCTTGTGTAGGCAGCACCAGCAAAAAGCACATGCTTTTTAGTGGTAAATATACCCTATGTAATATTTCATAAATGCTTTGATTGAAATCTTAAACCCACCACCATACCTTAAGATCCACCCAGTGATACCTCCTCCAGCCAGGTGGATGCAAATGCAAACTACAAACTAAGAAAAAAACAGTGAATTTATTGGGGGCTATCTATTCAAACTACCACAGTACTACAAGAGGGGAAATACACTTAAGAAAGAAGTCAGCCATGCCAGACTTTAGGGACATCAGTGAGAGAAAATGCCTATTGATAGAGACCAAAGTATTACCACTGACTTCAACAAATGGAAAGTTGGGAGCATCAGTCACACTTCAGTGAAATACAATTAATTGGCACTAGTCCAAGTTGAGGGAGTAGAGGTCCAAGATCCAGATACTTCTTTTAAATACTCAGGTTGATAGATTTAGCAAATAAAAAGATAGGGTGCACAGTTTCATTTGAATTTAAGATGAGGAATGTATAAAATGATGTCTGCTTCTGAGGAAAAGATCAGAACACAGAGGGTCATTTAAAGACAGGATGCATGAAAAATTTTATATGTGTTATGGGGAAAGTTAAATTCAGCATCTACTTACTGCAAAGAAAGCAAGGCTTAGGTCACTCCAGGCTCAGTCTCACCCAAAATCCTTGGAGCCAGATATTATTTCAGAATTAGAATTATCCTTAGAAAACAACTCAGTACTCATTTTCTCTTATCATCCTTGGGAGATTCTGTTAAAAAAAAAAAAACTCTTAATCACATATAACACATGATTATTTTTGCTAATTAAGATGAAGACTATAAAATAGATTCATTTCAATTTCAACTTATGTTACCACCCAGTTAGTTTAAAAAAGACCTTTCTGTTTTCAAAACTTTAAAACTTTCCAGTTAATAATAAGATATTAAGAATGTACTCAGTGATCTTCTGAGCCCTGGGGAAGACAGATAAAGCAATAACATTAATTATCTCTTAAATATATGGCAGTCAAAGAATGAGTATTCCTTCCCTGAATGCTGGATAATCTGTTGGCTGACTTTTTAAAAAATAATTTCTATTTAAAAAAAGCAGAGTGACTGACGGAAAATCAAACAAAACAATACAAAAATAAAGTGATAAGTCAGAGAGCCTTGGAACTTAGTATTGTGACTAGGACAGAGATTGAGGGAAAGGCAAAATAATTATGCTTATGGTGAAGGGAAAAAGAAAGGAGAAAGAACCACTGCTTAGGTTCAGGAGTACCTTTCCTATATGATGCTAAGCTTGGGGGTAGGAGATGAGAGAAACTTTGGAGCAGTGACTGGTGCAGTGGGAAATAATGGGGGAAAGATTTATTTCATAGAAGTGTTCAGTTTAATAGGCAGGTTTCCTTTATGGAAATTTAAAGAAGTAAGAGTATAAGATTGATGCACTTGTTTTTGAAAGGCCATATTATATGTGATTATGTCTCAGTTAAATAGATTAACTTGCCCAGCATTATGAATTTTTATAGATGTGCTGTGGAGTTATGAAAACAAAAGGCAAATAAATACAATTACAATATTTTGTACACTATTTTAAAATACATATGCGCCTTTCTCTCTCTCTCACTCTCTCTCTCTCTCTGTTTCATTAGCACTGAACATGAACTCTTCCCCAGGAAACTGAGGGTAATGTTTCCTGCCTGATTAAGCACCCATGACTTTTATCATTGTAACTTTTTTTTTTTTTTGTATTCTAAAAATGTAGGCTGTGTGCTTCACCTACCAATAGGTCAGAATTGGCATAGGTTTCAGAGTTGAAACAGCTATGGTCTTAGAGGTCTTTATTTTCTTCTGAAGAATGGCTCTGAGCTTTCAAGGGAGAGCCTGGAGTGGTCAGCACTATCCAAAAGTAATTTGGGGAACTTTGGGCAAGTAAGTGTTTACCAGCCATACCAAAACTCTTAGTACTTTTACTATGACTATTTTCATAAGCATTAACAGGTCAAGTCTATATTCCCCTAAGGATTAGGTCTGTATTTCAGTCTAGACCCCTCGGCTTGGGAAGAAGTCAACAAAGTGGTAGGGAAGAAATGTAATATGCCCATTGTTTTACTGCATTTTTTATTTATAGTTAGAAAGAATTTATACTAAAATGACAAAAGCATAGCCCAGTAAATATCTCAGCCAGTAACCTAATAGCTTTTTTTCAATTATCAAGTGGCATGTACTGTGAATAAGCCTATGTACTAGACTTTGACAGAACTGTCAGTGTGGTAAGTGTGTTGACACCAGCATTGTCACAAATACATGACTAATGCATTGTGTTCTGTCACTATGGTGGCTCCAATACCACTACATGATGGGAATTTTATATTCCATTTTAATCCTGGGTTATCACTGTCATATATGTTGCTTGATGTTTGCTGGAATGTCAGCATGATTGCCTATGTGGCAATTTTAGGACTAATAAACACTGACAGCTATAGTAGTATCCAAATCCAGCACCATAACTAAGAGGGCAAATATCCTGTGACTCCACCTCATGAACTAAGCTCCTATCACCCCTGAGTCCAGCCACACTGGATGCTACAAAGCCTTTGTACACATCACAATTTCCTACTACATGGCCTTTACTCTTGTTGTTGCTGTTTTCTTTCTTTTCTTCTTCTTCTCCTTTTTTTTTTTTTTTTGTTTTTTGTTTTTTGTTTTTTCAAGGGAGGGTTTCACTGTAGCTCAGGCGGACCTGGAATTTACTATATAGTCTTAGGGTGGCCTTGAACTCATGGTAACCATCTTACCTCTCCCTCCCGAGTGCTGAGATTAAAGGTGTGTGCCACCTCACCCAAATTATTGCTATTTTCTATACTGTCTCATGCTTGGAACTCTCTGTCATTTAAGTCCCACTTCAAACATTATTTTCCTACTAGGATCTTCTCAAAACATTTGACTAAATGTGGCCTCTTCTCTCCACTCACATAACTCCACTGACATTACATTCTAAGGCTGTTTAATTATTAAAAAAAAAATTGTTTGTGAGGTGAGATAGAAAGAGAGAGGAAGAGAAAGAGAGAGTGAGCATAGGTGTGCCAGGGCCTCTTGCCACTTCAAATGAACTAAGAGGTATGTATGTTCCACTTTGCACCTATAGCTTTATGTGGGTACTGGGGAATAAAACCCAGACAAGCAAGCTTTGCAAACAAGTGCCTTTAACTTCTGAGCCATCTCCCCAGCCCATATAATAGTTTTATTATTTCCTTGTCAGTTGATACTATCTAAAATAATGTTGCTAATTTAATGTTTCCTTGATTTACCTTTATCCTCTCACTAGTAGAATCTAAATCCCTTGAGAATTGACACTGATTTCAAGATCCAGAAAAGTATTTGGTATGTACTAGGTACTTAGCAAACATTTTTCCAAAGACTAAATTCTGCAGCAAGAATAAGTAGCACCAAGCTCTCTACCAGTTATATGATTATCTTGGGCTTCCCTTGATTCCTATCTGTCATTGATAACTAATACTCTAATTTTACCAAAAATGTATTTTAAAAAATTTTTGGGATACTTTTATAAAGTTCAAAGGGTTTAAATTTTAAGTATAACAAGCATTGAATCTTTTACACAATAAGTTATTTGGAAATGCAGCTACTCCTAATTTGTTAGTCATATGAATTTGATCTTTTGCAAAACATATGTATTTCACTCAGAAAACTGCATAAAGAGGAGCCTTGGAGACAGAGATCTCCTCTACCACAATTCATGATACATACTATTTCATCATTGTAGCATTCATTTAGAAGATGGAGATGATATCAGTGTCTGTGATTCTCAGTACCCTGGAGGTCCAATGATACATTTCATCAAAACAGAGAAACAATGTGAGAACTGGCTGATCCACCTGAGAAAAATAGCTCATGGTAACTGGAGAAGTGAATGGCAGATGAACTCAACTACTAGTAAATAAAAGTGAGCCAATGAATATTAAGCCAGACCAAGACTGCTTATGGGGCTTGGACGATTGCCCTGAGCATTTGAAGTAGGTTTTAGGAGTCTTCCTGTCAGTTCTGCTAAACCATCTGCTAAACGAGTGCATTTACTTTTTATGTATTGCCTTTTTTAACAGGCAAAATACTTAATGCCAATGAAAAATGAATAATCCTAGAGATGAAAAGTTGAGTTTTGGGATTTGAAAACTGTGTGATGTCACAGCTGAATTACTGGTTCTAGTTATCATTTATAAGTGTGCTGCTGTTTTATGTGAGACCACAAAAAGGGACTTTTATGGTAAAGCTGGCATTCACAAAGGAAAGCAAGTGTTCTTGCCATAGTTGTCTGTCTAAACAAGTTTGTATCTTATGAAAGTTTGTAAAGATTCTTGTCTGCCTACCAAAATTAAATCAAGAAATATCTTGATATCAAGAAAAGAAACAACATACAGAGATTCAAAATAAGAAGTGACATTCAGGGCATTATCAAAATCAGGAAACATATTCAGCAGATGAATCCATTTAAGGCATAGATCATCTTTACAATTAATGCAGAAAAGCTTAGTATCAGAGATATATGATGTCCCATCTTATCAAATCTTTATAAAAGATCTTACATCAAGGTTCTACAAACTATTTCAAACAGTGGAAAGGGAAGGAAAAACTACCAAACTCCTCCTGTGACACCACCATCAATTGATGCATAAAGCAGACAGGAATGCAGCAAAGAAAGGAAACTATAGGCCAATGTCCCTAACGGACACAGTTGCAAACAACCTCAATACAACTCTGACAAATGGAGTTCAAGTGCACATTAAGAAAATCATACACCATGACCAAGTTATTTTCATTCCAGCAATGCATGTTTGGATCAAAATACACAAATCAGGAAGTATATTCAGCAGATGAAGCTACTCAAGGATAGATCATCTTTTCAACTGGTGCAAAAACCAAAAAACAAAACAAAACAAAAAACACTTCAACAAAGTTCAACATCCCTTTAAGATAAAATCCCTGGACAAACAAGATATAGAAGGAACACATTTCAACATAATAAAGAATACACACACACACACAGTCCCTCTAAAGTGTATAATAAGATTTAAAAACCTATTCTTTCCAGTCTTATTCAGTGTAGTGCTTGAAGTCTTAGCTAGATCAAAATTAAGAGGAAAGAAAAGGGAAATAGTGAATGAAAAAGTCAAATCAAATCTGTCTGTAGATGGCATGATTCTATAATTAAAAGAGCATAAAAATCCACCAGAAAACTTTCAGATGGTACAAATATTTTCAGAAATGTTGCAGGATACAAAATCAACATAAAAGTCAGTAGCTTTCTGACATAGCAATAGTGAACTCACTAAGAAACAGGGAAATGATCCCATTCACAGTAATTTCCAATAAATAAGTAAGATAATAAATATTTAAGACTAAATACAACAAAATAGGTATCAGACATCTTTAATGAAAACTTTAATACTCTAAGGAATGAAATTGAACAAGACATTGAAGATGGATAAACCTCCACTATTCATGGATAGGCAGAATTAATGTTGTGAAAATGGCTATAATTTTGGGAAAAAAAATCTACAGGATCAATGTAATTTCCATCAAAATTTCTTGAAGGGCTGGAGAGATGGCTTAGTGGTTAAGCGCTTGCCTGTGAAGCCTAAGGACCCTGGTTCGAGGCTCGGTTCCCCAGGTCCCACGTTAGCCAGATGCACAAGGGGGCGCACGCGTCTGGAGTTCGTTTGCAGAGGCTGGAAGCCCTGGCACGCCCATTCTCTCTCTCTCCCTCTATCTGTCTTTCTCTCTGTGTCTGTCGCTCTCAAATAAATAAATAAATAAAAAATTTAAAAAAAATTTAAAAAAAAAATTCTTGAAGAATTATCACATTCTTCAAAAGACTAGAAACAAAAATTCTTAACTTTATCTGAAAGCAAAAAAATGACCCTAATAGCTTAAGCATTCCTTAGTAGAAAGAGCAGTGCTAGAGGTATCATAATACCAAATCTAAACTTAATCACAGAGCTATGGTAGCTATAGAACCTAGTGTTAGCATAAAAACAGACATGTCAACCAATGAAATGGGGTAGAAAAAACAGAAATAAACTCACACACTTACAACCACGTAATTTTTAAAATTATTTATTTATGAGAGAGAGGCAAAGAGTGGAGTGAGAGAAACATAATGGGCACACCAGGGCCTCTAGTTACTGCAAATGAACTCCAGACATATGTGTTACCCTCTACTCTCCCACCACCCAGGTCTGAGTTTCCTGCGTGGTTAGTGTGAGGGCAATCATAGTGGTCTGGAGTGACTAGGCAAGACCCATTTCTGATTTCTGGTCCCCTCCCACAGCCTGGGTCTGAGTTTCTTGCATGGTCAGTGTGTGGGCTCCTCCTATCACTCCAGTCTAGACTGCCTGCACTGGTCCATGTCCTGAAGGGCTCAGCATGAAGTAGGCCAGATCCCTATTCCCTTACTCCTCCTAGCCCCCTGGTCCACAAAGGTCCCATTGTGGTTTGCTCATGAAGGCCTGACCCTTGTGTACACTGTGGATTCAGGCCCTTTGCTCTGGTATCTTGACTAGACACTAAGTACCAACATCCCTGTTCACTTGAGTCAGAGGATGAATGGGCCAAAGGACACAAACTTGCTTCCTCCTCAATAAAATAAAGAGTCCTTCTAAAATTGGTAGACAACAATGCAAAAAAGCCAACAATAGTCACAAACCTGAGATATTCACCAAGGATTTCTGGTCCTGTTATGGAAGCCTCCAATGAAATCATAGAGAAATCAACAGAAATTCATTCCCAAAATGAAAATACAAGAACCAATAATAACCTGATTTAAAAAAAAAAATCACTGAACTTGATGCAAACTATCAAAGAACCAACAATTGTATCAATGAAATTGAACAGAATCATCTTCTAGAGCATTTAGCTTTTGATAGTAGGCGTAATTTGATGGAAGAAAATGTTAGAACCCTCCAAAGAGATATGAATAAATTGAAAGTAAGTCAAGAAATGGAAGACCTCAACAACCAACTGGTGATTAAGTTTAATGAAGACTTGATCAAATGCAAGAATGAAATACAAGAAGCATCAAGAAAATCAGAATTCAAATTGAAATTATACCTCAAAAAAGAGATGGACACTATACAAAGCATCACAAAAAAAATCAAATAGAATTTATGAAACCAACAAAGTTACTCATGTGGAAGACAGAACCACTGACCTGAAAGATAGAACATAAAAAATTAATCAGGAGACCAATTATTTTTGCTAAGTTCAAAAAGTCAAATGAACAGAATATGAGGGAACTGTGGGACACTCTAAAACAACCAGATCATGGGCATACCAGAAGGAGAGGAAATCCAGGCTGGAGGCATAGAAAACATACTCAACAAAATTATTGAAGAAAGTTTATTAAATCTTGCAAAACAGAGGCCCATCCAGATACAAGAAGCTCACAGCACACCCAATAGGCAGAACCAAAGAAGAAATTATCCAAAACACATCATAGTTAAAACCCTTAACAATGAAAACAAAGAGAGAGTGTTAAAAGCAGGAAGAGAGAAGCAATTCACAACATACAAAGGCAATTCCACTAGAATAATATCAGATCTCTCAATGGAAACCATGAAAGCCAGAATGGCCTGGAATGGAACTCTTCAAAGTCTGAAAAACTATGGTTTCCAACCCAAGCTACTTTACCTAGCAAAAATATCCCTTATAATAGATGGTGAAAGGAAAACTTTCTATGAAAACAGTCAGCTCTATAATTATATGAACACAAAGGAAAATCTACAGAGAATACTTGAGGGAATACTTCACACAGAACAGTCAAACAACCAATCTAAGGAACCAATAAGCTATAACCAAAATAGACCAGGCTGAAAACAGTACATAACACAAGTAAGCACCCAATAACATAAAAACCATGATCTATAAAGTACTATAAACATTAATCACCAAAACCCAAATCATCCAGTCCACAACTGGGAAAAAGAACTGAACACATAGCTCTCAGAAGAAGAAATACAGATGCCAGTAAATACTTGAGAAAGTGGTCAACATCCTCTGCCATCAGGAAAATGCAAATTAAAACAGCTTTGAGATTCAATTTTATTGTAGTCAGAGACAGCAACAAATGCCTGAAAGGATATGGGAAAGGGGTGGATATTAGTCACTCCTGGTGGGGGGGGGGTGGGCAGTGGTAAAAACTGGTTGCCACTGAGAAAATCAGTGTGGAGATTCCTTATTAAAACAAAAGCAGAATTATAATGTGACCCAGCTTCCCCACCCTAAAGTATATACCCAGTTTCAACATATCACAGGGATACTTGCACATCCATATTTAGTGCTATTCTGTTTACAATCACTAGGAAATGGAACGAGATGATATGTCCATCAACAGATATATAGAAAAAAGAAAATGTGGGACATATACACAGCTGCATTTTATGTAGCAGTAAAGAGAAACCAAATCATGCCATTTGCAGAAGAAATGGATACAACTGGAAATCATTATGTTAAGCAAAATAACTCAGACTCAGAAAGACAAATATGTTTTCTCTCATATATGGATCTAGATTTAAGGTTATGTGTGTTGAAACTAGAAAAAGAATCATGATGGGTGGAAGATATCTCAAGGGAAGAGGGAAATACAGCAGATAATGGGATCCATGTGATAAGAAAGTAGAAGTTAGGACTAAGGGGAAAGAAAGGGAAATGGGTAGAAGAGGGAGGAATTGAGGGGTGGGCACTGGGAGGGAAATGCATGAAAGCACATATGGTCACACACAAGCACATATGAAGATGCTATGATTCAACCAATCATCTTGTGTGCTACACTAGAATGTTAATATTTTAAAACTTCACAAACAAGGTTTTATTTTGGTTTGTAGTTTGGGAGGCTTTAGTCCATGATTGTACCATTGCTCTGGTCATATGGTTTAAAACAAAATCACAGTGGACGCATGGGGCAAAACTAAACAACAACAACAAAAACAACCGACTAAACAAACAAAAATATTCATGACATAGATATGAAAGGCAGGAAGAAGGGGCTACGTTCAATATCTCTTCATATCCCTGCCCTCAGTGACCAGAAGACTTCTCACTGGCATCCACCTGCCCAAGTGCCAGCATCTCTTAATAGAACCTGGAAGCTGAGGACAAAAATCTTTGATACCTGATTCTTTGGATACCACTTATTTAAGCCATGGTAGTGAACAAAACAAAAAGAAATGAAGCCTATAGGTTATCAAACTATTAAGCAGCATATGTTAGTCATTACAATTTGCTTCTGCATCATTATTTTAGTAAATAGAATCAGAGTGTTTTGTTTATTCATTTTTTAAAGAATGTTTGAGGAGATTGGAAATAGGAACAGAAACATCACTTAGTTTTTTAGTGAATTCAGAAAATACACAGATGGCCCCATATCCATATCAAAGCTTATATAAAATATATATCATTGAAAGACTAAGAAAGTATTAAAAATATCTTTTTTTATTTTGAAAGAAAAGTCCTTATTCTTGCCCATGTTCGCTAATACCTAATTACCTACCATCATTGACTTTTATTATGATTGGTTTTCTAATAGGTGATATTAATATTCAGGGTTTGAATATGTTCCCTATTAGTGTGAGGAAAAGCCAATAATGTGACACTAATATCATTTAATGTGATTTATTATTTTAATTTTAATGATGGTGCTTGATCATTCCTTATTTTCAATATTTACATCTCAAGGTGGTTATATATTTTTTTCCCATCACTTCTGGTTTTGCATAATTGCTCTCATTTTACCTCTTACCATCCCCCTTAGGTGAATAATAGTATATCCTTATGCCTCCACACTGACAAGAGAACTGAAGAGTCAGAGATATGAAAATGATTTTCCCAAGTTTTGGAAATCTCTTAACTTCTGTTTGTGTACTCCTGTAGCATCATTTACTATAGCAAATCTTGTATCTCATCCTTTTTATTCTCTTTCTCCCCAGATTGCCTCATCTCTTCCTCCCTTAATTTTCTCTGCTGCCCCCCCTCCCACTCCCTGCCCAATTCCCTTCTTCTTCTTTCTAAAGAACATACTAGGGGCTTGAGTTATGCCCAGTGGTTAGGGCATTTGCCTGCAAGGATGATTAGCCTGCATTTGAATCCCTAGTACCCACCTAAAGCTAGATTCACGAAGTAGTACATGCATTTGGAGTTTGTTTGCAGCAACTGGAGGCCATAACATTTCCTCTCTCTCTGTCTCTCTCTCTCCTTCTTTCTCTCTCATATATAAGTAAAATGTATTTTTAAAAAATGATATAATGTAGGAAAAGCGGGTTTCTGGTGTTTCAAAAGATGTGCCCTTTAAAACAGGCACAGCTGGCCTTCAAGGCAAGTATCTTTCCTCACTTTACTGTTAAGATACAAGTTTTGAAAGGGCAAGATCAGAGACTAGAAACTTTGAATAGAAAATCGTCAGTGAGGAATCTATGAAATCACATCACGAATGTCTTTCCTTCTCAGGACACAAGAGTACCATGCAAGAATCCTTATATTTCGTTCTTCTGATCCTGTGGTTAAGAGTGAATCCTGTGGTTCCTTGACATTAGGGAGAAGGAAAAGAGCTGGAGATACACTACTCAATACTGCTCTGCTGGGTGCCACATCATGGCAGCATGCAGCAAGCCTACTCCACTGTTACTTCTTAAGAGTATGTGGGAGGAGTATGTGAGTGGAAGACAGCAGATGAAGACAGAGCCTGATACTTTCTTTCTAAATCTCATGGATATGTTCTGCAGCCTGAGTTTCCAGACTTTTCAATGTCTAGTTAGGTTTGTTCATACTTCCTTTCTATTAGCTGTACTCAAACTATTAGTTATCTTTGGGTTTTCTGCCCTGTCTCTAGTCAGTCCCACAGTGTTTCCTTTGCTGTGACTGAGCAATTTATCTTACACTCAAATCTAGGCTTTTGGTAACCCCATGACCATCACAAACTATTGAATCATTTTCTTCCACTGGCTCTTTTTTTTCTGAGGGTTGTTTTCTCTCTCATTTTCTTTCCAAATTTCACTATTGGTATAACCAGCTTTTGCTTCAAATCCACCATGGGTTTTCTGTTAGATAAAGAATAAAGTAAAAATCCTTTAACCCAGTTTTCAGGTCCTTCCATGGCAACTCTTCACACATAAGTCCTCCCCTCTTTACCCACCCATGTTCCGACACTCTGTGCCTGCGGCTGTCTCACTTTCTATGAGTCCCTCTTTGAGCAGGTACTCTTAGTGCTTTCTCTGTGAGTGACATCTCCTTACCCCTTGCTCTAGGTATGTGTCACCTGCCTGCTACTGCATGTGCACTTGCCTGACCTTCTCTTCATATTATTCTTTAGCAAGTATTTGGAAGAGAAAGAGTAGAATAGGTCAAAAGGAAGCATATCTGACTGACTTTCCAGTCAAAAGACCCCTGACACATGTAGCCTTTGACCATAGATAGGATGATTCCCAAATAACCACAGGAGGGAGGAACTCAACTCAGGTCATTTCTTCTCACAGTGGAGCAAAAACAACTTAATATATAATGGGTACCAATATTATGGCACCATTTGTAAAATAAGCAACTTCCTTCTTTGAGCTAAGAGTATCTACTGAAATAAGGAAGGGAGCCAAAATATCCAAAATTTGGATCTCTTCAAACCAGCTTGGAGGTGTGGGCAATAGCTGTGTTCCACGTTAAGGCCAGGCTCCTCACCAGCGGGTAGGTAATGCTGAGGAGGGACCAGGCCCGCTGGCTCCTCTCAAGGGGTTGAGAAGGATGAGAGTCAGACGACTCAGAACCTCTCCTAGTCACCGGAGAAAAACCACACTGAGTCGGGAGTCTTGTTGAAGCAGGAACTCACAGGAACTCGCTTTATTGTTACAAGCAGTTGCCTATATAATGTTGTGGACAAAGGCTGGGATTTTAGGATGGGGGAAAAGGTAAGGGCCAATAGTAAACTGTGACTATGGAAATGATAATTCCAACTCCAGCATGGAAGTAGCAGGCAAGAAGCCATTAGGCATCTTGCTGAGTCCTAGCTGGCCAGAGGCAGATCGCCAAACCTTAGGTAGGCTCAGGAAGTTCCACTAGGCCTCACGCCCAGGCCTCTCAAGGCCCAACACACTAAGATAGCCTTTTCCACCCTTTGATCTGGAAGCCCCCCTGGCCTTCTGAGACTTACCAGCTTCTACCTCTTTCCCAAGAATTGTATTCAGCAGCTGAGGGACAGAGCAAAGCCTGCTTTATGTGGTAAGCCATCTCTTTTACTGGGTGGAGTCTGATTAAAGCTTGGCAGAATTAAAAGTAGATGAAGAGAGCAGATAAGCCAGCCATCACTTGACACCCTCTACTGTTTTTCACTGCCATTGTTCTGAAGAAATGCCTTTCCCATGTTGGTATTGCTTTTGAGAACAATACCTAGTATACTGTTGGGTTTCTATCCAATCTCAAAATACTGCTGCTAGTCACCCCAAATGCAGCAACAGCAGGGTTTTCTTTGTTATCACTGCTTATTTTATTGAGATAGGAAGAAGCCATGGAAGTCCAACACAGGCTAAAGCCAATGGATATTCTGTAGCATAAACTCCAGAGGCCAGTCTCTTTGAAGGGCTTAGAAATTGAGCAGAATAGACCACACTTCATACAGCTTTTAATCTGCAGGGTAGCACCTCCCACAGATGTCTTGACTATATGTGTTACACTTCCTGCCCCATTGCTCTTCTTGAATTACAGTGTAGAGAGGAGAAAAGGTAAATCAAATACATTCTCTTTGCTCTGTGATTAGATTTCACAGCAAAATCATGGAGAAGACTTAATCGTGTTTGTTACTGACCTTTAGCATTATGTCCACTCTTTTCCACCATGTCCACAGAAGTGACTGTGTAGAACATAGATTTCCAACCCAGACACCAGAAGCTTGTGCTAAGGAGTACGGCTGGATGTCCTTTAGTAAGGAATTGAGAACTCCCACATCAGCTCTTCTTTCTAATTTCTATTCTTTATTAAAACTTTATTTACTTATGTGTTTGTGAGAGAGGGTGGGATGGAGAGAAAGAGAAACAAAGAATGGGTGTGCCAGGGCCTCCTCCTGCTGCAAATGAAGAACCCCAGATGTATGTGCCAACTTGTGCATCTGGCTTTACATGGGTACTAGGGAATTGAATTTGGGTCCTTTCGCTTTGCAGGCAAGCATCTTAACCATTATACCATCTCTCCATCCCATGTTTCCTACTTTTGTCATTGTTTACCCTAAAGTAAAAGTGAATCTTTTTATTCTCTTTAAAATATTTTAAATGCTATGATTTATTCATTCATTTACTTATTACTCATGTAGCTAATAGAAGCATCTGGCAACTGTATTTGTAAAAGATAAAACTGGGGAAAATGTAATAATTTAGGTTTTGAATTCCGTACAGCCCTTTTACTATCTTTTAAATGTACTGTTGAGCATGAGCCATATATCATGCATAAGTAAATGAGCTGTCTATGCACTAATGAAGCTTTATTTCCAAAACAGAAATTTCCCACCACAAACAACAATAGAAAGTAGACTCTTGTTTGCTGGCCTTGACTTCCTGCACTGGTTAGCTTCTATGTTCTGTTGCTTTGTTGGGTTTGGGATCAAAGATGAACTGAAATTGGTGCATGCTTCAAAGTGCTAACAGGACACTATTTCTAGAAATCAGGTTAATCTTCACCAAAGTCACTTGTGATGTCCTTATCTCTGCTCATCTATCTTCTGCCAATGTCTTGGGCCTAGTGTGCAATCTGTCATGCCATCCGGAGTGAGCTGATGTCCCATCAATTCTCTTCCATTCTTCACATGTTGTAACTTGCTGCTCTTAGCTCATGGCCCACAACCAGCCAGAGGACATAACACAATAATGTACCTTGAAGAGTGATTCACTGGCAATCACTTAATTTGTTCATCTTACTAGAATACGTAACTATTAAAAGAGAATACTTAAAATTCATAGTCACCTACTTCAACTTGTAAAACTCCTGGCAAGGAAGCTAAAGTAGATCTTTCTGCCAGAAAAGTCCTTGATACCATCTAAATTTCACAGAAGAAGTGACCACAAGTATCTACCTGTAACTAATGAAGATAATGAACATATACTGAGCCAACACTGTTGCCACCATTGTACTAAGTGCTTTTTAAACAAAAGATTTGCTTTGAGTTCCCTTATAGCCCTATAATATCCATATCCACACTTTATAGATGAGGAAACTATTGTTAGGAGCTTGGTCATCACATGCATCTCACAAGAGAGAGATATTTATACACAAGTACCATGCTGTAGTCTAAAATAGCAAGTATTCCTTAAAGCAGAGACAGTTCAGCTTTGATGGAATCTTGTCATAGGAAGGAAAATCCAGCATTGTTCCTGTGACCTTATTTTAATGACAAGAACACTCAGGCCCAGATAGTATTCCATGGTGATAGAAATAAAATGCTGTTCCTTTAATGTTTTTATTTTATGTTATTTGTTTTGGCTTGCAATACTACATAGCCTTGTGACCAAATTGCAATATAAAGAACATGAATTCAATAGAAAAAAAAAAAAGACTCCTTCCCTTCCTGCTGGGACCTTGGTCTGTGTAAGCCCATAACATGTGCGACTTGACTTCGCTATTTTATGTTCTCACTCTTCAGTAATTATGGGGCTCCTGGGGATACCACATTGCCCCCTATTCACTGGGTGATTGAGTCTTCCTGAGAAAACCCACACAAGGTGCTCTGTTGAATGGGAGAGCAGAACAATGCAGTCCTTCATTACAATTTCACATTTAAACACCTGCAACAAGTTATACTTTATCTGAATTTCCAAGAGGATAGTTGAAAGCTGTGACAAAATGTAGTAAGGGCAAAAGATAGCTGCATTTTGTATAAAAAATGCAAAGAATTTCCTAGTTAGATGGTTCTGGGAAAGGTTTTACCTCCACAGTCTACTTTCTATAGGGAATTCCAATGTGGTAGAGCAATAGCTTGGACAATACCAAGTACTCAATTTAATAAGTCATATTTAAAGATAAAAAGCTGATCATTATATATCTGGGTCTCACATTTTATGGTAGATGTTTTAGCCTGCTGTGTTTTCTATGGGTGCATTTTAAATGATAGCTTTTTAAAACCAAGGTGAATCTTAGAAACAAAACAAGTTTTAACTATTCAACATATTCTGAGGGCTCTGGAAGAAGTGTCAGAAAGCTAATGGAAATTCACTGCCTTGACACAGACATGATGAAGGAGATTTTTGTAACTGCTGTCTTCTTCAGACGACTGGTTTAGATGTAACAAGAATTAAACAGCAGGGATATCCTATCAATTCCACTGCTCACATCATTTCTTTAAAATATCTGCAGAAGGAAAATATTTGTCCCTGAAATACATAACTTGCATGTTGGATTCTTTCTGTATGATTCTACTTAGTAAGCTGAGTGAGGAGGAAAGCTACTCCTTTTTGTAAGAAGTCGACAAGGCAGAGGCAGCCCTGGTAGGTGGCTGATGTAGAAAGAAGGACGGATGATTCCAAGAAGGACTCCATGTCCAAGACTACAAGGAGGATGAGAACTTTAGAAATTCAGAAGGGGTGTGATTAAAGTGAGATGATCTTGAAATCAAACCATTCAGAACAATAAATGAATAATAATGTATTTCCCACCACACCTATTTTTTATTTGGAATTTTTACTTTTGCCAACTTTTTGACTTACTAACATTTTAAAGCAACATTTCTCTTGATTTTTCTAGAAGATACTTATTGCAGGATTTGTGGATTCAAAAAAGGATTGTGTAGGAGTCCCCAAACCTGTGAACCTCAACTTTTAGGTCTTACCTGATTTTAGCAAAGATTGATAAAACAGACTCTAAAAAGGCTAAGCTATGAATTATGAGTTTTATTTTATGGACAATTAGTATCTAAGAGAGAGGGCCAAATGGAGGCACACGTACACACACACACACACACACACACACACACACACACACACACACGCAGAAGACAAAACATGAAGTGACAGGATCTTTACTTTCACATAGAAGAAAGCTAAAGGATTGGATAGTAAAGGACCCAGAATCTAAAGAGATCATACATTTAACAAAGCAAGGATGCATCCAGAAACAAAATATAGGCAGAAGACAAACAGAAAATTATCCAGTCAGAAGGAAGTACCCCCAACCCCAAATTCTTAGCCAGGCTGGAAAGAGGGAAAGAGAGACTTACTTACGCATTAATCTTCAGGAAAACCACAGGACAGAGGAAACCAAAATGGCAGGCCCATTTATAAAGATCAGGCATCCAATTAGGATGAGGCTTGCCAACAGAAAAGCAGATCTTTACCTAGAAACTGTGGCAGTCTTCTCTCACTTTGCTAATTGTAGTTGTACCCAAAGTCACCCAGGTCTCGCAGGAGGTGTTTTTCTCCTTTTGGGCTGATCTTATTACCACCTCCAAATGAATAGGGTTCTTTCTGTTGGTAAAAAAAGGGGGTGGACAGATATTGGATGGGCAACAGACATGGTTGCAACAGTTTTCAACCGGGTCTTTAGCATCCTGTCCTACCCATGGGTTTTGCTGTCACTGCTCACTCTGCTCTCACCCTGGTGAGTTTATCAGTCTTCCAGGAAATGAAAAGTAGTTACTTTTCCAAAGGAGCTGGCAGAAGGCAATTTACTAGAATGGTATATTATGTTTATCTGATGTTTATTTCCCCCAAAGAAAGAAAAATATACTTAAAATAAAATAAAACCTTTGGTCTACATATCTCACCTTCTGGAGCCAAGATCTATCCTGGAATATTCCTCTAGTCTTTCATACTCCATGTTTCCTGGAGTCTACTTAACATTCTTCTACTATAATTTATGTCTCTAGGATTTGCATAATGTTAGAAACCATTTGTTCTTATCCATGTCTATTATCTGTCTTCTAGCATACTTAGTGATACCATCCAATAGATGGGATTTTGCTTTACTCCAGGCAAAATAAACATTTTCAGTGAAAGAAAGAGAATCAGTAATCTAAGTGGTTGTTAACATTGACTATATAATACCATTCCAGATTTAGTCCTTGTCATTATAGTCATCATTGGCTTTTCCTTTTAGTGAAAAATGAGTACTTAATGGTCATCCTAGAATGGCATCATTGTGTGATTTGAACTGAAGATGTATCTTAAGTTGGAGAAAGAAAAGCTGAGTTGGAGTTGAGTCACCTTGCAGCCCCTTGCTGAGCTCCTCCTGGGAGAGCTGTCACTACTTCTAATGACCTTTGCTGTGGTGAGCAAGCAGCCTTGGAGCCACTCATGCTGAGGGACCAGCAGTGATAACCAGAACAACCCTGACAAACAACTCAGTCCCCTCCAGTAGATTGCACTGGGAAAGAGAGAAATTGAAAATGGGTTTTCTTTCACCCCCTGACTTCTGCTTAAGGCTGAGAATAATCCTATATATGCCTCTGAAATGTAAATAGTAAACATATCTATACAAACTGTAAAATGTAAATGAACTTCTTTTACATTCTTGGTGTTCACTCTCCCTGAGCTACCTTACAGTCTGCCCCACTCATCTCTTTTGCAGAGAATGGGGCACCACTATGAACAGTGAGCCTCAAGGTAGCTTCCTCCTTTCTTTAGTTTGGTTCTTTTTCGGATGCCTCTTGCTTTCTGGAAGCAATCATTTAACAACCCTGTGGGTGAATAGTTCCTTTTAGAAGTCCCACCACACACTTTGATTATTCTTAGAATTTGAATCACTATTGGAGGTATGATATTTATTATAGAGACCACATAACTCAATGTTCTCTCTTCAGTACATAGTTGTGTGAATCCTTCAGAAGAAAGTTAATATGTAATTTTGGATGGGAAGAGTTCACATGTAGAAGCCAATATACAGTTATTACACTTAAAAATGGGACCATGAGGCTGGAGAGATGGCTTAGCAGTTAAACGCTTACCTGTGAAGCCTACAGACCCCGGTTTGAGGCTCAATTCCCCAGGACCCATGTTAGCCAGATGCACAAGGGGGCACACGCGTCTGGGCCCTGGCATGCCCATTCTCTGTCTGTCTCTATCTGCCTCTTTCTCTCTCTGTCCATCACTCTTAAATAAATAAATAAACAAAAAAAAATTTTTTTTAAATGGGACTATGATGTGTGCTGGTGGTGTTGGGGGGGGTAGCAATTCTTTTTAAAACTTTTTTATTGACCATATATATATATGTATGTATGTATATATGTATATGTATATGTGTGTATATATATATATATATATATATATATATATGTGTGTGTGTGTGTGTGTGTGTGTGTGTGTGTGTGTGTGTGTGTATGTATATTGCATTTTGATTATAATTCCCTACTGTCACCTTCTCTTGCCCTCTCCCCCTTCTATTAAGCCCTTTCTTATTTTTATCTAACCTCTTTTTCACTTTGATGTCTCACTAGCTCTCATGTTTTTCGTTCCACTATCCATGGTGAAATATTGATGGAGCCAGTATATTGGAGGACTTCTGCAGATAATGATAGCCACTGTGAGGACATGAATGTAATGTCTACTTCAATTCTGGAAGACAGCATTCCAATGCACTCCTCTCCATGTTCTGACTGTTACATTCTCTCTGCCCTTTCACCCGCAATGTTCCCTGAATGTTGGAGGGTATTGAGTCCTTGGCAGCCTCTAATTTTCTGCTTTGATGAATTTTGCATCTTCTCCGTGCCTACCACCACCTCCCTGGAGAAAGTTCTCTGGTTGACTGTGAGAGCAGCTCTCATGTATAATCAACCTCTTCCTCTGTAATGATTCCTGGGTCCTGGCAAATGAGATAGAGATGACTCATCTTATTCTCAGCTTTCTTTTCTTGACATTCTGATGGGTCTTGGGTCTTATGGTATATAACCTAGTCTGCAGTGTCCTAGGCCAGTATACACTAGCAGTTTACAACCTGGTCAGTTGGGGAGGAAGTTCTTGGTTGAGCGCAAATCTTTGGGTTTATGTCTCTGTTTTAGGTGCCATCAGATATGATGCCTTGGTTATTCTATTTCTTTTTGTATAAAGTATTTTCATGTGAAACATATGAACATATGCAATCAAACCATGATAGTAACTTGATTTTCAAAAAGACAGAAGTATAAAAACTCTGCTGGTCTGTCTTTACCAGAAAACAATGAAAAGTGGGAAAAAAAAAAAAGTTTAATTCAGAATTCTCAATTGTACATCTTAACAAATAGAAATAACAGTAATTTGTTACTATATATTGCAGTATCTGCATGACCCCATTGTTGGACATGAAGCCAGCCACACAAGGTTAGATTCACTGGCAGCGACATGTACAGTGGATCCATGGGGCATCTTGTCCTTGGAGCAGGAAGAAATACCATGAAAGCTACAGCCTTCTATCATAAGAACTCTCAGAGAAATGCCCACATTGATAAAAATTGGCAGCATGCCCTCCAAGTCATTTGGTAATTGAGGGCAATAGGGCATTGTTGGGTACTCCTGGGTGTGCAATTACTCAGAAGTTAGGCTGCAGAGCAGTCATGGTCACACAAAATGTCCACTGACTCAGTAGCCTCCAGGTTCTTGTCTTATGAATCCCACAGATGAAATTCATTGACAGTAGGAGGGTAAATTTTAGAAAGATTTTACTATTGATCTTAAAAGAAAAGAAGGGCTCTTATAAGAGTGGTGGGGGTTCTCCAAAGATGAGGAGAAGAACCAATAATGGTGACTCTTGTGATGATTCTTATGGGAAGGGGAATTTCTTTAGGAAAGGAAACACTGGACTCAGCAGGCCTTTAGGTAGGAGCTCAAGTTCCTGGGAAAGATGCAATCTTCTCAGGAGTCTTAATTTTCCAGGAAAGGGTGCAATCTTCTCAGAAGTGGTGATTTTCTAGGAATCTTTCTCAGAAGATATACTTTTCCAAGAAATAAAGAGAAAATGGAAAAATTAAAAAAAAAAATAGATTCTCCTTGTAGGCTCAAAAACACGTCCTACATGAACCCAAGGAAAAAGTTATTCACTTTGGGGTTCCTGTTACCCTATGCCATCTAGCTGATTTCTATCACCTATTCTTTTATTTTTTATTGTTTTCCCAATTTTTAATAACATTTCATTGATTATAAAAAATATCCCATGGCAATACCCTCTCTCCCCCCCATTTTCCACTTTAAAATTCTATTCTCCATTATATCCCCTCCTCATCTTAATCAGTCTCTCTTTTATTTTGATGTCATGATCTTTTCCTCCTCTTACGATGGTCTTGTGTAGGTAGTGTTAGGCACTGTGAGATCATGGATATCCAGGCCATTTTATGTCTGGAGGGAGCACATTGTAAGGAGTCCTACCCTTCCTTTGGCTCTTACATTCTTTCCTCCACCTCTTCCGCATTAGACCCTGAGCCTTGGAAGGTGTGATGGAGTTGTTAGTCAGTACTCCAGTAAATTCTTTTCAGCACTATGATATATTCTGAGTCGTCCCAAGGTCACTGCCATCTGAAAAGAGAAGATTCTCTAACCAAAGTGTGAGTAGCATTAATATAAGAATATGAATATTAAGAGAAGTGCTTACTGGACAGTTTAATAAGCATAGTATATACCTTTATCCAGACATCAGCAGATATTACACCTCTAGGGCTCGTGACTACCCCTGTTTTATGTTTTCAGTATCAGGGATGAATTCCCTCTCATGGAGCAGGCCTCCAGTCCATTTGGAGGGCATCTGGTTCCCAGTGTGATAGACATGCCACTATTTCACCCATTGGCTGATTTGGGCTGGCTGGCCAATTATAAGGCTTGCAGTGTCCACTGTTGAGTATCTTCACTGGTGCTATCTCTTTCTCCCATTGAACTACATGTAGAATGGCTTCTTCCAGCTTTCTATCAGCTGGTCTACATGGAGGAGGTTATCAGCTCAGTTCCAGCAGGATTTCTCAGTGGCCTTGCAGCCCAAGTATGTACAGTCTTTAGCAATAGGGTCTTACCATCTATTCCTGTGGGAAACCAAGGACAATGGCTTATAATGTTTGGGGGCACCAGGGACCTCCCTGCCCAACAACTCAATGGAAGGTAACCCATCACTGGCACTGAAAATTCTCTAGCAACAATCTACACCTCCTGAGTGTTCCATTGCCCAAAAAAGTAGGATTCCATATGAATTATATATATCCTCTTAGATTTTGATTTACCCTCCCTCCAGATTTCCTTTACTCAATCTCTTCCCCTGACCTCAATTTGGGCCTTTTCACCCCAATCAATCTATTCTTCCACATCCCCACCAGCATTTATGATCATTTATTTTCATGATGGTAGCCAATCTGACAGGAGTGAGATGGAAACTCAATGTAGTTTTAATCTACATTGCTCTGATGACTAGGGATGTAGAATATTTTTTTAGATGCTTATACACCATCCGTATTTCTTCTTTTGAGAACTCTCTATTTAGCTCCATAGCCCATTTTTTGATTGGCTTATTTGATTCCTTATTATTTAACTTTTTGAGTTCATTGTATATCCTAGATATTAATCCTCTATCAGATATGTAGTTGGCAAGTATTTTTTTTCCCATTCTGTGTTTGCCTCTTTGCTTCATTCACAGTGTCCTTTGCAGTACAAAATCTTTGTAATTTCATGAGGTCGCAGTGGTTAATCTATGGTTATATTGCCTGAGCAATTGGGGTTATATTCAGAAAGTATTTGCCAATATGTTGAACAGTTTCCCCTAAATTTTCCTCTAGCAGTTTCAGAGTTTCAGGTCTGATGATAAAGTCTTTAATCCATGTGTACTTAATTCTTGTGCATGGAGAGAGAGAAGAATCTATTTTCACCCTTCTACAGATACATATCCAGTTTTCCCAGCACCATTTGCTGAAGAGGATGTCTTTTCTCCAATGAGTATTTTTGGCATTTTTATCGAATATCAGGTGATTATAGATAGCTATCTGGACTTAAATCTGGGTCCTCTATTCTGTTCCATTGATCTGTATGTCTGCTTCTCTGCCAGTACCATGCTGTTTTTGTTACTATGGCTCTGTAGTATAGGTGAAAATCAGGTATGGAGATACCACCAACCTTATTTTTGTTGCTCAGTATTATTTTAGATATGCAAGTTTTTGTGATTCCAAATGAAATTTTGGGATGTTTTTTCTTTTTCCATGAAGAATGCCATTGGAATTTTGATGTGGATTGCATTAAATGTGCAGCTTATTTTGGTAAGATTGCCATTTTCACAATATTGACTTTTCTAATCCACAAACAGGGATGTCTTTACATTTTCTAGTGTCTTCTGCAATTTCTTGCTTCAGTGTTTTATAGTTTTCAACATACAGATCCTTTACTACTTTGGTTAGGTTTATTCCAAGGTACTTTATTTTCTTTGATGCAATTGTGAATGGGAGTGATTCTCTGATTTCAGCCTCTCTGTGTTTGTTGTTAGCATATAGGAAGGCTAATGATTTCTGTGTATTTATTTTGCATTCTGCCACATGGCTGTAGGTGTTTATCAGCTCTAACAGTTTGCTGGTTGAGTGTTTAGGGTCCTTTATATATATAATCATATCATCTGCAAATAATAATAATTTTATCTCTTCCTTTCCACTTGTATCCCTTCTATGTGTGTCTTGCTTTATGGCTACTGCTAAGACTTCCAGTACTATATTAAATAAAAATGGGGTCAGTGGACACCCTTGTCTTGTTCCTTATTTTAGTGGAAAAGCTTCCAGATTTTCCTCATTTAGTAATATGTTGTCTGTAGGCTTGTAATAAATAGCCTTTATTATATTGAGTTGTGTTCCTTCTATTCCCAGTCTCTGTACGACTTTTATCATGAAGGAATGTTGGATTTTGTAAAATGCTTTCTCTGCATCTAATAAGATGATCATATGATTTTTGTCCTTCAGTCCGTTTATATAGTGGATTACAGTTATCATTTGTGTATGTTGAACCATCCCTGCATCTCTGGGATAAAGCCTACTTGGTCAAGGTGAATGATCTTCCTGATATATTCTTGTATTCTGTTTGCCAAGATTTTGTTGAGAATTTTTGCATCTGTGTTCATCAGGGAAATTGGTCTGTAATATTATTTTTTTTGTTCTATCTTTGTCTGGTTTTGATATCAGGGTGATGCTGCCTTCATAGAAGGAGTTTGGTAGGATTCCTTCTTTTTATATTTTGTGGAAAACCTTAAGAAGCAATGGTGTTAGTACTTCCCTGAAGATCTGATAAAATTCAGCAGTGAATCAATCCTGGTCTGCCTTTTTTTAATTTGGAGATTTTTCATAACTGCTTGGATCTCCATGCTTGTTATACGTCTATTTTCGTTATTAATATAATTTTGGCTTAATTTAGGTAGGTCATATAGATTAAGGAAATCATCCATTTCTTTCAGATTTTCATACTCTGTGGAGTATATGCTTTTATAGTATGTCCGTATGATTTTTTTAAAATCTCTGGCATCTGTTGTAGTGTTATTTTTTCATCTCTAATTTTATTAATTTGTGTCTCTTCTCTCTTTTGTTCAGATTGGCTAGGAGTTTATGATTCTTGTTTATACGTTCCAAGAACCAACTCTTTGTTTCATTGGTTCTTTGGATTGTTTTTTTTATTGTTTCTTCAGATTTTCATACATTGTGGAGTATATGTATTATTCATTCTTTGGATTTTTTTTTGTTTCTATCTCTATTTCTGCCCTAATCTTTATTATTTCTTCCCATCTACTGATTTTTGCTTTGCCTTATTCTTCTTTATCCAAAGTTTTAAGGTAAAGCATTAGGTCATTTATTTGTGACCTTTCTAATTTCTTAATACAGGCACTTAAAGCTATAAATTTACCTCTTAGGGCTAACTTCATTGTGTTCCAGAGATTTTGGTATGTTGTGTTCCATTATCATTTGACTTTATACATTTTTTGATTTCCTTCTTGATTTTTTCACTGACCCATTCATCATTTAGTAGTGTGTTGTTTAATTTTCATGATTTCGTGTATGCTCTATAGCCTTTCTTGCTATTGATTTGTAGTTTGATTCCATTGTGGACAGATAGAATGCAAGGAATAATTTCACTTTTCCTGTATTTGTTAACATTTTCTTTGTGTCCTAATATATGGTCTATTTTAGAGAATGTTCTATATGCTGTTGAAAAGAATGTATATTCTATAGCATTTGTATGAAATGTCCTATATACATATACATTTATATGTGTTAGGTCCATTCCTTCTATGATGTCATTTAGTTCAGTTGCCTCTCTGTTTATTTTTTCATGGGATGACCTGTCAATTGATGAGAGTGGAGTGTTGAAATCACCCACTACCACTTTATTTGGTGTTATCTGTGACCTTAGTTCCAAGAGCATTTGTTACATGAATTTGGGGGCTCCATGTTAGGGGCATACATGTTTAGGATTGTAATGACCTCCTGTTGAAGGGTGCCTTTATTCAACATAAAGTGGCCTTCCTTATCTTTCTTAACTAATGTTGGACTGAAGTCTACCTTGTCAGATATTAGGATAGCAACCCCTGCTTGTTTCCTAGGTCCATTTGCTTGAAACACCATTTTCCAAGCTTTCACCCTAAGATAGTGTCCATCCTTTATAGAAAGGTGGGTTTCATGGAGGCAACAAATTGAAGGATCCTGCTTTTTAATCCAGTCCGTGAACCTATGCCTTTTGGTTGGGGCATTGAGGCCATTGATAATAAGTGATAATATTAAAATGTGTGTTCATTTTTGCCATTTTTTTTTTTTTGTAGTTCTTCTAGTTTTACCTTTGCTCTCTTGTGTTAACTAGTGTTTGAGTATTGTTTGTTTTTTCCTGGTTCCTTATATATGTGCTTTTCTTTTTCCTCAGCATGGAGGATTCTTTCAAGCATTTTCTGTAGAGCTGGTTTTGTCTTCAAATACTCCTTTAGCTTGCTTTTGTCATGGAATGTCCTTATTTCTCTATTTGAATGGATAGCTTTGCTGGATAAAGTAACTTTAGTTGACAGTTGTTATCTTTCAGGACTTGGAATACATCACTCCAAGCCCTTCTGGCTTTTAAAGTTTGTGTTGGGTAATCTGTTGTAATCTTGATAGGCTTGCCTTTATAGGTAACTTGATTTTTCTCTCTGACTGCTTTCAATATTTTTCTTTGGTTTGTGTGTTTGGTAGTTTGATTGTAATATGGGGAGGAGAGGTTCTTTCCAGGTTTTGTCTGGCTGGTGTTTTAAAGGATTCTTGTGTCTACATTGGCACCTCTTTCCAAATTTGGGGGAGGTTTTCTTCTATTGTTTTGTTGAAGACACCTACTATGCCTTTGTAGTGAAATTCTTCTCCTTCTACTATGCCCTGAATTCTTACGTTTGATCTTTCCATAGTGTCCTGAATATCTTGAAATTCCACTCATACTTTTCTATTAGTTTGTCTTTCTCTTTGTTGGACTGTATTAGATCTGCCACCTGGTCTTCTAGCTTAGATATTCTGTTCACTCCTTCATCCATTCTACTAGTGAGACTTTCTACAGAATTTTTTATTTCATTAACTGTGTTCTTCATTGCTAGTAATTCTGATTGGTTTTTCTTTATTATTTCTATTTCCTTATTTATATATAGTATTGACTGCTTTATTTCATTAAGTTGCTGTCCTGTGTTTTCTTTGATTCCTTTGATTTCCTCTTTCAATCCTTTGATTTCATCTGATTTCTTTGAACATATTTATAATCATTCTTTGAAATATTTCTCAGGCATTTCCTCTAACTCCTTCTCACTGGAGGTCATTTCTGATGCATCAGTCCTTTTTCATGGATTTATATTGTCTTGATTTTTGGTGTTTCTTGTGTTATATTGTATATATTTTTGCATCCTTGGTTATTTAATGATTGGATTTTCTAGTTAGCTGGGTATTATTAGATTTATTAATTGATCTGATGTTATATATCTTCAGGGTAGGAACTTAAGGTGCTAGGTGTGGCTCTCAAGTCTCTCAGAGTATCTACAAAAGTGATCCTAGGTGTTAGGTTTGCCCACTATGAGATTATTCAAGTAGGCTGAGTGGACCAAATACAGATAGTTTCTAAAATTTAACTAAACAATGTACACTTTCAATGAAAAACAGCACAGAGTATATATGCAAGAATAGGTAGTATGACAACAAGATCCTCTGTCTGTCCCTTTGGGTGTGTGGTGCCCCACCCACTCTCTTAATCCTGACTACAAGGAGATTAAGATTTCTGGTCTGTTGAGTATTTCAAGTCAGCTAGTGACCAGGTGAGACCCTTCCCTAATGTATAAAAGAAGAGTAAACAAAGCCACTATAAATTAAGAATCAACAAATAATGAGCCCAAAATACAGCTTATTTAATAATGCCAAATCTGACCAGCCACCAAATTTAACATATAATTTTTCCTGATATGTAAGGTCAATTAGCACTTCTGACTCAGAGATAGATACAAGGTTTCTTAGGTAGGTACTGACCAGCTGTAATCCCAGTTACCTTTTGGGATGATTTTGGTCTCAGTTATGCTGCTCCTGCTTGGGTCCCACTGTTGATTAAGTAGGTGTGGCTGGGTCCCTGTTCTACTGCTCTGTTCACTGGAACTGGACACTGGCGTTGGGGGAAGTGAAGCCGCTGATGCCATTCTGGTTCTCTTGCTGTTCCACGTGTTATTCTACCTTGTGATTTGCTTCTCCATTATTCACTGTGGTTGGCCCTTAATGTTTCTTGAGTTTGCGGAAAGCTCTGGTGTGAGTGGAAAATCCCCTCACCTGGCTTTTCCTGCGGCTCCTGCCAAGCCTGGCAGCTGGTTAGCACAGTGCTACTGTAGTCTTGTTGACCTGCTGGAGCCACTTCTGCCAGCCTGTGTGGGCTCTGGATGCTCTGGATGTCTCCTACTTCTCCACTGCCATTTAAATTTCCTATATACTTCACTTTTTAGTAAAAGTGTGTATTTTTCTTTTTTTTTTTTTTTTTTTTTTTTTGCTTTTTCCCCCTAGGCTGCTTTGGCATGGTATCTACACCACCATCTTAACTGGAAGTCTATCACCTACTCTCAACAATGCTAATGTCCTTTATTCCAATATGATAGGATTTTTTTTTTTTTTTTTACTGGTTATATCTGAAGCCAAGAATGCTTGGCAGAATCCCAGATTCACCCCTTGCTAGCTAGATAGTGCTAAGGAAACTGCCTAACACATTTCATGCATCTGCACATTGGGAATGGTAGGATTTTCAGGAGGATTGAATTATTGAACACTTATAAAGTGCCTATAATAGTAATATAGTGGATATACCATTAATAAATTATAAGGCAATAATAAACAAGGGCTGGGGTTGATTATAGATAATGATAGGAAGGGTGTCATTTATGGAGTCTACTAGGTAGAGTTGAATGTTACATAAAGTTGACTCTTTAGTCATAGACCTCAGTGGAATCATCTCAATGGATATTGAGGTACTGGTCAACAGCTAAGACTGAGCATCCTATGTACCTGATACTAGCAAAGAGTTTTTGAAATTTCTAGATGCCAAAAGCCTTATGGTCCCTAAATATTATTTTTTTTAAATAAGATGGCAGTATTTGCCTGTGTTCTGCTATCATATTTTCTAGGCTGTTTTTCTCCTCGGCACCTCTTACCACCAAACCCCTTTTGAGGCATTTCTCAGCTCCTAGGTACCCTTCATGCAGAAGAAAAATGTATTTCAGCCTCTCAGCAGAAATCCAAGCCACACAGTTATTATGGGTAAAGGAAGGTCAATTACATTTCTTGAGATTCTCTTTGATGGGCAGTAGTGGGGTGTGGAGGGCTGATGGAAGGCTTCACAAAGAGGAAGAAGTTCAAAGATAATCCTGACAATGTGTATCTTTTCTATTTTATTAACTACCTAAATAGCAAGCACACAGACTGGCAAGAATGAGAACTATAATGTAGGCAATGAAATTGCTCATTACTTGCATAATTGAGAACTATAAATATTTTAAATAATAAAGTTGTGAGAAATTTCTCTGTGAATGATCAGGAAATGCCTAAAGGCTGGACGACTAGGGATTTGTAAAGATGACTAAATAGGAAATCTTCCATTTCATATATTTGAGGTGGGAAATTTTTCACAGTTGTTGCAGAAGGCCCTACAGTTGAAATGAGTGACAATGTGGACAGTTGTGAGGAAGGACCACCAGCATAGTGATGGCAGGTCAGTGCTGGGGAACAGTGTTTGAGAAATGGAAGAAGAGTAATTTAATAAGGAAATGCAACAACATAACTAATTTGACCCTCCATATATATCCTTCTTCTTTGTTTGCATTTCCTCCCAAAAAGGTTTAATTTGACATTATAATACTTTCTCTATAATTAGGCATATCAGCCCTTGATGATATAGACTTATTCCATACTGTATATAAGCAAGAGGCACTTAACTATGTCAAGAAAAATGCAAGATCAATTATAAGGTAACAACCACACCTTCATCTGTTTTGTCTTGGCATAATAGTATAGTGCTATGCAATTTGTAAAGTGAAGGAATGTGTTTTGGTTCATGGTTCTGGAGACTGAGAAATCCAGGACTGGGTGTTTGCATACGTCAGAGGTCCTGATGCTGCTTCACATCATGGCAGAATGATAAAAGGGAGCAAGCACATGCAGAAGGGTCAGAGCACAAGGGAAAGTCTCATTTTATATCACATCACAATTTTAAGAACAAACCTACTCCTATGAAAGATGGTTGAAGCCCTCTCCACAATCTAATCACTTTCAGAAGGCCCCAGTTCCCAATGCCACTATACTGCCAATAAAATTTCACCATGAGTTTTGGAGGGGCTAAACCATACTCAAACAAGAGCATATCATAAGCAAACTTATATTACTAAATTAGTAATGCTTGTACACAGAGGGGTAAAAGACAAAAAATAGTTCCAGTATTTTTTTTTTTCTTTTTTTTTTTTTTTTGGTTTTTCAAGGTAGGGTCTCACTCTGGTGAAGGCTGAACCAGAATCCACTATGTAGTCTCACAGTGGCATAAAACTTACAATGATCCTCCTATCTCTGCCTCTTGAGTGCTGGGATTAAAGGCATGCACCACCACATCCAGCTATTTCCAGTATTTGTTTAATTCAGTCTTTTATATATTTGTATATTTAGTGTATGTGCATATGTAGGTGTGAGATTAAAAACTAAAATATTGGCAGGTAGTGTTCTCAGTAATAGCCTCTTGATTTATTCTTAATAATAAAATCTCAGTTTAATTTAGGATGAAAATTTCCCCTGATATCTTTTGTCAAAATGATTTCAGGACTTGAGAGATGGCTTAGCAGTTAAGGCACTTAACAACAAAGCCTAAATACCCAGATTTTATTCCCTAGAATTCATGTAAGTCAGATGCACAATGTAGTGCCTGTGTCTGGAATTCATTTGCAGTGGCTAAAGGCACTGGTGAACCCATTCTTTCTCTTTCTACATGCCTCTTCCCTTCTCTCAAATAAATAAAATAACTAAAAATTTAAAAATAAACCATTAAAAACATTTACCGGACTTCTTTTCAGCTACTTGTGTTCGATTGTCACAGTCATGGAGAGGGAATTCTAAGTAGACGTGTTCTTGGCATTTTATGAATTTTTGGATATTTTCATATGGATAATACTTCCTCCCTAACCTTTTTTTTTTTTTTCCTGAGTGATGCTGATGGACAGTTTAGGATGAAAGTCTCATTCTATGATAGGAGACAAAGAACAAATTTGCACAATTGAATAATTTATGGAACCATGTTTCCACCTATTATTATAGAAAAATAAGTGCATATTTATTTAGGCCACTCATTAACTGCAGCAGTGCCTATAAAGCAATGCATGAAGCAATAAGCAAGAGGAGATCTAGAGAAATTATCTTTTATTAAATAACAACTACCAGTATTTATAGAGACATGTCTCAGATATGATGAATCTAAGGTGAATAATGATATTTTGAAACAAAAAGGGGGTTCAGTTCTTATTTGTTTGTTATATTTTCATAATATGTATTTCAAACTACCCTCCCTTCATTCTCACTGCACTTCTATATTGTGCCATCATGTGCCAGTGGCTGTGCCAGAGAAGAGAGTGACATCCTCTGCCCAGAAACCTTTATCTATCACTAGCACAGGAGCTGATGATGCTGTGGTGTGGGGTGTTTCCTTGGTCTTCATTTTCTTGGTCATTTTTCTAGAATTTATTATTATTTTTCCCTACAGGCTATTGAATGTGCTTATCCTGCTCTTCAGTGAGTAGTCTCTGTACAATTGCCTTAATGGTCCTAAATTATTTATCCTGCTTTTATTATGGAATTGCCTCCTTATAGTATGAGAGTTAATTTTGAGTTGTCAGGTATGGTATTTCAATACTTTAAATACATCTTTCTAAGCCCTTTTGGCTTTGAGAGATTCCAGTGAACAATTGCTTGTTATGTTGATGGGCCTGCCATTATATGTAGCTTGCTGTTTCTCTCTTGTGATTTCCAGTACCCTTTTTTTGTACAGTATAGCTTGTGCTTTCACTATAAAGTGATGTTTTTCTGGCCACAACCTATTTGTTTTTCTGTATGTTTCTTCCATATGGATGGGTTTCTCATTTTCTAAATTTGGGAAATTTTCTTAAATAATTTTATTGACAATATTTTCTTTCCCTTTGGCCTGAATCTATTCTTTCATACCTATTATTTGTAAATCTGGTCTTCTCACTGTGCCCCATATGTCTCTTATTTTTAACACATACAGTTTTTGAATGAATTGTTGATTGTAACTATCTTTGAGTCCTAATATTCTGTCCTCCTTGTGGTCTATTCTATTGGTTAGGCTTTCCACAGAGATTTTATTCCTTTTTCAGTTCTTTGTACATATTTATAATTATGCTTTTGAATTCTCTCTATGGAATTTCCTCTAACCAACTCTCATTGGCCTATATTATGAGAGTTGGACATTCATGAAGAAGACCTAATATCTTTTATTGTTAATTTTCCATTGAGACATACACCTTTGAAGATATTGCATGCCTGTGTTAATTGAGTGTTTAGATTAGTGTTCCTTTGTCTTTGCTTGACTTTTTTCAGCCTCATATAGCTTGAAGTTCAGTCATGTAAACTGTTTGTGCTAATTCATGGACAGGGTAGGTGAGGTAACCTCACTTTGGTTGGGAGGACAAGTATTCTGCCTCTTAACATGTAGGCTAGAATATTTATGTTATATATGTGGACTGTGTGCCTGAGTGTAAACCCCATTTTATTCAGTTGCCTAAGAATGATATTCTAGCATTATTTTCCCATTTATCATGTTAATAATTCTATTAAACTTTTTTCAATTTTTATCAACATTTTCCATGATTATAAAAAGTATACCATGGTAATAGCCTCCCCCCCCCACACTTTTCCATTTGAAAGTCCATGCTCCATCATATCCCTACCCCGTCTAAATCAGGAACTATGAGGTTATGGATATCCAGGTCATTTTATGTCTAGAGGGAGCAGGTTGTAAGCAGCCCTACCCTTCCTTTGGCTCTTATATTCCTTCCGCCACCTCTTCCACATTAGACCCTGAGCCTTGGAAGGAGTGATTGAGATGTTACGCAGTACTCCAGTCACTTCTTTCCAGCACTATGATACCTTCTGAGTCATCCCAAAGTCACTACCATCTAAAAAAAAAAGAGAAGATTCTCTACCCAAAGTGAGAATAGTGTTAATATAAGGGTATAACTATTAAGAGAAGTGCTTACTGGGCAGTTTGATAAACATAGTATATACATTTTTCCAGACATCAGCAGATATTACACAACTAGGTCTCATGACTACCACTGTTTTAAGTTTTCAGTATCAGGGATGTGTCCCCCCCCCCCCCCATGGAACAGGCTTCTAGTCCAATTGGAGGGCATTTGGTTTCCACCATCACAGATGTGCCACTATTGCACCCGTTGGCTCATTTGGGCTGGCTGGCCAATTATAAGGCTTGCAGTGTCCACTGTTGAGTATCTTCACTGGTGGTATCTCTTTCTCCCATTGAACTTCATGTAGAATGGCTTCTTCCAGCTTTCTGTCAGCTGGTCTACGTGGAGGAGGTTCTCAGCTCAGTTCCAGCGGGAGTTCTCAATGGACTTGCAGCCCAAGTATGTGCAGTCTTCAGCAATAAGGTCTTACCATCTATTCCTGGTAGGAAACCAAGGGCTTTGGCAATGGCCTATAATGTTTTGGGGGTATCAGGGACCTCCCTGGCAAACAACTCCCTGGAGGTATCCCATCACTGGCACTGAAAATTTTCTTACAATGATTTATATCTCCTGAGTGCTCTATTGTCTGAAACCAGAGGATTCCATATGATTTCTTTTGCATCCTCTTAGATTTTGATTAGCCCTCTGTCTACCTTTCCTTTACTCAATCTCTTCCCCTGACCTCACTTTGGGCCTTTTCACCCCTGTTAATCAATTCTTCTACTTACATATATATAATACCAACCTATCAAGTACCCTCCTACCTTCCTTTATCTTCCCTTTATATCTCTTTTTTAACTTACTGGCCTCTGCTACTGAGTTTTTTCCTTCTCACACAGAAGCCCGATCATCTGTAGCTAGGATCCACATATAAGAGAGAACATGCAGTGCTTGGCTTTCTGGGCCTGGGTTACATCACTTAGGATAATCCTTTCCAGATCCATCCATTTTCCTGCAAATTTCATAACTTCATTTTTCTTTACCACTAATTAGAACTCCATTTTATAAATGTGCCACATCTTCATTATCCCCTCATCAGTTGAGGGACATCTAGGCTGTCTCCATTTCTCAACTATTATGAATTGACCAGAAATAAACATGGTTGAGCATGTACTTCTAAGGAAATGAGATGATTCCTTAGGATATATGCCTAGGAGTGCTATAGCTGGGTCATATGGTAGATCAATTTTTAGCTGTCTTAGGAACCTCCACACTGATTTCCACAATGGCTGGAACAGACTGCATTCTGACCAACAGTGTCGGAATTCCTGTTTTTCCACATCCCCGCCAGCATTTATGATAATTTGTTTTCATGATGGTAGCCCATCTGACAGGAGTGAGATGGAAACTCAATGTAGTTTTATTCTTCATTTCCCTGATGACTAGGGATGTAGAACATTTTTAGATGCTTATATGCTATCCGTATTTCTTCTTTTGAGAATTCTCTATTTAGCTCCATAGCCCATTTTTTAATTTGCTTGTTTGACTTCTTATTATTTAACTTTTTGAGTTTGTTGTATATCCTAGATATTAATCCTCTATCAAATATGGAGTTGGCAAATATTTTTCCCATTCTGTGTTTGCTTCTTTGCTTCATTCACAGTGTCCTTTGCAGTACAAAATCTTTGTAAGTTCATGAGGTTCCAGTGGCTAATCTGTGGTTTTATTGCCTGAGCAAGTGGGGTTATATTCAGAAAGTATTTGCCAAGACCAATATGTTTTCCAGTTTTCCCAGCATCATTTTCTAAAGCGGGTATCTTTTCTCCAATGAGTATGTTTTGCATTTTTATTGAATATGAGGTGGCTATAGCTACTTGGACTTATATCTGGGTCCTATATTCTGTTGCATTGATCTACATATCTGCTTTTCTGACAGTACCATGCTGTATTACTATGGCTCTGTAGTATAGGTTAAGATCAGGTATGGTGATACCTCCCAACTTATTCATTTTGCTCAGTAGTATTTTAGATATGCAAGATTTTTTGTGATTGTAAATGAATTTTTGTATTGGTTTTTCTATTTCTGTGAAAATTGCCTTTGGAATTTTGATGGGTATTGCATTAAATATGTAGATTGCTTTTGGTAAGATTGCCATTTTCACAGTATTGATTCTTCTAATCGAAGAACAATGGATATTTTTCCAATTCCTAGTGTCTTCTGCAATTTCTTGTTTGAGTGTTTTATAGTTTTCATTGTAGAGATCCTTTGCTTCCTTGGTTAGGTTTATTCCAAGGTACTTTATTTCCTTTGATGCAATTGTGAATGGGAGTGATTCTCAGATTTCATCTTCTCTGTGTTTGTTGTTAGCATATAGGAATGCTACTGATTTCTGTGTATTTATTTTGTATCCTGCTACATGGCTGTAGGTGTTTATCAGCTCTAACGGTTTGCTGGTAGAGTGTTTATGGTCCTTCATATATAGAATCATGTCATCTGAAAATAATGATAACTTGATTTTTTTTCCAATTTGTGTCCCTTTTATGTGTGTCTCCTGCCTTATTGCTATGGCTAAGACTTTCAGTGCTGTATTAAATAAAAGTGCGAACAGTGGACACCCTTGTCTTGTTCCTGATTTTAGTAGAAAAGCTTCCAGTTTTTCCCTATTTAGTGATATGTTGGCTGTAGACTTGTCATAAACAGCCTTTATTAATTGAGATATGTTCCTTCTATCCCCAGTCTCTGTAGGTCTTTTATCATGAATGAATGTTGGATTTTGTCAAATGCTTTCTCTGTTTCTAATAAGATGATCATATGATTTTTGTCCTTCAGTCCATTTATATAATGGATTACATTTATCGATTTTTATATGTTGAACCACCCCTGCATCTCTGGGATAAAGCCTACTTGGTCAAGGTGAATAATCTTTCTGATATATTATTGTATTCTGTTTGCCAAGATTTTGAGAATTTTTACTTCTATGTTCATGAGGGAGATTGGTCTTTAATTTTCTTTTTTTTTGTTCTATCTCTGCCTGGTTTTGGTATCAGGGTGATGCTGGCTTCATAGAAGGAATTTGGCAGGATTCTTTCTTTTTCTTTTTTATGGAATTGCTTAAGAAGCAATGGTGTTAGTTCTTCCCTGAAGGTCTGGTAAAATTCAGCAGTGAATCCATCTGGTCCAGGGCTTTTTTTCATTGGAAGATTTTTGATAACTGTTCAGATCTTCATGCTTGTTATAGGTCTATTTAAGTGATTAATATCATCTTGATTTAATTTAGGTAGGTTATATAAATCAAGGAAATCATCCATTTCTTTCAGATTTTCATACATGGTGGAGTATGT
The DNA here is from genome assembly GCF_020740685.1 of Jaculus jaculus. Lineage (NCBI taxonomy): Eukaryota > Metazoa > Chordata > Mammalia > Rodentia > Dipodidae > Jaculus > Jaculus jaculus. Next base: position 96,765,597 of record NC_059109.1, read on the forward strand.
TTTATTGATTCTTTGTATTGTTTTTTGGTTTCTATTTCATTAATTTCTGCCCTAATCTTTATTATTTCTTCCCATCTACTGATTTTTGGTTTGCCTTCTTCTTTCTACAAGGCTTAAAGGTGAAGCATTAGGTCGTTTACTTGCAACTTTTCTAATTTCTTAATATAGGCACCTAAACCTATAAATTTACCTCTTAAGACTAACTTTATTGTGTCCCAGAGATTTTGGTATGTTCTGTTCTCATTATCATTTGACTCTATACATTATTTGATTTCTTTCTTGATTTCTTCACTGACCCATTCATCATTTAGTAGTGTTTTGTTTAATTTCCATGATTTTGTGTATGCCTTCCTTGCTATTGATTTGTAGTTTGATTCCATTGTGGTAAGATAGAATGCAAGGGGTTATTTCAATTTTTTCTGTATTTGTTAAGATTTTCTTTGTGTCCTAATATATGGTCTATTTTAGAGAATGTTCCATTTGCTGCTGAAAGGAATGTATATTCTATAGCATTTGTATGAAATGTCCTGTTGATATCTGTTAGGTCCATTCCTTTTATGACATCATTTAGTCCAGATGCCTCTCTGTTTATTTTTTCATGGGATGACCTGTCAATTGACGAGAGTGGAGTGTTGAAGTCAACCACTACCACTGTTTTGGTGTTATCTGTGACCTTAGTTCCAAGAGCATTTGTTTCATAAATTGGGGACCCCATGTTAGGGGCATACATGTTTAGGATTGTAATGACCTCCTGTTGAAGGGTGCCTTTATTCAACATAAAGTGGCCTTCCTTATCTTTCTTAACTAATGTTGGACTGATGTCTAGCTTGTCAGATATTAGGATAGCAACCCCTGATTGTTTTCTAGGTCCATTTTCTTGAAACACCATTTTCCAAGCTTTCACCCTAAGATAGTGTCCCTCCTTTGTAGAAAGGTGGGTTTCTTGGAGGCAACAAATTGAAGGATCCTGCTTTTTAACCCAGTCTGTGAACCTATGCTTTTTGGTTGGGGCATTGAGGCCATTGATAATAAGTGTTAATATTAAAATGTGTGTTCATTTTTGCCATTTTTTTGTAGTTCTTCTAGTTTTACCTTTGCTCTCTTGTGTTAACTAGTGTCTGAGTATTGTTTGTTTTTTCCTGGTTCCTTATATATGTGCTTTTCTTTTTCTTCAGCATGGAGGATTCTTTCAAGCATTTTCTGTAGAGCTGGTTTTGTCTTCAAATACTCCTTTAGCTTGCTTTTGTTGTGGAATGTTCTTATTTCTCCGTCTATTTGCATGGAGAGTTTTGCAGAATAAAGTAACTTTGGTTGACAGTTGTTATCTTTCAGGACTTGGAATATATCACTCCAAGCCCTTCTGGCTTTTAAAGTTTGTGTTGAGTAATATGCTGTAATCCTGATAGGCTTGCCTTTGTAGGTAACTTGATTTTTCTCTTTGACTGCTTTTAATATTTTTTCTTTGGTTTGTGTGTTTGGTAGTTTGATTATAATATGGTGAGAAGAGGTTCTTTCCAGGTTTTGTCTGGCTGGTGTTCTAAAGGATTCCTGTATCTGTATTGGCACCTCTTTCCCAATTTGGGTGAAGTTTTCTTCTATGATTTTATTAAAGATGCCTACTATGCCTTTGCAGTGAACTTCTTCTCCTTCTACTATGCCCTGAATTCTTATATTTGATCTTTTCTTTTTTTAAAACAAAATATTTTTATTTATTTATTTGAAAGTGACAGAGAGAGAAAGAGGCAGATAGAGCCAGAGAGAGTGGTTGAGCCAGGGCTTCCAGCCCCTGCAAATGAACTCCAGATGCGTGCGCCCCCTTGTGCATCTGGCTAATGTGCATCCTGGGGAATCGAGCCTTGACCCAGGGTCCTTAGGTTTCACAGGCAAGTGCTTAACTGCTAAGCCATCTTTCCAGCCCAATGTTTGATCTTTTCATTATGTCCAAAATAACTTGAAATTCCTATTCATACTTTTTTATTAGTTTGTCTTTCTCTTTGTTGGACTGTATTAGATCTGCCACCAGGTCTTCTAGCTTAGATATTCTGTCCTCTCCTTCATCCATTCTACTGGTGAGATTTTCTACAGAGTTTCTTATTTCATTAATGTGTTCTTTATTGCTAGTAATTCTGACTGATTTTTCTTTATTATTTCTATTTCCTTATTTATGTTTAGTATTGATCTCTTTATTTCATTAAATTGGTGTCATATGTTTTCTTTGATTCCTTTGATTTTTCTCCTTGATTTCTTTGAACATATTTATAATCATTCTTTTGAAATCTTTCTCAGGCATTTCTTCTAACTCCTTCTCACTGGAGGTCATTTCTGATGCGTTAATACATTTTGGTGGATTTATATTTTCTTGATTTTTGGTGTTTCTTGTGTTATAATATATATATTTTTGCATCCTGGATTATTTAATGATTGGATTTTCTAGTTAGCTGGGTATTATTAGATGTATCACACAATCTGATGTTATATAACTTCAGGTTAGGAGCTTAAGGTGTTAGTTGTGGCTCTTAAGACTCTCAGAATATTTATCCATGAGTAGGTATTATGACAACCAGATCCTCTTACTGTCCCTTAGGATGTGTGGTTCCCCACCCACACCCTTAATCCTGACAACAAGGAAGTTAAGATTTCTGATCTGTTGAGATTTCCAAGTCAGCTTGTGACTAGGTGAGACCCTTCCCTGGTGTAATCCAAGTTACCGCTGCTCCTGCTTGGGTCCCACTGTTGGTTTAAGTTGGTGTGGCCGGGTCCCTGGACTGGTGCTCTGTTTGCTGGAGCTGGGCACTGGCAGTGGGTGAGGGGAGGCTGCCTATGCTGCTCTAGTTCTCTAGCTGTTCCATGTGTTCTTCTACCTTGTGGTCTGCTCCTCTGTTGTTCAGTGCTGCTCTCCCTTCACGTTTCTTGAGTTTGCAGAGAGCTCCAGTGTGAGTGGAATATCCCCTCACCTGGCCTTTCCTGCAGCTCAATCCAAAACTGGAAACTTTCTCATGTGCTGCCACTGCTGCTGTAATCGGTGGACCTGCTGGAGCTGCTTCTGCCAGCCTGTGTGGGATCTGGATGCTCTGAATCTCTCCTACTTCTCCACTGCTGTTTCAATATCCTATACACCTCACTTTTTAATAAAAGTGTATATTTTGCTAAAGTTTTCTTTTTTTGGTTTTTTTTGTGTTTTTTTTTTTTTTTGTTGTTGTTGTTGTTTTTTGGCTTTTACCCTGTAGGCTGTTTTGGCATGGTACCTACAATGACATATTATCTGGAAGTCCAGTAATTCTATTTTGAAGAACTTAACTATTTTTAGGTTAGTCAGAATCACAGCACAGTAGTAAGGGTAAGAAAAATAACTTATACTTTCCATTTATCATGTTTTAAACTAATTACTTGGTTATTTAATATTTCTCAAATGTAAAAATATTTTACTGTTACACATTATATGAAACATGCATATTTAAATTTATTTTTGTATGTAATCATCTATTATACATAATTTCCAGATCAGTACTCCACTTATGCTACCATTGGCCAATAATTCAAACTATTGACTAATGAATATTACATATGACAATAATAATTTATGGACATTTTCTTCTTTTTCATTGTGGCAAGACATTGAAAAATTATCTTATACATTCCCTGTTCATATCCGAAAAAAGCCAATTCTCCAAAAATATCTACTAAGGGAGCTATTTGTACATTGGATATAAAGCTAATGATAGCCCAGCATCAGAAACAAAACAAAACAAAGTTTAGAACATGGGAGTCAGAATGAAGGATGTGTTATAATGTCATTTGTCTTGCAATAGGCCAGGGAACTGGTATCTGGTAAGAAGAATGGATTATGGTGGTCCTAGTCCCTTTAAAATATCAGGAATGTCACTATCCTAACACAGAGGGAGAAAGGACAGAAGAGAGTTAGGATGTTAGTGGAGGAATAAAGGTTTGCAGTGTGAGGAAGAGAGACAGGATACACTGGGTGATGAAACTTATAGATGGCTTCTTCTGCTATGAAAGCAGTATTAGAAAGCTGGAGGCTGGACTGGAAAAATGGAGTGCTGGGAAAGATATGCTTTTGCAGCCCTTATCTGATGTCAGACTGCAAGCAAAATTGCCTTCATTATTGTGGTCCTATTTGTTTGTTTATTTTTTAAGTATTTATATGCCACCTGCCTACTTACAGACAATATTATATCTCACTTATATATACCTCACTCCTGACTTAAATATTCATCTCATCCATAGATAACATCACTGAAACATCAGAATAATGTCTGGCATTATTTGGAAACCATAGCATGGCCAAGTTGTAATACAGAATTAGTTGTCTGTCTCTCTGTCTCTCTCTCTCTCTCTCTCTCTCTCTCTCTCTCTCTCTCTCTCTCTCTCTCTCTCTCTCACACACACACACACACACACACAAACACACAATGGAAATCAACCATCACAAAGGTTGAAACTGGGCTGGAGAGATGGTTAGTGTTTAAGGTGCTTGCCTACAAAACCTGAGAACTCAAGTTCTATTCACCTGTATATATGCAAGCCAGATGCACAAGGTGTCACATGTGTCTAGAATTCATTTTCAGTGGTTAGAGGTCCCGACATGCCATATTCTTTCTCTCCCCCGCATAAATAAATAAATAAATAAATAAATAAATAAATAAAAATTTTAAAATCATTAGAAACTGAAGATCTGACATGATGCCATGATGGAGAATTTTCTAAAACCTTAAACACAGAGTTAGCCTGTGATTTGACAACTGTGCACCTACACATAGCCAAAATTTACACAGAAATGTTCATAGTATTATTATTACTTGTTATATCCATGAATTGAAGAATTCTATGTTAACCAACTAATGAATAAATAGAGTGCGCTATATTTATACAGCAGACTATTATTTGACTATAAAATTTATGGTGTACTTATACACACCACAATATGGGTAATGTGTAATTTGATTTTATTTACATAAAATACCTATAACAGGCCAACCCCTAGAATGGCAAGTAAATTAGAGGCATTGGGTTGGAGCAGAAAGGGGTGGTAAGTCACCAGCTAATGAGCACAGGCTTCCTCTTGAAAGTGTTATGGGATGAGATAGTGAGGGTAGTCGGGAAACTTTGTAAACATACAAACTCATTATGCACTTTAAAATGAATGCCATGCTAAATTGTTTAACTTGTGGATTTTATTTTGAATTACAAAGGAGATTGTGATGGAATCAATTATGTTGTTTGGAGGGAGTGAGACCAAATACTCTTGTGTGTACCTTTAAGCATCCCACCTTACATAAATTCCTCAAATGGAAACTGGTGGACCCCCATGAATGGATCCTCCAAGAGGATTGGGAAGGAGCTCCCAGATTCCCTGATGATGAGCAGTGTGAGAAGAAAATGAAATTACCCATTTCAGCCTTTATGACCTCATTTTTATCCTTCCTTTCTGGAGCCTGAGTTCTGGCTCTGCTCCAGTCCTGGTATCCTTCCTCCAATAGGGACTGTCTCTTCCACGGGTATGCTGTTCCTTCTGCTTCCTGGCCAAGTATTTCTTTCTCATCCTACACATTTCAGCTCATGTGTCATGTGCCATAGATAAACTTTTGTACCATGACCATTCTAGCCAATGTCTGCTCTCCAGTCATCTTGCCATTCTCTGGTCAGCTGTGGCAGGTTCCTTAACTTGTCTTTTCTGGCCAGGTTATTAAAGTTTTCTGTGCCTGCTTCTGACCACAAACATGGTCAGCACATTTAGTTCTACCTGCCTCCATAAGGCTTTCATAAGTACAGGGTGTCCAGCTAAGTACAGAGAAAGAGATCTATTAGTTATATAGCTCCCCAAAAGAATGTGAGAGAAGTTTCTCCCCTAGGACTTTGAGAGGTCTACTTCCTTTTGTATTCTTCCTCCTGTAAGTTATGGTCTTACCCTTATAAGAAGTTGGTGAGAGAGTTTTATGTCACTATCATTTACATTTGCACCAGCAGCAGTATCCTATGGGTAAGATGATTGACTGATTGCCACACTCAGTGCAAGAGGCCAGCATTTTTTTATTGGGCTGTTAGGTCATGTCCAGTTTGTTCACTCAAATACTTCATCATATTCTGCTGCCAGGTCTATAAATGTCAAATAGTAACAACCCTTGTCCTGCTGGCTCCCAGCTAAGCATGCTACCTCCCTGACCTTCTTTAATAAGACAGTCTTTAATATAGATTAATCATCTTACAATAATATATTTGTTCTTTTTATGAGAGTGCTTGGGGAATGTCTTTTGCTGGTGAAATGTTATCTTACAGAATAATAAAGTAGAACTGGGTTTTGTTCTTTAATTAAAAGATGATGAAAAGTTTTGCTTAAAATATATTAAATGCCTTCAATTTTGAATTTAAGTGGCATAAATGTATCATTTTTCTCTTATTCACACTTTACCATGCTTGACAATTGAACTTTAATGTGAATATGATTGCTCATGGAGCATTTTTGAAGAACACAAACACATTGTCCAGAATAAACAAAGCCTGTGTTTATCTTTAATCGATAGCAGCTTAACATGGGGACTTGTCGATAGCTTGAGGCACATATCAAGTTCATTAAGCATCTGGGGCCTCTTATAAATCATGGGATGTGTCGAATCTTGAATTAACTAAACAAGAGTATGGTTCAGAATTCCTCCACCACACCAGACAGAAGCAGAGACTGTTGGCACAGAAGCCCTTGGAGAAAGATTGAGCAAGGCTGTTTTCCCCTTAGGTACTGGTGGGCCTAAACATTTGTCCATGTAGGTGATTTTCCTGTTCAAAGATCAAGGCTTGGAGCCAAATGGCTCAGGTCTGTTCCTGGCTCCTTCACTACTTGCATGTTGCAGATGCTTTCACCACCCTATCCTTTCCACTTGGCCTCCCCAGCATCTTACCGCCCAGGTGCTGGTTTTACTGAAGACTTCCTGAGTCACAGGCCTGGGGCTTCTCTGTCTCACATGGTGACTGGCTCAAGTATAGACAGGCTAGAAATGCAGAGTTAGTCAATCAGAGATGAGAGCTGGAAAAGTCAGGTTCTACATAGTTCCTTAGAGCAATCCCAGCAGCTCACAGCCGTTCCTGTTCATTCTTCCACTGAAATCAGCTAACCTTTCTCTGCTTGACTCTTCATCGTCTTAATGCTTTCTGGAATCATTTCTCTAAAATCCTAGGCTCAGTGATGGCTTTTGAGAGAATATGGCCTAAGGAACTCCTAATACTGTGTAAAGAGGATAGAAGTAGTTAGAGAGGCAATGGAAATTGTTTATTAAGAAGACATGGCCATACTCTTGAAAGCCATTCTCTGGGTACCCACATCTTTACCTTCGTTTCCTGATCCATAAATGGGGCCAATGGTAATAGTGTCTGTTGTTTCATTAGTTGTTTTTTTTAAAAATATTTATTTATTTATTAGAGAGATGAAAGAGAGGGAGGGAGAGAATGGGCACACTAGGTCCTCTAGCCACTAAAGATGAACTCCAGATGTATGCACCACTGTGTGCATCTGGCCTATGTGGGTTCTGGGAAATGGAACCTGGGTCTTTAGGCTTCACAGGCAAGTACCTTAATTGCTAAGCTACTTCTGGCTATTTTTTTTAAAGAATTAAATGACTAATATAGTCATCCCATCATATCTATTTGTTCTACAGCTATGGGTTTAATCAACTATGGATTGAAAATATTTGGAGGAAAAAATTACATCTGTACTGAACACATACAGATTTCTTAGTTCTTTCTCTTTACACAATGAACAAGAGCTATCTATACAACAATTACATTATAGGTATTCTAAATAATTTGATGTTTGAAAGTATATGCAGGTAGGTTATACAAATACAATGCCATTTTACATAAGGAAGTTAAAATACTTGAAATTTGATATTCTAGAAGGAGTATGGAACAAGTATTCCCTGGAAATATTGAGAGACAATCACATATTTATCACTTTTTGAACACTACCTCATACATGGTAAAAGCAACATAAAGATTGCAAATGGTGATTAGAATCATGGAACACTGATTGGAAGGAAATTATAGATTAGCTAGTATGACTTTTCCATTTTACATGACACCACATGCACATAGTCGCACATTGGATGAGTGACAACAAGGCCCAAAGCTTTCTTGGACTCACTCAATGCAACCTCAAGGCAGTCTTTCCTGATACTCCACAAAGAGAAAATTGACAACTTCTATACTTACAACAAACCATGGCATTTCAGTTTCTTGACTTTAAAATGTTTCTAAGTGATGCAAGATGGGAAATGTGTGGGCTTTGTGTAATATTTCAGGAATCTCATGAATTTGAAGGTAACAACTTTGTTTTTTTAATTTTCAGAAGGAATTAAAAAACAAACAAATTCAATTCTGTAGGACCATAGGCAGAAATGTCTTCATGGAGAATGTATGATTTAGACCAATTTATCCCCTCGGCAGAGTGTTTTATAAACTTTGGCATAATTCCTGGCACCAACAGATGACAGGTTCTGGTTCTGCAGAGCAGCAGTCCTGAGGGTATTTTATAATGTTTATCTGATTATAGCTTACAGCCTTAGAATTTAGTTGCTTATGGAGGTTCATAGGAGATCTAATAAAAATGTATGCTTCTCCACACTCCTCTGCATTTTAAAAGTTTTCCTATTGTTTTATCCACTGTTCCTTGAAAGCTACATCTTTTCTTCTTACCTTTGACCTTTAACAAGGAAGGGCCAAGCACACGAAGATGCCAGAAGTGAACCAGAGCAAAATGTTCACCATATGAAAGCTTTTTTTTTTCCCACTCAGCCCACAAGACCAGTGGAGTGCACCACATTAAAGATGACCCTCCAGCCCATACTCTCCAGAGATGGCATCTTTCAGCAGCAGCAGCAATGCACCACTGTATAAACACATACACAACAGAACTCAAAGGAGAGAGTTCTGTGATGCCAAGACTTGTAAATATTTGTCTGGGAGTCATGTTTCTATTTGTTTTTGAGCATGGCTGGCAAAGCAAATCTGCAGAGAATCTCATAAAAGGTGAAGCACATTGGTTTGTGAAAGTGGGATTGTTTTATCTTTTCTGCTTCAGGGAAGCTCTTTGGTTTCACAGCTACTAGTTGCTACCAGATCATCAAGGTGGGGATTTTCAGTCTTTTATATTAATTCCAAGAAGTCGATAATAATATATGAAGCCTCTATTTTTCCCCTGTGATTTTTAACTGTAATTGATTATTAAAAGTGAGATAAAAATCAATTATTACTCCTACCACTACTTTAATGCTCCCATGGAAGCCAGGTTTAGTTTGCTATCAATCAAGTGTGTATAAATGGACCATCTGTGAGGTTTTGTATATAAAATAACCTCTGTATGGGAACAAATGATGCATGGCATATGTCCTAAAGCTATCCCTTATCATTTTTATGGTAAAATTAAAATGATTGAGTATCAAGCTTTCTTAAAAATTTTACTTTTCTATTTGCTTCCCTTTATTTTCTGTATCTTAAGCTGTAAGGAAGCTTATATCTTGCAATTCATGTCTCCCTTTATTAATGAATTGTCTTCCTTGAGTTTGTTTGGGGGAATCTGGGTAGTCACCTCATGATGCTCCCAAGGCACATTCACCAGCATCCTAGTCCTCTGTTATTCCTGTTTCTGCTTTTTTATTTTTTCTCCTGAACACTAATTATCTGCAGGTCCAAGATTTACCATGATGCAGTTTACAATTCTTCTGAGCTAGAGAGCAAGAAGATGACAATGAAATACAGAAATAGAAGTAAAGAGAAAGGGTCATTTGTTCATGTCTCTTGGGAAAATAAAGATGCTTTAGAATGTTTGTTTAATATGGACACTATCTAAATCTTGTCAAAGGATGGCTTTTACCATAACACAAACACTAAGTACAGGTGATTCATTGTGGAAGTGAAACTAGGTTGCAATGATAGGAAACTGAAGAAGTCATTATGAGATGGGCAGGAAGGCAGTATTTAGAAATGTTACTGGAGGAGACCTCCATCCCACTGGGAATGTCTGTTCAGCTGCATGGAACATACCTTGAAATTGCCCCATAGGACATTTAAAATCTTCCCTTAGTCACACATCCACAGCTAGAGTCATGTGCTCATGTACCTGAGAACAATGAATTCAAGGGGCCTTAGGGCCAAACCAAAGGCATTTGATACACACCAAAGTGGAGTGATAAACAAGACTGGATCAAATAAACAATCCCATGTGAGCCTCATGCCCAAGTTATGAAATTGGCTGCCACCATCTGGCATGCTTGCATATCTTTCTCTGGGTCAATAAGTTCCTCTTGTTTCTGCTTTGTTTTAAAAAATTCTTTTTCCTGTCTAATTTCTCCATAAAAGTTTTTGGAGAGCAGAACTGGATAGATAAACATAACTGGGAAATAATATGATACTTTTAATCCAGAGAAAATTCTTGAGATTAGTAAATATAATATAAGAAAACATTACAGCAGAGCCAGTCTTACCCATTCTTTTCTACCCTACGAGAAATGTTTAGCTCTAGTATTTAAGCCCCTGTGGCTGTATAATGAATCTTGACAAAGAATAAATTGCATGGCAGCATTAATTTATAATCTCATATTTGGTAATTAGATTGAAAACAACAATCACGTCTCCCTTTATTAATGAATTGTCTTTCTTGAGTTTGTTTGGGGGAATCTGGGTAGTCACCTCATGATGCTCCCAAGGCACTTTCACCAGCATCCTAGTCCTCTGTTATTCCTGTTTCTGCTCATGACTTTCAGCTCTACCAATAATCACAATATGTCAAATATTGTCCTGTAATAGGAACCAGGATAGAATGAGGTGACAAAACTTCTACAGACACCTTACAGCCTGTCAAACTTTGTTACAGTGCAGACAGTTTACCCACTGGATTCTGTCACATGTACAAACATCCATTAGCAAGTAGTCATAAAAATTGTTATCCAATATTAATTTGGAGGTACTATTGCCAATAAATACCTTGTAGAACAAGTTCATTTTGAGCAGTCAAACCCCCATGAAAATCAGGGTACTGAGTCATCTATTTCACATAGAATCATGGGAGTCCAAAATCTGGATTGGCTCCCAAGGTCTTGGGTGGTTGAGAGGCCAGAGTCCTAGGTTTTCATATATTTCCCATGGAAAGGTAATGGTGCTCATCTTGTCTTTCTAGGTATTCACATATCTGAACACAGCCCATTTCACCATTAAAGACATTTCTATATGATGTTTGCTCATGAACTAACCCTGGACTCTTCAATAAGGACAGTTATCATTAGATACTTTTGCAGGTAGATATTGCTTAGGGCACCCCATATTAACTCATTGCTTCTATAATATACATGGGACACACAAATACACAGAGATATTTCAGAATCTAAATTACAACCCAAGAAATATTCTGAGACAGAAACACCTTAAAAATCCAAAGTAATTTTTTCTGGTAAACTATTACATTAATTTGAAATTTCTGACTGTACAAGTTTTATTAAAGAGAATTTAATATTCTACACATAGAAAATTAGTTCTTTGGTTTACTGAACAACTTATTTTAGGAATTCATGAACTGGTTCTGTAAACTAAAAGTACCTGCTATGAAAAATCATTTTACTTACCCCCATCATATTCGCTATTTTGTGATAAATTTTGAAATGTTGCACCTTGCTATGAGGATATAATTTATTTTTCTATTCCATCCTTCAAAGCTATACCTCATCCTGTAGATAAAATCATGATTTGAGTGGACTTGAATAAATCCTACAAAAATCCTTACATATGACATTTAGCCTAATAAAGTTGGCATTAAAATTGTCCCAAATTACTTAGCTAGTATGTCACACTATCTTGAAAAATTATGAAAGTTTTATGGTTTGTTTAAAATTTAGTTTGGAGTTGTGGGAAGTCATTATCCCTTCCCCACAAAGCTCTTTCTTTACTTTCAAACCCTTGTTATTTGGAGAAGCTACATTCTGGTCCAGCAGGAGATTGTGCAAAGAAGTCTGGTTCTTGGGTGCTGTATGGAATCATGGAAGCAGATACCTGAAGCGGCTCTCCCCCAGCAGTTGTGAGCCTCCATGATCCTGTGGCTGCAGAGAGATTTTCATGTCTTCTTAATATTCTGTTCCTAATACTTGTTGCCTAGTGAGTGCTGAGGAAGGCCTTAAAAGTTCAAATGCTAAAGCAATGGTAATTAGTTTCTTATTATTTTTCCAAAAGGTGCAAATGCTGTGGGAAAAAGAACTGTAAATAATATTAGTTGTTGCTAGCACTCAGCCTCTAAATATCTCATGATTTTATTTGTGTTAATGAGACAATAAGAACCTGCAGAGCAGAGAATAAGCAAGTTCCAAAGGATTTAATGTTGCTCATGAGTTATTTAAAAGAAAAGATGAAATACTGCTGCAGGCCTCCCCCATCCTGGGAAATGTGCAACCCACCTGAAAAAGCCTCCTGAGAAGAGAATGTCAGTGAAGAATAAGCAAGTGCAGTACCCCAGACAGGAAATTAAGGGACTGCTGTACAGATGGTGAGCTGTGTTCTGCTTGGTAGATGACAAGTAGTGGGTTTCCTATGTAGTGTGGATGCCAATACTTGAGTGAATAATCTACAAGATGATCACAGCTAGGATGGAACACTGTCACAGGAAAATTACAAATGAAATATCTCCTTCCTTTCCCCACGTATCCAATAATCCTTTAAAATGCTCATAAGGCATCCATATACTGGGTCCCAAAAGCTCTTAACAATTTTGGAATTTATTTGTGATGTCAGTGTGCCACTGGTTCTGATGAAACAATATCCAGAAGTTGCGTGACAATCAACTCTCTTTCTCTGAACTGCCTATATATATATATATATATATGTGTGTGTGTGTGTGTGTGTGTGTGTGTGTAACTACAGTTTCTTTGTAAAATTCCAAGCACTACTACAGTATCTGCCTATTGAGTTGTACATCTCAATAAAATATGAACAAGAAAAAAGTTGAAACACGGAGAAAGATCAAGAAAGGAAGATAACCCATTTATTAAGTAGAAACATTTCATACCCTATACACATTATCTCTCTTTTTTGTTGTTGTTGTTGTTTTTTTTGTTTTTTTGAGATAGGGTCTCATTCTGGTCCAGGCTGACCTGGAATTAACTCTGTAGTCTCAGGGTGGCCTTGAACTCCTCCTACCTCTGCCTCCCAAGTGCTGGGATTAAAGGTGTGCACCACCACGCCCGGCATCACATTATCTCTTAACAGTGCCATTTCTTCTCAACAAATTACAAGTGATAATTGAAACATAGGGGCTAACTGATAACAAAATGGAACAGAGCAGTTGCATACTGTAGGCTGAAGAAGGCTTTTTCTGAAAAGGACAAACAGAAAGACATCAAACAGAAGGAGTACTTGGAAAGAAGGTGCTCAGTGGAATGGTGGTAGGGGAGGGAGGTGAAATAATAACAGAATGGTAATACACTCAAATTACAGTATTTTCATGCATTGGAATTCTCAATAGAAAAGTTTAGTAATTTTAAAAATGATTTTCATTTTGATTGTGCTGCCCAAATAATTTCTAAATATGAGCCAGATTATTTTCTACTCAGAAAATGATAGTTCTATTGAATTTTAGCACCAAACATGATACCATTTAAAGTTTTGAGACTCTTCTGGGAAAACGTCATGCCTCTAAGGCAAGAAAATAGCCCCTATGAGATCTCTCATGATCAGACCTTCCTTAGAGAAGCTCAGAAAACATTATGTCTAATGACTTTGCCGGTGGGCCTGGCCTATGTAATTAAGAACTAAATATAGCTCCTTGTTCTTTATGCAACTAAATTTCTTACCTGGACAAATGACCCATTTATGATAGCTCATAAAATATCATAGGCAAGTCATTACACACTTTAAGTCTCTCTAATAAAATGTTCTGATAAAGGTGACCATCACATCTGCATTGATAATAATTTTCCAACACTTTTACTTATTATAAATAACAAGAAAATACTTTCTATTATCATTGAAGGGATATAGGATAAATATTATAACTATAAATAGTACCATTTCATGTTTCAATTTAATGCAATATTTACATTTTTCTTATGCCAGTTCTGTTTAGGATCAGAATCATACAACCACCATCTCATGCATACCATCTTTCTCCTGCATCCTTGTGCATCCACTGCAGAATGCAAAATGTTAGTATATCTCTTTGAAGAGGGCAAAACTTTATATTAAAATAGGTATATATGATTTAAAAGTAGAAGGGGACTGTTATATAGATGAAGAGAACAAGAAAGAATGGTTGTGGGGGCAAGAGTAGATAACAGAGTACATGATGTATACAGGTGAAAATGTCATAATGAAATTTGTCATATGGCATAAAAATATGCCATACATGTGCATGCATGCATGCATGCACACACACATACACACATACATACATACTTTTTTGGCTATTTTTTTCTCCAATAAAGGGGAAGAAAAATCAGCATGAGATTGCTGTTTTGTGAGGACAAGAGTGCTCACATTAATGAAAATGAGTTATATCTAAAGGATATAGCAACTCTTAACTTTCTCCCCTTGCTGGCTGTCCAGAAGTTACTAGGGAGGATCTTACAGCCTACAGGGATGGTCTACTATACCTCATTAGATTGCACTCATCTTAGAAAACCAAAATAAGGAAGTCACAGAAGTGAAGGTAGAAAGAAGAGGAAATAAAGGGTTCCACCCAGTTAAACACAGTACAAGGAAAGAAAGTGACCTGTGATTGAGGAGGGTTATTAAAATAGTGGCTAAGAGTTCAAAGAACCTCTAATGAGTTTCTTTAAAACATTGTGAACTTACTGGTGATTCTAATAATGATTATATCTTGGATGCCTATTAAGACCACTGAATCATTATCTTTAGAGTAGAAATAGCTCTCAGAAAACATTCCACAGGGCCTTCCTCTTTTTTTTGTTGTTTATTTTATTTATTTATTTGAGAGTGACACAGAGAGAGAAAGAGGCAGATAGAGATAGAGAGAGAATGGCTGTGCCAGGGCTTCCAGCCACTGCAAAAGAACTCTAGATACATGCGCCCCCTTGTGCATCTGGCTAACGTGGGTCCTGGGGAATCGAGCCTTGAACCAGGGTCCTTAGGCTTCACAGGCAAGCACTTAACCACTAAGCCATCTCTCTAGCCCAGGGCCTTCCCCTTACCCAAGAAAAGCCCTGTACAATTCTAATAAGAAGGGGCATTCCAGCTTTTACCTTCACCTACAAACAAAAACACTGGACTGCCAGGCATGGTGGTACACGCCTTTATCCCAGCACTCTGGAGGCAGAGGTAGGAGGATTGCCATGAGGACAAGGCCAGCCTTTGACTACATAGTGAATCCCAGGTCAGCTTGGGCCAGAGTAAGAACCTACTTCAAAAAACCAAAACCAACCAAACAAACAAAAAATACTGGACTATGTGACTTCTTCACATAAACTACATATATGCACATTTAAACTATTACATGTGTACATACATTTTCTTTCCCCTCCCTAGCCAAGTAGATTCGATCAAATATTCACATTGATATGGCAATTGGAGCCATCATTAAGCAGCTGGATCAAACTTAACATGCAGTTAATTGAATCACTAGATTTTTAAAATACCATGAAAAACTATATATTTCTCTGCTTTAAAATGCTGTTCATTTTGAACATAAAACTCTTTATTGATACCAGAATGAACAGAGTGGAGGGATCATAATTGTATAGGAACTTGCTATGATGAGTAATGCTTAAACTCTCACACCATCAGCATTGGAATATGGGTGCATAAGAATAATGTAGAATCTCGGATCCTAACTCAGAACTTCTAAGTCCCTCCCCTTTTGACAAAATTCCTCCTGTGACTTGTTGTCATCCTAATGTTTAAGAGATACCTTAAACGAAATTTTTGAAACACATAGACTGAAATATAGACATGACATGGAGTTAACCATGTCCCACTGGGACATGACTATGAATGATGTTGGTATTTCATGTGAGTGTAGGGACACAGATGAGAGGGGGAGGTGTTTAAACATGGTGGTGTTGTGACAAAGCAATATTGCAGGAGAAAAGCACATACCTCACTATTTGCCTTTTCCCCTGGTTTATCAGTAACTTCTATGTAGTATTCAGAGTATCTTAGTATCGGCCATACTAAAATTCCTTACTATAAGTGGGAAAAGTAATTCCTTCCCTAACTTCTTAAGATTGGAACTAGAATAATCCTATCTTGAAAATAAGAGTTTTAAGTGGTGTTACTGTCATATAGTTATCTGCTACTGTTGATATTCACAGATAAGTAGCATTAATATTGTAGAGTATTGAGGTAGCTGGGCTAGCTGGCCTTCATAAGCTCACGTGTTTTGTACACTTGGCCCTCAGCTGGTAGCAATTTTGGAAGAGGTGTGATTTGCAGGGGCGGGAATTGCATTGTATAGTCAGCTTCCCCTTGTCAGAACTTGACTCACTCTGCTGCTGCTGCTGCATTTTTAACCTGCTGTGGTAGAGGAGATGTCCAGCCTCTGCTCATGCCATCCTTTTCCCTCTGCCATCATAGAGCTTCCCTTTCAGACCATAAGCCAAAATAAATCCTTTCTGACCATGATCTGCTTTTGGTGGTGTCTCATGACAGCAACAGGATGGTAATTACAACATGGACCAGTTGAAAATGTGAAACCACAATCTACCAGATCTATGAGTCAGAATTTGGTGTGTCACAAACTGTCCAGGTTTCTGAATACACTGCTGAAGTTTAAGGAATACTGGGCTATGATGTTTTCTTATTCTGTGGACCCTCTATCCCTGGAGCAGTTTGGATGCTGCTGGAGTGAGGCCCTTCAAAAAGGACAGGGAGCAGAGCCAAGCATTGTTCATGGAATATTAGCACAAGTAACAATCAGGGCCATTCACAAACCTGTAAAACCCATACTTTCTTTTTTTTTTTTTTTAATTTGATTTATTGGTTTTCTTTTCATCAAATACAGGCAGTTTGGTACCATTGTTTAGGCTCATCTATTATCTACGCCCTCCCATTAGAACCTCCTTGTTGATGTAAATGGGTCGTGCATTGTGGAGTTAGTCCCCAGTTATTGGTATGCTAAATGTCTCTGCAAATCATGACCCAACATGTGACTCTGACATTCTTTCCGCCCACTCTTCCCCAAAATTTCCCTGAGCCATGTTGGGTTCATTTTTGGTCTGCTTCAGTGCTGAGGTGTTGGGGGCCTCTGAGGCTCTGGCTCTCTGATTTGGTAGGAGTTGATTTTTCTCTGCGTTGGTCTCCTTCCCCTTTGTGCTGGTATCCGGTTCACAGGAAAACATCATCCTTGCTTGTTTCACCAATTGTCCTTAGTTTCAGCTGGGCCCCTTTTGAGGTATGTTGGGGCAGCTCTCTCCATAGGATCTGCATCTATCTGAAAAAGAGAAGCAGATTCTCCAATGGAGAGTAAGTTAGCACCCAGAAAATTGAAATAACACTTACTTTTTTGATAGACAGTTTGATAGGTGTAGGCCCTCTTGTACCCCATGATTGATGATAGCTTGATATTGTAGAGTGGGCTTGTGTTTGGGTATGGTTCTGACTTGTTTCCCAGCTCCAGCTATGGGTCTAGTACCACTGAGTGGATCAGTTAGCCAAATCAAGAGTAGTTGGTTCCTCACCATGGCTGTGTGCCACTATTGCACTTGTGTGGGCATCACGTCAGATTATTTGTTGCTAATTAGATTAGACAATGAGTTGCTTGGACAGATATTGGTCATTTCCCCCAGTCGCCTGTGTAGCGCCTTCTGGCACTAGACATGCTGACTGTTTGGGGACTGACTCTCTCCTGGCTTCCAGCCATGCAATTCAATTTTGCGTATCAGCTGCACATGGAGTCTTCAGCAATATGGTCTTACCACTGGCCTTTGGTGGGTCATCAAGTACTCTGACAGAATTCTGTCATTGTTTTGGGAAACCTTGTAGGTTTCTCTGATCAAAAGCTCATTGTGGGTGGTAGCCCTAAGCTGGAAGTGGGGGTTACAGGTCAGTGCCCACTAATAAATTGAGGAAGAACATAACTAATATACAAGAGTTAGAGAGGAGAGAGATAGAGGGGAAAGGGGGAGAGGGAGGGAGGGAAGATGTAGGAGATTTAGGTTAGTCTTGATCCTACCCTCTCCAGTGTCTTGTGTTTCAGTTGTTTCCTGTAAAGGTCTAGTGAAGGTTCAGCCATTTGGTCTGAATTTTAGGAAGTAGAAGTTTTTGGTACCAATGCCGTTTGGGTCCAGATTACTGATTTCCACCCTTCAATGCCCTCCCCGCCCTCCCTTCCATCCTATTGTCTAGTCCATGAGGTGCTTGCTGAGTATGTAAGGTATCTTGGGTAGATTCAGATTAGGTTTTGTAAATGAGTAAGACTATGTGTCGATTTTTTTTCTGTGATTGGGTAAGTTCGCTGAGAATGATCTGTTCCAGATTCAACCATTTTTCCTCAAATTTCTTTGTGTCATTTTTTCTTACTGCTGTATAGAATTCCATTGTGTAGATATACCACATCTTTGTTATCCATTCTTCTAATGATGGACATCTGGGTTGATTCCAGCTTTTAGCTATTACGAATTGAGCCGCTACAAACATGGTTGAGCAAATATCTCTGGCCTTTGGTTTGAAGGTTTTAGGGTAGATGCCCAGTAATGCTATAACTGGGTCTGTTGGCATTTCTATAGTCAGCTTTTTTAGGAGTCTCCATATTGCTTTCCAGAGTGGTTGTACCATCCTGCATTCCCACCAACAGTGAATGAGTGTCCCTGCTTCTCCACATCCTTGCCAGCATTTATTTTCATTTGACTTTTTGATGTTGGCTATCCTTATTGGGGTAAGGTGGAATCTCATAGTTGTTTTAATTTGCATTTCTCTGATGATTAGGGATGATGAACATTTTCTTAAGTGTGTGTTTGCCATTTGTATTTCTTCCTCTGTGAATTGTCTGTTCAACTCTGCACCCCATTTTGTGAGTGGGGTATTTGTCTTCTTATTGTTTAGACTTTTGAGTTCTTTGTAAATTCTAGAAATAAGGCCTCTATCAGTTGGATAACCTGCAAATATTTTCTCCCACTCTGTGGGTATTCTATTGGCTTTGCTTATTATATGCTTGTCTGTAAAGAAACTCTTCAGTTTCATATGATCCCATTGGTTGAGTGACTGTTTAAGAACTTGAGCCACTGGGGTTTTGTTCAGGAAGTCTTTTTCCATTCCTATATCATGGAAAGTACTTCCTAAATTTTCTTCCAGTAGTATTCGAGTTTCTGGTCTTATGTTGAAGTATTTGATCCATTTGGATTTGAGTGTAGTGCATGGTGAAATGTGTGTATCAAGTTTTAGTTTCCTGCATGTGGTTATCCAGTTTGTCCAGCACCTTTTGTTGAAGATGCTATCTTTTTTCCAGCCTATATTGTTTGGGCCTTTGTCACATATCAAGTAGCTATAGTTGCTGGACCCAAAATCCAGGTCCTCAAGTCTATTCCACTGGTCTATACTCCTGTTAGTATGCCAGTAGCATGCTGTTTTTATTACTATGGCTTTGTAGTATAGCTTTATATCAGGTATGGTGACGCCACCAGAGGTATTTCTTTTGCTGAGGATATGTTTGGATATGTGAGGCCTTCTGCCTTTCCATATGAAATTTGAGATCATTTTTTCTATCTCTGTGAAGAACACTGTAGGGATTTTAATTGGAATTGTGTTAAATCTATATATTGCCTTTGGTAGGATGGCCATCTTCACAATGTTAATTCTGCCTATCCATGAGCATGGGAGGTCTTTCCATCTTCTCAAGTCCTCCTCAATTTCTTTTTTGAGAGTTTTTATATTTTCATTGTATAGATCTTTTACTGCCTTGGTTAACGTTATTCCAAGGTATTTTGTTGTTGTTGTTGTTGTTGCTATTGAAAATGGGACTATGTCCTTTATTTCTTTTTCTGTGTCTTTGTCATTTGCATACAGAAATGCTACCGATTTTTGTGCATTGATTTTGTATCCTGCTACTTTGCTATAGGAGTTAATCACCTTCAGGAGTTTTGACATGGAGTGTCTTGGATTTCTTACATATAAAATCATGTCATCTGCGAATAGAGCTAACTTAACTTCTTCCTTTCCAAATTGTATCCCTTTTATTTCCTTCTCCTGTCTTATTGCTTGGGCTAGGACTTCCAGAACTATATTGAAAAGCAGAGGTGAGAGAGGACATCCCTGTCTTGTTCCTGATCTCAATGGGAATTCCTCCAGTCTCTCTCCATTAAGTATTATTTGGGCCTTTGGAGCTTTGTATATTGCCTTTATTATGTTAAGATGTGGACCGGCCATGCAGATTCTCTCCAATGTTTTGATCATGAAGTGATGTTGTACCTTGTCAAAGGCCTTTTCTGCATCTATCGAAATGATCATGTGGTTTTTATGTTTAAGCTTGTTTATGTGGTGAATTACATTGACAGATTTTCGTATGTTGAACCACCCTGGTGTTCCTGGGATAAATCCCACTTGGTCAAGGTTGATAATGCTTTTGATGTGTTGTTGGATTCGGTTTGAGAGTATTTTGTTGAGGATCTTTGCATCTATGTTCATTAGGGGAATAGGCCAGTAGTTTTCTTTTCTTGTGGCATCTCTGCCTGGTTTTGGGATTAGCGTGATACTAGCTTCATAGAAGGAGTTGGGTAGCTTTCCCTGTTCTTCAATGGTGTGGCACAGTTTTGGAAAGATTGGTTTGAGTTCTTCTATGAAGGTTTGATAAAATTCGGCTGGGAATCCATCTGGTCCTGGACTCTTCTTTTTTGGGAGGATTTTTATTACTTTTTCAATCTCCGTGAGTGTGCTGGGTTCATTGAGGTGATTAATCTGCTCTGAGTTTAGCTTTGGTAGATGATGTGCATCCATGAATTTATCCATCTCCTCCACATTTTCCAGTTTTGTGGAGTAGAGGTTTTTGAAATAAGTCCTGATGATTCTGCTTATTTCACTTATGTCTGTTGTGACCTCTCCTTTTTCATTTTGAATTTTGTTAATTTGGAGTCTCTCCTTTTTTTGCTTGATCAAATTGGCCAGAGGTTTGTCAATCTTGTTTATTTTTTCAAAGAACCAGCTCTTTGTTTTTTCAATTGCCTTAATTGTTTCCTTGGTTTCCAATTCATTAATTTCTGCTCTGGTTTTAATTATTTCTTTCCTTCTGGAGCTCTATGGGTTGGAATTTTCTTGTTTTTCCAATGCCTTTAGGTGGATGGTTAGGTTATTGATTTGGGATCTTTTTGTCTTTTTTATGAAGGCATTGGGTGCTATGAATTTTCCCCTGAGGACTGCCTTCATTGTGTCCCATAAGTTTTGGTATGATGTGTTCTCATTGTCATTCAATTCCAGGGATTTTGCAATTTCCTTTTTTATTTCATCCACTATCCATTTATTGTTTAAGAGTGTGATATTCAGTTTCCAGTTGCCGTTGGGGTTCTTGTTGGTTTTTTGTTGTTGATTTCTAGGAATATAGCATTATGATCTGATATCATGCAGGGAATTATGTCGATTTTCCTAAATATGTGGAGGCAGTCTTTGTGACCCAGTATATGGTCTATTTTAGAGAATGTTCCATGGGCTGCTGAGAAGAATGTGTAGTCTGTGGATTTGGGATGGAAAGTTCTGTAGATGTCTGTTAGGTCTAAGTGTTCTATGGTTTTGTTGAACTCTCTTACTTCCCTGTTGAGGTTCTGTTTGGATGATCTGTCTAGTACTGATAATGGTGTGTTAAAGTCCCCAGCTATGATGGTGTTGGTGGTTATTTCTGTTTTATTGTCAAGTCGGTTTTGTTTTATGAACTGTGGTGCCCCTGTGTTTGGTGCATACAGATTTATGATTGTAATATCCTCTTGATGGATTGTTCCCTTTATAAGTAGGAAGTAGCCTTCTTTGTCTTTTTTGATTGTTTTTGGTTTGAAGTCAATTTTATCTGATATTAATATAGCTACACCTGCTTGTTTCTTATTCCCATTTGTTTGGAATATTGTTTTCCACCCTTTCAACCTGAGGAGGTTTCTGTCTTTAGTGGTAAGGTGGGTTTCTTGAAGGCAGCAGATTGAGGGGTCTAATTTTTTGATCCACCCTGTTAGCTTGTGTCTCTTGATGGGTGAATTAAGGCCATTAATATTTAGGGTGATGACTGTGAGATTTGATTTGATCCCTCCCATGTTGTGGTGGTAGAGGTGTGTTGGCATTTCCATGGAGTTTAGCATTTTCTCTGTCTACTCTGGGTTTGGTTGCTGTGATCTGCTTCTTGTAGGCATTTGTGTTTGGTTATTTGTTTCTTCTCTGTGGAGAATTTCCTGGAATACTCTCTGTAGGTTTGGTTTTGTGTTCATATAATTGTAAAGCTGAGTTTTGTCATGGAAAGTTTTTCTTTCACCATCTATTATAAGGGAGACTTTTACTGGATAGAGTAGTTTGGGTTGTAAGCCATAGATTTTTAGAGTTTGGAGAGTTTCATTCCAGGTCCTTCTAGCTTTCAGGGTTTCCATTGAGAAGTCTGAAGTAATTCTGATGGGGTTTCCTTGGAAAGTGATGTGCTGTTTTTCCCTAGCCTCTTTTAGGATTTTCTCTTTGGTGTCAATGTTTAACGTCTTAATGATAATATGTCTTGGTGAGTTTCTCCTTGGGTCTAGTCTGTTAGGAGTTCTGTTTGCTTCTTGTATCTTGATTGGCCTTTCTTTTAAGAGACGGGGGAAGTTTTCTTCAATTATTGTGTTAAATAAGTTCTCCATGCCTTTGGTCTGAAATTCTTCTCCTTCTGGTATTCCAATGATTCTGATATTAGGACGTTTAAGTGTATTCCATAATTCTCTCACATTCTGTTCACAGGAACTTTTGAATTTACTGAAATTTTTGGACTCTCAAACTGTTTCTTCCATCCTGTCTTCCAGATCAGAGTTTCTATCTTCCACTTCGCTGACTCTGTTCTTGAGGTCCTCTAGCGAGTTTTGGACTTGTTCAATTAAGTTTGCATTTTCTACTACTTTCCTATGTATCACCTCCATTGGTCTGTCCAGCTCCCTTTTTGCCTCATTTTCTGATATTCTTGATGATTCTTGGATATCATCCTTGCATTTCTTTATGTTTTCATTTAGTGTGGCCAGCTGATTTTTAAGGTCCTCTTTTTTTTCACTCTCCCTCAACTCTCTTAGCTCTCTTTGAATTCCTTCCAGTGTCTTATCATATTGCTCTAGCTTAGTGATGATAGCATCCACACGATTATCTGTCCTTTGTAGCTTTCCTGCCAGTTCTAGCAGTAGGTTGGTCAGGGTTGCATTGTTCATAGCTTCCACTTGATGTTCTGATCCTAAACACTCTTCTATGTTTTGGTTAGATGTAATCCTTGTTGGACTGGGTGATCTGTCTGGATTTTCTTGCATTTTATTTTTCATGTTATTTCTTTTGCGCTGTGGTCTACCCATGTCAGTGTATGGGCAGGTAGGTGGGTGGAGCAGCCTGAGATCTAGCTTAATGAGAATCCAAGGCAGCCTGGGGCAGTTACAAGTAGCCTGGGTTTTTTGCTCTGTCTTTCCAAATCTACCTATCAATAGCCTGACAGGGGCGCCAAAGTTGCCTGAATTCTCACCCAGTAATGCACCAAAGCTGCCTGCCTTCTAGTTTGGAAGTGGACTGAGGAAGAAAGCCCTGAAGCTGCCCAAACTCTGGCTGGGAATACTGGGACCTGCAAACTGTCTGAGCTCTCCTGCCTCAGGGGAGTGGGGGATAGGTAGTGATGGACAGGTAGGGGATGGCACCTGAGCTGGAGCTAGTGACTCAGTGTGGACTTGTGTGGCACTTGCTATGGGACTGGGCCCGCTGCACGTGCAATTGTAGTGCACAGGCAGCTGATGCAGGCACGGGATCAGGACACAGCAGAGGCTTGCCGGCAGGCAAGCGTTTGGAGCACAGCAGCAGGGGGTCTGGCAGCAGCTTAATCAAGGCAGAGGTGGCCCCCGTGGGCGTGGGTACCGAGCACAGTGTGGCTGGCCAACACGCAGGATCAGAGCACAAAGGCGGAGATCCCCATGCATCAGCACAGCGGGTTGGCAGGTGCGCAATGGGCTGGCGGTGGCGTGAACAGAGCACAGCAGAGCGGCACTGGACACAGAGCACGGGGTGCAGGTGCGGCGGCTGTATGTGTGGGGGTAGACTACCCACTTGAGGGGGGATGCGTGCTTCCCTGTTTTTCTCCACTCTGTGCCCTGCCACTAGCAAGAAGACCCCAATAACCCTTAATTTCTTGCCTTTCTTTGCCCGGGGAGCGCAGGGGATGCGGGGTGTGCGGGCGGCGCAGGGAGTGCCGGGTCACGCTGGAGGGCGCGGGGATGTGTGCTTCCCTGTTTTTCCCCACTCTGTGACCTCCCACTGGGAAAAAGACCTTGTTAGCCTTTCATTTCTTGCCTTTTTCTCCCTAGTATCTGGAGTGCAGCTAGGCGGTCGCCATCTTGGCCGGAAGTCCAAACCCATACTTTAATCAGCAAAGCACTGAAACAAAATTTGAAGTAATATAAAGTGTGGCCAAGAGGATTGTCTATATCTTTTTAAGCTGCACATGAGCAAGATGTTCCATGGGGAATGCAACTCAGAACAGAGCATATTTCATAGGTGGGGGGAACCTTAGACCTTTCTTCAAGTTTGTGAAAAATAAATCTGTAGTGAAGATTTGTTTAAATTTGACTTCTTTCTTGTTGTCAAAATCCATCCTCAGCTACACAAAGCATGCTCATTACTAACATAACTATCATTTTCCACATTGAGGGATGGATCTACTTTCAGAGAATTCCCAAAACAGGGAACAATGACTGGAAGAAAGGGCAAAAAAGAAGAAAAAAAAAAAAAAAAAAGACATAGGCAAACCCTCCCACATACTTACTTCTTTTGAAAGTAATGTAATTATTACTAAAATATGTAATTTTTTCTGAATAGTGTTAAAATATGCTATAGATTTTTAATTTTCTTGTCTTTATCAATACATAATTATGAGATTATGATTAATTAAATGTTCCAATGTTGGGTATTAAACTTCCCAAGTAAAAGTCTAATAGAACTAGCATTGGTGGCTAGAAATGGTCATCTGTTAATCAAGATTTTTTTCCATTCCTTCCACCCTTCCATTTTTTTTCCATCCATGTAATATGAGACTTCATTAATTCTCCAACAATAATTATAATGTACTGTGTAGGCTCTACTCCTTGAGCAGAAGAAAAAAGTTTTGACTCTATCTTAGTGAGTTACAGGTATATCTCCTTTGGCAAATTTGATTTTTCCTGGCATGTTAGCTCATTTCTCAGTGCAGAAGTCAACATGGACCTTCTGTCATTGGGGAAAGGTCAGTTACATGCTCTCCTCCCTGTGGTTCTAGGATTATGCTGGTTCAATTAATGCAATGATCACTGGGGAATGGGTACAAATAACCTGCATCTTGAGGCCTGAGTTATCCAGTATGTTCTTGTTTCCATGATAACCTCCAGTGTATAAACCTCTTTACACTGATTGACAGCCCACATAGCCCAGCAGTATTGCAAGCAATTCTGGAACTAGGGTGTGTCCTTTAGACATCTCTTTCTTAGTCATTATCCCCTAATTAATTCCCTTGTTAAATATAAAGTGTGCATTAGGCTTGACTAATGTCTTCCTTTGTGTATAAGGAAAGAATTTATTACCTTTACATATTGACTCAAGCTGCATAATCACAACTCATTTGTTTAAAGCCCGTGTTCTTTATAAACCTTGCAAGAGTTTAAGCCCCAAGCAACCATGAGAGTCACACCTGCCTCTCTTCAGTGTGATATGGAGTCAGGTGTTTGCACATATAATTGGCTTAAGAAGTGGCAGTATTCATGCAGAAACCCATCTTCTCCTTTATGTAATGTTTTCAAGTTCATACCGTGAAATTATGGAGGGGATGAAGTGGAATTGCCCAATTTATGAAGAGAACATGCTGACATTTCAAGAGGCACAACAGAAGTGTCAAAAAAAATCTGCAGGCATAAAATCTATATATGTGTTGGCAAACTAATGATCTTCTCTCCAATTATGTGGTTCCCTAATGAATTAGTCACACTGTGTTTCAGGTCTTCTGGCAGTGGGGTATGCTGGCTGTAGGGAAATGGGTATCAAGGTACAGTTAACTGATCAGCAATAAGGGGTAGGGAGAGCTTTGAGCATAGAGTGGAATAGGATAGGGTAGAATATAATAGAACATGAATAGAAAAGAGTAGAGTAGAGTAGAGTAGACTAGGCTAGGCTAGAACAGACAAGACCAGACCAGACCAGACTGACTAGACTGAACAGAAGAATGCTTGGAATAAATCTGTGGTTCTTAAAGTGTGGTCCTGGGGACCAGCAGCAGCACAGGTATCTTTTTAGAAATGCAAATTCTTGCATCCCACTGGAGACTCACTGAATCAGAAACTCTGGTATTAGGCCTTCAGTGGATGTATTTGCAGCTAAAGTTTGAAAAACCTTGGAACAAAACCTGAAATGGAACAAAATTTCAGAAGTCAGAAGCCCTTCCTTCCTCCATTCCCTGTGTCCTCACTAACCCTGGCCCTGCTCTACTCCTGTTATGGATATTGAAGTTTCAAGAAATGACTCTTTTATCCCTTCTTGTACTAAGCTCAAAGGAGGTCTGGGAATCTTAGTCTTCATCTTATGTTGTGGAAATTCCTAGGCCTTTCCATACCTAAGCTGAAAGAACAACGAACCCCACCCCCTTTCCCACTGTCTGCTGACTTAAAACAAGGGATGAAAAGTCCAGCTTCCCAAGATCAGGGCAGTATGACACCAGTGAAATCCTCCCCTCCCCCCGTGCCCCGTGTGTGTGTGTGTGTGTGTGTGTGTGTGTGTGTGTGTGTGTGAGAGAGAGAGAGAGAGAGAGAGAGAGAGAGAGAGAGATAGAGAGAGAGAGAGAGAGACCGTACTGTGTGACTCAGTTACCACGTAATGTAATGGAAATTGCTCTCCTTGCTGCTGCTTCACAAGATTTTGAAGCCTTTTCTTTCTCGTGCTAGGTAGTTTAGAGCCTCCTTCCTTCTTTCTCATATTCCTTTGCTGCTGTGAATAAAACTTTGGGGCAAAGAAACCATCTTCCTCAGTAGTCTTCTAAATTTTGAATCTAACAGAATGAGCTTATTTTCTCTTCTTTTGTAGAAAGTAATATTGATTCTCTGTATGATGGGAAGTTTGATATTGTTACAGGTTAAATCTGGGTGTGGTGGTAAATGCTTGTAAACCCAGTAGTCATTGAATTGCACTGATGAAGTTGAGGCAGGAGGACTGTGAATTCTAGGTCAGCCTGAACTACATAGTGTGATTCTGCCTCAAAACAACAGCTACATACTCTAAATAAATAAATAAATAAATAAATAAATAAATAAATAAAAATAAAAATAATTTGTAAATAGTGCCTGGAAAGGTTTTGAAAAATATTTTTATTTCATTTTTTATTTATTTATTTCCGAGAAAGGAGGGAAAAGGCAGAGAGAGAATGGGTGTACATCTGGCTTACGTGGGTACTGGGGAATCAAACCTGAGTCCTTAGACTTCCCAGGCAAGTGCTTTAATTGCTAAGCCATCTCTTTAACTCCTATAAAGGTTTCTATATGGTGATTTGTGTGTGTGTGTGTGTGTGGTCAACTCCTGAATTTTCTTTCTGTTTTATGCCATTTGAAACTTCTCCATAGCTTCATGCCAGGTCTTCAAGGGGCCTTCTTCCTTCTTGTATGTTCCAGGTATTTAACTGCTTTGCCTTCTCTTTATAGTGATACTGATCAGGGATAACTATATTAGACAAGTTTCTCTGGAGGAAAAGAATAAGTAAAATGAATGTATATTGTAACAGGGAATTTTTAGCTTTGTTTGTATGATACTGGCTGGGTTTATATACTTGTTTGCAGCTTCAAGAATAGGAGAACCCAGTAGCTACTCAGTCCATGAGGCTAGATGCCTTACTAGTCACAATCAGGCACTGAAGTTCTAGGATTGCTGCTAGTCCTTGGTCCATGTTGGAAGGCTGCCAAAGTGAGTCACTCACTGGTATAGTGTTGCCCCTGGAGAGGGATTTGATACCCAGACTCCTGATTCCTTGCTCCCTATGTGAACTTGAAAATTGGCTTTTCCTGTGACACTCTCTGGGGCACACACATGGGAGCATGTAAAGACTGAGGCATCTACTGTGTTGTGCTGAGGAATAGGTCCTTATGTCCTCCAGAACTCTTGCAGAATGTCCTGTGTTATTTCAGGCAATACTCTTGCCTTTCAGTTCTGGATGTATTGGGCCTTTCTTATCATGTAGACCCCTTCTTCAATCAGAAATCACTCCTTGAACATGTAGCTAGTGTTGGCAATGCCTGGGAGCTGTTTTCTCAGTCTCAAGTGAATCACTTCTCAGGGGATCTGAAATGATTACATCTTGTCTCAATTTCTCCTGGGCTCTGCAGAGACATCACCAGTGGGCATCCACATCCTCCTTGGTGTCCAGGATGTAAAACATGCCTAAGATATGTAGTAGTCATGAGGAAAATAGAGATCTTTGCAAAATGAAAATTGAACAAGGTCATTTAAAAGTCGTCATTTTTAGCATTTAGTAGAAGAGTTTGTGCCACACCATCGGCTTGCTGTTAGTTCAGGCAGGGTTTTGTTTGCTTCGGCTTGGGGTTTTAAGCCTTTGCCACTTGCCTTTACTCCTGTGCATGTGCTCTTCAGAATGAACATTATGGAAAAGAATGAACCTTCTTGGTTCAGTAGGTTTATGGAGACACGCTCCCATTTTCACATATGTAGAGTTTTCAGTAAAACATTTCTAGCAGCTACACATGAGCAAGCTCAGACACAAACCAAGTTCTCCCCTTGGCTGCTTCTAACATTTTGCATCCTAATAAATTCATAGCAGAACTAATCCAGCTGTCTTCTTGAAACATATAAAGTTTGGAAAAGGACTGCTACTATTCATGGCTACATAATAGTTTGTTTTATACTTTGCAGAGTTGTGTCATTAGAAACATGAAAGCAGCTGGCCATAAATGACTTTATGACAGCTATTTCAAAGGTATAATGAAGAAAACAAAAAAAAAAAGACCAAGTTATTGCTTCTCATTGTGGTGCCTAGATGAGCTCACATAGTGCACTACAGCACCGCACTGACCATGATCTTATTCACAATCTCTTTGTTTAAATTTTTTTTGTTTAATTTTATTTATTTATTTGAGAGCAACAGACAGAGAGAGAAGAAGGCAGACAGGGAGAGAGAATGGGTGTGCCAGGGCCTTCAGCCACTGCAAATGAACTCCAGATGTGTGCACCCCCTTGTGTATCTGGCTAACATGGGTCCTGGGGAATTGAGCCTTGAACTGCATCCTCAGGCATCACAGCAAGTGCTTCATCACTAAGCTCTCTAGCCCTATCCACAATCTTTTACAAATGGCATTGACCTCCCATTAATTAGTCATGGGAATAAGATGACCACAATGACATTTTCATTTTTAAGAGTAGTCTTGATTTTCTCTGCAAGAGACAATGTCTTTTGGAATATGCACACATGTGATGAGGAAAAAAAAAATGGAATCATTGACTATTTTTGGAGCAATTTTACAAAAATAAATTTAAGAAGAATATTTTTCAATACTTTTAAGCCTTTACATGTGTGTTCCTCTTAACACAATTGTTAAATACATTCATTTTACATCTATAAATGAATCCTACTAGAATATTATGTGTACAAGCACTAAGAGTGCTTATTTGAGGGTTCATGTTTTTAATAGAAAAATTGACAAATACTTGGAAGGTGGCCTATGCCTTTAATCCCAGGACTTGGGTGGCTGGAGTAAGGGGATTGCCATGAGTTCAAGGCCAGCCTGGGTCTAGAGTAAGATCCTGTCTCCAAAATTACAATAAAAGAAGGGAAGGAAGGAAAAGAGAAATTGTCAAACAACTTACACGTCCATTAGCATGAGAAGAAAAATAACCTTACACCATGGCATTGTAAGCTACCATTAGAAACACAAGCTAATGGAAATATCCTCAGAACCTAGAAAACCAGCAGAGCCCACCACAACTCGTCATATATTCTCAAATTTACATAGAACAACACATACGACTCTGTGTATGTGGCACAGCAGAACCACTTATCTGCTCAATATTCAAAATGATGTCTTCATAGCAGCTCCCATGGACGGGGGAAGGAATTGAAGCTGAGGAGACAATGCAAAAGCAAACAGCTGTATGTTCCATGGTGGCAGGAGCCAAAAGAAATCTCAAGTAGGCTGAGTAGATAGTGATTTAGCTGGAGGCTGGGTTTAGACAGTTGGGGGAAAGGGGAGATGACACTGGATTAGAGATCTATAAGGAACCAGGGAGAAATCCATGCAAACATCTGGGAAATGGAGTCCCAGGCAGAGAATACAACAAGGCAAAAGGCTCTGCAGCAGGACCATATGTTGTGTATTTGAAGATCAGGCAAGGCCTGTAGGCTGGGACATAGGGAACACTGGAAAAGTAGCAGTAAAGGAGGGTGGGAAGAACCCTGGAGCTGAATCACCAGGCCATGGAGGACATCTGAATCTTAATAAAGAAGGGTGGTAAGTGACTAGATGAGACAAGGAAAAGGCAGGACCTTATTTAGTCTTTGAATGCAAATAAATGGGTAGAAGAAACTATAGGTTGAGATTCCCTAGAGGAGGATATTCTAGAGAATTGAGAGGAAGACAGGGAGATAGCTATAATAATATCAATCCATTTTCACCCAAGAAAATAAACAAATTCCTTAATTTTCCATTCAGACTTTGAACATATTTCCTTTCTTAGCTTAACTTTGCCCCATGTTTATAAGAAGGAAGTGGTACATGCTTCATCACTGGCATTTTCACGGGAGTGAATCAGGTAATATTCATGGTGCTGTTAGCCCAGTGCTGGGCCCATTGCAGTAATGCGAGGCATGAGCCATATTATGGTCTTCTGTTGCCTCCCAGCATGTGCTCCAACATTGCCTATCTTTTTGACAACTTGATCTTGAATTTCATAGAAAGATAAGAGGCTTTATAGCATCACAGAATTCAGTAGATGAAGAAGCCATTTACTTGCAACTAATCTCCTTTATTGATGGTTAAACTGAGGCACTTTGAGGACATGCTGTCAACTTTTAGGTCTTTATCTGCTGAGTGTCTTTAGTCTCTTGTTCCTACTTTAAATCTCTGTTGATGACATCAATAACTCCCCAGCTGTAACTACTCACTTTCTACCTTCTAATTTACCTACCTTGTCATGTATGTGTACGTGTATGTATGTATGCATATATATATATATATATATATATATGTATATATATATATATATATATATATATATATATATATATATATATATATGTATATATATTTACCACTGTGAGTTGTTGAAGTACTTAAAGAGAGGTTTGCAACACGGTATTAGTATAGCCCAACCTATAAATGAGTACAATGCACCATATATATATATATATATATTTTTTTTTTTTTTTTTTTTTCTCATATGGCTGCGGGTTGGTTGGATTCACAACAGATCTGAGCCTGGGTTATTATTTCTTTGCTACTGCTTTTCATTTGTCTCTCAGCCTTCCTGGAACACCATGACACATGTACTTCATACACCATACCCTTTTTATGGTACAGAAATTTAAATCCAAATATCTTGCCCACTGTGATCACATTGGCCATGTCAAATCACACACCTAAGTCCACCATTAGTGAGGTGAGGCAATATATATCACCCTTGTCTTAATTTCCTCAGACCTCTGAAGCCATTTTAATATGGCCTAAATTGCCACAGTTTTGAATGCTAGCAAGTTCAAGGTCAAAGTGTTGGCAGTTTGTTATTGCCTATGGCTCTCCTCTTGGTTTGTAAATAGTTCTCTGCTCTCACAGATCACTGTATTTTACAGGTCCCTTCTAGTAAGTGCACCAATCCTATGTATGAGGGAAGCAACCTAATAACTTAAGCACCTCCCAAAGGCTCCAACTTCAAATTCTATCCCAACCCATTGAGGTTTCTAGTAATGACTGGAAGGTGAGCTCAGTTCTTACCCTAGTGGAGCCTTTCAGTCCATTTTAGGTGCTAGACTAAATAATTATAGATTGCTTGGTTTATCTATTTCTCATAGTCCTTAAGGCTGAAAAGTGTGAGATCAGCATGCTAGTAAGATTGGGTTATAAGAGATTCCATTTTATACATTGTAGAGAGCCAGTTTCTGCTTGTGTCTTCACATGGTAAAAAGTAGGGCTCACTAGCTTCTTATTATCAAGATGTTTATTTGATACTAATATAAAACTATTATCAAATAATGAGGAGTCCACCTTCATGATCCCATTAACTTCCAAAGACTATATCTCCAAAAAACCATTGCAGTAGGATCCATGCTTCAGTGAATTAATCTGGAGGCCTGGTCCAAGGGCACAACCATTCATTGCTTGAGAGAAACTGTGAAATCATGCGCCAAAGGAGAGCACACTATAGAAGCATGTGGCCAAAAGATGAGGTAGACTTGAGGACAACAATGAAGATATTCACAGTAATACGCAGAGTTTACATTGAAAATGGAAATGTCAATATCGTTGCCACCTTTCAATGTTTTGTATAGTATAGTCAGCCACAAAAGTTTTGGAGAGGGTGGTGGAGGCTTGGAAGAGCATAGTGCATGGTAAGTACTGAATTGACACCATTCTTGAGAGTAGAAAGATAAAGAACTCACAGATGGCAGAAGGAAAAAGTGATTTTGAAGTATTGGCATTTTTTTCTTAGTATATGACAGTTTTGGGAAGCCATCAAGTTATCTCCCTTTAAATCATACTTTAGAGAGATTGCTTTGAAAAATTATCTAACTACATTACAAATAGGAATTGAAGTGAGTATGTAATTAAAAATCCCCAGTAAGCAAATATGTTCTATTTCAGCTTCTTTGGCTTTCTCTTTCTTGGTAGTACACACTGACAATTAAGTGAAAATGTGCTATACAATATCATATATAATTAAAAACATGTAAGTGGAAGAGGTATCTGGTGTTATTATTTGTTTGCAAATAATGAGATATCTATTTAAAAGCAGCTAAACAATGAAGGATATATTATGGCTGAACAATGGCAAGATTTCCAATGTTGGGGACACTTTGTCATTTACATCAAATGGTGACAAATGTCAGAATTCTCCCATCTTTTTGTCCCTGTGCTGCATGCTGCTTAGGTCAATAACCACCTTCCCTTGGAGCCGAGAATGAGATTGAAAGGCTGTTACATCAGTGTGTATGATGTGGCTATTTACAAGAATGTGTGGAGCTGGAGATATGGCTCAGTCGCTAAGGCACTAGCTTGAAAAGTCTGATTGCCTGGGTTCAATTCCCCAGTACCCATGCAAACCAGATACACAAAGTGACGCATGCATCTGAAGTTCATTTGCAGCAACAAGAGGCCCTAGTGTGTGCATCCTTTCCCTCTCTCCCTCTATCGCTCTCTGTCTCAACGCTCCTCTCTCCTTGCAAATAAATATTTTTTTTTAATTTTTTTTTTAAATTTATTTGAGAGCGACAGACACAGAGAGAAAGACAGATAGAGGGAGAGAGAGAATGGGCGCGTCAGGGCTTCCAGCCTCTGCAAACGAACTCCAGACGCGTGCGCCCCCTTGTGCATCTGGCTAACGTGGGACCTGGGGAACCGAGCCTCGAACTGGGGTCCTTAGGCTTCACAGGCAAGCGCTTAACCGCTAAGCCATCTCTCCAGCCCGCAAATAAATATTTTAAATTATATAAAATAAAAGAATCAGTAAAAAATTCACTCATTTTTCAACAAAAGTCAGAAAAAAGCAATTATTGGATATTAGAATTCACAGCCAGGGTCTAGAGCAGTATAAAAGTCAAATTGAGACGGTTGAGGGACTTCCCTTCTTTACCCTCCAGGTGGTAAGACATAATGGTGAAAATGGAGACAGGCACTTAAGAATATGGAAGACAGTGCTTAAAATTAACTCGCTGGAGTTAAGGCATTTGCCTGCAAAGCCAAAGGACCTCGGTTCAGTTCCCCAGAACCCACAAAAACCAGATGCACTAGGGGGGCACATGCAAAAAAAAAAATTAACTCGCTGGGCCAAGGAAGTAGCTTCAGGTTGGATGCCCAATCTATAAATTCATAAAAGAAAAAATTCTCTCCCTATGCCAAGTCAAATTATTGAGTTTTTTTTTTTCTTTCTTTCTTTCCCTAAGAGAGCAAGTATAGACTGGTTTAGAAAAACTTCGCTGAAAGTCAAGCGTTATACAGCAAGTATCTGTGTCATTGTGATGAGACCCAATTAGTACAAAGACATTTTGCTCCCAGAGTTTGCTGGAAGGAGATTTTAGAGCCTTACAAAACAGGATGCTGATGTCACTTTCAAATTCTATAGATGACTATTGAGTTACATACACTTCAAGCAAGCTAAGATAACTGGCTTGGGGTTTGGTACAATGTAATATCTCTGTTTGGAAGCAGGTATACTCATCACTATACCACCAATGCAGACTAGCATCTCTTTTGGGGATAGGAGTACTGAGGAAGGTAGATATATTGAATACAGCTTTGAAATAAGGATATCCTATGCTTCCCATTTCTGGTGGCTGCATCATAAATTTATTACTACAAAGAACACATACTATGCATGTGCTATAAAATCTCTTAGCTGAATTAGCTTTTTCAGTTTTTCTTTCTCTCTCTCAATAAAAAGTGATTAATGGTGGAGATTTAGTTTAGTCAAATTATATGCAAAATTATTTTATGTAAAATGAATTCTCTATGACATTATATTTCCATCTCTGCTTCATCATGGCCGTTTTGTTATAGTTAACACAATATTACCAAAGTCATCCTGTGTTACATTGCCATTTGCCTTCACATTTAAGGCAGCAATGTCTTTTTCTGTTAAAACTATTTGTCCTTGTTAAAACAGACAAGGAATTTGGTGTATTCAGACTCAATTATAAACTTGCATGATTGATTCCAAGACAGAAATGGGAGCTGAGCAAATCTGCTCACTATGTTCTCCTAGAGCTGATGGAAGAATAGCTCATATGACTGGACCTAAGAGTTAAGTGGAATGAGGTTAGTTCAGATCAATTCCCCATGAAGCAGATTCTGAGACACAGATGAGCATGCTAGGTGTCTATTGACAAGTGCCTCTGGATTGGCATCCGAGGAAAAGAGGAAGGAAGTCAAAGTGTACTAAGGGGACATATGAAGTATGATACAGGCACAGTGTCACGTCCTGCTGACCCCATAAGGAGCTCTGAACAAAAAGGGCTATTACTACACTAAGCCAAGATAGCCAGCCCTTTGTACTGTTAATTGACCCATCATTGCTGTGAGCTATGTCCAGCAAGGGCATGGATTTGAATTGGGTAACTCTTTGCAACTGAAACAGTCCCTGCACAGGCTTAGTTGAATACTGTCTGTTGAAAGAATTCATGGGTTCTCATCCTTACACATCTGTGTGGTAGTCAACAAACAAGGGTGACTTTTCTCTTAGGGAACATTTAACAATATCACTAGCTTTGATTATCATGACTGAAGAAACGTTCATGGCCTCTAGTGAGAAGTGTAGGGACACTAAACATGCACAGGACAGCCTGCAAAAACAAAGAATGATCTGGCCTAAACCATCAGTGGTGCTGAGACGGAGAAGCCCTACTCTAGGCCAGTAAGTCCTTCTTTGAAATAACCTAATGGACATCACTGTGTCCACCTCCAGATTCATCATTAGTGAAGATACGACTACTTGCCCCCCTTAGTCTTGTGAATGTTTCAGCAAACCCAGGTCTATGTTTTCCCTTTGCTAATGAGGAAATTGGCATGTGGAGGAGTTCAGAAAAATGTCTCACCTCATGAGCGGCAAGGATATCAATGTGACTGCTTGCTGAAACCATTGTGGTAACTTCTGCTTTCAGCTTGAAGGAGCTCAGAACATGCTACCCCTCAATATACTTCTCTTCCCTTTTGGCCATTTTGAGTCAAAAGCACTTGCAAAAGAGAGGAAGAATAAGAACAGCTTCTTAGAAGCTGAAGATGAGATTCTCATGTGATGATGTCCTTGTGATCAAGGACAGGAGGTCGAGTTCAAGGGAAGTGTGTACAAACTATCATTGTTGCACTGCTCTGTTCTTTCTAATCACCTCTCCACCCAAGTACCTACTATAGACTGTCTCTTGCCTTGCTACATATTTACAACTTACTGTCCTTTGTTCAATTCAATATTAAAGTGTTCAGCTGTAACTTTGGATCTTCATTTCCTTACGAAAATTCCATTGTCGCATAAAACCTGCATTCAATAAATCTGTATTCTTTCCTCCCCTATCCACTGTTGTCAAGTTTGCTGAAAACCTATAAAAAGTAGTTGCCAAATCTTGCTTCCATCACCCCACAATGACTTGGTGTAGTAGTTTTCAGACCTTTCTTTCTCTTTCAACAAAAGATAGAGGATGGTCATATCAGTTTTCTCCTGCAGAATTCCTGGGCCTTAAGCTATAAGCTTACCTCTCCTTGTTCTACTTAAAAGGCACAGTGCCATGTAAGTGACATAAATTGTAGAAATGACCCTGAGTCAGTTTTAGTTTATGTTTTGCCCAAGATCTGCCCTGGACTCAGTGCTTACTGTTTGCCATGGTCATTATGAAGGTCTTAATCTGAGAGTAAAAGCTGTTAGTAGTCTGGTTGAATTTTTGTAGAAAACCTATAGCATGTTCAGCATCGACTTCATACTATCATGAAATGTCACTCGATGGATTGAATTATTCAGAAATTCTTCAGATGTAGTTAGCTGTCAAGAATTCAGGAAAATCCTGGGCTGGAGGGGTGGCTTAGCAGCTAAGGAATTTGCCTACAAAGCCAAAGACCTATGTAAGATTTCCCAGGACCCACATAAGCCAGATACATGATGTAACACATGCATCTGGAGTTTGTTTGAAGTAGCTGGAAGCCTTGGTATGCCATTCTCTCTCTCTCTCTTTGTCTTAAATAAATAAATAAAAAATGCTTTAAAAAAAGAATTCAGGAAGATCCTAGTAGTATATAGCTCCATGGCAGAGCCAGTGGCTAGCATGTATGAGACTTAAGAGTTTAACCTTGATCATACACATACACACAAAGTACAGAAAGAAAGAAAAAAGCCTGGGTATCAAATAAATATCTTAGAACAATTAAAAGATAGAATCTATTGTACCTGAGAAGCTGCTCAATTTTCTTATTATAAGCATCACTATTTATTAATCAAACTTACTTCAGTAGATAAAGACCCCTATAATTTTGTAGACATATAGTTGAGCTTAAGAGTACCTGATTGTGTCTAGATAGATAGCTTAGTGGTTAGGGTGCTTGCATGTGAAGACTAAGGACGTATGTTCAATTCTACAGTACCCACGTAAGCCAGATGCACAAGGTGGCATATGCATCTTGAGTTCATTTGCAGTTGATGAAGGTCCTGGCATGCTCATCTCATTTTCTCTCTCTCTCCCCTTCTAATAAATAAATAAATAAAAAATTTTAAAATGAGAACCTATTTTCTATCTCTAAAGTGAAACAAAAAATCTTGATAATTTCAGAATAACATACTATAAAAGGAATAAAATTCAACTACATAGAATGTTACAGATAATAAAGAAAACAGTAACTAAAGCTTATAAAGAAAGGTGTGTGATTTAGAAGTTTCTTCATTGTTATTAACTTTAATAGCAGTGTTAATTATTAGAGTCTGTTGCAATTTAGTCTTCAGATTCTAATACTGAATTAAGAAGAAGGAAAAAAAAAACTCTGTCATGAATTGCCATGACACATGTTTTCTACTGTGGGCTTTTTTTTCTTTCTTTTTTTTTTTTTTCTAAAATAAATTTATAGGTCTGGAGAAGTGGCTTAGCAGCTAAGACACTTGTCTTCAATGCCTAAGTACATAGGTTTTATTCCCCAGTACCCAAGTAAGCCAGATGCATTTGGTGGGACATGTGTCTGGAGTTTTTTGCAGTGGCTAGAGGTCCTGGCACACCCATTCTCTCTCAAATAAATAAAAATAAAATATTTAAAAATAAAATATTTTGTAATTTGCAAGGAGAGGGAGAAAGAGAAAGAATGGACACTCTAGGGCCTCTAGCCACTGCAAACAAACTGCAGATTCATGTGCCACTTTGTGCATCTAGCTTAAATGGGTATTGGGCAATCAAACCTGGATCCTTAGGCTTTGTAGGCGAGTACCTTAACCACTGGGCAATCTCTCCAGCTCCAAGCTTTTGTTTACAATAGAAACTTACAACGGCCAGAAAGACTCAAACAACTGGATCAAGGGCCAGCTATATTGGCCTTCTTAGCAGCAGATAAACCAGAGATTCTATGTCATGTAATAGGGGAACGAGAGAAGAAACACCCTGAGGTTGTTCTGTGAATTCCACATATGTGCAGTGTCATGTACACACCCATACACACACACACACACACACACACACACACACTCACTGCACATACATATACACAATTGTTTTAAAAAATAATAAAATAAACAATACTCTTCATTATAAATTTTAAATAGCCAATTGATTCTCCCCACATGATTTTGGGAAACTTTACCAAAATTCTATCTCTAGGCAGTCTGTAATTTCAGTTGTAACATGAAATGGATCATGACTATTGACTGATATTTCCAGATTTCTCACCACAAATGCAGCATCATATGACACAGAGCCAGGGAAAGGTACTGAGTGACTACCATCATACCATAGCTCTGATGGACTCATGTGAGAACATGTGTGGTATCAAGAACATGGCAGTCGTGAACATGGCAGTGTAACTATGCTGATCAAGTTCTAAGATTATTGGTTACTCTGCTTCACCATAATATATTTCAGTACAAGTTTTGATGTAATTCCCCAAAAATTGGTTTACATGATTCCTGGAAATTTAAGTCGGTTCTTGGGAGTTGGTATAACTAGTGTAACTAGGGCTAGAGAGATGGCACAGCACTTAAAGCTACTTGCTTGTAAAGCCTTCCAGCCCAGGTCAGATTCCCAAGCACCCACATAAAGCCAGGTGCGCAGATTGGCACATGTATCTAGAGTTCATTTGCAGTTGCCAGAGGCCCTGGCTTGCCCATTCTCACTCTTTCTTTCTGTCTGCCTCTCTGGCTCAAATAAATTTTTAAAAAGTTAAAAAAATAATCATTATATCTCCTAACTGATAACTATGGGTAAATGGAAACCATTTGATGATGCAGCAAAATATATGTCAAGATAGATGATGTTGAGCAGAGATGTTCATTTTAAATTTATTGTTTTGTTTGTGGTTTATTCACAGGCATTTCCCTGCATTTCAACCGGCATTTATGGTAAGTGATTAGCTTTGATGATGTTTGTGTCTTTTTTTGCTACTGTTGTTGTTATTAAATTGGTGGGGAGGGGGCAGTTAACTGGGAAAAAAAGAGATTTCCTAATGAATATATTTTACTGTGACTTAAAGAGATTCAAAATGCATTTCAAATGCCATTACAGAGCCTCAGAGGATTATTCAGATAGTTTTGTGTTTTTGAATTTGGTTGTTGTTTGTTATTTGGAAAAATAACGTCCATGTCGAAAAAACTGGTTTAATCTGGGTATAATGGTACACCGCTGTTATCTCAGGATTCAGAAGGCTGAGGCAGAATGATCTTGAGTTCAAGATTAACATGGATTATGGAGTATGAACCCTATTTCAAAACATCAAAACCCAAACCAACTAATCAAATAAAAGCTGTTACAGATAAAATTTCAAACATCATTTTTTGTTTTGTGTTGTTTTGTTTTGTTTTTTAGAGGTGGGGTCTCACTGTAGCCCAGGCTGACCTAGAATTTACTCTGTAGTTCCAGGCTAGCCTCAAAATCATAGCAATTGTCCTACCTCTTTCTCCCAAGTATTGGGATTAAAGGCATGCTTTACCACATTTTCATCCTCCTTTTAAACATACAAAGACATAAATAAATTTCTTAACATACCAATTCACTTCCTCAAAGAAAAGTTGTTGTTGTTTTATTCCCCTCCCTATTTGAAAGCACAGTAATTCGGGGGAATATATAAAGTGCCCATTGTTCCAGTTCCAGCTAGGAAGAGTGAACATGAACCTGCACGTAACAGAATATGATCAAAGGCTCTTGAGCAGATGGGAAACATGCACCAAGTGGCATTTCAGAAAAATTAATCTCACAAGGTTGCAATATGGAATACGAAATGAAAGGAGCAGAACCGAAAGATTGTTCTGGAAACTTGCTCTAAATCCATTGTACTGTGTTACAAAATGTTAGAAGTTCTGTTCACTTGCTTTTTAATTGTTTTTCTTTGTCACTAAGAATTGCCCTTTCAGCACTCGGGAGGCAGAGGTAGGAGGATCGCCATGAGTTCAAGGCCACCCTGAGACTACAGAGTTAATTCCAGGTCAGCCTGGACCAGAGTGAGACCCTACCTCAAAAAACAAAAAAAAACCCAAAAAACAAAACAAAGAATTGCCCTTTAAAAAAATGAAGTATTATACCAAACCTCTACAAATAAAGGTAAAAGTCAAACTGATCTAGTTAGTGAAGAAGGAGATGCAGGTCTCTGAGTAAGAGCAAAAAAATACTGCTTAAAAATATATGGGCCCTGATGCTTTTGAGCATTTGTATATTAGCTACCTAATGCTTCATCATGTTACTCAATCAAGTTTTGCTTATATGCCTTGTACTCATAGCAAGTTTTTTTTTTTTTTTTCTTTTTTCTGGTGCTAGGTATTAGACAAGGGGACTTTAGAACAAGGGACTACACACATGCTAGGCAAGCACAATAGCACTGAACTGCACTCCCAGTACACAGGCTTTTTAAAGAATAGTGATAGACTTGTGCATATCCTTTGTATATCCAGAGCCAAGCAGGGAACTGTGTCTCTCAGAGAAACTCAGCACATATGTGTTATTGAGATCTATACTGATTGTATTAACACATGGTGCCTACCTAAGGATACAGGAAAATAAATTGTTGATTGGCTAACTAACAGGCAGAGTAAGGTAATCAGTTATTTTCTTTTTGTAATTTATTTTGTAATTTAGCATAAAATATAATTACACATATTCATGTGATACCATGGGACGTTTGGTACATGTGTATATTGTGCAATCTTCAAATAAGAGCATGCATATCTGTCATTGCAAGCACCTTTGTGGTGAAAACATTTACAATGATTTCTCTTAGCTTTTTGAAATGTGTAGTACCTTATAATTAACTATAGTTATTCTGCCCAGGTAGTATTTTTTTCCACAATTTTTATTAACATTTTCCATAGCTATAAAAAATATCCCATGGTAATACCCTCCCTCCCCCCCCCCCGCACTTTCCCCTTTGAAATTCCATTCTCCATCATATTACCTCCCCATCTCAATCATTGTACTTACATATATACAATACCAACCTATTAAGTACCCTCCTCCCTTACTTTCTCTTCCCTTTATATGTCCTTTTTAACTTACTGGCCTCTGCTACTAAGTATTTTCCTTCTCACACAGAAGCCCAAACAACGTAGCTAGGATCCACATATGAGGGAGAACATGTGGCGCTTGGCTTTCTGAGCCTGGGTTACCTCATTTAGTATAATCCTTTCAAGATCCACCCATTTTTCTGCAAATTTCATAGATTCATTTTTCTTTACTGCTGAGTAGAACTCCATTGTATAAATGTGCCACATCTTCATTATCCACTCATCAGTTAAGGGATATCTAAGCTGGTTCCATTCCCACATATTATAAATTGAGCAGCAATAAACATGGTTGAGCACGTACTTCTAAGGAAATGAGATGATTCCTTCGAATATATGCCTAGGAGTGCTATAGCTGGGTCATATGGTAGATCAATATTTAGCTGTTTTAGGAACCTCCACACTGATTCCCACAATGGCTGGACCAGATTGCATTCCCACCAGCAGTGAAGAAGGGTTCCTTTTTTTCCACATCCCCGCCAAAATTTATGATCATTTGTTTTCATGATGGTGGCCAATCTGACAGGAGTGACATGGAATCTCAATGTAGTTTTAATCTTCATTTCCCTGATGACTAGTGATGTAGAACATTTTTTTAGATGCTTATATGCCATTCATATTTCTTCCTTTGAGAATGCTCTATTTAGCTCCATAGCCCATTTTTTGATTGGCTTGTTTGATTCCTGATTATTTAACTTTTAGAGTTCTTTGTATATCTTAGATAGTAATCCTCTATCAGATATATAGCTGGCAAAGTTTTTTTCCCATTCTGTAGGTTGCCTCTTTGCTTTTTGCACTGTGGCCTATGCAGTGTAAAATTTTTGTGATTTCATGAGGTCCCAGTGATTAATCTGTGGTTTTATTGCCTGAGCAATTTGGGTTGTATTCAGAAAGTCTTTGCCAAGACCAACATGTTGAAGGGTTTCCCCTACTTTTTCTTCTAACAGTTTCAGAGTTTCAGGTCTGATGTTAAGGTCTTTAATCCATTGGGACTTAATTCTTGTGCATGGCAAGAGAGAAGAATCTATTTTCATCCTTCTGCAGATATATATCCAGTTTTCCCAACACCATTTGCTGAAAAGGCTGTCTTTTCTCCAATGAGTATTTTTGGCATTTTTATCAAATATCAGGTGGCTATAGCTACTTGGGCTTACATCCGGGTCCTCTATTCTGTTCCACTGTTCTACATGTCTGCTTTTGTGCCAGTACCATGCTGTTTTTGTTACTATGGCTCTGTAATATAGGTTAAAAAATCCTTATTTTTGTTGCTAGGTATTATTTTAGATATTCGAGTTTTTTGTGATTGCAAATGAATTTTTGGATTATTTTTTTCTATTTCCATGAAGAATGCCTTTGGAATTTTGATGGGGATTGAATTAAATGTGTATATTGCTTTTGGTAAGATTGCCATTTTCACAATATTGATTCTTCCAATCCAGGAACAAAGGATTTTTTTTGCACTTCCTAGTGTCTTCTGCAATTGCTTGCTTGAGTGTTTTAAAGTTCTCATTGTAGAGACTTTTTACTACCTTGGTTAGGTTTATTCCAAGGTACTTTTTTTTTTTTTTTTGATGCAATTGTGAATGGGAGTGATTCTCTGATTTCATCCTCTGTGTGTTTGTTGTTAGCATATATGAAGGCTACTGATTTTTGTGCATTTATTTTGTATCCTGCTACATGGCTGTATGTTTTCATCAACTCTAACAGTTTGGTAGTAGAGTCTTTAGGGTCCTTTATGTATAGAATCATGTCAGCTGCAAATAACGATAACTTGATCTCTTCCTTACCAATTTGTATCCCTTTTATGTGTGTCTCTTATCTTATTGCTATGGCTAAGATTTCCAGTACTATATTAAATAAAAGTGGGGACAGTGGACACCCTTGCCTTGTTCCTGACTTTAGTGGAAAATCTTCCAGTTTTTCCCCATTTAGTAATATGTTGGCTGTAGGCTTGTCATAAATAGCTTTTATTATGTTGAGATATGTTCCTTCTATTCCCAGTCTCTGTAGGACTTTTATCATAAAGGGATGTTGGATTTTGTCAAACACTTTCTTTGCATCTAATGAGATGATCATGTGATTTTTTGTCCTTCAATCAATTTATATAATGTATTACATTTATAGATTTGTGTATATTAAACCATCCCTGCATGTCTGGGATAAAGCCTACTTGGTCAGGGTGAAAGATCTTTTGATATATTTTTGATATACAAATTCTGTTTGCCAATATTTTGTTGAGAATTTTTGCATCTATGTTCATGAAGGAGATTGGTCTGTAATTTTCTTCCTTTGTTCTATCTTTGCCTGGTTTTGGTATCAGGGTGATTCTGGCCTCATAGAAGGAGTTTGGTAGAATTCCTTCTTTTTCTGTTTCCTGGAAAAGCTTAAGAAGCAATGGTGTGAGCTCTTCCTTAAAAGTCTGGTAAAATTGAACAGTGAATCCATGTGGGCCTGGGCCTTTTTTAGTTGGGAGATTATTGATAACTGTTCAGATCTCCATGCTAGTTATAGGTCTATTTAAGTGATTAATCTCATCTTGATTTAATTTAGGTAGGTCAAATAAATCAAGGAACTTTTCCATTTCTTTGAGATTTTCATACTTTGTGGAGTATATGCGTTTATAATATGTCCCTATGATCTTTTGAATTTCTCTGGAATCTATTCTGATGTTACCTTTTTCATCTCTGATTTTATTAATTTGTGTCTCTTCTCTCTTTCTTTTGGTCAGATTTGCTAAGAGTTTATCAATCTTGTTTATCCTTTCAAAGAACCAACTCTTTGTTTCATTAATTCTTTGGATTTTTTTTGTTTCTATTTCATTAATTTCTGCACTAATCTTTATTATTTCTTCCCGTCTACTGATTTTTGGTTTGCCTTGTTCTTCTTTTTCCAA
This sequence comes from Jaculus jaculus, assembly GCF_020740685.1. Lineage (NCBI taxonomy): Eukaryota > Metazoa > Chordata > Mammalia > Rodentia > Dipodidae > Jaculus > Jaculus jaculus. The sequence continues at coordinate 96,810,046 of NC_059109.1, forward strand.
GGCTTTAAGGTGAATCATTAGGTCATTTACTTGCAACCTTTCTAATTTCTTAATATAGGCACTTAAGGCTATAAATTTACCTCTTAGAACTGCCTTCATTGTGTCCCAGAGATTTTGGTATGTTGTGTTCTCATTGTTATTTGACTCTATAAATTTTTTGATTTCCTTCTTGATTTCTTCATTGACCCATTCATCATCTAGTTGTGTATTGTTTAGTTTCCATAATTTTGTGAAAGCTCTATAGCTTTTCTTGCTACTGATTTGTAGTTTAATTCCACTGTGGTCAGATAGAATGCAAGGAATTATTTCAATTTTCCTGAATTTGTTAAGATTTTCTTTGTGTCCTAATATATGGTCTATTTTAGAGAATGTTCCATGTGCTGCTGAAGAGAATGTATATTCTGCAGCCTTTGGATGAAATGTCCTGTATATATCTGTTAGGTCCATTCCTTGTATGACCTCATTTAGTCCAAATGCCTCACTGTTTATTTTTTCCTGGGATGACCTGTCAATTGATGAGAGTGGGGTGTTGAAGTCACACACTACCACTGTGTTTGGTGTTATTTGTGACCTTAGTTCTAATAGTGTTTGTTTGATGAATTTGGGAGCCCCCATGTTAGGTGCATATATGTTTAGGATTGTAATGTCCTCCTGTTGGAGTGTGTCCTTAATCAATATAAAGTGACTTTCCTTAATTTCTTGACTAACGTTGGACTGAAGTCTACCTTGTCAGATATTAGGATAACAACCCCTGCTTGTTTCCTAGGCCCATACACTTGAAACACCATTTTCCAAACTTTCACCCTAAGATAATGTCTATCCTTTGTAGAAAGGTGAGTTTCTTGGAGACAACAAATTGTAGGATCCTGCTTTTTAACCCAGTCTGAAAACCTATGTCTTTTGGTTGGGGCATTGAGGCTGTTGATATTAAGAGATATTGTTGAAAGGTGTATATTTATGATTGCCTGATTGCCTTTTTTTTTTTTTTTTTGTGGTTCCAATTCTACCTTTGCTCTCTTGTGTTAACTAGTATTTGAGTATTGCTTGTTTTTTCCAGGTTCCTTATATGTGTGTTTATCCTTTTCTTCAGCATGGAGGATTCTATGAAGCATTTCTGTAGAGCTGGTTTTGTCTTCAAATACTCATTTAACCTGCTTTTGTCATGGAATGTCCTTATTTCTCCATCTATTTGAATGGATAGCTTTGCTGGATAAAGTAACCTTGGTTGACAGTTATTATCTTTCAGAACTTGGAATATATCACTCCAAGCCCTTCTGGATTTTAAAGTTTGTTTTGAATAATCTGCTGTAATCCTGATGGGCTTGCCTTTGTAGGTAACTTGATTTTTCTTTCTAACTGCTTTCAATATTTTTTCTTTGGTTTGTGTGTTTGGTACTTTGATTATAATATGGCGAGGAGAGGTTCTTTCCAGGTTTTATCTGGCTGGTGTTCTAAAGGATTCCTGTATCTGCATTGGCACCTCTTTCCCAATTTGGGGGTAGTTTTCTTCTATGATTTTGTTGAGGACACCTACTATGCCTTTGGAGTGAACTTCTCCTTCTACTATGCCCTGAACTCTTTTTTGGATCTTTTCATAGTGTCCCAAATATCTTGAAATTCCCACTCATACTTTTTCTATAAGTTTGTCTTTCTTTTTGTTGGACTGTATTAGATCTTCTACCTGGTCTTCTAGCTGAGATATTCTGTCCTCTCCTTCATCCATTCTACTGGTGAGATTTTCTACAGTGTTGCTTTTTTTTTTTTTAATTTCATTAACTGTATTCTTCATTGCTAGTAATTCTAACTGGTTTTTCTATTTCCTAATTTATGTCTGGTATTCCCTCCTTTATTTCATTAAATTGGTGTCCTGCATCTTCTTTGATTTCCTCTTTTATTCCTTTGATTTCCTCTTTGATTCCTTTGATTTATTCTTTGATTTCTTTGAACATATTTACAATCATTCTTTTGAAATCTTTCTCAGATATGTCCTCTAACTCGTTCTCACTGGAGGCCATTTCTGATGCATTAATACTTTTAGGTGGATTTATATTGTCTTGCTTTTTGGTGTTTCTGGTGTTATAATGTTCATAGTTTGCATCTTGGATTAAGTTAATGCTTGGATGTTTTAGCTAGCTGGGTATTCTTAGTTGTATCAATTGATTTGATGTTATATATATTCAGGGTAGGAGCTTAAGGTGTTTGGTGTGGCTCTTAAGACTCTCAGAGTATCTACAAAGGTGTTTCTAGGGGTTGAGTTTCCCTGCTATGTTAGTATTCAAGTAGGCTGAGTGGAATAAAATACAGGTAGATTCTAAAATTTAACTAAACACTGTACACATTCAATCAAAAACAGTACTGAGTATTTATGCAAGAGTAGTTATTATAACAACCAGATCCTCTATCAATAAAGTAGTTAAGATTTCTGGTGTGTTGAGGGATCTAAGTCAGCTTGTGACCAAGTGAGACCCTTCCCTGGTGCAATCCCGGTTACCTTGGATGATTTTGGTCTCAGTCAAGTTGCTACCTGGTCGTCGGGCTGCTGTTCTGATTTCTGGAGCTGGGCACTGGCTTTTCCTGCAGAGCAAACCGAGCCTGGCAAGTGTGGCCCTGCAGATCGGCACCCCCGCTGCTGGACCGCTACTGCTGCTGCTGAAGCTGCTACTGCTGGATATGTCGCCGCTGCTGCTAAAGCTACCGCTGCTTTTTCTGTCACCACTGCTGCTGCTGCTGCTGAAGCTGCCACTACTGGATCCACCAGTGCCGGGGCCGCTGTTGCTGGTGCCGGAACTGCTGATGTTGCTGCGGGACTCTGCTCCTGCTTGTGTCCCACTATTGGCTCAAGTTGGCGTGGCTGGGTCCCAGGACCACTGCTCTGTTCACTGGAGCTTGGCACAGGTGGTGGGGGAGGGGAGGGAGCCTCAGCTTCTCTGGTTCTCTCGCTGTTCCACATGTTCTACCTTTTGATCTGCTCCTTTGTTGTTCACTGCTGCTCTCCCTTCACGTTTCTTGAGTTGTGTAGAGTGCCAGTGTGAGTGGAAGCTCCCTGCACCTGGCTTTTCCTGAGGCTCCAGCCGAGCCTTGGGGCTTTCTGTTGCGCTGCCGCTGTCACAGTTGGCGGACCTGCCGGTGCCACTTTTGCCAGCCGGTGCAGGCTCTGGATGCTCTGGATCTCTTCTACTTCTCCACTGCCATTTCAATTTCCTATACACCTCACTTTTTAGTGAAAGAGTGTATTTTTCTGAGTTTTTTTGGTCTCCCCCCCCCCCCACCCCCAGGCTGCTTTGGCATGGTACCTACACCCCTATCTTAACCGGAAGTCCCAGGAAGTATTTTTTTAATGGGTAAACATCTCTATTCTAGGAAAAATAAGTGTTTTTTAAAAGGCATTTTCAAACTTGAAATGGTATTTACTGGAATCTCAGTGGCGATGGCTACCCCAACAATGTATAATGTAATACAGAGAATTTGCTCAGTTTGTAAGCCAGGCTAAATATGATATTTTACTTCACCTAGGAAAAACTCTTTAGTTTTTTTTAATGGCTCCTGGGACAAATGTTAATAGGGAGCATACATGTTAGCAAGTTCAACCTTTGTGACTCCTGACTTGACCTAGAGCTCTCCTACTTCTTCAGCCCCGATCAGGTACTTGTTGTCTGTGGGTTTACCTTCTTGCTTAGGTTGAGGGTTGACACAGTAGCTGCGACTTTGGTTACTTTGTTTGAATATGGTACAAAGGTGCAGTGAAGCAGTTTGGTTAATGAAAAGAAATGCTGACGCTTAGGTGATTTCAAAAGCATTCCCACTCCATGGGCACTCAGAAATCACTGCCTGCAGGACCTGCCCTGGTCCATTCACACCACTCTGTAGAGCCACCTATCCAAAAAGGGTTGTGCCCTCTCTGAGCCTTCTTTCTCCTCAGCCCAGAGAAGGCAAACCCTGAAATGTAGCAAAACCAGAAGAACCTTTCTGGAGGACACTGCTCAACAACTATGCACCTTGTGACTCGACCTGTTTCCAGGAGACATGACTAGAACAGACCCCCTGCCTCCTTTGAAGTTGCCCTTGAAGAGGAACCAGACTTTGCACACAGCCTTTCAGGATTGCTGTGACTCCTGCCAACATAAGGTCTTCAGGTCCAGGACAGCTGCCCAGGGCCTCAGACCACCTGCTGACACTCAGGATGAAAAGCCTCATTTGGTAACAAACCAAAAAAAAAAAAAAAAAAAAAGCCGGAGTTTTGGAAAAATAGATCCAGGTGAAGCTTACAGGGGTTTAATAGCCCCCTCCCCTGATTCCTGTTAAACATTTGAATTGGCTTTTATTCCAGTCTCCTAGGGACACAGCTGAACTTCCCTAATGGACATTTCAGACCTTGTGCATGTCTTCTGCCCTGGAAGGCTCACTCAGATACCCTGGTGCTAGCAGGTTTAAGCAAAAAAAAAAAAAAAAAAAAAAAAAAAGAAAGAAAAAAGGAAAGGCTAGACATGATACATAGCAAAGGAATTTTTACTGGAAGTGAGCAACTAAAATAATGTTAGCCATTTTATGAGAGTCGCTATAGTTAACAGATATTAAGTCCAGGCAGCAGTGTATCTGTTGAGTACTTAGAAATTGAGAAAATAGTCTCTCTGGGGATAAAGGAAAAGTACTTGAAGTGTGCTTTCCAGGTACAATGTGGCATTTTTAGAAAGGAAGGAATTCAGACAATGACCTATTGGCTCTATACCTGAAGAAAATTGTAAGTACAGCATACTTAGCTGAAGCAACTTTGACATGTGCTCATTCTCTCTGCTAGCACAGGGAAGGCCTGTTTCTGTTGAATCTTTAGATTTCCCCCTGGTTTCTACCAGTGTGCCGCTGGGCCCCACATTCTAATTGAATACCTCATTGACATTCAAGTTCATTCCTCTGCTTCTCATGGGCACACAGGAAACCAGTACTGTGATGTTTTTTTAACCTTCTATGTACATGTCAAATATTTTTTATCAGTATATCTGTCTAAATCCACATATGTGACTTGGAAAGAAACAGGACACTCTCCAACGACCATGCTAAGGGCATGCCTGCCTCTGTCAGCTTTAAATGCTGGCAGATTTGAGAAGATAGGTTAAACGTTGCTGTAAAGTTCTGAGCTAGCTGAAATAGTTCTCTCATGTAATGCATTTGGGAACCACAGAAAAATTGACCACAGTGTGCATCCCTTCCTTACATCTCCCTAAACCCACTCCCCCTTCTTCTTGGTTTCTTCCCTTCTCTTCCCTTGGATATTCCCATCTGCTTTGAAAACTTCCTTCAGGTGTTCTAATGATGACTCTTACTGCTTACAAAATCTGCTTTCTGCCATGCCGGTTCTCATGCTTGGCAAATCAGATCCACTGTAAGAAACATCATTACTGTTGGCACCCTTTGAAATAATCACTGGCACACAAAGTAAAGTAACATTTGAATTGTTACATCTTACTTCCCTTGAGAAACTATGGGGCTGGTGCCAACCCATTTCAATATTTCATTTGAATATTATTTTATGAGCTGACTCTCCAGAGCAATAGAGAAAGAGCATGAGACAACAAAATCTAGGCTGTTAAATTGTTGCTGACCCTCTGAGGGCTTCCAATTTGAATAGACAACTTTAGCCAAAATATACACAACAGACACATACATGTTAACATATACCACCTACAAAATGTTGTATAAATTTTTCAATAAGAAGGACGGGTCTTCAATGTTAAAAGGGCATCGATATAGGGCTAGAGAGATGGGTCAGTGGTTAAGTAGCTGGCCTGCAAAACCTCATGATCAGGGCTTGATTCCCAGTACTCACATAAAGCCAGATGTAATGTGGTGCACAGCATGCAGCTGTAGGTCTTTCATAGTGGCTGGAGTCCCTGGTGTACCCATTCTCTCTTTTTCTCTCTCTCTCTCTTCCCTATTTTTCTCTGCTTGCAAATAAATAAAAAATATATTTTTTAAAAATACATCAATCTAATAAATGAAAAGTAAAGTACTAACTTTGTGCTGAAAAATACTTTCAGGTTTCTAACAATATTTACTAGTTTACCATACAGAAAAAAGGCAGTGAGACCCATGGTCAAGTTCCCCCCCCAAAAAAAAACCAGGAAGCTTAATCTACGGTGCTGAGGACAGTGAGAGCCCCATGCCAGTCTCCCCGGTATTCTATTCAAACTGAACAACTTGGGGACCCAATAAACAGCCAGTATCTCCAAAGTCACAACAAGTACAACTTTATTTCTGTTTCTGAGTCCTGACTATGTACTCCCCTGTAATTGTGTCAAGCTGAAAATTTGGCTAACATCTGACATGAAATAATGAGTTCCAAACCCACCTTTCCTCAGATGCTGACATGTAATGCTGCACTGTATTTTGTTTTTTTAAAAAATGACTTTCCTTGTAGAAGAAACATTAAAACATTGGGACTTCTCAGGGACCAGGAAAAGCACATTAATAAATTGCAAAACCTATCTATTTAGCAATAACTGTAGGGATGTCTTTCAGACAATTTGAAAAATAGGAGTGCGGTTAAGAAGCCTTCCCTACAGAACTGCTGGGTGTGTTTAAGAACTGACCACATCCCAGTGTGGCTACTGGAGCAATGTCTACACTTTAGCTCATTTTTCTCACCCACGCTTGAGTGGCACTCCTTTACCTTGCTCTGTGGGAATACATATATCTAAAGGGCAAGTTTAAATGAACATAGCTCAACTCTCTTTTGAAGGGATTTCAAAAATATTTTAGACAGTTCTTAGAGAAATCAGTTATATTTATTTCTTCAAGATGGTGGTTTTCATGTCAAATCTTTTGGAGTCAGTGATTCTATTTTTCCATGAAGATTAGTATAAAATATTAATTATACTTAATGGGTTTCATTATGATGCATTCATACATGCTCATAATACTTTATTATATCCTACTCAGCCCCTCATCACCCACTTTTAGCCCTCTCCCAGTGTGGATGATCCTCTCCCCAGCTAACCTCCCTTCTATGTTTATGTTATTATTATTATTAGTTTGATGACTCAGTGAGTTCAATGGGATCATTTATTAGAACATGGGTGAGAGGTTGTTTTCACGGATGTAGGGTTACAGCTTCATTTCTCTGCATTTTGCTATCAGAGTGTGTGGTATCTTCAGTTATAGATCTTACCATCTAGTTCTGGTGGGCAACTGACACAGGTGGAAATTGCATGTTGGTTGTCTTAGAGGTTTCCTGACCAATAATTCATAGATAGCCCACATCTGGCACTAGTGTTTTCATTTAAAATACTAGGGTTCTGGGGATCAACATTATCCAGCTATGAAAGGCAACTCTTTTCAATCTCTTTATTTTCTTTTATTTTAAATTAGTTTATCAAGTGTAAGTTTCCATATGGCTTTTCCACGAATCCTCAGTTTTTGCTGAGCTTCCCCTCTACTCTCTCTTCTCTTCCATTTCTCTGTCACCCTTTTAAATCTGTCCACCTCAATATTCTTCCTTCAACTTTCCTATCACAGGCATTCAGCTACATCTCCTCCAATGCCTCATCTATTTCTTCTCATGGCTTTCTTTTTCTTTTCATGGGTTCTGTACACTTTCCTGCATGAACACAAATAGAAGCTAGGATCTTCATATGAGAGAAAACAGACAGCATTTATCTTTCTGAGCTTGGATTACCATGATTAATGTGTTTTCCAATTCCATCTGTGTTTTTCTGAAAATTCCATAAAAATTTCCATAATCTTACTTTTCCTTGCAGTTGAGTGAAACTACTCTTTCATTTTCAAGTCATCACTTGGTGGACTTCTAGGCTGGTTCCATTCCCTTGTATTGTGAATAGAGCAGCAGTGAACCTGGGTGTACAAGCAGCTGACCCGTATGGTCGTACTGTTTTCCATATTTTGAGAAACCTACACCCTGATGTCCATACTGGCAGCATCAGTTTACAGTTCCACCAAGAGTGAATAAACTGTAGGTTGCTTTTGGTAGAATGGTCCTTTTCACAGAATTAATTCTCTTGATCCATGGATATGGGCAGAGGGCATCATTCCATCTTCTAATGTCTTCCACAAGTTCTTTTCTTCATGGTTTTTAAGTTCTCATTGTTGAACTCATTTACTCCCCTTAGGTTTATTCCAAAGTATCTTCCTCTGAGGGCTCTTTTGAATGGGACTGTTTCTCTCATTTCTTTTTTAGCTTTTCAGCCTATTAATCGTTGATATATGTGTAGGAAGGATACTGATGATTGTGTGTTGATTTATGTGTGCTGCCACTTTGTTAGCAGTGTTTATCTACTACAATAAGCGTGTCCTGGTGGAGTTTCTAGAGTCTCTTGTATAGTCCACATTATCTGCAAGTAAAGATCATTTGGGTCCTTCCTTTCCAATTTATATACCTTTGATTTCCTGCTCTTGTCTTATTGCTTTAGCCAAGATATCAGACACTATTCTGAGTAGGAGAGAAAATAATGGACACTACTATCTTCTCTGATATATATATATATATATATATATATATATATATATATATATATGTATGTGTGTATATATATATGTATGTATGTGTGTATATATATATATCTTGGAATGAATTTGGATAGTATCTTCTCAGGGTAAGTGAAAATAGTGAATATAGGTGTTTATTCATCTCTTTGCTAAGAGATGCAACATATTTTCCTTGGAGGAAGACTTTTACTACTATATCATTCAAGGATCTAGGAATATAGTGTCATGTCAAGTGCTTAATCTGCCATCCTAAAATTATTTTTCTAACTGAGTTACCTACCCAGGTTTAGGCACTAATGATAGTTATAGAAGGCATATTCTCTATCTTACAGTCCCTGGATACAGAGTAAAAGCATTTGTCATTTTCAGTGTTTATCATTTACTTTTCATTGAAAAAAAATGGTCTCATGACAAAACTAAACTGAAAATAGGTTATAAATTTTAATCTAGCTTAAGATACATGCACTGAACTACAATTCTGCTACTTGGATAAGCAAGGAGATTGTTTTGAAGTACTTCTCAGTGGGTCAAAACAATAGCCAACTCCTTGTTGATTTACAAGCAGAATCACTGAGTATCTGCTAATTTTGTAAGAACAGTTGGTGGATAATAGTATCTTCTTTGATAAAATACCCTCATCCTGAACCCTTGGTTATTAGGAAGTGTGAGATTTTTAAGGCAACTGAAAAATGACCTATGTTACTTGTGGTCAGTCAGCATATTAAACATTGTTACCCCACCAGAACTGGGTTTATAATTTTTGTGCAACACCCCTTGCAAAATTTTCAGGTTTATGAATAGATGCTAAAAATTTTATCATTAGAATTTATGAGTAAATATTTTTTCCATCTTGTGATTCTGGACCATTTCCATCAAAGTCTTTGGAGTAATCTATTGTAAATTGTTTTTGTGACACCCTTTGTCCCATCCATATATAAGCCTACCTTACAGGAAAACTGAGCAGTTGCATCAATATCTTATGTATCATGCATTCAGGAACTCTAGAAAATATGAACTTAGCATAGTGAGTGATCATAGTTGAAGGAAAACATTACAGAGAATCAATGATATAAGTATGGGTAAATTCACTATATAGTCAAAGCAAGTCTTCATAGAATGTTTGAAATTACTGATAATAGTTTATACCTGTCTTCCATGTCAGCATGGTCAGTGGGGAAAGTTCCCTATAAGTGACTACAAATTGAAATGAAATTAATAATATCATCATAAAGTTGCTCCACCTCTACAATGAGTTTATCTTAGTTCATTTCTAAATGTTATAAATGAAGTTGGCTACACCTAACGGTCTGGCTCTTCTTCCTAAGCAACTCCATTTTTAGTGAAACTCATTTTCCCTTTACACGAGATTTCCACTCTTATAATGAGAACTTAGATTATAAAGCTGAAGTAGGGATAGAGAGATGGCTTAGCAAGTAAGGCATTTGCCTGTGAAGCTTAAGGACCTGGGTTCAATTCCCCAGTACCCACATAAACCAGATGTACGTGGTGGTACATGTGTCTGTAGTTCATTTGCACTGGCTAGAGGCCCTGCTGTACCCATTCACTCTCTCTCTGTCCCTCTCAAATAAAATGAAATAACTATTTAAAAAAATAAAGCTGGACTACAAGATTAGCTCTTCTTACAGGTTCTAAAAGAATTCTGGATAGAAAGTAAGTCTGAATCAATATTTCTATAATAACTAAAAAATAAATAGGAAGTGTATTGCAAGGAACTGGTATTGACCTGCTCTCGCCACTCTGGAGACCAGACTCTGGTTTCAATAACCACTCATATCTATCACTCTCTGGTTTCTATTTCTTTGACTTCCTTTAAGAATGATTTCATTTAGGTTTGACAAGGATCGTTGAAAAGTGAATTAATAATAGAGCTCAATTTTGAAAAGTAGTTTTATTGAAATATAATTCACATGACATAAAAGTTTTCCTTTCAAAGTGCTTTTAGTATGTTCACTTAGCTATATACCATTATCATAATCTAATTTTAGAAAATTCATCAGTGTTGAAAGATGCCCCATATTAGGTACCTATACCTATCTACCCCTCACTCGTAGCCTTAGGCAGCTACTAATCTACTCTTGTTCTCTGTAGATTTGCCTATCTGGCTATCTCATATAAAGGGAATCTTCAATTGTGTGGAATTCTGTGACTTTTTTTCTTTTAGCATAATATTTTATGGCTTATATCCACAATATGGAAAATAACATCCATTTATTTCTTTTTCATTAGTGTACATACGTATATTCACATTTTGTTTATTTGTCAGTTAATGGATATTTGAGCTATTTTTAATTTGTAGCTATTATAAATAATAAATATAAGCAATTGTATTCAGTATAATTATACAAATGATCCAGTCACATCTCATAGCTCATTTTCAGTCCTTTTGAAACAAGCTACCTTACCTTGCTTGGGTGCCCTGGTTTCCTTCCACTTTCTCCATGAATTGCTTTCTCTGCATGGCTTTCATGCCTGATCAATGTAATTTGTATCACTGAGTGATTTGCCTAGCAACATGCACTGTATGCATATAAGAGCTGTTACTAATGCCTACTATAGCAAACAGGATAGAGTAGCCAGGGTAGATTTTGGAATATGTCACATTTGAGACAACAGTCCAGAATAATCTACCAAACTAATCTCTTCTTCAAATGTCAGGTCCAAGCTTCTTGTTATGTAAAATGAAAGTAAGTTGAACTTGTATATCCTGCTATAGGAAGAAAAGAAAAGGAATAGACTGAAGTTCATCCTGAAAACAGTAGAGTCCCAAAAATTGACACCAATAAGAGGACACCTTCTTTCCCCTCCCCCGTGCCACTCCAATCACTGCCTCTTCCACCCAACATGCTTCTCTTAGCCAAATCTCATTTATGAGGATTGCTCCATATCAGGCCATTGGTTTTGCCATCTGTGACTTATGACAGCTTAATTAACAGTGAAAGTACCATCATATACATCTTTCTCCTCAACATATCAGCACTTCTTCCACTTTATTATCACAGCTCCCTTTAAAGGAAAAGCTGACATGTACACAGGTCTAAGGGTAGATTTTTATTTTAGTTGAAATTGCCTACTAGATCCTAAGGCCCAAGTGTATTGCAACCGTCTTTGTAAAGCAAAATGCATTACTTACCAGTTAGCTGAGTTACAGTCCTCTTCCAATAAATCTTATTGTATGATTAACCCTCAGAAAGGGGCTCATCCTGTGGTTTATGGTGCCGCTGGCCCACTGCCAATGCTCAAGTTTGAAAAGTCAGGCATTTGACCAACCTTGTAAATGCCAGCACTTGCATATAATTAATAGAAGCCTGGGAGAGGTTGGCAGGGGGAAGCTCCAGGCTTTTGCAGAATCTGAATCCCTTAGCAAGCTAGTAAGATCTGTTGGCATTGCCATAGGGAAAGGTTAATGTCCTAAATTATAGCTTCTCAATTCTTTCTTTAACTTCACAAATAGCTTACCCTCTCATCCATAGTGAAGAAAGAATGAGAAGTGCACAGCGTTGCTGTTTCCCCCTGTTGTATATTGAAGGAAATGAGGACTCGTCAGCTTTTTCCACCCTTCATAAAACAATGAAAATATGCCTCATTGCCAAGATAAAATAGTAGCATGCATTCAGGGATCCAGGAAATATAAAAATATGTATGTAGCAATGTTTTTCTTAGCTCTCTCTGTATATATTGAAGGCAGTAGTAGGACCGACCTAGCACGCGTGTATGCATGATGTGTGCGTCTGGGGCTTGGGATGTATTCCAGTCAATCTTCCCCCAACAGACCTCACTCCAAACCAATGGCCATTTTACTGAAAGATAGGAAATAGGAAATTTGGGTGTGGGAAGAGGTAAACAGGAAGAGCAACAGGGCAAAATGGAAGGACCCAGGGCCATAGCAAGTGGGCTGCAGCTCATGGCAGAGCAGCCATTCCCAAAGACCGGCTACAGAATGCTCTGGGATGTGTGGACTCACCTTCACTCTCCTTCCTCTTTGCCCTGTCCTGTGTGGCCAACTGCTTCTGCATCACAGCTTCCGCCTCACTTGTAGCCCTCCTTCATGTTGCAGCCTCGCACTTTGCGCCTCAGGTGTATTGCAAGGGATCGTTTACAAGGCTTAATGCATGGATTTGATCATCTCCATGTTCCAGTCCCTAGAACACTGTTTAATGAATGGTTATCTTGTGAGAATATAGATTGTTTTAAATAATCAAATGAGAAACGTTGTGTAAGATGACAACTTATAAGTTAGAATTCTTATATTTCATTCTTTCAGTACATAAATACAAATAAGTCTTCTGTCTAATACAAAGACCCAGTCCTTTAATGGTTGCATTAATCCTCTTTGCAGTTATCCTATAGTTATATCACTGCAAATGATCATGTTTGAACATATTCATGCCCAAGACTCTTGAGAGACTCCATGCAGATAATCAAGCTGCCTAATGATTGGTCAAGTCACTTGTGCTCCAGGGATTGTTATATTCCAAATCACCTGCTAAGTATACTTAGCAAGTTTTTTCACTCTTATTTTCAAACATGACAACTCATGAGAGGTTCTATATGGTAAAGCGTCAGTGAATTGGAATGATATTTTCTACCTGTCTCCTTACTGTCTAGTATAGTAACTGCTACACAGAAATAAATAATGAGTTTCTTGTACATTTTTTTTTTTTTAAGCAGTGTCTCACTCCAGCCCAGGCTAACTTGGGACTCACTCTGTAGCTGTATGCTAACCTCTAACTCAGCTTCCTCCTACCTCAGGCTCATTAGTGCTGGGAATAAAGGCGTGTACCTACACCACACTCAGTTTCTTGTACATTTAAAAAATTATATGTAAGCCTATATATGTAATAATGTTTTCAGTCTTTCCCTCTATTTTTTTCTAACTTAGATAGGCCTTCCCATTTCTAGATTTGTAAAAATGCACCCTTTTTCAGGAGACATAAAGGTTAGAGAAAGGAAGGGAGGAGGATACTTAATAGGTTGATATTGTATATATGTAATTACAATGATTGTAATGGGGAGGTAATATGATGGAGAATGGAATTTCAAATGGGAAAATGTGGGGGTGGGGAGGGAGGGAATTACCATGGGATATATTTTATAATCATGGAAAATGTTAATAAAAATTTTTTAAAAAATGCACCCTTTTTCTTCTAGTGACCTAGTTATGTTTTAAATATGCAACTATACATATGTTAAACCATCTGTATATGGATATGAACACATTAACATGTGCATATATGCACATAATTATATTAATACATATATACCTTTATGTACATCCATTATTAACACTGTACTGTATATTTAGGTATGCTTAAATATCTGTTTTATATAATATGTACATTAAACATATCTACGTTTAAGTAGATATTTAATTAAATTAGCCATTATTAGTTTTTTCCAAAATAATACCTAGTTTTTAAAATTTCTTTATATATCTATACATTGTAAAGTTATGCTTGTCAATTTTGACCTATTAAATATAGGTATACATTAGCTATTATATAGTTTTTGTCTTGATGTATATATTATATGTAATGGAGATTATATTATTTATTTAAGAGAATATGGTGTTTCTATATTTCAAATATATAGTATTGTCAATATGTAAATTTTAAGTTGTTAAAACTTTCATTGTAATCTTGTTTTTGAATAGGTATGTTCATTTTCATCTATTTTTTTTTTTTTTTTTTTGATTTTTCGAGGTAGGGTCTCACTCTAGCCCAGGCTGACCTGGAATTCACTATGGAGTCTCAGGGTGGCCTCAAACTCATGGCAATCCTCCTACCTCTGCCTCCTGAGTGCTGGGATTAAAGGCGTGCGCCACCACACCCAGTTCATTTTCATCTATTCTTTACAAGATAATGACAATAAGATTTCATTCCATTGACTTAAACAAGTCCTATCTTACCCACTCCTGCCTTCCCATTGAGCACATCATGTGATGTGAGAATAAGTGGAGCCTTGAACAGTTGCAGCTCAGTTGTTTCTGTGGTCCATAGGAATTTCTTAGAGCCATAGATACCAATGTCAATCTGTTAATGTTTTCTTTCAAGTGCAAAATGTTCTTTTGTCTTCATCTCACTCACATCTGAAAGCCAATGTGATTATAACAATATAGGGTTTGACAGTCAAAGTCACCTCTTCATTTATGAGCCAATTTCTTTGAGACAATGTTCAAATCTTCTATGATGGCTAAGGAACACCAGTGATTTTGCATTAGTTACCAGTGTGAAACTTTTGGAAGCAAGATAAAAAAGATGGCATGCCTATCTGCATTTTCCATTCGTCCACAATAAGCATCTTCAGGATATCTCCATGGGAGTCAGAGGTACACCTCCTTTTGGAATAAAGTGTGAAAAGAACTTTTTCACACCTTTCACTCATTCTGCTCAGACTTAAACTGGTACAGAGCATTTGAAGCTAACAAAATGCAATGCTAACATCAGAGCACTGCCCTTCCGCGTGGTGCTTGTCAAGTAGGCCAAGACACACAACAATAAGTCTCCTGAAGGGTGACAAAAAAGCAACAACAACAACAGAAAGGAAATGAGTCTCCTTTAACCTCTTTTCCATCTTTAAAATACATTTGAAAGTGGCTTCTTTCCCTCACAGGCCAAATCCAGCATGTCTTGGGCTGTCAGACCTGCAGAAAGGCATTACTTTGCCAAGCAGTCAGAAGACTAGCTGTAATTGGCAATCAATTTCTCCATTTCCATTGTACAGCCATCCCTGACAAATTAATCACAACCAAATGCCGGCTACAGTAAGGGGTGCCCTATGTAGCAGGGAATAAAAATGAGGCCTCTTGCTGCCCTGACAGCCAATTCTTTCACCTCACCCATTGCACTGAACAAGGGGACACTGTGGTTTGCCTGTCACTCTCACCACCCGTAAACAAACTACTTGCTCAGCATCTCTAGACTTGGCTGATTCAGTAAGGCCTTGCTGGGGGCCTACCCAGTATCTGATCAATCAGTGAAGGGAAGAGAGGTGACACATCCCTTTAAGGAAGAGGCACTGGGGTGAGATACCATGCCTGAAGATTGTTGGGAAAAGGATCATCCATGCAAACCCTCAAGAGTTATATCTGATCATTTGGAAATTGGTTGAGGTCAGTTTTAGGCTTCTCCACTCAGTGTCTGTTCATCTGTGTGCTTGTTACTACTCTCTGTCATCCATCAGCTGGGTAATTAGATATCGCCCTTCTTACTCACTTAGAGAACGCATTTTGGCCACCTTTTCCTATTCAACACATAATCAAGAAACTGAAAATCTCTTGACATATTCTTCACATCTTCACACAGTCCCTCTAATAAATTCAACAGGCTTTACTCATAGTAGAGACTCACAGTACCTTTCACTTTATTTTATGCGTCATCCTAACAGATATTACTCAGCCTATAGCAAATTATCAGACAGGATGAGGACTCTGAGAGGTAAGTGCTAATAATAAGAAATGGCTAACAGAGAAAGATGGTGACAAATGTGAGCCACACTTACTCCCCTGTCTGTCAACACAGCAGAAGGAAAAAATTCATATTTTGAACTTTTCATATTCCTAAGAAAACTGAAATGTATGACAAAATGCCCATGATGCTAGGTGACAAAGAGAATAGTCTGTTCTTTTCTACCTCTCCTGTAATGTTCAAGACATACTTGTTAGCCAAACTGCATCAAGAAAAGAATAATAGTGTCTCTTCTCTAATCAAGCTTACCTTTACTTCTTGCAACTGTAGGCAATGGCATTCACAGCTCAGCCTCTGGCTTCTATAACAATCAGAGCCAGCAGCTTGTGAGTAGGTGGTGGATATTTTACTTACTGGAAAAGCTATCATTGATCAGATTATAGAATTGAAGAGAATTGTTTTCTCTAATTTTTTTTCCATTTCACCTCTTCCATATAACTAAGTATAATAAAGTATAATTAAAATATCTTTCATGAATTTTTAAAACTATATTTGAAACTTATCTCATCTCTGGTATTAACATGGAAAGCTACATATTTCCCTGTAGATTCAGGACTAGAGATTCTGTCAATCAAAATAATGATCCAGGTTTTAAAATATAGTGAAGTATTTTATAGTGCTAGATAATATAGTAGTGATGTAAGTCACATGGAAGCTAAGACTATGTTAATCAGGCTTTCTTCTAATGATTGATTCCTGTATTGGATGAAAAAACACAACTGAAAGCCTATGCATGAGCTGCTGTTTCCCCTTTACTTTCTTTCTTTCTCTCTTTCTCTTTCCAATACATAATAATTTCCTGAGCACAACTCAGCAACTTGAAGATCCCAAAGTTTGAATCATGGGAGCCTTATTTTAACTTTTGTGTCTATCTCCCTGACCTGTACACCCTGTGTTCAAATAATATTTCACACAAATGTGTAATTAATTTACCATTCCCAACATTCAATTATTGTGATTTGCTCTACAGTTTAATTTACACTGTGTTCCATTTGAGATTAATATGATTATACCTGCCCGCATTGGGACACACTTTTTTGTTAATGATACAGTTGCCGTCTATAATTGTGCCTGGCATATTGCATGCTATCTCCAATATTCATGACTATCTTGATAGATTAGTGCCATTTCCCCCTTTGGAAGAAGCATAACCAAGACTCCAAAAGGTTACTTAGCTGAAGAATGGGTAGAGGGGGTTTAAGACCTCAGTCAGCCTTTTTCTCCTTAGGTGCACCAACAGCTGTCCTGACTTCTCAGTGGTGGAGAGCAGTCCCAAAAAAACATATTTCCTGTCCTAGAAAGCATCATAGCTTGGGCAGTAGTGTCTAAAGTCATAGTCATAATATAAGTTCATTGAAGTTTATTCAGCAAGCAGCTTATCTAAAGACTTCAAATTCCCGTTCCCTGGAGTAAATAACAGCCTCTAAGCTCATAGGCTAATGAGGGTTTGTAGCTCCCAAAAGAAAAGATGTACAGGCAGCTGTGATAGTTATATTGGAGTCAGGATGTAAGATCTGAAGCCATTGACTATTCTTACATTGACCTATGCTTCTGGTGCAATCCAAACTTTAGACTTCAGATCATTACCCTACTGTGAAAATTAATATTGGGCTTCTAGAGAAAGCAGAACAGTCCCTAGCCACATCGCCAGTGAAGGCCATGAGCTTTGCATGAACTAATTGGAATAAGTTTTTAACTGACACCTATTTATAACCAAAACATTGAATCATTTTTGTGCGCTTTACTTTCCATTTATGTTTGTTTATCTGTACCTTTAATGAGAACAGAACACTAGTTCATTATTTTCAAGCATTCTTTCTTATAGGTTGTCAGCTTTTTATAGCAGTTTTCACATTATGTGAATGCTTTTGCCGCCTCACAACCTGTCCTGACACTGCTTTTCCTTGTCTCCTCTCAAGTCTCACCCACAAATGCCATTTTTCCCTCCTATAACATACATATATACGTTTGCATATATAGGTACTATTGTAAGTACAAAAATTCTCTAGACATTTCCAAGTCAGGAAAAGTTGGGTTAGTATGAAGTTCTTCTTACTCTGTCACACACAGTTATGCATGCATATTTCTGTACATCTTATGTCAGATACACATTACAATAATATGAATTGTTTATGAATTTTCTTATGGTTTCCTTTTTCAATTTTTGTAAAAATCTCCCTAACACATCAGCCAAGTTAACAGGTTTAACAAAGGAAAGCTTAGAACTGTGCAGGTGACCTAGATGTGGAAAGGAATTGACAAATCATGCTGGTGGTGAGCACTTATTCAGCACTCACCTTCTGAGTTTTGCTGGCCTCTGTATTAGTTGCCTTGTCTGTATTCACCGACTGAAAGCAGAACAGGGTGCATCTGGTGAGTACTGTTGCTCTTCCTGATGAGGAAATGCAACACAGTGAAGCATCATCTGCTGGTCAGGCAGAGACCACAAGTGCAAGAAACATGGGCCACAGGCATCTTGAACTCAGGTCATCCTACCTAGACAACAATAGGAATTAGATGTCAGGGAAGCTAGGGGCTTTCTAATTTTGTGTTTTCTGAATCACTTGGCTTGCCAGCAGTAAAGAAATAGTTCAAATTGGGTGTGGTGACTCTTCATTAATCGCAGGATGCTGGGAGGCTTAAATTGGGGGATGGCTGTGAGTTTCAGTTCGGCCTGGAGCAGAGTTAAACCCTCCTTTAGCAAATGAACAAAATAGTTCACCATCCCAGTGGACCCATTTAATGGGGCAAAGAATGTTCTGTGTTCCTGTTGCTGACCAGCCATACTGGCTGTGAGTATACATATTGCTGCCATTTCTCTGCCATCTGATATAGTAAAAATTCTAGTTACTGACATGCTGTCCAGTGATTTTTGGAGTCTGATTAATGAGTTGCCACTGTTTTATTGGATATAGGAAATCAGAGGCAGGAGTAGAAGTGTCTATAGCATCTGAGCATCCAGAACATTCAACACATGATGAATGGAACCATCAAAGTCTGTCAGATGTGATTTATATGCCCGCCCTTGGTTACCACATTACTATAAAACCTACAGTGTAATTCTAGCCCCAAGTACTAATGTGTTTATATTTAAGAATGCTAATTGTGTGATATCATACCTATAGCCATCTTTTCATGAGTGGCAGCCTGTGAAATTATAGTTGGGAGATTTGATGCACATTTTAAAGAAGAATTAATTAATTACTTAGGCTGTAAAAGCACATTCACTCTCATGACCAGTTTTTCTCTAATTTGTAACCCCCGTGCTCAGTTTTTCTACATGGATTACAACCATTTCAAGGCTGGCTGACCTCTCATTTCAGTTCATTTTTTTTTAAAGACAGGAATTGATTGACATTTTCACCAGTCAGACTGGGTTCCCTCATAAATCTGTAAAATAAAAATGAGCTTTCTACTGTGCAAAAATCTTTTTTTTTTTTTTTTTGAGCCTAATAGAGACCCAGAAAGGCAAGGGAAGAGCTCTGTGGACCCCATCCAGTTCCTTGCAGCAGGATGGCTCTACAACAGTGGGCTTTTAACCATCCCATTTTTGGAACTGTGTGTGTTATGTGATAATTGTAATTTCTTACAGTAATTGAAAGGACAAATAGAATCCTAAAAGCAAATACTAGGCTTGGTAGAATTGTTTGGACATGTGAAACAAGAGAACCTCCTTGAACTGCCTGATCCAACTCTTGGATATATATCATGCCCTAGCAGCTTGGCCCACCAATCTTCTAGAAATATGTGTTTTGCTTCTTAGCTCCCAGATCTGTGTGGATACAGGGCTTTCTCCTGTAAGAGTCTTTCTTTCCCATTTAAGCCATTTGTCTCCCTCTACTCCTCAGACTTTGTGTATCTCCATTATTTTTGCTGTTTTGGGGGCTACAAGTCTGATTGTTCTCATTGTCCTAAGTCACAACCAATTATTTGTGGTAGCAAATCACATTCTACATCTGGACACAAACTCCTTAAGAGCTGAGATAGGACCTTTGTATATGGGAGGTGAAACTGAGTATGAATTGACCTGAACTGAATTTTCAGGCAAAGCTACTATTGACTCTTGCCTCCAAAATTTGCTAACTTCAAGCCTAGGAAGTAACCAAAGAGGAAGGAGGATTAGTATTGGTTGCTTCTTCCTGTCTCTCCTAGGACTATATCTTTGTACATCACCTAAGAAGCCTAACAAAAATACCAGTGGTTGGATCCTACTGCTAGCAATTCTCATGTAACTGAACTGGAGTGTGACTTTGTATGGGGATTTGTTCATTCTCCTGGGAGATTCTGCTATGGCGCCAAGGGAGAGGCATTGAGCTGGTGGATGTGAAATTTCCTTGTCCCTTCTAGCTTTATTTTCAGCTCTTGCTTTTTTACAGTGGGCAGTTGACCTCACATCACTTCATTTTGTCTCATCTTGAGCTGACAGCTAGCACCTGCAGAGACTGAAGCTGTGATGAGAAACTAAAATTTATTTTCCTTTCCTCTTTTTCTTTTTTGACATCTGATTTCAAAAAACTCTAAGGCTATATGTAAAAATTAATTAATTAAACACATTACAGTTACTGCATGTCTACTTTATATATTTTAAAATTCACATTAATTTTATGTTTCTTTTTTATGTTATCATTATTTTAGAAATTGATGGGGAATTCATGCCTTAACTATTCTGCATTTCAAATGCATCCTTTTTGAGAATCTAAAGCTGTGTAATGATAGACATGAAAGTTCATAAAATCTTTTGTGCCTTAAATCAGCCATACCAAATTGACCATCATTTTCTTATTCTTTATGATGGCTATGTGTGCAATCAGGCATAATCTCACAATGTCACACATTGGCTTCAAATAGTTGGGCCCTGTAGATACAGAGCAACTGAAATATCCCAGTGGAAAGATAAAGCTACTAGATTTTCTTACATGGAGCAACTTGAACTTGAAAATGCAGTCTGCTCTGGATGTTGCTCCAGTACTGCCCACAGTGCCCAGAAACCAGACTATGATATAACCTTCTCATTGTTGATGGCAACATTTCTTAAACTTCTCTGCCTCTGATTGTGAAACTCCTCCCTCCATGTTTATTTCTTTCCCTGGCTCACAGCTTATTCTCTTAGTTATTCCGTCATTTGAAAATCTATAGATTAATAAGTCTAAAGTACCTAGGAATGCCTGGCAACCTTTGAAGTTGCTTAGACTGGGAATCACATCATACCACTTGCAGTAATTGTTTCATATCCAAGAGCTGTGATTCCCCTCTTCTATAAGATAGAGATAATGGAATATATAGCCTAACAGAACTGATCTCTCTCTCTCTCTCTCTCTCTCTCTCTCTCTCTCTCTCTTTCTCTCTCTCTTTCTCTCTCTCTTTCTCTCTCTCTCTCTCTCTCCACATTAAATGAAAAAACATGTCTATGTCCCTAAAGCCACTTCTCATTCAGAGAGAATCTTTCCATAGCAAATGATGGATATCATTTAGCTCCATTTTCTAAACCTTCAATCTCAAGCTACTTTTCCCCCAATTATTATTTTTACCAGCAAAAGAAAATTTGAGCTATAATTCTAAATTATGCCATATTAGGCTTGATTTCAAGCTGAGAATATCTGAAGACCTTTTGGACAATAAAGAATCTATATATTTGCAGATCCAGGAGACTGTCCATTCATGTAAGTCACATAGGAACTAAGTCACAGAAAGAAAATGGACCTTGCCTTCTACCTGGGACATTTCCTATAATAATGAAAGCATGGGCTCATTTCTCTGGTTAAACTCAGAATGATATCTAAATCCCCCAGGGGGGTTCCTTTTACCTTATGAAACTGCTCAAATGGAAATAAAGGTCATGATCAGTGGTAAAAACATGGGTGTAGGTCTGAGATGTATATAACATACCTGTTACATGTTGATGCTCTTCTTGATTTATCATTGAATCATAGAATGAGACTATACCTATAAGGTTTATAGTATTCTTTTGAACAGATAAAGGTGATAATTATAATAGGATTTTTTCCATTTATCCAGCAGGTGTTTACTACATGCTACATGAGGTTATTATAAGAAACATTCATCTAGTTATTTCAGAGTTCTTCAGGTACTTCTCATGTCCCTACCATTTTATACAGAGATGTTCTTCTGGACCTAGTAGATGTGAACTTTGGACACATATAGAGAAGCCACTCCCTCCTCAACTGCTCTCACACCTCCATCTTTATCCCTTCAGTCGTCCATGCTGTGTGAGCATGGGCAAATCATCAGACCTTTAGCAGACATCTCAGAGTTGCTTGTTTTATTGAAGACCAATATGAAGTTCCAGTTGTCAGCCTCACATATTTCCTGAGATCTCCGGAAATACCAGGGCTACTTGGTGAGAAGAATGGAAGCCTAGATAGTACTAAAAGAAAATTTATATGTCTGAGGAAGTCAAGAGAGAAGCATTTATGGAGAGCACAGTATCTCATAAGCATTACTAATATTTAGAACTGAGAAATGAAGTCTTATTTTTCAATGATAACTATTTGTAGAGGGAACAAAATCTCTCTTATCTGAAATCTCATCTTCATTATGATCTATAAAATTTCATTGTAATTTTCCCAGGTGTCTAATATATACTATTCCCTTCCCATGTACCCTTTTAAAGTGAAGTGTATGTATGTTCACTTGGAATAAGGAGGTAATTATTCATGGTGAAGAAATGTAGAGAAGCAGATGGCAGACACTGTTCTATAGATTTAACATATGAAATGGCTTCTTACCACCTGTCAACCATTGTTCCTCACTCTCTGTGTTATAGGAATTCTCTTGGTCTTTTCAGTGAAGATAAATATTCTTTATCCTGATCATTAACTAATAACTATCCAATAAAAATTCAAATGTGATTTTCTGAAGTTCCTAAAGGTTTACAAATGCCTGGCTGGTTTCTAAGAACTATCAGGAAGCTAGATGGGAGTGTGGGCAGGAGAGTATGAAGATTCTAGGGGTTGGCAGAGTCGAGGAGAACTAGTGGCTTTTTGATCTTTTCATAGATGTTTTCCTTCTGGAAGCCTATAGCAGTGACCCCTTTGGTTGTTATTGGAAAACAGTATATATTCTTAGAACATTATTATTTATTTGAGAGTATGTGTGAGGTATGGACACACCAGGGCCTCCTGCTATTGCAAAGGAAATCCAGATGCATGTGCCACTTTGTGCATCTGGCTTTATTTGGCTACAGAAGAAGTGAACCCAAGCAGGCAGACTTTGACAGAAAGAACTTTAAACAACTGAGCTCACAGAATCTATTCTTATAAATATTTGTGCCTGAGTTTCCCAGAATTTGTCCTTCTTTATTCAGTAAGATATAATGCTACATAAAATTCTCTCCCCTCAATCCAAGTGGTCTTCATGGAATTTCACCTCAAACCAGAAAAGTCTGGTATGTGGTCCAAGGAAAGCTATAGTAATTCATGTAGGAACAAGCACATGGTAATTCATGATAACAGAGTGAGTCTACTGTTCTTCTAGCTTTAGGGGTTCACATGAACATTGGCTCCTATAGAGTGATGGTTTTAGGAAATTACTGGATAGATAGCACTTCTCTTAAAATTGAACCTGAGAATGGCTTAAGCTTATAAGTATGAAAGTTGAACCTGGGAAAGTGTAAACCTTTTGCTTATTATGATTCTATTACCATTTGAACCCATGCTTAGTGCCCATACAAATCTAAGGTATAAGATCATACAACTCCTTGGAACAAGCTACATCTGCATTCTGCAACTCCAGAACCTTTCAGTTCTGCAAGGCAGTATTTACCCTTGCTTGTTCAAACCAGTTTGAGTTGTTTTGTCAATTTAATAGTTTTTATAGTTCTTTATTTAATAGTTTTAGTTTTTAATAGCTTTAATTTAACTCTAATGAGACAAAATCTGTATAAAAAGATTTCTTATATATATTTTTACAGGTGTAAAAATGACTTTCCATGGTGTTAAAATAATGACAAAGTTCAAAAAAATATTACCAAGCTCTTTTGATTGTTTAACTGTTCTTTTTGTTAAGCAGCACCATCATTGGCTTGTTTTTCTTGTTTTATTATTTTAAGCAGCTATTCTATGTTTATTATTTCCAAATTAAAGATTACTTAAGACCTTTCAAAACAACTATATGAATTTTGAGAGCCATTCACGAGAACATAAACAATATCCTTTCTAATTTCATGGTTTCCTTTAATTAATGTCAGAAAGTGGTATCAGTGTACCAGTTTATTTTTGAACAGAAAATTCATAAAGTCACCAGTATAATCTTGAGAACTCCATGTGGGACAGTCAGCATTTGGACTAAAGTGGAAAATCTTATTCTTATAATGAATTATGTTTACATAATCATACTGATGCAGAATTTGGGGGTTTAGGAGTAGTCTCCCAGAATTTATGAACCCTAAGTTTTGGGTTATGTCTTACCTCTAATAAAGAATTAATAAAGACAGACTCAAGAAGGATAAATTATGAATTATTAAGTTTATTTAAGGGCAAATGACAAATTGTAGGGTTTATTTAAAGAAGAAATCACAAAATGTAGGCTTTAGGAAACATTCATGTGGAAACAATGCATAGTTTATAAGGTTTATTTATGAAAACTTGAAGATCTTTAGGGGAAGAAAAAAACTGAAGTAGAGCCATAAACACTTGGAGGGGAATTAAACTGAGGCTTTTAAAGAGAAATTAGGGTAGAGCTGTTGACATATGTAAAGCAGAATCTAGGAGCTTGTGTAGAGAGTCCTAAGAGGAACCCACATGGCTTCACCCTGGATGGAGGTAAGAGGTAAGAAGACAAATGGTGAGGTTCAATTGTTAGAGAGAGAGAGAGAGAGAGAGAGAGAGAGAGAGAGAGAGAGAGAGAGAGATGGTAGATGTCAAAAAGAGACTAGGAGAGTCAGAAGTTTACACTCATGGCTGCCCTGAGTTTAGAATAAGTACATGGTAGCAAGTCTGGAGTTGGTAAGAACATCCAAATGGTAGATTTAGAGTTGATAGAAAATTCATACATGAAATTAAAGTGAAAAGTTACCCCAAACTATAAAGCAGAGGCAAGTGGAAAAGTTTAGATCAAGAAGAATGTAATGCTCTCATACCCCTGTCCCCCACCCAAACTCACATGTGTTTAAGCAGCACAGATTAAGAGCTAGAGAGACTCTTTCTTGCTGTCACTCTTGCTCTCTGAAGGTCATATCCAGAGGGAGGAAGGGATTGGAAGGCCGCAGGCTTCAGAACATCAGATTCAGGTATGTAGGGGGAATACCTGATTGGCTAGTAAAATTGGAAGATGAACCCAAGAGTCAGCCCATCCGGGTCAGCCCACCCAGCCATGTAGCACAGTAGGCTGTGGGCAGCAGGAGGTTCTGCAGGTCTGTTCCAGTTTTGTGGTAGCAAATGAGTTGGCATTTCATGGTTCTCTCTTATAATCAATCCCTAACTAAAATTGCCTAAAATAGCTAGCTTTCTCCTATCCCCTACTAAATCTTGAGATATAGCAAAATAGAATTCATAATTATACATGAATAAATAATGTACATTTTAATGAACAATATTATTGGAATAAATTTGAGCATGGTGCTTATAAAATTGGGTGGGTGGAAAGATTTCTCATTGAATTTTCAACCTGGCTGTAATATGTAGATAAATGTAAAAGAGGGCAATGTAAGTGACAGAGACAAAATTATAACATGAAAAACACTCAGGAATAAAGGTAAGCATCTCACTAGAATGATGAACCAAGTTACGCACAGACTAGTCTTAAAAAAGGAAATTCAAATGGTTAGTAAGCATATGAAAGGATATCTGGTTCTTAGAAAAATAAAATTCAAATCAACATGTAATTGTACTAGCCAGAAAGTAGAACAAAACATAAGGTTATAACAACTAGCTATGGGGCAAGCATGAAAAACAACTATACAGTAAGATCATGCTGATGAGCATGTGAATTTTGATTGTCATGTTTTAGAAAATTATCTAACACTAGTTTTAAAAGCTTAAATTTTGCATGCCCCTTCAAATCAGCAATTCTTATTTGTGATTTTTTTCTTATGAAAATAGAAATAACTATACTTGATGTCATATACATATACAAGTTTCATTGCAACTTTGTCAATAGTGATAAATGTGCAGAAATGATCCCATTGTTAAATACCTGTGGACAGTATAAAAATTTCAGAAACTATAGGGCATATAGAACTAAGGTTTTGTGACAGAAATAAAAGAACAGGTCATCTTTATGCATATTCATATACAACATGTATTTTCAACCTCAATACGAACACAACAGCATGGGGAATTTCATTGATTACCTAAAACAAGCAAAAGGGAAGATTTTTAACTCCTTTTCATTCCCCTTGGTGAACTGAGAATTATTTGGTTTCCAACCTTGATAATAACAAGCACATGAATTCTGTGAGAAGGAATTTAAGAACATTTCCTGTCTCTGTGTATTTTCTCTTCCTTAAAATGATTGTACAAATTGATCACCAAGGTCTCATTCAATCCCATAAAGAGAAAACAAACTCTTTATCTTTCCGAATACTTGTTCTTTATTTCTATAAATCAACACAGCAGAACAAAACAATACCCCTGCTATCAATCTTAACCACTTTAGACGTTTTATTTTTTATTTTGCCCTTTTTGAAAACATTCATGTTTTTCAACAGAACAAGATGTTTTGCCACTCCAGAGAGGTCTATTTGTTCAATGTGATTAATTTTCTTGTTCCTAGTTTGGTTAGTCTGGGATGCTTGGCTCTATACTCTGGTGGGCATATCAGTATTCAACTCCTTTCCAGGACTAACTGGCTGTATGTTGTAGGGATTATCATTTTAATGTCTCTGAGCTCATGGTTCCTCAACTTGAAAAGGAAGTTAACAATGTCTACTAAGTTTGCCAAAAAAATCAGGAAATGTTGAAAGCCCTGCCAATAACAGAAGGAAGCACACATTACCTTTTCCTCGGTAGTTCACATCTCATTTTGCTTTTCCTGTACTGAAATTATGTTTAACTCAAATTCATTCTATTTATCATACTAGTTTTGAATCTGCATGCAATGCAGCTGATATCAAAAAGGAGGAAATAATGAAAAGTGGAAGGCAAAGCCTTACCCTCAAGGAGGGCTCTCCAGAAATGAAATTGTACTGTAACTCCTTGGAGAATTTTGTTTGTTTTTTCCACTTTTTTTTCCCATTTCACTCTGACATGTAGTGTCGTCCAGAAATTGGTGTCTAATAAGTGTATCTGATATTTGTTGTAGCCAGGGGACAGTGAGGCATAGTCTTCATTAAGTACATGGATGTAGACTTTGATCATAGGAAGAGACTATGTTGAAAATGGAATTCATATTTTCAAGCTACATGCTTGCAATGCTATTGATAGGAAGCAGTGTCTCATCTAAGGTGGCAAATGTAATTTGTAGACTTGCTTACCTCAGCTGCTGTCAGAGCTTTGAGATCTGCATCTGATCGCATGGAGTGTTTTCAGGTTCTCCTCCTCCAGTGCATTGCTGCTTTAAGTGGATGCTTCTTTGGCTTTAGTTTATCTTAGCAGGGCTGCCTACAGTGAAGGGCAGAGATTGCCTATGGCCCATCTCTCCGTCACATTTGGTTTCCTTCGCCAGCATCTGTGAAGAAAACCCTTTACCTTGGGGGTGGCAGTTGGTTGTAGCTTCACCTCCTTTCCCCCATGTATCCTAGGATGAGGCTCATGGTGCCCCTTAGTAATCAGCACCAGAATGCAGCACCTTTCCCTCTTAGGTCTGGACCGTAGCTCCTCAAGGACCTCTTCTGAGCTCCAGAAGCTCCAATACTAAACGCAAAGTACCCCTCTCCCCTGTTCTCCAAGACAGATAATACTTCCAGCTTCTAAGCCGCCCTGATCACAATCTCTTTGCTCCACCCTTTGAGTAGCAGCTCCTCCCTGCACCGAAGCCTGGCTTAACCAAAGATACTCTTGGTGCTCCTCAGTCTTTCAAAACCTGTTCAGTCCCTTCTGTTACATTCTCTGGTAAAATAACCCATGGTAGCTTCCGTTTCCCTTCTTCGGCTCTAACATAGTGCGGAAAAGAAAGGGCTCACTATTCGTTCGAGTTTCTTGGGGCCGCCTTGAAATCTATGTGTGACTGTGATTTTTTTCTACTAGCTCAGCAGTTTTCAAAATAAGCTAGTTCTGTGTATCCCACAACAAACCATGAAACTGATGGAGGACTGAAGGTGGAGGTAGGGAAGAAGAGGAAGAAAGTTCACTGGTCTTCACTTAAAGTAGCTTCTCTTTAACTTTATGATAATGGTTTTGTACAAGACTTCATGCTGAAAGGGTGTTCTCTCTTCCCTATAGATTGTATTTTAGAGTAATATAATAAGATAACAGGGTGTAACTATTTGGCTGAAGATCTCTTTTACACAAGACAAAAATACCTTCTCTCTGTTATGAATGTCGATAAACTTTATTTGTATTTTTCTTAACACAATCACTATGTTCTGCTTTATAATAGAGTGTTGTGTTACCTGTGTTTTCCAACAACACTGCCTACTCTAGGGAAACAAGAGAGTTACAGGTCTGCGCCAAGAATGAGCACTGAACTAGGCTGTGGAAGTCCTTAGAATGAGTCTTTACCCTCTGAATTAACACAAAGTAACTTTACTCTCTTTTAGCACGTTGTTTTGTTTTGTTTTAGATTTTGATGGTGGTGTTTGTTTGTTTCTGAAACAAGGAAAACAACACCCATTTTATATAAATTAAATGATAATTTGAAGTTTAACTGGAATGCTTAGTATTTTTCTTATTATCATTAGATTTGCAAATCTGCTCTGTATCCAACTCAGTGCTTACACACCAGTGGCCCTCAGTAGATTCCCACTTAATAAACTTAAGTGCTGTACTTAATATTGCTACATGGGAAACCACCCAAATCTTGGGGACTTAAACAGTAACTTGAGGATTTTGCCTGAATTTATATGCATTTTGTTTATGGATTCACAGCCTAAAAACAACTTTCTCTATATAGAAAAAAACCTGTAGGTCTCTCTGAGTAAATTTGTTATATAAAAATATAGTTATCACTTTTAGTACTGTAATTGAATTAGCCTCATTTATGAACTTTATTAAACATGTTCACTAGTGATATTTTTTTAATTTTACAAATAAATAAAAAAACATAGACTACCCAATTTACGTTGGACTGTACTAGTGGGAATGGATATATCACTAAGAAGTACAGTGATCTGGTTTCCACATGGAATTCCCTTTTTGCCTATTTGGGGCAATATTTTAAGTTTCCCCTTAGAAACCACTTAAGTGAAGTGAAAATTTACTCTTGGAACATTATTGTGGAGAATGTTTGTGAAATATGAAGACATGACCTTCACGGGAACAGCTTATACATTCACAGACATTCTATCCATGCCTTTGGGTTTTATAATGATGATGTAAGTCCTCCATGTGCTCACTCTTTTCTGCAAAGTAGAGACCACCAAAAATTAATTTTACCTATGGAACATATTTCAAAATGATGTTTTTACTGTAAAGTGTATCTAAATAATGTGCAATCAAAATGTGATGAACACTGCTTCCATTCCTGTACTGTTCCTCTTCAAAGCATGCCATGACCTCTTGCTTCTAAAATTCTAAAAAAAAAAAAAAAAAAAAGTAAGCTTTGTGTTATAGGAGAGCAGAGGCACATGCTAGCACTGCTGTCTTTGGGGATATATAGGCAGATAGATTTTAGAGCTTTGCAACCTTAGATGTACAATAGCTGTTTTAATTTAATTGATGTCTTGGATTCCTTATCACTTTCAAAGCTATGTGTCTCTTAGGCACGAGTTTGGTAAAATAGAAAACATCTACTGATTAAATTTCTCTTTGTAATATATTTATGTGCAAAAGAAACTTATGTCTGTCTTGAGGGTGCTAGAATTGCTACTTGGGGACACTTTTTTGGGTCAGCATCAAGGGGTCTATGTGAGTATGACCAAGAAAGTTGTGGTCAAACTAACCTCCCCAAAAGAATCTCAAAGAGTATAAGTCTCTATTCTATAATAATAAATTAAGAATTTTATGAAAAAAGAATAAAAGTTAAGAAAATAAGAATTCCATAGGACTTTTAAAAGGTCATTTGCAAGTACTAACTGCAACGGATGTATATAATTATAGTTTTAACAAATATATGTACATGCTATGCATATTAAAGAATAGTCCCTGATACAAAACTATGAGTTCACAAAACTCTTGAACCAATCCCAAAGGAGCTCATGGATTATGGTTCAGGAAGCCTTGTCACAATGATGGCTAGTTACTATCTCATGTGTCAATACCAGTAGGAACTAGAGGGGAAAGATTGCCTTATCAGCTAGGTGTAAAAGATTTCTGAGATTTATAGCTTGGATACAGAGAAAAGAATGTAGCTATCAATTAGTAATGTCTGCCACTGTAGTGGGAAATAAAGTTGCGAATAGGCCTACTACCACATGAGTGATTCTCTCTGTGGATCATTTGCTCCATTTTTCGCTAGAAAAGGGTAATAGATAGTTATTATAACTGTAGATAATTATATCCTACAGTAGCTTATAAACACGTTGCCTTTAATAAATAAGTTAATTAAAGGATATCTATAAGATTACAAAGTCTATTTAAAAATATGTGAATTTAGGATCAAGTGTAGTTTATTGAATATTTGCTCCCAAACTTACACCAATATGAAGCAACTTGTCGCTGTCCCCTTTATTTGAAAAAAATCCTCTATTTTTCTCAAAACCAGTTGAAAACTAAAATGTTCTAATTCCTTTTACTTGTCTATCATTCTGTGAGGATTCTTTCATGTGAATCAGCTGATACTTGGCAGTAGTGCACCATTCTGCAGAACCTGTTAGGTGCTTGGTTTAGTCTCTTTGGCTGTTTTCCTAAAGCACAAGTCATTCACTGAAGCCAACTACTCAGACACGAGAGGGATAGGGCGGAGGTAGAGAAAAGCATGTAGTAGGTGACCACAACTGCCTGAAATTTTAATTTATAGTATTATACTTTATGTAACAATTTAATTCACTTACCATATGAGATATTTAACCTTCTCCCATACTCATTTTTGAATACCTTTAGAGAAAGAAAATCCAACGTGTTTCATTTATGTATTACAAATTCCTGGAATCTCACAGATCCTTGTAAAACTCCCCTGCCTGAGCATTATGCTACTTGGAGCCTATTCAGAGAAATTAAAGCTAATCATGTCATTTAAAGGAAAATGTTTTAGCATGGGTTTCTCCTGATCCTGAACTCTTCATACTTTCTTTCTTTCTTAAAAACAAAAACAACAACAACAACAAAAAAACCAACTGTATGACCTTATTGCTCCACTAGAAATATTCTTTCCAAATCCCCATCTTAAGATATTACTACTTTGCCATCTCTGTTAACAAATCCCTCCACCTCCAGGTCAGCTTGATCTTGCATTTCATTACTGCTTTTCTTGATAAGTCCATTTTCCATGGGGCTTCTTCAGGGCAGGAGACTCATTTTCATCATCCTTTTATCTTCAATTTCTAGAACTATGGACAGCACCTGGTAAGTGACCAGAAACCCTGGTCGAGACAACCCTCTTGTGAGGCACTTATCTTTCCATGGACATTTGGATTTTTAATTCTCTATCCTAAACATATGCCCTACTGAAAATCGGTGTATATATTTGTTTCTTTTTTAAAATACTGTCCTTATTTTTCTGGAATTACATCACTTGAGTACTCTATGTATGTAGGATCAGAAACACAGATAACTAAAGTAAATGAGTTTTGCTATATTTATATATACATTTTACCATTACTGTGTTAAATGTAGTATTTGTTGTATTATCTTAATGAAGACCCATTATAAGAATAATGGCACTTTTATTTTCTTCTCTTCTGTTTTCTTCAGTTTCTTCTTCTCCCTCCCTTCTTCCTTTCCTCTATCATTAGACTATATATGCTAGACGTCTTAGGACTTACTATCTTCTTGCCTCAGCCTCCTGAGTGTTGGGATTGTGTGCATGTGCTAACACACTTTTATCTTACTCTTCCTTTATGGAGTAAAGAGTGAATGCTAATATGTGTTAAGTTTTTGTTGTTTCACTGTCAGTATATGTCATATCTTATGTGTAATTTTAGATGCTTTTCATGAAAATGAAGAATTAACATTGGCACATACATAAAATATCCCTGAAGGGGAATCAGGTAAGAAGAGTGGTCTTGCTGCTATATTTCTGTCTGAGTTGAGAGATTTAGGTACACTGGCTATGAGACAGAGCTTGGGAATCCTGAGGCAGTTTGAACAGGAAAGGAGGATTTTTCTTCACATAACATTTTTGGAACATTTTATTAACAATTTTCATACCTGTATAAAATACATTTTGATAATA
Organism: Jaculus jaculus; assembly: GCF_020740685.1. Lineage (NCBI taxonomy): Eukaryota > Metazoa > Chordata > Mammalia > Rodentia > Dipodidae > Jaculus > Jaculus jaculus. The sequence goes on from NC_059109.1 coordinate 96,842,412, forward strand.
ATTGCCTTCTATTACTTTTTATTACAATAAAACATTTTATTTTTAGTTTTTATTTATTTTTATTTTTTAGTTGACAACTTACATAATTATAAATAATAAACCCTGGTAATTCTCTCCCCTCTGCTTTCCCATTGGAACTCTACTCTCCATTATGTCCCTTTCTTCCTCAATCAGTCTCTCTTTTATGTTGATGTCAACATCTTTTCCTGCTATTTTGATGGTCTTGTTTAATTAATGTCTGTGAGGTCATGGATATTAAGGCCATTTTGTGTATGGAAGAGAGCATTGTAAGGAATTTACCCTTCCTTTGGCTCTTACATTCTTTCCACCACCTCTTCTTCAATGGATCCTGAGCCTTGGAAGGTGTGATCGGGATGTCTCATGTTGAGTACTCTGTTAATTTATCTCAGCACTGTGGTGCCTTCTGAGTCATCCAAAGGGAAAGAGAAGCTTCTCTATCCCAAAGTGAGAGCAGCATTAATACATGGGTATGAACATTAAGAGAAGTATTTACTGAGCAGTTTGATGAGCATAGCATATACATTTAGCCAGACACCAGCAGACATACCCCTAGGGCTCATGACTTCCCCTGTTATAGGTTTTCAATATCAGACATATATTCCTTCCTATGGATCAGACCTCCAGTCCAATTAGACAGCAGCTGGTTTCCAGAGTAACAGACGTGCCACTATTGTACCCATTGGCTCATTTGGTCTGGCTGCCCAAATTTAAGGCTTTCGGTGTCTACTCTTTTTCTTTTTTTTTCTTTTTCTTTTTTTTTTTTTTATCTCCACTGGTGATTTCGCTCTCTCCCATGGAAGTGCATGTAGCATAGCTTTTTCCAGCTTTCTGTCAGCTGGTTTACACAGAGGAGGCTTTCAGCTCAGCTCCAGCATGATTTCTCAGTGACTTTGCAGCCAAAGTTTATGGATTCTTAAGCAATAGGGTCTTACCATCTATTCTTGGTGGGAAAACAAGAGCCTCAGCAATGGCCTGCAATGTTTTAGGGGCATCAAAGACCTCCCTGACCAACAACTCATTGGAAGGTATCCCATCCCTGGCACTGAAATTTTTCTAGTAGCAATGTATGGCTTCTGAGAATACCATTGTCCAAAAAAGTAGGTTTCCGTATGACTTGCTCATACCCTCTTAGATTTTGATTAGCCTTCCTCTACCTTTCCTTTACTCAGTCTCTTCCCCTGACTTCACTTGGGCCTTTCCACCTCCATTGATCTGTTCTTCTACTTACATATATATAATACCATCCTCTTAAGTCGCCTTCCTTCCCTTTATATTCCCTTCATATCCCCTTTCTAGCATACTGGCCTCTGGTACTGAATTTTATTCCTACTCACATAGAAGTCCAATAATTTGTGGCTAGCATACACATGTGAGCTACAGAGCATGTGATGTTTGGCTTTCTGGGCCTGGTTTACCTCACTAAATATAATCCTTTCCATATCTATTTCTTTTCAAATTGCATTTTTTTCTTCACCACTGAGTAGAACTCCATTGGATAAATATGACACATCTTTATTATCCACTCATCAATTGAGTGGCATGTAGGCTACTGTTATTGTGGACAGAACAGTAAACAAACATGGTTGAGCAAGTATCTCTAAGGTAGGGAGATGAGTCCTTAGGATATATGCCTAGGAGTGATATAGCTGCATCATATGACAAATCTACTTTTAGCTTTCTCAGGACCCTCCACACTGAATTCCACAATGGCTGGACCAGATTGCATTCTCATCAAAGGTGTAGAAAGGTTCCTCTTTTTCTGCATCCTCACCAGCATTTATTGTCATTTGTTTTCTTGATGGTAGCTATTCTGACAGGAGGAGATATAATCTCAACATAGATTTAAGCTGCATTTCCCTGATGGCTAAGGATATAGGATTTTTAAAAGATGTTTATATGACATCTGTATATCTTTTTTAAGAACTCAAAAGCCTATTTTTAACTGGGTTGTTTGATTTATTATTATAGTATTTTTCCAGTTCTTTGAGTGTTCTGGATATTAATCCTCTGTCAAATATATAGCTGGCAAAGATTTTATCCCATTCTGTAGGTTGCCTCTTTGCTCTATTCACAGTGTCTTTTGCTGTCCATAAGCTTTGTATTTTCATGAGGTCCTAGTGGTTGATGGGTGGTTTTATTTTCTGAGCAACTGGGGTTATATTTGGAAAGTCTTTGTCTATACCAATATGTTGAAGGGTTTCCCCTACTTTTTCCTCTAGAAGATTCAAAGTTTTAGGTACAACATTAAGGTCTTTGACCCATTTGGACTTAACTCTTATGTATGGAGGGAGATAAGAATCTATTTTCATCTTTCTATATATACATGTCCAAATTTCCCAGAACCATTTGTTGAAGAGGCTGTCTTTTCTCCAATGAGTACTTTTGGCCTTTTTGCTGATGATCAGATGGCTGTAGCTATCTGGATAAGCAATTGGGTCCTCTATTTTGTTCCATTTATCTATGTGTTTATTTTTGTTCAAGTACCATGTTGTTTTTGTTACTATGACTCTGTAATATAGCTTAAGAGCAGGTATGGTGATACCACCAGTCTTATTTTTGTTGCTCAAAATTGTTTAGATATTGGGGTCTTGTTGCTTCCAAATGAATTTTTAGATTGCCTTTTTATTTCTGTGAAGAATGCTATTGGAATTTTGATGGGGATTGCATTAAATGTGCAGATTGCTTTTGGTAAGATTGCCATTTTTATATTTATTCTTCCAATCCATGAACAAGTGATGCCTTTCCATTTCCTAGTGTCTTCTGCAACTTCTGTCTTGAGTGTTTTAAAGTTTCCAATGTAGAGATCCTTCACTTCCTTGTGTAGGTCCATTCCAAGGTTGGTTTTTTGTTTGTTTTTAATGCAATTGTGAATGGAAGAGATTTCCTGATTTCATCCTCAGAATGTTTGTTGTTAGAATATAGGAAGGCTACTAATTTTTGTGTGTTTATTTTGTATCCAGCTACATTGCTATAAGTGTTTATCAGTTCTAATGGTTTACTGGTAGAGTCTTTAGTGTCCTTTATATATAGAATCATACCATGTGCAAATAATGATAATTTGAATTCTTCCTTTCCAGCTTGTATCCCTTTTATGTGTGTCTCTTTCCTTATTGCTTTGTCTAAGACTTCCAGGACTACATTAAATAAAAGTGGGGACAGTGAGCACCCTTGTCTTGTTCCTGAATTTAGTAGAAAAGCTTCAAGTTTTTCTCCATTTAATATTATGTTGGCTGTATGTTTGTCACAAATAGCCTTTATTATGAGTTAATATGTTCCTTCTGTTCTTAGTTTCTATAGGACTTTCGCTCTTCCTCATGTGCATAGATACAAAAATTCTCAACAAAATATTGGCAAATAGAATTCAAGAATATATCAGAATTATCATTCACCCAACCAAGTAGGCTTTATCCCAGAGATGCAGGGATGGTTCAATGTATATAAATTGATTAATGTAATATACTATATAAGTGGACTGAAGGACAAAAAGCACATGTTCATCTTTATATAACTTTTAAAACAGATGAATGCATATTGAAATTCCTTAAGAGCAGGGAGTGCTTAGGGGTCTGTGGTAGTTTGATTCAGATTTTACCCATAAACTCATGTATTTGGGATGGTTGGTCCCCAGCTGGTGGCAATTTGACAGGTGAAGACTTGCTGGTGATGGTGTGTCACTGAGGGCATACCTTGGTGTTTGTTAATACCCAGCTTGCCAGTACTAGTTCAGATCATTTTCTTGATACTATTTCAGAAATGATGTCTATCCTCTGCTCATGCCACACTTTACCTTTGAGGTTACAAGCCAAAATAAAACTTTCCTCCCATCAGCTGCTTTTGCCAGTTTTTTGTTTTTTGGTTTTTTTTTTTTTTTGTTTTAATCCTAGCAATAGGAAGGTAACCATGACTAGCTGTCTTTCACACTGTCAGGCAGAGTGATTGTGTTAACTCTTCCCTTGGCTGGTAATGCATGAATAAAGGAGACCTACCTTCAGGTTGAGAAGAATGAGTGATCACAGGCTGGTGAAGAACAACATTAATAGTCCTTTATCAACATGTAGAACATCATGCGATTTATCTTCTACAGTTGATTTCATAAACATTTCTACCTCTCTATACTCATTTTGGTAGATTTTCTTCTTTGATGCTTTAGAAAGCACCTCTCATGGTCACTCTTTTGATATGCACCACGCAGAAATATCAAGTGAGCCCATACTGGATGCCAGGCAGAGACCCAGACACCATAGATATAGTAGTATGTAGTGAGAAACAAGTAACAAATATGTCAGGCCCTTGGAATTTTCACCCAGAAAGTAAATAAGTAGGTGCCATTATTTAACTAGGCCTCATGTGTCCTAAAAGCAATGAAGCAGAGTAATGTGATAGACAATAACCATTTAAGGCACAAGGGTAGTGAGGAGGATCTACTTTAAATATGCACTCACATTTGGCAAGAAAGAAATGAAGGTATTGGCATTTACATAGATAAGTTGCCTTTTGGTATTGATTCATTCACTCATTCACCTGACAACTCTGCACTGATCAGTCTTCTAAACAAGCTTAATAATGGGAATATATGAAACCAGTACATTTAGCCAATTTAATTAGTATTTTCATATTTTAATTAAGTGATTCATTCACATACTGTGGTGACCATTCTACCTCAATCCAGACATTAGGATGAAACAGCAGTTGGGTAAATGGGTAAGAGATGATACATTACGAGGATCTTACAGGAAATCAGTACTGATGTATATATGAATTGGATCTGTGTCCAACAAATTATCCAAAATTGTTAGGATCTTCATAATCCAACATGGCCCATAGTCATCCCGTTTTTTGCCAAGGTGTTCATATTCTTTATTAACCCTTCCTCCTGTGCTATTTCTACATAATAATTATTCCCAAATTTTCTTTATTGCCATGATAGTCTTACTATGATAACCTTTGAACAAAAGGGGTGTGGAGAAAAACAAAGAGATCATTTTATAAATATTAAATTAATTTATATAATATCTCTTTTATTTTACTATATACATTTTATTTACCCTTTTAAAATAGCATTATCTTTACTAGGCAATAAATTATCCAAACATTCAGAAGCAGAAGTGATTATTATATACTTCTCTAATTCATATGCCCTTCCTTCCTGCCAATGGAGGTGTTCCACCAACATTATTTATTGTGAAGGTGTGAAATACTTCTTAAAGAGGACTAGAGAAATACCTTCACCTAGAAGTTGAAAAGCTTTTATCACTCTTGCTTAAAAACTCTTAACTTTTAAAGAAAATGGAAACAATAAGAAAGGCAACTTTTCCTGAGCAATATAATTAGAAGCCTAGGACATCCACCAGGTTCCACGACTGCAACATTTGCATTTGGGTCCTACAGAAATTAGCAGTGGATACATCTGTGCCCAATATATGGTGTAAATAAGTGAAGGTCAATTACCTGATTTTTAAATTAGCCCTAAGTTGACGCTTTGATCTATTAAAATGGTATTTTCCCTTTTTTCATAAAAAATTAATAACACCTGGAAATTTGATAGGAACTCTACTATAAATTCAAAAACTAATATTATATAAACTATGTTTGGTAAGGAATGTAGTTATCTATAACCAAAACAAAAGGCAAATTCATATAAAATCTATTTTTTCTAAAGCTATTATCAATTAATGTGCTTCTTTAAATAAGCTAATTATTTAAAAAATCATATTGAAACTAAAGATAGGCAATGTATTTCTTGTAATTATTTCAAATAATTACATGTATTTTTTTCATAGCTCAAAATGTTTATCTTTTAGCATCATTATTTTTATCTTTGCAACTCTATAAGCATTCCTCTCCAATTAGTTTAGCCTTGAGAATATTTCACAGCCAGATTAGAACATTTCTTGAGGAATTGCTATGTCCTCTCTGGAGACTAACAAAATGAAATTCAACTTTTACTTTTTTGAAGAATCATTTCTTAGAGGCCAATCAAAGCATTACTGAAGCAAGACCAATTTGCAGCCACTTATTGAACATGTACTAAATGCCAAGTACAAAGTCAAACCCTGTGGCATATGCTATCAAGTTCTGCCTATAGCTCTTCTCTCTGTTTTCATAATATCTACAGGGTCATCCACCTACCAGAACCTTTATCTTTCCCTGAAAGCATTCTTTGGCTTCTGGAACTTGCTCTGCTAAAGACTAGGACTGACAACATTACCAAGTAGTTAACAACTCCCTACAATATTAACCACTCAAGTCAATGGGTGATAAGATTTGGCAGATAAATATCCATGTCCTTTTCTCCTACAGGATAACTATGAAATATATGTTCTTAACTATTCCCAAATGCTCCATTGCAATTTAATGTCAATTGTTCAAAGCAATGACTGATTTGTGGTCCCAATAGATTTATTTAGATTTGCCCTCCAAATAAATCAGTTGTGTACAAATCCTTATCTCAAGGTCTCTTTCAGGATGAGCTAAGTCTAGATGGGCTCATAACACACATCCCCTCAGTTAACTTTTGCTTCCTCTTCAAGAGAAACATTGTCCCCATTTTGTAGATGAGGGAACTGGAAAGCAGAGGTATTAATTAGCTTGCTAACTCATATCAAATACCCTGTTCATTCTATTTTATTTTAAAAGCACTTGTGAAGCTGTAATCTTAGGGGAATGTGCAGCCATGTGTTTAATGGATTTTCCAGCAGAAGAATAAATCAAATAGTTATTGATTTAAATTGGTGTAGGCATGGAAAGAAATATGGAAAATTGGAATTTGCTCATTCTTTATACAAATATTTACTTGTTCCTACCAAGTACCTGACAATCTGTTCCCTTCTGAGTATAATAGCAAATGAGAAGTCATCCTCTGTGATGGCAGAGTGCATTCTAATCTGTGCAAAATTTTGAGCATGTCACTACAAGTTTCTGTGATATAGAGGTCTCCAGCAATTTATGCTATTATTCAAGAGTGCCTAGACATGACATATTGATTTCTAATCACCTACTTTTGGTGCCAGTTAGATAACTGTATGTCTCATTTTTATTCTTTGGATATAACTTTGCCCTTTTGGTGAAAAATTCTTTCATTTTGTCCCACTAGAATATATGTGCCTTTTATGGGTCATGGATGTGTCTGCCATGGAATTGAATTTGAATAAGGACAAATGTCCAATATCCAAATATAATTAAATGCAGGCTGCATATCAACTTACAAGATTAGATGCAGTGTAACTTTAGAAGGTACTTGTGCTTTAGAAGTATAAAGCATGTTAGAAGGATGTTTCCCCAGTATTTCTACTCAAAAGGAGAGAAAGAAACTGTTGATTGAAATCAGTGGGGGAAATGGGTGTTTAGTCTTTTTGGCATCTTAACTAAAAATGAAACAAGTTTCTTTGCTCAATTTGCAGAGGTCTCTGATCATCTGGCAGTTGAGTAGTGATTCACACCTTATTGCAGATTGCTTGGTACCTACCATGGCATTATCTATGAAACACTGTGTCTCTGATACTGTCTATAAACACCAAGAGAGCTGCTCATTGACAACAGTTATAAAGCACTGAGAGCTCCAAGATTGCCTACCACAGAGGCACCATCTCTGCCAGTATGGCAAATTCTATCAACTTTGTCTTTTCTTTCAAAAACTTTTTTTTTTCACTTTTATTTATTTATTTATTTGACAGAGAAAGTGGGAGAGAGAGAGAGAGAGAATGGGTATTCCAGGGCCTCCAGCCACCGCAAACAAACTCCAGATGTGTGTGCCCCCTCGTGCATCTGGCTAACATAGGTCCTGAGGAATTGAACCTGGGTCCTTCGGCTTTGCAGGCAAGCACATTAACTGCTAAGCCATCCCTGCAGCCCCAACTTTGCCTTTTCTGGATGTATTTCCTTCTCATCATCTCATTACCCATCTTCTCAGGTAGATCAAAGGACATGGTGCTTTGCTTTCAGCTATTTGTCCCAGTCTTTCTCTCTTTTCAACCATCTCAATTTTCACCCAAAATATAACCTGATAATAGAATAAAACTTTGTACTGTCTGGAGACAGTTTTATTGCCATAGAAATGTTATAAGAATATTTAAGAACAAAAAAACATAAACCCAAGTTAATGAGATTTTGTGTGCTTTGAAAGGGTCTTCATGAATGGAGTGGCCAGGGCAGTGGTGGTGGAATGCATAGCACATTCCATTTTCACATAGGTATCTAAAACATGATAGTCATGAGCTATAATAATGAAGGCAAAGCCAAATCTTACAATTATTTGACAGCATTTCATTTAACACTGCCATTCATTCCTTGAAGATAAAAATGAAGGAAAGTAAGATGTAGTCCTGACCTTTAGTGAGACTACTGCTGACAAGGAGACACACATGCCTTATGTGAGTGGTGGTAACACCAGCCAGCCAGTTTGTGGGCATAATCAAGTATGGACTTGATGGAGGAGGTGGGAAGGAGACCCATTTGAAAACAGAAGTGGAATTCTTTCCTGGAAAGGAAGGAAACTTTGAGAGAGACATGGGAGCTGGAACAAACAAGACACAAGTGGAGGCTTGGGGTGCAGCTGAATGGAAAGTATATACTTGAATTTGGAAACTACACTGGCTTGTGAGACTGAAGCCTGAAAATAGGTATGCTGCATGGTGGGCAGTCCACTGGATGACAATCTTGAGCTTGTGCAGCACTACCGTCCTCAAGCAAAAGGAACATGGCAGCTGGTTGCAGAATTGGAGGAAGTAAGAAGACAAGGATTGCTGGGCAGTTGTGGCAGGAATGCTACTTAAGGGATGAAATTGGGGGCTGATGTGACAGTTTAGCAGTTAATACGGTTGCCTGCAAAGCCAAAAGACCCAGGTTCAGTTCCCTAGGACCCACATAAGCCAGATATAAAAGGTGGTATATGTGTCAGGAGCAGGTTTGCAGTGGCTAGAAGCCCTGGCACACCCATTCTCTCTCCCTCCTTCTTTCTCTGTCTCTCAAATAAATGCAAATAAAAAATGAAAACTAAAAAAACAAAGAAATTGGGGTATTAGAGATGAATGATGCCAACATGTAGATGAAAGACATGCAAGTACTATCTTCAGAAGACACAGTGACACACTGGAGAGAGAGAATGCAGTAGAGAAGAAAGAGAGAATGATTTATACAAATAACTCTTGATACTGCCTTACCATGTTATTCCTAATGAGAATGTACCAAGCACCAGCTCTTGGTGAGGTCCTACTCCATGGCTTTTTTGTTAAAATGTATTTCCTTCTCAAATTAGCGATACAAAGCCAGTTTGTTAACTTTACTTTCCAATGGCACATATACTTAAGCACCTTTATCTAGTCCTTATAAGGAACAGTACTTAGAAAACATATGGTTGTCAGCTTGAGAACTCTTCAATTCTTCTGCATTACTTAAAGTTTATCTTTTTGAAAAAAAAAAGACATTTACTTTTCATTTCATTCTTTTTTCTTTATTTTCTTTCACTTTATTATATAACCCCAGCCTGGCTTTTCCATGAGATGCCATCCCCATTGAGCTTTCTGAGGAGGCTGCCACAGTGTGTCATCTCTTCCCCCTGAGAGATGTGCAGGGAGGAGTCTTTGTTATATCACTCTGTTATCATGCAAGTGTATTTGAATAGTTATGATTCCAGATTCTGCTTTTATTGTTTTCTATCATATAGTCCAATCTTCTTTCTCATAGCTAAACTTTGGACAGTGAGATTCATGCCTTTGGGGTTCTGAGCCTTTGCTTATGCCATTTCAATTATAGCTCATTCCCTATTTCTTGCTTAGGTCCCATTACTCTTTGAGGTTTGTCATAAGCATGTTTTTGCTAGGAAATTTTGTTCATGATTGTCCTATGTTCTCTTCTATTCATGTCCATGAAATAAAGTTCGTGTGTGTGTGTGTGTGTGTGTGTGTGTGTGTGTGTGTGTGTGTGCGCACGCGCGCAGATGTTCATGTCCAGTATGCATGCTTTAAAGGCCAGAAGAAGATGTTAGGTGTCCTCAGTCACTCCTCCACCTTTCCTAGAAATAGAGGAAGGGATCTCACAGAGCCTGGAACTCCCTGTCTGACTACTGAGCTCTGGGTTTCCTCCTTTGTTTCTCTTCCGCAGTGCTGGGGTGTGTATGAGCATGTAAAACTTTCTACATAGGTGCTGGAAATCAAACTCAGGTCCTCACATTTGAGCAGTAAGCACTCTTGCTCCTTGAGCTATCTTCCAAGCCCCTTGGTAAAGATGTTTCTTATTCCCAGGATTCTGAGACATCTTTCATACCTCTATTTTATTGTCTGAACTATAATAAAAAGGAACTGCAACAATGCAGTCTTCAGAACCCAAATCTGCCTAGACTGACTCAGATTTATCACTTACCAGCTGTGTGGCCCTAGGCTAGCTTTTTTTTGAACATCTCTGGGCTTCATCTTACTCAAGTAAATAACTGGAATAATAAAGACTGACCTTCAGGTTCATTGGAGGAATTAGAATCAATATATCACACAGACCCTAACAGAGCATTTGGCCCAGAATTGCCATTCAGGAGCTATTAGTTGAATGAAACATTCTCTCTAGGTCACATAGGACATTCCAGAGAGTGTAAAGAGTGGTACAGAGAAGTCATTTGAGAAATATCTAAACAATAAAAGTACTGCAGTTATAAGAAGCAGAGACCCCCTATCAATTTCTTCATCAGTTTTAAATCTGTCCACCAGGAGCAGGAGAAGGCTAAAACTGGACAAGGTGAGATTCCAACTCATTTATCACCTATCAGAGAGACAAAAGAAACCAACATTCTAAGACAACATTTCAACTGTTTATAGTGATTGCATCTTCCTTGGGTCTTGTTTCTGAGGTGAACATTGCCTTTACTGTTGCCCAACGTTGAGGGAATTCTGCTTTTGCATTCATTTCCAAAAATCATAGCTATTGGTTGTGCTGCATTGACTGCCAATTTTCTTAGCCTTCAAACTCTGCTGATGGGAACATATACATGTCCCTTGAAAAAATGTACTTCCTTTTCTGACTTTGAGCTTGAGTTTGCCTTCCCAAGTGATTCACACTTGGGTTCACTGATCATATTTGCATACTTTTAAATAACATGCTCTCTAAAAGTTAAAGACCACTCTTTTCTCAGTTAAGAGAAACAAAATCATTTCATTATCTTTTTAATAATTGAAATAACTGCATTTTACAGAGTATGGTTTTATACTTTAGATGCCTCTATCTAAATCCTTACTGAAATATCTGTTAGTTTCATGAGTTCCAGTGAATTTCTGCTACTGTGGTACTCAGTTTTCTTCTCTGTATAATGGGATTGGAAATTTAGAGTACAAATTCAAAATAAATAGAAAAAAGGGACAACTCTGGGGCTACAGAGATGGCTCAGCAGTTAATTATACTTACTTGCAAGGCCTGACGGCCCTGGGATCAGTTCCCCAACACCCACCTAAAGCCAGATTAAAAACTGACACATGCATCTGAAGTTCATTTGCAGTGGCAGGGGTCCTGAAACACTCATTCTACCGCTCTCTCTTTCTCTGTTTCTCACTCTTAAGTAAATAAAAGTATTTTTAAAAGGCAAATTATAGTTTATACAATATTATAAAGATTAGAGAAGGTGACCTTTTCTGAACAGAGGCAATCTGAGGTGTAAAATATGGCAGTTGAGGCACTTTCATAATGAAAGAAGCAATCCCTTCTTATAGCAAGGGTAGGAAGGTTGTTGAATGTGAGCACAGATGTTTGCCACTGACACTGGCTACATTTCATCCATTCCGTAGCTTGTCTTAGCTCAGTCCTGTAGGATACTTTACTAGAGAGGTAGGCATTAAACTGCCCCATGCAGCAGTGAGAATCATAGTTGTGTCAATAAGAAGCTTACATCTTTGTTGCTCATAATGGGAAATAGATTAGCTGAAATTTTGAATGCTAGCAGGTTAAAAGTCTTGATGCTTTCATTAACAGTTTAGCAAACTTTCATTTTAGAAAAGCAAGGCAGGGAACAATTCTTCTAAGACTGTGAAAACAGTCAGGAAAACTTCATTTGGATGGTAAAGAATTTAAGACAACCTATGAAAGAGAAAATTGCTCTTATTTCTCAGCACTTGCTTCCATAAATGTATAACCTGAGCCAACCTCCACGTTCTGTGTCAGATGCCCGACATTGTACATCATGCTGGCAAGCAAGGCCTTGGCCACCTGCCACGCAGGTGTCACAGGGAAGCCTCGTGCCTTGTATATGCCAGCATGTGCTGTGACTTGCAGCAAGAACACAGAATGATGTGTCCTTGTCCGGATAGCAGTGTGATCCTTGGTGATGAGCACCTTGGGCTCTCTGCTTCAGAAGAATTGCTGGCAAACCTGAGAATATGTTTCCAGACATTCAAAGAAGTAATTCTTGTTGGGTAGAAAAATGTTTACCCTCACTATTCTTAAACACCCTAGTTTTCTGTTTCTTCTTTTCAGGTTCTATGTACCCTCCAAGAAAAGAGATATAAATGCTCTGTGTTCTCTATTACAAGGGAAGTAATTTACAGGAAAGAACCCATTGGAAAACAAAGATAAAGGAGGAAGAGGGTCACCTGTTTTCTCCCATTAGATTTATGTCATGAATCATTGAGATGCAAGAAAAATCTTTGAAGCCAAATCCTTCTTGTATTTAATTATAATCAGCACAGTATAGATCTCGATTTTGGACTGATTTGACACCTGGGAATGATATACATTGTTGAATAAATAATTCAACCAATCACAGGATCCTTTTCTGATTTCGTATTCCTTTCGAATACATTGTTATCCCTTAAAACTTGTACAATATATATATATTTCAAAAGAGCATTTTCAGATTCATTTTTTTATTTTATCATTCTTTCCCATGCAAATAGAAAATTAAATAAAACAAATGAGTTAAGGTATTCCTAAATCTTTATAAAGTCTGAATTTTCTGAACTGTTGTGCTCAGTGTCATTGTTTTATACAGAAATAGCCTCTGTGGTGGCCAAAGTTCTAGTGTATGCCCTGTCTTAACAACAAAATAAAATTAAGGTAAGTTTTTCCTGTTTTAAATAACTGCTCTTATTTTGCCTCTCCAATAAGTGTAGTAAGTCCTTGGGTATAATATAGTCAAATCCCAATTTTGATATCTCTCTCAGCTGGCAGGGCTCTATCTGGCTATATTTGATTCCCCAATGCTTATTCATTCAATTTGATTGCAGCATTCTATTTCAGTAGTAGAAATAGAAATCAGCAAGACCTCCCTGTAAGTATTTCTCTGGTTTTGGAGTCTTGCAGATGAAATTGTATGTTTTCAATCATTAGAAAAACCCAGGTTATGTGCCTCTACTTGAGAACTTGGAAGTGTTTTGATGAAGATTTTATTTCAACATAGAAGTGCCTCTCTTGTTTCAGCAGAAACAGTCTGATACCTATAGCTTATTCTTCTGGGTGGGTGTCCCATGTTACTCATAGGTAATCTTGCTATGCTCATTCTTCAACTTGGCCCCTTCTAGAATTCAGTTTGAATTGATATTTTACATTACATTAATTTCTACCAACTTTCATTTCCTTCCATTTCTTTCTAAGATTCTGTATTTAGATACCACTTATAAAATTAATTGATGGATTGTGTGGATCTTTAAATTTATAATAACATAGAAATGAAAGAAGATTGAAAGTCAATTCATATAGACTGATCTGAGAATAGGAAAGTGAGATAGGAAGTAAAAAAGAAGAAAAGCAAAATATTCATGAATGGGTCACTGCAGTTGGAAATGAAGGGCCATGTTATTGGAAACTGTGGTAGGCTGAGTTATACCCGCACAAAGAGGTCTACATCCTAATTTAAGAAACCTATGATTATACTTCCTTATAAGGCAAAAGGTATTTTGTAGGTGTTTATTGAGACAAGGATACTGAAAGGGCTAGAGAGATAGCTCAACCATTAAACATCCATCCTTGCAAAGCCTTCTGGTCCACATTCAATTCTCCAGTATTCACATGAATCACAAAATAGCACAAGCATCTGGAGATAATTTGCAATGGTAAGAGACTTTTGTGTACCCATACTCTCTCTTTCTCAAATAAATAAAACTATGTGAAAAAAGACAAGGATACTGAAATGAGAGGATTTTCAATTACAGAGATGGACCCAGACTAAGTATTCATCCTCCTTTAATAAAAATACAGAATGATTAAAGTCAGTGGAGGGATGTGGAAAGAGAAGCAGAGGAAGAGAAAGAGATGTGATAATGTGGACTTAAGTCATCGTAATATGAGGAAATGAGCCAAAGAATAAAGGTGGCCTCTGTAAACTGGAGAACATAAGGAACACAAAGAAATGCATTTTCCAAGAAGAACTATAGTCATCTTAGACCTTCATTTTTTTCTCAGTGAAGTTTATTTCAGATTTTGACCTCCAGAATTGCAAGGTCAGACATTTGTCTTATGATTCCAACTTTGTAGCAGCTTGGTAAAGTAGTAGTAAGATACCAATACAGGAGTATTCTGAGAAATTATATGGTCATGCAGCATAATTGTGCCACTGCAGGACAAGGAGACCTGAGTACTTGTTCATCACTTTCCATCATCCATTGGGCAGGGATTAAGCCCAGGGATGGTAATATCCTGGTAGTTCTGGTTTGTTCAAGCTACTCATCTCCCTCTTCTTTCTGGAGCCAGATAAAACACTGTTAGATGTATTTTCATAAAATAGCATGTCTATGGCTTAGGTAACTGGCTCAGTGAATAACGTGCTAACATGTATAAGGACCTGAGTATGGGAACCCAGTACCCATATAAATGTTAGGCAGATGTGGTAGCCTGCCTGTAATTCTATTTGTCCAGGGTGGTAGAAACAGTGAAATCCTGAGGTAAATGGCCTACTCAGACTAAGAAAATCAGTGAGCTCTGGGATCAAGTGAGAGACCCTGTCCACATAAATAAAGTGGAAGTAGTTGACAGAAACAGTTAACATTAACCTCTGACCTCCATGTGCGAGCACGTGTGCTTGTGTGCACACAGACACACATACACTCAAGTGTGTTCACTCATCTGAACATGCATACACACATGCCCACATACCACACCAGTTCTTCACTGGTGGAGCAGGTGCTATGTAGACAAGAATGGGGGTGGTACACCAGTATTAGTTGTCCCAGGGCTTGTTTGTGAATACATATGTGTCTTGATCTGCACACCCCACTCCCCAATAAAGAACTTGAAGTTTACAGACTCTTCACTGTTCCCTAGAGTCCCCAACACAGGGGCTGGCATCTAGCAAAAATGCTTTCTGACTCACTTAGTGACAGGATGTGACAGCCTGTGGATGTCACAGTAAATAAGGAATTTGGCTGTTTCACAGTGATGTTTTCTCTGATTTCTAAATGAAGACCATGCCAAAGAAGAAAATTGCTGTTCTTTGGAAATGGATTTAAGATATTTTGTCATTCCCAGGCAGTATGGGTGCAAGGTGACTGTCAATTTCAAATGCAAGTTGTCACTCCACAAAATGGCCATCTCTTGCTGCATGACCAGTCTGCAATCTAAAACATCCTCATCAAGGTTAGCACATAAATCAATAGAAAAAGAGGTGAGCATTGCAGGCGGTACTGATGTCAAACAGTCATTCCGTGTGTCTGCCAGAAAGTTGAGCATATTGGTAAAGTACTAAAGACTTCCTTCAAGAAAGTGTAGGGCTCCCTGTTCCTGAATGAAAAATGAGATTAGCATCACAAATCCATCTTGACAACTGAGACAGTTTCCTCTTGACAGGGGCTTGAGATGGGACAGAGTGATGATCACTACCAGGGCCCTTCTTTTGCTGCACATCCAACTTGACTCAGCTTTCCTGGTACCATATTCTGTCTCTTTATCCCCCTAGCAATATATTTTATTTTCACAATGAACATAAGCAAATGCACGCTGTCATGGGAAGATGTGTCTTCTAACTGTACTTGTAGCTCTTCCAGGTACATCTGCTTTCAGAACATATTTACGACAAAGTCTGAATGCCAATTTATTAAGAGAAACCTGGAAAATGGTCTTCATTTTCTGCATCAGTTGATGTTCTGATTTGAACATGCCAGACAAATGTTTGATGCCCTTGGATGGTATATGAGTAAATTCATTGGCACCCACCAACTGTCAAAATGGCCCTAGGACATTGGAAAAGTTCTTATTATTATATAAATTCACATGTACATACATACATATAGGTATATGTACATACATACACACATTCATATATGTATATATGCATATATATATTTAAGACTCATATTGTTGCTAAAATATTTGAACATAATAATTCCTGCATATAAAATATGACATTAAATTTAATTGATTAAATAGAAATCAGTGTGATCTAAAGGTCAATATAATATAAACCAGAAGTATTTAAGCATGTGGTTCTAGAATTTTGTTTAAGATCTTTGCATATACGTGTGTGTTGGGGTGTTTGTGTGTATAATTGTGAGTATTTATGTGATACAACATGTGTGTACATATCAAAGGACAATCTCAGGTGTTCATCCTCATCTTCACCTGGCTATTGGCTTTTGCATAGACCAGTTTAGCTGGTCCATGAACTTGCAGAAATTCTCCTCTCTAACTCCCATGTAGCTATAGGAGTGCTGAGATGACAGGCACAGAGGCTAATCTGTCTGTCTTTATATGGGCTCTAAGAGTTCAAACTCAGGTCTTCATGCTTGTACAGCAAATGCTGTACCCCCTGAGCCACCTGCTTCACTCCAGATGCATAATTCTGCTAATTACCCAAGTACTCATTGTTATTAGTCTTAAGAAAACCTCTGGGTCATGCATTCCTGATAAATGAGAAGCTTATGAACTACTGAGTTCAAAGAAAAGCAACTTTGGACCAGGACTAACAATTCAGAACTAGTTCAGCTTGCCATGCAGTTGACACATTCCCCTCCACCCCTTAAAGTTGGGCACATGTTTGAATGAGCTGGGTTACTACAGTTCCCACTTGCTGGTGTCTCTTCCTGGACCTTTGACACACAAACCATGGCCACATTTAACCAGTCCTGACTGCCTTCCTGACAGAACCTGGGGTTCTGATCATTGGAACTATGTTTATCATACAGTCATCATCATGTTTATGAGGGTTACATTGTGTGAGGTCACAAATCTCCTGGCCAGTGATTACTACCCCTTTCACTTGCATTCTCTTCACTGTCCTGGTTGGGGAAGCTTTCTTGCTAACTTTCCACAGGTTGGTATTGGCTCACAGAGTTTTGGAGGAGTTGGGCAGCCAGCAGGCTGGGAAAGGTGAGGAGAAGTGGTCCTGGGTATTTCTGACCTTCTTCCAAGGCCCACTCTGTAATCCCTTCCTTACTATTTCCCCTTGTTCCCTGCCCCAACTTTAACCTCAAATTCCTGCCTGACAGCCTATTTCTGGTGGAAGCTTTGTCCTCTCATGGCCCCAGTTCTCAAGATATACCTCTACTTCTGTGTTACTGCATAACCTTCTCTAGGCTTTGCTAAGATATTTCTTTCTTTTTCTTGTACTTGTAAACTGCTTTGCTCTGCTACTAGTCCCTGATGCCTCCACATGTCTTGCTTCCTTTAAATCCATCATCATTGCTATAGGTGATCCTATCATCAACCTCTATAATTAAAGCATCTGAGGTCATTCTCTCCTATCTTGGCCCTAGGAATAACATACTAATTTGCCAACTATAGCATTCATCAAATGTGAAGGAAGATATATTTAATATTTAATTATACAGCACACTGAAATGCTATTATTGTCATTTTTCTAGCATATGATGCAAAATTTTATTTGTAAGAGAAACAAATATAGATAATACAATGGACAATAGCAGTGTGGTTTTGGGTTCTGTACCAGCCTAAGTCTACATGCAAAGGTGGAAGCTATATTTATTTACTTGTCAATCAAAGAGGCATCTGAATACCTGGGTTCCACCTCTTCATTCTGGAAATAAATAAATGACTTATGTTTCTTAAATGTGAAGCAGAGACTGACAAAGTCCTCTCAGGCTAGTACTAAGGTGAAACAAATGTCAAACTGTGTGTATTCTGATGTTTATGCACTTGTTCTCTCTCTCTCTCTCTCTCTCTCTCTCTCTTTCTCTCTCTCTCTCTCTCTCTCTCTTTTACACACACACACACACATACACACACACACACGTTTTTTTCTTCTTCTGCCCTAAGGTATTCACTGCTAGTCTTTGCTAATCTCTAGGATGCCTCCATACAGACAAGATAGGAATATATTTATATAAACACACACATATACAATAGAGATAATCTGAGCTATAAATATTGTGAATGGTGCTGCATAGGTTAGCTAGAAGCTGCACACTGCATAAATACATGTATCTAAAAAGAAATAAGGCAAGCCAGAGATGAGCCTATTTTCAGACTCTTGTTGTGAGGGTTGGTCTTATAGAAAATAAGCACCTGTGTAAAAATCTAATATTTGCCAGGCACCACAGAAATAAGTGCAGCTTAATTTGGAAACAAACAAGTTATACAAGAGAAAAGGAATTCACTGGTGTTTAAGTAGGTGACCAGACAGAAGAAATTTCTAAGTCAAGGCAAACTTCTGCCCTTGAGTAAAGGTAAATTAACTTGCTGATAGTATAATGGCCATGAAGCCCACCCAACCTTCTTTCTTTTTTCCACCTTTCCTTCCTTTCTTCCTTTATCTTCCTTCTTTCTTTCTTCCTTCTTTCCTTCCTTCCTTCTTTCTTTCCTTCCTTCCTCCTTCCTTCCTTCCTTTCTTCCTCTTTTCTTCTTTCCATCCTTTCTTCTATCCTTCTGTCTGTTTTTCCTTCCTTCAATCCTTCCTTACTGTCCTTCCTTCCTTCTGCCCTTCCTTCCTTCTGTCCTTCCTTCCTTTTTTTCCCTTCCTTTCTTCCTTTACTGTTTACTTCCTTCCTTCTACTTTTCCTTCTTTCCTTCCTTTCTTCTTTATTTCTTTCCTTGCTTCCTTCCTTCCTTTTTTCTTCATTCTCTCTCTTTCTTCTCTCTTTCTGTTTCTCATTCATATTAAACTTTATGGAAGATGTCTATGATAATTGAAGGATGTTTGAAAAACTGCTCCCAATAAACCAGTAGCATCATCATTTATAATACCAAGATAAACTACATCCCATTGGAGGGATTTTTGAACCACTACGGATATGGGGGTCTTGGGGAGAATGAGCAAAGGATGAATTGTCTTGCTCCCATTAATCCATCCAGGCTTTCATTCTCCCTTATTTAAGACCATGCAGTTTATTGTACTATCCTCTGCCATTGCTTCTTAGAACTGACAATTCCTGTTCCATCCCTCTTGGGATGAGGTATAGTTTGAATTATGAATGAATTAATATCACTATGACAAAGGCTTTAAATGTGGGCTTGCTGTTTGTACTCTTACAATGATGAAAAAAATAAGAAGACTTTCACCAGATGCTGGTAACTATATCTAGGAAAACCCAGCCTACAGAAACAAGAGCCAATAAATTCAAACTGCTCATTCTCAGGTATTATTTTGTGGTAGTACAAAACAGGTTAGAACAGGCAGGAAATACAATATTTCTAAATGAGTCTTTACTGCCACCGTGTCGCCACGGCTCTTCTGATCTCTACTGCCTGTGTCACTGTGCTCACATCGGCTGAGGGAATTTTCCTTAAATTCTTGCTTTCTCATTCTTGCTTCTCGCTCTTGCTCCCTTTTCATCTCTAGAGTACCTTTTAAGTAATTATTTGGGCAGGAGAGATGGCTCAGCAGTTAAAGGCACTTGCTTGCAAAGCATAACAGCCCAGGTTCAATTCCCCAGTACCCACATAAACCCAGATAAACAATGTGACATATGCATGTGGAGTTTCTTTTTAGTGACAATTCACCCTGGTGAGCCCATATTCATCCTCTCTCTCTCTCTCTCTCTCTCTCTCTCTCCCTCTCTCTCTCTCCTTCTCTCTTTCTTTAATGAATGAACAAATTATATAATTTAAAGTAATTATCACTACCAACCTTGGTGTTGATAGATCAAACTTTAGATGTCTACATGGCTCACATGAAAAGAAGCCAACAGTAGACCTAGACACCTCTGCCCCCTTGTTCCATGCCAGGAACTCAGACTCTTTGAATTTTTTTTTTTTCATAGACTTTTCTCAAGTCATTTAAGTGGATTCAAATAACTGTATATACTTATATAATATAAAATTAACTCCTTAATCAAAACATGGAACATTTGGGAGTAGCTAGAGACATATGTCATTTGAGCAATGATTCAAACCACAAACTACCTTCATGAAAGTTAATGGTACCAGGAAATAGACCATAATGCTTGCTTTTAGTATAACAAGGTGAAAAGTCTTTATCTTCAAAGGGAGAAAGGGAAGAGATAACAGGTACTCTTCCCCCATCTCCAAGCCCCTCTATGTGGAGAGTTAGGGAATGAACACAAAAGAAATTAAGCCCAGGCCTGAGACTTGAAAACCAGTACTAGGTACTTCATGGGAAAACCTATTGTTAGGCCAAAGCCCATTGATCCCCCTTGCCAGACCAATACTCAGGACTGAGGGCTGAAACTGCAGTAAAGTGGGAAGCTGACTGTCAACTGCACTGGCCCTCTCCCAGGGGCCAAAGCAGAGATCAAGAGTACCCCTGCTGGGAAGGAGGGCATGAATGCTAGCACAGGGCTTGGAGACCAGGGCAAAGCCTATGGTGGTGAGATCCAACACAAAATAGAAACTGAAGGCCCCATACCTAGGACAGAGCTCACAGGTAGAGTCACTCTAAGTGTTGACTTGTGTACCTCGAGAAAGTCCTGAGATTCAGCACTCATGACTTTCAACTTTGGAGTAGACCTGCAGCACACACATCCACTTCCCAAGACTGTTTGTCTCACAATGGGTAAAAGGCTGAGGTGGGACCAAGCTTAGCAACAATCTTGGGCATCACAGGACTGTTCTCACTTCCTATCATTTAGCAACAGACAGCACAGCTATCTCCAAGCCAGTGTTTATAGATGGCCTGGAAGTGTCCTGGTACCAGGCGGAACCTCAGTACCCCTTGCTCCTTGGGTTATGGTCTGCAAAATCCCAGTAGTTTATAATCTGCTAGAACAGTTTTTTCTTCAGAGCATGTCTTTCTACCAAAAAAAAATAAATAAATAATTTAAAAAAAATAGCATGCCAAGGTATATTTGAAAATCATTCCTTCTTTTTCCAGATGAAAGGATTTTTAAATATGTATTATCTTTCTACCATGAAAACCTAATCTAGGTAAGAGAGATGCCTCAATGTTTCAAGGTGCTTACTTGTGAAGCCTGATGGCCTGGGTTTGATTCTAGCCACTTGGGTTTGATTCTGCCCATGTAAATCTGGAATTCCTTTACAGTGGCAGGAGGCCCTGCGACATACCCATTCTCTCTCTTGTCAAAAAAAATAAATTTATATATATATATATATATATATATATATATATATATATATATATATAGAAACCTGGATTATCTCTTGGAAGTAGAAGTCATAAAATGTGGGAACCTCTGATATGTGGTTTCTTTTCAAGTGATTGTTCAGGCAAGGTCACTATGAGCTTCCAGAGATCCCTTGGTTATTAAGCAGGTTTTTGCTGCCTTAGGCCTACTTCTCACAGGAGTTTCAGCTAGAAGATGAGGCTCTCCTCATCTGTCTGCTGTCTGTGCCTTGGAGGACAGCATTGTGTCTTATGACTTCTCTGAGAGGAATTACATCTCCCCCCCCCCCAGGAAGTATGTTCAGCTCTTCACTTGCTAGATCGGGGGTCCTTCCCCACTCCTATATTGTAACTCGACTTTCACCTGCTCTGTTCTCTCCAAGGGAGATGACAGGAAAAATGACCAAAGCCAAGCTCTGGCTATGATTTCTATACCCTCCTAGGCCTTATTTCCTTTGAGCTGTAGCCCAAAATTAAGTGCTGTTTGCTTTTAAAAAGAAAACTAAGGGGTTGTAGAGATGGCTTAGCAGTTAAACACTTGCCTGTGAAGCCTAAGGACCCCGGTTTGAGGCTCGATTCCCCAGGACCTGCATATGCCAGATGCACAAAGTGGCTCATGCATGTGGAGTTTGTTTGCAGTGGCTGGAAGCCCTGGTGCACCCAATCTCTCCCTCTCTCTATCTGCCTCTTTCTCTATCTGTATGTCTGTTGCTCTCAAATAAATAAATAAAAATAAACAAAAAAATTAAAAAAAGAAAATTGCTAGGTGTTCACAAGTGATATAGTGTGTACATGTCTATCTTGTTTTTCCCTGAAGAGGACCTTTCCTTTGCACAAAAGTTCCGACTTGCCAAAGACATCATCAAAGTAAGACTTCAACATTTATGCTGAAATGGATAGTTATTCCACTAGAAGCATGTCCTAAACTTCTTTTCATGCCCTAGCAGGTTTTTACGGCACATTACAACTTCATGCTATCTTGTGTCTGCTTACTACAGCCCGTCAGAGAACAAATTGATTTTTGATGGGAAATAAGCCCTTCTAAGATTTCATTATTCTACCACAAATTTAGTGTATGGCTCATGGTTTGTGAAATGCTGTCATCCATTATTAAGATTAACAGTAATAAGCACTATGGGAAATTTGCATCTTAAAATGCAGTTTTTTCTCCTTCAAATTCTGTGGCTTATTTGGTCTCTTCATTCTTCTGTCATTCCTCAAACACTGCCTATCCCCTAAGTGCCTCACTGTGGTTAAGAGAATGAGCCAGGTTCTGTCTGTTTGAGAGTGATAGTACATGCATCATGTCCAATTACACCTCTCTGGACATTTTCAGAAGCAGAATCTTATGTCTGGGCAAAACTCAGAAATCCAAAAACCTGCCAAAAATGTGTGTTAAGTAGAATAAGAAAAAGCATATGTATCAGACATACAGTTACTCTACCTTCATTTCAGATGAGCTAAGGAACTATATAGGGCTGAGTAGATTGCTCAGTGGTTAAAGGTACTTGCTTATAAAGTATGCTGGTCTGGGTTCAATTTACAGTACCCACATAAAACCAGGTGCACAAAGTGGCCATGCATCTGGAGTTTGTGGGAGGAAGGGGCCATAGAATATCCAGTCTCTCTCTTTCTCAAATAAGTAAATAAATTATTATTTAAAAAATAATTGCTGGGTGTGGTGGTATACACCTTTAATCCCAGCCCTTGGAGGCAGAGGTAGGAGTCCAGCCTGAGATGACATAGTGAATTCCAAGTTAGCCTAGTCTAGAATAAGACCCTGCCTCAAAAAGCAAAACACACACACACACACACACACACACACACACACAAGAATTATACATATGATGATACATTACATAATCTCTAGAAGAACAATTAGGTCCAATTAACAAACACTTTGGGGGAGTTGGTAGTTCAGATTCTATATGCATGTATATATTGTGGTAGAGATTTCAGTCTAAATAATCCCCTTACCCCTCTTGTGCTGAGCAGTGTTTTGCAAACACCTCAGATTTTCAACTAAATAGAATGTAAACAATCATAACTTTGCTCCTGTCATGACCCTGTACACCCACGCCACTTGTCCTGCCCTGAGTCAGCCAAACATCTTACAAGACAGGCCAAGCCATGGGTAATCTACTGCCACCTCTGAGATGTTAATTGATTTGCTTCTGTGGGCCATTTACCCTTTCCTGCCCAAGCCCCTGATTATATAGCCCAGAAGTTTAGCTCACCAGTAGCGTAAAGAATTCAAAATGAGCCAGGAATAGCGGTACATGCTTTTAATCCCAGCACTGGGGGGTGGGGGGCATCACTGTGAGTTCTAGGCCACCCTGAGACTACATAGTGATTTCCAGGTCAGCCTGGGCTACAGTGAGACCATACCTCAGGAAACCAAAATAAATAAATTAAAGAATAAATAGAATTCAACATGATATGAAACAACCTACCATACTGTTTATAAAACCTCTGAGCTGTGAGATCTCAGCACTCAGGTTTTAAAAGTTACTCCCTGAGTCCATGTTGATATGAGTAAATGTCCTGGTTCTCCAGTCTGTCTCTGGCACAGGCTCAGTGTAACTCAGTGTCCCCTAAAATATATTTTCTTCGGAGGCATGAGGATGTTTTGTTAAAATCTGCTTATTTCTGCCACTTCTTCTTACTCAAGAAATATAACTTCTAGCATCAGGAAGGGATTTTGAAGAAAGAAACAAATGGGAAACACAAACCTTCTTCCAACTCTATAAGAAGCAGCACAACTTGGAAGCTAAGCACATCCTTAAGAAAATAAAACGGATATACAGAAAGGAGGCACAAAGGAAGACCCAGGAAAGAAAATCTGACCTGTGTGATTTTATTCTTCACAACCATGTCTGCTGCTGCATATTAGAGGCCAGAACACCGAGGAATAGAGACTCATATTTCTCACACAGATATCAGGTTTCTGTGGTATTTTTCAGAGTCTGGTATGTCTGACTTGGAAGCTTCTTTCATTTTCCTTACCCTGGGGTTACTTTTGAGCCAGTACCTATCCTTCTTTTAATCCTTGAGTTGGCATAAAGAATTAGTATCTGTTGTAGTTTACTCTGAACAACAAGTAGATAAAGCTACATTTTGAGGATGACAGAGATGCAGAGAGGAATTGACAGCATCCTTGTGCTTTTCACTATAAGTTGTTGATAGTCATGTTTTTTTTTTTTTCTGCACTGAAAACAACTTTAAAAAATTCAGTGGTTGGAAGCAAATAGTATTTATTTTCTTCAGGAGTCTATGGGTTGGCTGTGATTTAACTGACTGGGGTCAGATCCAGCCTGGCCAAGATGAAATCCAGGCTTCAATCAGGCTTCAGGTCTGCTCCACCTGGTTTACTTTAGGTGCTATTCTAAAAGGACAGTCAATGCCTAGGGTATTGTGTTACCATGCTATAAGAGTTCTCAAGTCTTACATATGCTCACACTCTGGTGGCCAAAGCCTATTGAATGGGCAAACTCAACATCAGTGGTGAAGGAAAAGGGGAAAAAATGTGTTCCATCTGGAGGAAAAGCTTTGCAAAGTCAGATAGCAAAGATAAGTGGGAAAGTAGGAATGATTATCCATCCAGTACCCTTGGAAACCAACCTATGCAGTGCAGATGTAGCAGTCTAGTGGCATTACTGCTCAAGTCAAACAATACTGGTTCCTTTGATTCAAAACAGACACATTAGGAAATCCCTACTTTATCTCTTTCAGAATGCCTTTGGAAACTCTTTTCACAATGGTAGTCTGCAGCAGATTATAATTTTTTCACAAAAATTTATTGGAATCACAAATAAACATAAACAAACATGTAATTATTATTTACTTTTAAATATTTATTTATTTGAGGGGGGGGGCAGACAGAGAGAGAGAGTGAGTAAGGGCATGCCAAGGCCTCCTGCCACTGCAAACAAATGTCAGATGCATGTGCCACTTTGTGTATCTGGCTTTATATGGATACTAGGGAATCAAACCCAGACTATTAGACTTTGCAGGCAGGTAGCTTTAACTGCTGAGCCATTTCTCCAGCCTTAGCATGTTAGTTTTAATCACAATCTTGATCTCTAAAGGTCTCATTTTAATATCTCACTTTTTATCCAAGGAGTTGGAAGAAGTCTTGCCAACTAGCCCAAACTTTTTAAAAGCAAGTTACATCTACTATCAACAATGTAACACAGACCTCATAACATAAACTGGTAGAACCAAGGTTTTTCTATAGATGCAAACTTGAAGGAAAAAGACATATTTTCCCTGCCTTGTAGTCTCCTCAGGGATGTAGAGACTTTCAGAACAATTCTGGAATTCTGATCTAAATTTACAAACTCAGACCTTCAGGAAACTTGACTAGTCCCCCCGCATGCTGGGATTGAAGAGGGAATTTTGATAATCAGAGGACCTGTGTACTGCCTCACTTTCTGTCATCCTGAAATGCTCAGGTGCATACTGATGGAACACATGCAGTGCTCAGCATGACTCCTTCCAGAGCACCTTGCTATTGTCTATGCACAAAAGCTTATTAGAACAGAAGTAGTTTGTACATCTAGAAGTCAGTGACAAGCAACACTGAGGACATTTATGCTGGCATGTCTCTGAAAGTGGGCTTGAACTCTTCCCCTGCTTGGGGACCTAGATCCCTAAGAGCCAATTTTTGGAACCGATGCCTTAATTCTTCCCATGCCATATTTGTAGATCATAATAAAGTCATTTGCATGACATGTCAACAGTCCCCAGAGAGATCCACCTTCCTTGTTAAAGCTAATGTCATGTCAAGGGCTTCAGGTGACAGAATCACTGAAAGGTGCTGAGGAGGGCTGCAGGAAGCTGGGGTAGGTGTTTTGCATGTCCTCACATATGACTTGGCATCTTAGGAAATACTGGTTTTGCTTTGATACCTAAGGTAAAAAAGTAAGCGAGAGAGAAGGCACTCTGCCTCCTCTAGCACATTCCAGTATGGCAACAAAAGAAATAGTACCAACATCATTTTGGCACATAGGGCCAAATAAGGAAGATTCTCTCTGCCAAAGTGAAGAATTTGGATCTGTGTCATAAGTGTAGAGGAAGCCTGTAGGGAGCCACAACTTGGGCGTGAAATGGTATTAAGTTGGGAAGAGTTGTTACCAGGAATAAACCATTGAATCTCACAATTCAAGAGGCATAAATGGAATTTTCATCTCCCAGTCGAGCCCAATATGTCTTTTCTACTCACATGTGATAGCTTTAGTGAACTCCCTTGATTACTCCTAGAGGAAAACGATGTGCTTTCAAAATAGAATTTTTAAGAAATACCATTCCAGGAAGTCTGAGATCCTTCATATCCTTCCTCAGGAGACTTGTGCAGGAGTAGTAGGAACAGCTTGCATAGAAAAGAATTTGTTTCACGAGCCATTTCTCCAGTCATTATTATAATTCCTTGGGCAAAAGATGGTTTTAAAAATACCCTGAGAAATAGAGATGGGAGCTCATAAGTTTAAACAGCTTTTGCAACGATTATGACCTCATGTCCCATCAAAATGTGTGTCATTCATACCTGCTTGAAGAGCACAGGAGAAAAGGAAAAAAAAAAAAATGTCAGGTTTGACAATGCTTTGAATGGATAAGAGCAAAAGGAACTCAAGTCTGAGTGTGAATATTATGGGATTTATAGTATATCCTTTGCTTTTGGCATAAAACATCAAATGAAATGAAATAATGGGTCTGAAGAGGTTAAGAGGACAAGAAGTACAAAACTTCCCTTTTTTTGGGGGGGGGGTTCAAGGTAGGGTCTCACTGTAGCTCAGGCTGACGTGGAATTCACTATGTAGTCTCAGGGTGGCCTTCAACTCATGGCAATCCTCTTACCCCTGCCTCCTGCATGCTGAGATTAAAGCTGTGCACCACCATGCCCAGCTTCCCTTTATTTTTTATACTACAACTGATTGTAAAGTTCCAACTGGGCAAATCAGCACTAAGTTGAATAAATAAGGAAAGTGACGGGTAAGGAGGACCAGGGCAACGTATGTGGTGGTATGTTCCAGATGTTCTATTCAGAGTCAATTGGCACCATGTTACTGTTCTAATTGTGTCCAGAGGTGTCACCTACATATTCAATAGTGACTGTTCTATCAGAATTGCTAGACTTCTGCAAACCATGACATGATAGAAGGGACTCTGCAAGGGAGACATTACATCGTAGAATGTGTGCTATCACCTGAGAAAGAGGGCAGCCCATGGTTTCCCTGTCTCTACTGGATGTGGCCGTCTAATCACAAGCCAACTTACATTCCATCTTCTTTCTTATAATTTCCACTGGGCTATTATAAATATTTATTAAGATCACATATGCAAATACTAAGCTTAGTGCCTTGCATGTAATACTTATTTAATAAATGATAACAAAAACAGTAGCAACAAATATTGCTATTATTTTTTTGATTGCTGCCTAGCAGGCCAGATTTTCAAGCCAATGTGGTGTCATCTTTTAGAATTTCTAGACTCCTCAAAGTAAAACATTATTGTACTTTCCTGCTGAAGCCAGTTGGTTTCTCAACTGTTGTTTTTCCCCCACTTTTGTTAGCTAAGTTATAGAAAATTTCCCTACAGTAAGTGCCAAAGAAAAGATGGCAGAAAGTGTATTACCAAGATAAGACCTCAACTTCTTATGTTCATAAATTTATTTTAATTACTTTCCCCTAAAAGCAGACTTATAGGAAGGAGTGTACATCCATGTGCTCAATGTGGGACATGATTCCAGAAGGGGGTTCTGAGAAAGAGTAAAACAAAAAAGAAATGTAATATTGAATACAAGCAAGGATTTGCCACCATGGACTAGATATGGTGGCTTACCTGTGATCTCAGCACTCACAAGATTGAGCCAAACACATTTCCATGTACTTGAGGCCTGTCGGAGTGATATAGTGAGTTGCAGGCCAAGTCTGGACTACAGAGTAAGACCATCTCAAGAAAGGTAAATGAAATAAAGAAGGAAGGAAAGAATGAAATGAAAAAAATCAAGGAAAGAATGAACTGAAAGAAGATAGAAAGAAGGAACAAAGGAAAAGGAAAGAAAGAAAGAAGGAAACGAAAAGAATTAGCTACTATGGCTTTTTGATAGCACAATACTGTAGAATAACTTTGGGAATCAGTAAAGAGTCCATACTACTTCACCTGCTGGGGAAATACCCAGTAAGTTTGCTCTGTGTGTGGCCTGGTGAGCTCTGGCTGGCAGAAGCCCTCAGGTAAAAGATTTTGATAGGCTAAATCCATTGTTCAGGAGTGGGTCTGTGGCAAAAGGATAGATGTGAAGTCTTGTCAGCATCTGCTATAACTCTTCAGTTTATTAACATGGTGCATTATGTCTATATGCCCACACCACAAAGCCTTGTCCTAAGCAGTAGCTAAAACCACTCTTAGTAACAGGTTAGATACCTCACACTTGTCTCTGGTGGTATTTTGCACTCTCAGGAGAGAAGCTGATGACACCTTCTTTAGCATTCTGCTGTCATGCCCACCATAGTCACAGGACCAGGGTCACTCTTATTACTCCACCTGTTTTATCTTTTGTGAAACTCGGTCTTCTTTGGAATTGTCTGAGTGGCCGCTCTAGCAATTGCTTAACGGTAAGGCTTCTTCAGCTCATTTCTTTCAAGTAATTTGATTCCATCTGCTATCAGAATTTTCTTCTCCAGGCTGGAAGGAGGCCTTGGGGAGGGATTCACAAAAGCAACTCAAATGTGTATATATATATATATATATATATATATATATATATATATATATATATATATATATGATAGTCTTATTAACCTGTATGTCCACACCTCCTTCATGTATATCCCTTAGACTCTCCTCTCCCACCTAGGGAAAGTAAGTAAGTGTGTGTGTGTGTGTGTGTATGTGTGTGTGTGTGAGAGAGAGAGAGAGACAGAGACAGAGAGAGACAGAGACAGAGACAGAGAGAGGACATAGTGAATAATGAAACAAGAGAGATTACAATTTTATTCCATTTCACCTGAGCTCAAATTTATTCATTTCATGCCACTTTGTTTTCTGCCACAGAACTTTTGTGCTAAGATGGGAAAATGCTGTAGTTACAGTCTTTAAAAAAATATGTGAAGTAGAATTTTTTATATCAATAGTCAGTAGTATTCAACTGATGTCAGCATTCCCATCTGCCCAGTGATTTAGCAGCCTTCCCCCTCATTTAGACAGCCAGATGCTAAAATTTCCACGTTTAGTTGCTAAATAATATTTGAGTTTGTGTGTGGTAAATAACACCACCATGTTTCCTTCCTAGTGTCTTAGCAGGGAAAGAGAATTCAAATTTGAATGTGAATTTAATGTTCAGAGGTAAAATAAATTTAGCTTTTGTTAAGTATAACTTCTAACTTCAGGAATATTTTAGCCATTCAGCAACAATGTCATGCATATGGTTATCTGCATGAGAGAGCTGCATGTTAGACAACTAATTTTTATATAATCAATATATACATTATAAAAAATATGTTTATGTATGATTAATACATAATATATTACATATTCTTTGCTAATACTTTAACAAAGTGTCCCACTGGGAAGGATGGGGTTATTATCTAAACCCTGCTAGGTAAAAATCACTACAAAAATTTTCCTCTCTTTATTCTCAATGAATTCAGTGCATGAACAAGAATTTTCAGATTTGTGATTTGCTGTGTAGACCAGCCTAAAGGTTTGCATCATATAAGTACTCAAAAGGCACCCACAGTATAAACAATGGCAGTTCTGTTTCCAGGTCTAGAGAGAGGTTGGGGATGAATGTTTCAGGGGAACATTTGCAATTTATTTCAAGACAAATTTGTTTTTCAAAAAGTATTTATTTTGCCAGGCGTGGTGGCACATGCCTTTAATCAGGAGGCAAAGGTAGGAGGATTCAGTGAATTCAAGGCCACCCTGAGACTACATAATGGATTTCAGGTAAGCCTTGTTTACAGTGAGAGTGAGACCCTACCTCAAAAAATTTATATATATATATATATATATATATATATATATATATATATGTATAGTTTCTGAGATAGACACAGAGAGAGAGAGAGAGAGAGAGAGAGAGAATTTATATGGGTATGCCAAGGCCTCCTAACACTGCAAATAAACTCCAGACTCATGCTCTACTTTGTACACCTGGCTTTACTGGGAAATTGAACCTGGGTTGTATGACTGTCAGGCTTGGCAAGCAAGCAATCACCTTTAACTGCTGATCTACCTCTCCAGGTGGACAAATTTGATTTTTACATTACAATCTACAGAAAAATGGTAAAGATATTGAGGAATTACCAATAATACTAAAAAAAAAATACTTTTAGACTAGATATTAAAATTTCTATAGTAAAGTCAAAACCAGATTCATTGTAACTGTGTTAAAAATATTTTGAGATTATTTTTCTTTTAATAATTCAAATCAGTAGTTCAGAGGTATGGTAGAACTATCAATGAGTTTTGCTCTATCTTTCTATAGTGATATTTGATGAATGGTAATATCAAATTAACACCTGATTTGAAGGTAAATATCCATCTAGTGAGCTTCTTGTGGTACTACAGATGAAAGTCAGGCAAGCTCAATTTTCTTTTTTACTTTTTCTCTCTCTTAGTTAAAGTGTTTTAAAATTCTCATGACAATTTGTCCTTTCTTTTCTTGACAATGTGATTGACTGCTTTGCACTGAGATGACTAACAAATCACCAAATGTGTCTAAGGTTCAAGTTATAAAAAGTATTGAATGGATATCTTTAATAGTTTTAAATGTGGTCAAGAAAATATAATTAGAAAGCATATCTGTGAGACAAAATTTTCTATGTAGCTCTGCCGGGCTCCTCCCCTGCAGGTAGTGCTGAGAGGCCCACTGGTTCCTCCCAAGGGGTTGAGGAAGAAGGGATGAGCGTTGGATGACTCAGAGCCTCTCCTAGTCACCAGAGAAAAACCACACTGAGTCAGGAGTCTTGTCAAAGCAGGAACTCACTTTATTGTTACAAGCAGTTGCCTATATAATGTTGAGAACGAAGTCAGGGATTCTAGGATGGGGGGGGGGGCAGGGAGGTAAGGGCCAATAGTAAACCGCGACTATTGAAATGATCATTCCAACTCCTGCACGGAAGTAGCAGGCAAGAAGCCATTAGGCATCTTGCTGAGTCCTAGCTGACCAGAGACAGGTCGCCAAACTTCAGCTAGGCTCAGGAAGTTCCACTAGGCCTCACTCCTGGACCTCTCAAGGCCCAACATAGCTCAAGTTTGGCATGAATTTGTTATGTAGTTTGAGCCGGCCTCCAACTTATGATACTGTTGCTTTAGCCACCCAAGTATTGGGATTACAGATAATGTATATCTGTGTCTGGTAATAAGTCTATTATTTAAAGCATCCATGTAGTTGTGGGAGTATCAGATCTGCCTTGCAAAGCTGCTTGGCTCAATTTACTGGAGAGGAGCTAACATGCAGAGCAGTAGTTCCAGTTCTTGGATATTTACTCAGTGGGAACAAGTATTATGTATACCAAAATCTATCTGAGAATACTCTTCACAGCAATATTTGTAATAGCTCTAAACTGGAAAGAGTTTGTCTATACATATCGGAATGGTTTAATATATTGTATTATGTTCATATAATGAAAAGCACATCACAATGAAATAGAATGAGTTATTGCTATATGTAATAACATGGATAAATTATAAATAGGGATGTAGATAGATAAATAGATAGATAGATAGATAGATAGATAGATAGATAGATGATAGATACATAGATAGGTAGACAGATAGTAATCTTGTAGATATGAAATGAATTGTAAAAAGAAATGACATGAGCCTCTGGCAATAGCCAGAATGGCCATTACTTCAAGTTATAGGTAAGGACTCAGTGAAGGCAGCTTTATAGAGTACTGAAAATATTTTACATGTTCTGGGTAGGGGTGTGTGTGTGTGTGTGTGTGTGTGTGTGTGTGTGTGTGTGTAAATATGTGTGTAAAAATATAACATGCATTTTCAATACAAAGGTTAAATACAGAGAAAAAGAACCACTTATCGTATATTGTATATGTCATCCCCTATGTTCACAACAAAATGTAACTTTCATAATCCATCTTCATGAGAAGAGAACCAAACTTTCAAAATGTTAGCAGAATCACAGATTCTGTGCACACTTGGGTATACACACTCTTAACTCCCTCCATGCCTGTCCCTAAATTATTAATGGCTTGTTCAGCCTTATTGACCCTCCTACTTGGAGGAGATTTTCTATATCATCTAATTCAGTGATTCTTTTGAAGCCTGGTTGCAGCTTTCCCTCTGGGTAACCATTCTGCTTTTGTGAACAAAAGACCCCTGGTGACTAGAACACACTGACTCCCTGGGACAGGTCTCACTGCCACTGCAAGCCCCTGCCCAGGCTAAAATCTGTCCTTGTGTATTATTTGCAACCCTTAGGGATTTCACAGTTAAGAGGACAAAGAATGTCCTGTTATTGTTTATCCTGAATACCATGCTTTTTCTTGTAATGTATGTGCCCAGTGAAAATAGACAACTTTTGAAAGATATTTTTCCTTGATATTTCTCTTACCTTTTCATCTATCACATAATATCTGCCAACCTGGAGCAATGTTTTCTTACATGTATCTTCTCAGTGATTTTTCCTTCTGGATGAAAAAGATGTTGTGATCTAACAATTACTTTGTGTTTTCTCATGTGCTTTACCCTCTGCATGTTCTAAGGATTAACTCCCTGTGGTCCTTATGTTCAGCTTTTTCCTGACGTCAATACCAAGATCTATAAGTCTGCAATCCATTTATTCACTCAGCATCTATTTATTGACCATCTTCTATGCACCAGTAATGTGCTATATATCCAATAATAAGCCAAAACAAATGTGTTATCTATCTCCTTAGGGTGTTAACTCTGTTATGATTATTAAGCATGTGTTTACAGAAACAAATGTAGGATTGCATAAACTGAGTCTATGAGGGAAAGGTAAGTGACACTGTAAAACCATTAATAGGGAGTCATCAGTGTCAGAGAAATCTTCCCTGGAGAAGTGATAACTGAGATTAAAAAAAAAAATATGAACATAAGCTGGGGAAAGAATAAGGAAATGTTATTTCAGGAAAAGGAAATTGCCATGTGAAGTCAGAAAGATATTTCCAGGCTGTAAACAAATTTATGAAAATGCAAACAGACACAAAATTTATTCAGTACATTGCAAGGGGTATGTAGGTGATTCCTATAGTTCACAGGGCTGAAAAAAAATAGTTCTAAGGAAAATTGTTGATCTTCTCTTGTGAGTCACATGTTTGATGCTCATCTTAGGACAGGTAGGTGAACATCTTACTATCTTGTTGAGATGTAAATTTTATAGCATAATTGATTGTTCTCAAGACTGGTGCAATGGGTCATGGGAGTCATGCTCTGTGTTATACATCATAAGTCACTAGGGTTTGGGCTCCAAGTAGTCAAGGCCTGATTGTTAAAGTATGGAATTTTAGCTCTTTTTCTTGGCCATTTGCCTCTACATTTCTCTCTGGTTGTTCATCGAAGCCAAGTCATTGGCAAGAGATGAAGACCTGTCTCTTAGAAACTGCCTCAGAACTTAGTAAAGGCATTAAGTTGGACCTGGCTGGTGTTGCCAATCTGTCATTGGGTGATAGGGTCATAAAAGGCATGGATGGCATTTTGGAGAGGAGAGGGTAAGTGGCTGTTTCAAGAGGTTAAATGCCCATTTATAACACCATTTGAAGATAAACACATCCTTGGCCATAGAAGATAGGCATTGATGTGGCTGGTAATAGCTGATATCCTTGAGGTAATACCATCTGGAGTTTATTGGTTTGTAATCTGGATGATATCAGTCATGTTGGAAGATTAAGTGAGCAAGGGCCATGAGCATAATGCAGAATTTTAAATAGCAAGAAAAGGACTATGGGAGCCAATAGTTGGAATCCACCTGTACAAGTTACCTAAGAGTTTTCCCAGTTAAAATAAAATTCTGTACTAAACTTTGGAATTTATATTTTGAATAGTCACTGAAGGAAGTAGGAACTGAAAACAGAGGGTTCCATAAGAATTGACTTCACAGGGGAGAGGACAGGGAGAGGGCTAACAGTGGTACCAACATGTGCTGTTTACACACTGAGTGTGTACATAACTAATAAAGAAGAAAAAAACTTTAAAAAAAAGAATTTGACAAGAGGAATAGGAGAGACCAAAGATGTATGGTCAAACCTGTCTAAACAGTTATTTGGAAAAAGCATGGCAGTGAGAAGAAAGAACAGAGTGGCAGACTTGGCATCCAAGGCATATTTTGCCCATTAGGCAAGAGAGATAAAAGACAAGAACCTAATGTGGCATGAGGGTAGAAAATTTGAATTATTATATTTTATCAGAAGCCTCTACAAAGCAGGAAAGACTCTAAGTAAGAGACAATTGGTGTGCATCTATTACCCAGAGATGCCCTGGTTTTCAATCATCCCAAAGTTAGGAGCTATGTATCAAGTGCCCATTGATTTACTTACCTGGTATTAGATATTGTTGTGGTTTCTTTTGATAAGAATGTGTGTGTCCTCAATTGTTTTATTGTCACAATATGAATCTCTTATATCTCACCTTGAGTGCTTTTAGGAAAAGAGGGTTTTATGATTGGACAGATGAACTGATACAATAGTAATTTCCTAGAGTTTGCTAGTTGTTGGAGTACTTAGTAATACGTGCTGAGATCCCTTTTAAGTAGACTGATACAGGTCACCTGAATTAACTGTCTTTGTAGGGTTTTAGAAATACTAAGACTCCTGGCTGAAGCAGGTTAGGGTAATAATGCTGGTCAGGAGCTGAGAAAATGTCATTTTGTAATTTTACTAATTACTTTATTTTGGGGTGTTTAAGGCCATGTAGATGGCCAAGATATACCTTTTTTCCTTTAACTGTTTAGGCCAGGTGAGACTTCTTAGGGATTGCTATTAGATACTTAGGAGGTGCATGCATTAGTCCTTCAGTTTTTCTTTGGCACATTGTACCATTTGCAGTAATGGGTCGGGGCTTTGCTGCTAATGTGGCTTCCCTTGGAGACATATGGGTCATTGTCCTCTAATGAATTCTCTCTCTATAGAATGTACATGGGCTAAATATAATCTCTGGAGTCCCCTTATCCTTGATCTAGCTGATCAAAAAAGGACAGGTGACTCACCAAAGTTTTAGAGCAGATTTTAGAAAGGTCCCAGCAGCCTCTGGTTCTGAGCTAACCTTGAAGATCAAGCACCATAATATTGGCTGCCCTTTCAACCCTTTCTCTCCTTTGGCTTTGGCCTCCAAATTCTGGTTGTTGAACACTCAAAAGGACAGTTTTAGAAGTCTTTAAGGGAAAGTAATTGATTTTTGCTTTAACTTTTATATAAAATTTTGACCAAGCTTAGACAAAACATATTTTTAAAATATCTTCATGCATGTGTATGTATTGTATATTCACGTGTGTGTGTGTGTGTGTGTGTGTGTGTGTGTGTGTGTGTGTGTGTTAGGTAGCTAGGTAAGTAGATAGATAGACAAATAGATAGATAGATAGATAGATAGATAGATAGATAGATAGATAGATATGTAGGTAGATAGAGGCATGTGTGTACCACAGCATCTACCACAACATGCCAGAAGATGATGTTATGTAGGTCCTTACCTTCCAATTTGTTGGAAACAAGATCTGTCTTCTTGTTCGTTACTGTGAATTCAACAAGCTGGCTTGGTAAGCTTAAGAATTTTCCTGAACCCGTCCCTAATTTAGCAGGCACATTGGGATTGTACACCCACTTATCACTGCCTCCAGCTTTGTGTGGGGCAAAGGACTGGATTTCCAGTTGTCAGGCTTGCACAGCAAGCACTCACCCATCTCCCCAGTCCTTACAAATAGATTTTAAAATAAATCTCATTCTTATCAACACTTAATTTATTAAGTAGTTAAAAGTTTGACAAACTTAAGATAAAATTATGTTGAGATGAATTCTTTGTTATTAAAGCCAGTTCTTATAATTGTTACCAAAAGCAAATCAGTAACTTAATAGAATATTATTGTTTTAAGTTGAGGACTAGACTTTAGTTTAATATCAGTGTATTAAATTTTATGTTAGAGATTTTAACAACCTTTAAACCTCTTATTTTTCTTCTATTTTTAATATCATGAAATAGGGAAAACATAATAAACATATATACCAGCCTATAAAAAGTGTTGAAAATGAATTACATTTATGACTTACTATAACAAACTAAAATTACCTGCTCACACACTGTTAAACTATCTGGCTGTTGTTCACTGCTGGTCTCAGGCAGGCTGTACTATTGCTTGGATTTCTTTGCTATTTTGCATAATTTTTGGTCTCACAGAGTCTGAGAGTTAAACAGACTGTTAGATTTTACCAGGATATGGGCAAATTTTTTTTTAATTAATTAATTTATTTATTTGAGAGTGACAGACACAGAGAGAAAGACAGATAGAGGGAGAGAGAGAGAATGGGCGGCTTCCAGCCTCTGCAAACGAACTCCAGATGCATGTGCCCCCTTGTGCACCTGGCTAACGTGGGACCTGGGGAACCGAGCCTTGAACCGGGGTCCTTAGGCTTCACAGGTAAGCACTTGACTGCTAAGCCATCTCTCCAGCCCATGGGCAAGATTTTAAAATATGCTTTTAATGATGTTGGATAGGAAAACAGGGACATAAAATACACAGAGCATGAAAAATATTTATATTTAACATATAATTGTAGTTTTGGATGCAAAGGGTATTTGTTCTCCTAAAAAACTGATGGTTACTTTTATTCCCATAAAGAACTGAGAATACAGAATATGGCTCGCTCTCTCTCTCTTTCTCTCTCACTCACTCTCTGTGCATAAAAGGATGAGAGAAACAGTGGTTCAGGCTGAACAAGAAATTAGGTGTTCTGTCTAGTGATATCAACCTGAACCCAGAGCCCTTGTAGAGATTACAGCAGAGCAGATTAAGCTGTGTGATGATACCTTGCCATAGAATATAAATGAAGGATCAGTATTCCTGTTGGGGAATTTGTACAAGGTCAGGTCTTATAAAGAAAATAGGCCACTTTTTTTGAAGGATTGGTGATAAAGTGTAGAGTGTAGAAGTTTTTGCCAGAATACCTCTCAGGAGTGGTAGAAGTTTCCAGGCCTGTCAAGATCTACAGATGTGAAATATATATATACCAAAAATATACCCAGTGAATGGCAAGCTTCCTGTTTGTTTACAAGGAACTCAACGTGGGGTGTCTCTGAAAGTAAAGAGTCTCTGACTCATAGAAGTTAAACCCATTTTTATTTTGGAGTCAGCTATGGTGCTGAGGCCACAATATCTAGCATGTGATGCTTGCTTGACCTGGAAGGAAGATTTAGACAATGAATCGGTCTTGTGAAGAATGGAGAGGACTTTCTGTCCTGGAGAAGTAAAATCCTGGTTACCCATATGTTTCTCAAATCAGGAAGTCTAGCCAGGAAGAGAGTAGGAGAGTGTTACAAATGCCAACCACATGTACTCTGTTGCTTCTGGCTCTGGGGAGCCCCCATTGTAAATGTCCAAGATCAGATGTCTGGAGGGAGGGAAATGGTGGCCACAGGTGGTGAGTGCACCAGTGATCAGGAAGTGAGTCTCTTGGAGTGGAGCTGTAGGGGGAATGCACATACATACTATGTACTCTCCCATAATGGGGGACTCAGAAAAGTGGGGTCACTCTCTTTGGTTGCCTGTTTTTCCATTCCCTTTAGAGAATGACGACAAATGTAGAAAAAAAAGAAGAGCAAGGAAGAAAAAGAAGAGGGAGTCCTTACAAACACCAGAAGGAAGAGAGGCCAGGGGAAGTGAGATGTCCCTGTGTCAAATTTAATAAAGGTCCTGACTCAGGCAAAATCAAATATGCAATGATTTCATATTACAAGCTATAGCAGGCCAGTAGAGGACTGCTGATCCCCAGCACTGCAAACTTATCTGTAGTAGTGGCTGTGGGGCATGACCCTATGTGCATACATTAAGGGTTTGCTCCATTCCTGGTCGGGGCAAGGGAGATACTGAATCAGTCACCCCACCAATCCTGTGTCTCACTGGCTTTGTGGTATCCATTCCATTTTTATTTTTATATTTATTTATTTATTTTTCACTTATTTATTTATGGTTTTGTTTTCGAGGTAGGGTCTCACTCTAGTCAAGGCTGATCTGGAATTCACTATGTAGTCTCAGGGCAGCCCCAAACTTTTGGCAGTCCTCCTACCTCTGCTCCCAAGTGCAGGGATTAAAGGTGTTAGCCACTTTGCCTGGCTTCCATTCTATTTTTGTTGTTGTTGTTAGTTTTATGCTCAATGAATATAGTCAATTTGGTACCATTGTTAGCCTCCTTCCTGTCCTCCCCCCTCCATAGGGACCCTTCTTATTTGGGTATATGGGTCGTGTATTGCGGGGTTGGCCATCAGTTATGGGTAGGAGGAAATGTCTCTGTGTATCATGGCCCAATGTGTGGCTCTAAAATTCTACTTTTAATGGCAGGAGGTGTAGTGGGAAAATAATTATTTGCCATAATTCCATTAAGCCCCCAGTAATCCTTACTGGTGGGGTGAGAGCCTGAAGAAGAACCTGGAGTGGGGGTAAAGTGCTCTGTGTGTGGTAATGCACCATGGACATTTTTTTTTTACCACTTCATGAGAAGGCAGGAGGACGAGACCAGAGATGATGGGATCCTTCTTTATGTTGGTAGGTCAGTCAATTTTCTCATAAACAAATTTGCCCAAAACAGTTAGTCTTTCTATAAAAGCTTTGTATTGATTCCCAACCAAATTATAAAAGCATAAGGCTCTAACCATTGGAACCATGGTCCATCCTGCCAGACATGGAGCAGCAGGGCCCCTGTGTTCCAAGGCAATGTTGATACTCCCTTTTTGTCCAGGGCATTGTCAGGAGCCAAACATGGTCATGGCTGGGCAAGGATGAGGGTATTGGCATTTTGCTCCCACCTCCAGTCCTGGCATGTATGGATTTTCAATAGGCTCTGGCTGCTTTTCTCTTCTCCTCTCTTCCTCACAACTTTGGCCACTGCCTCTGGCTGCCGAAGGGTAGTGTGAGCAGAAGAAGAGGGAGCCCTGGTACACAAATAAAGAGGGCATTGAACCATTTATTTCTATTTTCATTTCTCCTCCTGGCCATCAGCCCCAGGAGAAAACATACGGATTCCATGTTCCAACCTTACCACTTATAAGAGGGAGCCTGAAAGAGGAAGAAAAGGAGGAAAGAATAGAGATATTTTTCTTCTTGTCCATGAGGTCAAACCTGGGAGCAAGAAGATTGCTGAGCTAGGGCTCAACAGAAATGATAAAGACTGGAGAGCAGATCACCCCAGAATGAGCAAAGTGAAGACTTTGTATAAAGGTTGAGATATAGTATTTTTGGGTTTGATCTCCAGAAAAGAATCAGAAACAGTACTGAAAAGCCAGAGTTAGAAAGCTTATCTGAGTCATAAACTATGGTCATCTGTTTCATTCTCTGGAGACACTCTTTTCACCTCCTTGTAAGAACCACTAAAATGTCATGTGAAATGGCATAAGGAAGGCCGTTTGCATAAGCTATAAAATAATTTAACAAACCCCAAACAGATAAAGAGAAATTTTATTGAAATGTACTGCAAGACAATGGGGAAACTCCCAGAGAGTGGGGGAGCTGTGGAAGTCTTTGATAGTAGTTGAAGGGGAAGTTATGTTGTCTTAATGCATGGGACTTCTGTGCAGGGTCTACATCTGGATACCCTGGTGGGCATCTCACTGTCTTTTTGAGCAGTACATCTTACAGAATAAGTTGTTTATCTTCAGATTGGCTTTTTGTGCAGGCACCATGGGTCATTAGGAGTTATACTCTATAACTACATCCTTATGCATGATAGTGGCACTTATACTACATGACCTAGCTTGGAGATTATGTTCTTTCTCTTTACAGAAATATAATGGGCAAAAAAACACAAGGAAACCAGAAAGGCTGGAGTGAAGACAAACAAAAAGTGATACTGTAAGAGATGAGGCTAGAGAAACTACAAGGAGACAGACCATTCAGGAAAAATGTGCTGACATTAATTTTGTCTGAGGTCAAAATGGGCTTTGAATGCTTCTTTTCAAAGGGAATTCCTCATAAAATGGCTGAGAAAACTAAATAGAAAACAGGTTTTGAGAGAGTTCTGCTTAGTAACCTTGGATTGGAAATGTTACATGGAGGTCCATTGTATGAACTGAGGTAGAGCTGCTTGAGGTAGGATGGAGGAGGTTGATTTTTGAAGAAGAACAGGTCAAATAACTGGTGGCCAGGTGTTGAGTGGGTCATAGTCTTGGGTATTGATTTAACCCAGGAATGCAGCAACCCTGAAGTCATGCTAAAAACCATAACACAGTGCCAGAGGCTTTGATGAAGGTGAGAATGACCAGAAGGTCACAGATAATTGATAACTGACCATAGTTGCCAAGGTTCTATTACAACTTGTCTAATTTTCTCTGTGTAGAATTATGTCTTCTCAAGGTAAGTGTTAATGCAGATGTCCATTGCAATTGAATGTGATTGCAGTATTTATTAGCTTTCTATAGCTCTATAATTTCATTTTGAATAATTATTAAACATACCTAAAAGAAAGAAGATTTTTTTTTAATTTATTTATTTATTTGAGAGCGACAGACAGAGAGAGAAAGACAGATAGAGGGAGAGAGAGAATGGGCGCGCCAGGGCTTCCAGCCTCTGCAAACGAACTCCAGACGCGTGCGCCCCCTTGTGCATCTGGCTAACGTGGGACCTGGGGAACCGAGCCTCGAACCGGGGTCCTTAGGCTTCACAGGCAAGCGCTTAACCGCTAAGCCATCTCTCCAGCCCAAGAAAGAAGAATTTAATGCAAATAGAATAAACAGGTAGAAGTAAGAAAAGTATAAAAACTCCCCTTGGGACTGTTGGAATGAGCAATGCTGAAAACTGCGTTCCGTCTGGTTTAGCCAGGGAGTCAGAATGTCTACATTCTTTTGTCTAAATGTGATGTGCTCAATAGATTGGAGAATGCAGGGAAGCCTAGAGAAGGACAATTAAATTCAGCCACAGTTGTCTATTTGAGTGCCCATCAGACCTCAAATAAAATCACTAAGCAAAAGAGGAAAGGAAGGGAAGCTGTAAAACATGTCAGCAGTATATTGTCCTCAGATGTCAGTTACAAGTGGAAAAGTAGTGACATAACCAAAGGTAAAGCCATAGGTAGGGCCAGAAGGTCAGGGATGCTTGTATCGATGGAGAATACTGGTTGCATTGTTGATGCCAGAGAGGATGAAAGGAAGAATGACTATAAAAGTCAGAATTCTACTCAGGGAAGGCTGAACAAGCCTCCTGTGGTTAACTCCCTGATGGCAAATGTTCTTTCTGGCCTCCTCTTTGTCCTCATGCTGCTTACTTCTCTCCTTCACATTCCCTCACCTGCTCGCTTAACTCCCTGCTGCTCACTGTTTATTTCTGAGGATTCTCTTCCAAGAATCTTTCACATCTTACTTGGTCTTCTACATCAGCTTCTGCTCACCCTACTACCTTGGTTCTGTTTTTACCTATTTACTTCCCAGATTTTAAGCTTTCATTGGACGAGGACTCATCAAACATATCTGTGTATCAATATCAACCCATTTTTAGTTCAAAGATAATTTTCTTAATAAAATGGCTTATCTAATTAATAGCTTCTTTTTTACTAATTGTAAAGATTTCATGTTTTGAAGCAATATTTGAAGAAAATGAATCATAAATGTTATAGAAGAATTTACAAATGTACAATGATGTGTTCACATTTTCCATGTCACAATTGTTCCAAATTGTAAATTAAAGTGCATGAAGTTTGGGCCTGCCTTTAAAGTAAACCTCATCCTTCCTCTAATTTCTAGGAAAGCCTATAGCAAATTAATTTTAAGAAACACAGCGTAATCTTGAACATGGGACAATTCTGTGATTATTCTTTTCTTGCACATTTTCTCTGAAGGCCTTCAGAAACCTAAACCATCAGCATGACTACTACTACATGTATTTGCCTTCTATTAACCTTTTCCTTGTTAGAAATACCTCTGTCTTTCTACAGCAGGATATAGACAGTGTCTCAAGAGAAACCTGCAGTAGAAGACATCCTTATAGACAATCATTGGTACAATACCATGTGGGAAGAGGGCTAAGTTTAAGAAGTCAGAAATGGCAAACATTTGAGTGGTGCTTCTAGGAAAAGGAAACAGGGAGAAACAAATAGAAGGCATTGGAAAAGGCATTATGGGAAAGTCCAGGTGGAGAATCTGAAACTCCACAGAGACAGAGAGGATAATAATTGCCAGGGGCTGATAGGATAGAAGACTGGGAATGGCTGTTAATGGGTACAGAGTCTAAATATAGGATCACGAAAATATTTTAGAATCAGTGATGATTATACAACTTAATAAACTTATGAATTGGCACTGGATTTTGTACTATGAAATAATTAAAAAAAAAAACCTTAAAAATAGAGAAAGCCAAATAGGAGAGAGATATTTAAACAAAATTCCAGAGAAGCATATCTAATGGGATTTGGTAATAATAAAAAAAAGCCAGCAGTGAGCTGAAAGAATGGGTTCAATAAAGTAACCACTCTGGTCTCTTCTTTTTGTGTCACAGATACATAAGTCTATAAGGTTATTTTTTATATATATATTTGTACCTCTATTGGAAGATTGTCTAATGCGTGTGCTGGTCTATGAATGTGTTCAGGTTATATTAGATAAAAAATATATTCTGGAATGCCACAGAAAGTTTGAATATGTGTGTTCTTACTGGGAAGCAGAATATGTCTGTTATTCTTGTTTTCCTTGTTAGCCAAACCCTTATGCAAACAGGTTAGTTCATGTGCTTTTAATCCCAAGTATCCACTGTAATGTCTCTAAGTGGAGAAGGTATTGCCATATTTGAATATTGATAATAGTGTTCTTTTATGTATCTCTTTGGCCTATTGTGAGCCCTGTCTTGGGGCAATTTTTTGATGGAATACTGGTCTAATCACCCTGGCCAACTATTTGTTTTCTCTGAGCCATGGCTACTAGGTTGTTAAGTTGAGGAAGACAGTAATTTTAATTTGAACACACTGAGAAGAAGATATGAATGTGCTTGGTAAGCTATTAAGCACATGTAAATATGTTTTAATGGAAATTGCTATTAAATAGCCATTAAATCTTTGTTTTTTTAAACTGGTATAAGACTAGTCCTCTTAATGAGAGGTGTGCAGATCATACGCTTCACATCTGTGTAAACCTTCTTGACATCTGCTTTGCTTTACTTACCAGGGGACTAGAATAGTATTTAATGAGAAAATTTCATTCTCATACTGGGATTGATCTTTGTATTCTTTGCTTTTGGGCTCACTTGCTTTATTCTGTCCTTTCCTTAGGTTTTCCAAACGAGCCTGCTGCGATCATTGCCCTTGGTACAATTAAGGAATGGCTGGCCAAGAATCACCAGGAGGTAAGACGAACGGAACCACACAGGCAGTGAGCACTCCACGCTGTGTGACTTGATCCTCAGTTCAACAAACCAGCAGATGCATTGCATTAATATCAACTAGGCATATTCATTGAGCCAATGCTCTGACTTTTCACTTGCATTACAAGAGTGATTAAATATGTCCTATAATTAGTTGGTTATAGTAACTGTATGGATTGATCGCTTTGATGGGGAAAATGAGCAAAGTGTTCATATATATTCTGCAATAGTCTCATCTTCCTATTTTTTCAGTAGTCTGGATTGTATGTAAATAAGAGCGCAGAATGGGTTCCCTTAAGATGGATGGTTCTTCTGGTCATCTTGCTTCCCTTAGAGGATTCAGTTTTGTTGTTGTGGTGGTGGTTGGCAGGGGAATTGCTGTTATATATCTGTTTGCTAAATTGTACTATTTTTTTTTTTTTAATTGTAACTTGACACTTTCCTGAAGTGATTACTGGACTTGGATAATTGCTAACTAAATTGTTATAACCAGGGTTTTTCTTTCAAATGAAAAGAAATGCTTTTATCAAACTAACAATCTCCTTTTAGTCTGATTATTTAAGTAAGATCTTTGGAATTGACATGTTGGGATGTGGCTAGTGATGCACAGGAGAATTGCTCAAGTAAAAAAAAAATAAGCTGCAACAAGACCACAGGGGTTTGTCACTTTCACAGTGTAGTTGCAAGTAGGTTTCAGACTGAGCACAGTCTTAGAGATTTCCCTTCTGTTTTTTCTTTTCAGATACTAATTTTATTTTAGTATTAAGAAGAATTTTGTTTCCTTTTTATATTTTCTAATCTAACTTTCTCTTTGATTAGGATATAGAATATTTAGAAGTGGTTGGTTATAGAAGTAAGCTAGTAAAAGCCAAGTTTTGAACCCTTTGGGT
The DNA here is from genome assembly GCF_020740685.1 of Jaculus jaculus. Classification (NCBI taxonomy): domain Eukaryota; kingdom Metazoa; phylum Chordata; class Mammalia; order Rodentia; family Dipodidae; genus Jaculus; species Jaculus jaculus. Next base: position 96,887,287 of record NC_059109.1, read on the forward strand.
GCTTAAAGAAGTAGCAATATCATTTCCCAATTACTGTCATTTTAACATTTTTAACCAGATATGAACATTGTTTAATCTCAAGTGGACATAAAGACCATATAGCCAAATATACCCATTAGGATGCTTGGTTTCCCCCTCACTTTGAGATGAATAAACATGACAACTTCAATTTAGAGGATCCTTATAAATTACCTCAAAAAGGAAAAAATAAATAGCTGGACATGGTGGTACACACCATTAGTCCGGCACTTGGGAGGCAGAGGTAGGAGGATTGTTGTGAGTTCAAGGCCACTCTGATAGCACATAGTACATTCTACATCAGCCTTGGCTAGAGTGAAACCCTACCTCAAAAAAAAGGTAAAAATAAAAGTAAATTACTAGAATATTCAGTTAATAAACATATTTTGGTATGAGTTATTTTGTTGTCACATCAACCTTACAAACCATTAATATTGTCATCCTTACCTAGCATAAAATATTAAATAAGGTAAGGTCCATGAGACCCCCACCTCTTACAGAGTAGAGTGGAAACGAATGATTTAATGATTGCTGAGAGAAAGGAACTCCTGTCCTTTAAAGGGGGGGTGGGCATGTCACTGGAGAATTATTCATTCTCCAGTAAATAACATTCCACTCATGCTTTTACAAGGAATCCTAATTTAAATCAGTGGGTCAAAAATAAATAAATAAACAAGATATGAAAGCAAGATGGAGATCTGGAGGAAACAAGGGTTATAATGAGAAGGGAAGGGGAAGAAAGAGAGTAAATGTGGGGATAAAAATACATTGTATACATGTATGAAATAATATTTTTAAAAGGTTAAATAAGGTATTTAAGACTGGAAAGTCTTAGGGTTGAAAGTATGACTAGGATCTTATGATTCCAGCAGTCATGGAGGGCAGGTAGAGAAGATAGTTACCTTCAGTATATCTATTTGTCTCAAAAAAAAAAAGCTCCTCAACTGTACCATCTTTATTTTTTTCTTTTGCTAATGCATAGCAGGTTTCGTGATTGAAAGCTGATAAATGAGCAAGTATATTTGTGAATATCCTTCATTTCCACTGAATAAAAATGCAAAGAAGCCAGGTGTGGTGGTGCACACCTTTAATCCCAGCACTCAAGAGGCAGAGGTAGGAAGATTGTCACGAGTTTGAGGCTACCTTGAGACTACATATTGAATTCCAGGTCATCCTGGACAAGAATGAGACCCTACCTCAGAAAACCAAAAAAAAAAAAAAAAAATCAAGGATACACACTTATCATCTTGGACTGTGAAGTAACTCCACATTATACCTCTCATTGGTCATATAGCCTATTGAAAGATTGTATTGGTGGAATAATTCCATTAAGCTATTTAGAATGTTATTTCCCATAAAAATTTCTGATCTTAGTATCTCCTACTTAATTCTTTCGCCTCCCTGCCTTTGAGTCCCTTCTTTTGATTTCATATTCTTTTCTTGCATAAATCTTGGGCCCTTGTAGGAAATTTAGTTCATTTGCATTGGAAACACAAGCCAGTCATGGCAATTTTAAGTATATCCTGTGCTGATTTCCTTTTAAAAATTCCAGATTTTAATATACACTGAATAGATTCAAAAATTTATTTTGAATACATCAAATTTTACTGAATAAATAAATGATAAGTGGTATATCATAGATAAAAGCTATACACATTAATTATTGTGCAGTATTTTGATTTAGGTTTTGCTCTGTTTAAACAAGCAAACTAGGTTAATGGTGTACAAAAGATTATGCTTTTAATTCAAGTGTCTTTTTATCACAGTATTTTTTGCTTCCTGATTGTCTCCTCTATTTATTTATTCATTCATTCATTTAATAAATATTTATTGAAACCAACTAAGCACCAGCACTTTTTTACATAGCAGAAACAAAACATTGAAAAAAATAAAACAATCCCTGTGTTTTGATTACATATATACATATTCACACACACATGTCACACACTCCACGAAAAGAGAAACAAATGAGTGAATAAAGAAATAAGTGAGAGGTTAGGGAGATGGCTCAGTGGATAAAGTGTTTGTGTTGCAAGTATGAACACGTGAGTTCAGATTCCCAAAAAACAAATAATGGTGGGTGCTGTGGCAAATGTTTGGTTTTCTAGAGGACTTGGGCCAGCTAGTCTGACCAAATCAGGTATGAACACCACCACCACATGACACAGGACTGATACTAGAAGTTATCTGATCTCCATATGCATGTGCGGCACACATTCCTGCACTCACACCCCTGAGTACCTGAATACCCACAGTCATATGTACAAGAACACACATATACACAGGCAAAGAAATGAGAGACTCCTTTACAAAGTAAAACATGGCAACTACATGGTGACTTGTGTTTTAGAAAACTTGGAGACTGTTCTGAGAACATCATCATGTATGAAAGATGTATATAACAAGAAGTAGTGAAACAACCTCACAGATGTCTTGAGGCAGAATATTCTACATGGAGGAAACAACAAGGAAAAAAAAACCTTGATTGGGTAATGACTTTAGTGTTTTCAACTTGTGGATAGAGAGCAACTGTGGTTGCTAATAAAAGAATGGCAGGAGACAAATTTAGTGAAATAGGTCAGTGCTGGATGATAGACACATTGTTCATAGATTCTGAATTTTTCTCTAAGTGAAATACCATGTGTTTGGAGGTTTTGAGAAAAGGAAGTAACATGACCTACTTAACATTTAAAAAGGTAAGTTTGGCTGCTTTGGGAGAAATGTTTTTAATAACTAATAGAGTAGGAGAGTAGACCCCAGTGAAGTGGCTCTTGGAGTAAACTCAGGAACAAGTGGAGATAGTGTTGAACATGGTGATAGCAGGACATGAGATAGAGTGATGCTTGGTGTGCTTTAAAGTCGAGCTAACAAGGGCTGAACGTCGTTTTCAGTAAGATTCTACTAGCTTATGGCACAGGTAGAAACATCCTTTAGATCTGAATGTCATAAAGCAGGAAAGGCTTATTTGTTGCTCCTACCATTTGTATATCAGGAGGCGGCAGAGGGCGTTGGCTTAGTCAGGATCCCAAGCTAAAGAAATACCATCACATGGACAGATTGCTGATTCCTCTATAGAACTGCTTCTATGCTTGTGAATTTTCTTCACATTTCATTTCCAGGATGAAGACACTGAAGGATTTAAGTTTTAGGGGACAGGAAAATATACTTCATAATATGTTCAAGCTAGAGAAAACTAAGTATCAGCAAAGAGGTGTCATGTCTACTTTAGAGGTAAATCTGATGTGGAGTCAGCAGAGGACAAAAACAGACATGTCAAGAATGATAACTGGGTTTTTGGACTATGCTCCTGGGTAAATTCTGGTATTTTTACTAAGATGCAGAAAATTGGGGTAGAAATATTTTACACTCACAAAATATAAGGGAAACAAGAATGATGATGCAGATAGTTGAGTATGGGATGATTTTAGATAACCAGCAAACACTTCAAGAAGGCAAGTCAGCTATTCACACATGTAGCTCAATGAAAATAAGGAAGAAAAATGTGGTGAAATAGAGATGTTTGTAACATTAACTGGGATTTCAGTCTCAGCTTGAAATTGAAGTAAGTCATCAAGCTAGCTTAAGACAAAAGAGAATCTGTTGTAAAAATAAACTATTATCCATAATAATAAAAATTTTAAGTCAAAGACTACACCTATGGCAATTTCTAAAATTAAAAATACAGTAGGAAGCAAGAGTTCATTGTTGTTATCCCTTCCTCCCCTCTTTTCCACTTCTGTACTTCATGATTATAACTGCATTTTTTTTTATTACTGATGTTTATTTTATCTTTGATTGTTACTCAACCTACTTACACATGGCTCCATTATGATCCTGTCTTCCATGCACCAGCTCTGCATGAGGCAAAACCCATGTTGAACTTGCTAGGCAGGATTGCATGTTATGGGGCTCTTGGTCAGATCTCATGAAATTTTCCTTTCTTATGGAGGAAATGATGTGGTTCTCACAACAATGACCATATTTCATTCACCAGAGAAGTATGTGAATCAATGAAACACACTTCAGAGGTTTGGCTGTCATATACCATAAGTGATTGATATCATAATTAGTGAGCTTTCACATGTCATCATTTACTTACCTTCTGAGTTCTAAACTATGAAGAAGGGTCATGTTCTCCAACACAGTAGTTGATTTGATTCTATGTAATTTCACAAATCATTGCCAGCTGCCAGACGGTCAGTCCTGACTTGAGTCCCTGCATCCAGAGGGAAGATGTAGAAAATATGTTTTGTCCCCATCATTCACTGGATTACTTTGCCCAAAGTGTGAACTGTGAGGGAACTGTTTTCCCCACATATTTGGGCGCACTCTGGATGTAACCCTGCAGCACACACCCTATAGCCAGCTTTCACTGTGGTGACAATTCTGCTGGAAGGGCTGAAGCAGCTCTTGGAAAACCCCAAAGAAGTCTCAGGAAGCAAGGACATCCTGCCAGAATTAAGAACTATAAAATCTCCTGGGTAGAAAAATTACAATCAAAACAGAATTTTTCATGAGTAAGAACTGCATTATGACTGTAAGAAAATCAGTTGCATGAAATCTAATACAGAACAAAAATACAAAGAAATAGAAACTTGATTGAAGTGAGAACATACTTGGCCAAAAAGAAAAATACATATCCCCAAGATCAAGCCTGAGGCAAGCAGTGGAGAAGACTATGTACTGGACTTTTCAACTAAATTGTTAAGAATCTTTAAGTTCAGAAAACCAAAAGAAAATAACATCTAAGTTGGCTATTTAAAAAAAAAGAAACTGACAGAGGCCTGGAGAGATGGCTTAGTGGTTAAGGAACTTGCCTATGAAGCCTGAGGACCCAGGTTCTATTTCCCAGAATGCATGTAAGATGCACATGATGGCACATGCGTCTGGAGTTTGGTTGCAGTGCCTGGAGACCATGTTATGCCCATCCTCCCTCTCTCTCTCTCTCTCTCTCTTTTTCTTTCTCTCTCTTAAAAAGAATATAAATATTTTAAAAATGACAGCACATATCATGATAACCTTTCTGTAAGTGCCTATTTTCTCAAGTAGTAACTTTATTACAGATAGAGAAAAGCAAAATGTGGGACTATTATGGAAATGAACAGTGAGAATACGGCCTAGACTTCTAACTTTTGATGTCTGCTCTGTGTTACCTTCCACAGTTTCATGCATTCCTCATGTTTCATGCAGTCTAAAAACATTATTTTGGATAAAATAGTAATTTTCCCACTCCACAGCTCTGAGATCCTCCATTCATTCTGGAAGTTAGCCTAAGAAATGTCTTTACAGTGCCTGTACTATTGTTGAACTCCAGGGACTCATATGGCATTTGGTTATTGGTCTCTGGGGCAATGTACCAACTTGTAATTTTTTCCATAGAAAGCATAACAGGATGTCTTTCACACTAAAAGCTGCAAATGGTTTGACACTGTGAGATATTTCCAAGTTATGGAGGTCACATTCAATATTTTAAATTCCCCAAGGGAACACACATCCTACAGCACGTGGTGTATGTGTGAAACCTTCCAGAAAGCCCTTTTGATTCATAAAGGCATCTAGGAAGAAAAGTGTAATTTGGAAGAGTACTGACTTTCTAGGGAACTTAGAAGTGGAAATCTTGAGGAACTAATCAGGTCTCAATTGTACATTGGGAGAAACCTGAACTGCCAGCTTCCCCACCAATTACAAAGGAACATATTTCTCATAAGCTCTAATGGAATCTGTGATCATATGCAAAATCAAGGGGGAGACCACACTTGACCTGGAGCTGGTCCCAGCTTTATTTCTGTACACTTGAGTGAGGGGGGAGTTATTGAAACCTTGGTCCAAATACTGCATGGGAATGTTCTGATGTTCTTGGTACCTGTTCTCTCTCCCCAGCATAAGAACCTATTGCTCTGGAATGGAAGGAATTTATTGGGAAAAGCTTTACTTTATTTAGTGATATTTAGCCAGAGTTAGAAATCATTGGCAGGGAGGATTCTAACTCAGCTTTTGTTTTGAACCAAAGTCAGTTCTCTTCTGTGTAGGAGGAAGGTAGAAATTTGGTTTTGTTGCATATTGCTTTTAGGTTTCTACTTGAAATATTTAAAAAAATGCACAGATTATAGTTGAAAACATCAGGCATTATCTTCTTATCATTTGAAATCTTTCTCTGTTTTCTAAGGAAGCACACCTGTGGTGTGCTTTGTCTCTTTAAGTAGCACACCGACAGATGTGACCAGGTGTGATGAGATGCTGTGTATGTACAACTGGCAGCATTTCTCTGAGGCCCATCCAACTGGATAACTCATTTATGACTGAGAGTCAGACCTTATCCAGTGTTATTTGGACCTCAAGGTCAACCAATATTATCCAGAGTCCAAAACTGGCTCTGAGTTCATCATTGGTGTCCTTTGGAAATACAGACATTGGTTTTTATTCCATGGAAGCAGTTGATATCATCAGACTTTCCTGCCCCATCACCCACAACATTCAGACACATAATGCAGTTTATTAAAAAGAAAAATGAGTTAACAATTCCTTTGCCCTAGAAAAAGCACTGGGAATCCACTGAAGAAATACTCCATAGGCCTCCTGGATATTGCATATGAGGGCACATGAGGCCCCTGTGTTAATTTGGCAAGGTTTGCTACTTAATTTCTCATTACCAATCAAAAAGGAACCATTGCACTTTACATCCTGGTGCCAAGACTATTTTTCCCTGTCTTGGCAGAGGTCTTTGAACATGTGCAGTGTTAAAAACTGTTTGTCACTTTTTCTTTTAGAAACACATTATGGATCTCTCTCTCTGTCTCTGTCTCTCTCTGTATCCCCTCCCCCCTCCACACACACAAGTGTGTGACCTGCTTTATGTCACCAACACAAAATGTCTTAGGACCTTTGTGGTTCTTGAAAAGGGGGTTTAAGTAAAACCTGAAATACTGTTTACATTTATGGTGGGAAGTTATATCCTTCACACTGAGCTCCATTTCTGGATGATTGTTTTCAGAAACACAAGGGCGTAATGTACCTTCCTCCAACCTACAGACACTGGGTGTGGCCAGCAGTCAGAAACTAGGAAGAGAAAATGAAGTGTTCAGAGTTCTCTTCAGTGAATATGTTTTATGACCAAAGACATCATTTGAATATCTGTGCCAGCCTGTTGTTGGTACAAACTGAGGTAAAATATGTATGTGGAAAAATAATCCCGTCTTTGAAATAGTCACATCCTGTGCAGGGATGTGGTTATAGTAATGACAGTCATCATATTAATGGATGTTCCCATAAAAATGTACCCTTTGACTAGCCCAATGGGATCTTTAGGTTGAAACCATGATGTTCATGAGCTGTGACATAATTGAAGAAAATTATTCCCAGACCTGGCAGATATGCCATCTTGTTTTCACTCTTCAAAGGCTCTGATGAAGAGCAGACATTTTAGATTTTTCCCTTCCATTCCATCTATCTTCTTCCCTCTGTCATTCTCTACCTTGTTTACTTTATTCTTTTTATTTTACTACTTTTCTCTTTTTTCCTCTTCTACATGACTTCCTTACTCACACACAGTACCTTTACCCCCTGGTAAAATTTGTAACATGAAAATACATTGGCTGTCAGAAGCAAATTATATTACTTTACCTTGTTCTTAATTCCCATCTGTTAATCCCAAGGAAACATCTACCCTTTTGGTGGTAATTTTACAATATTTAATATTTCCATATATTGCCTCACATTAGAACTCACCAAGTAGATCCACTTACCTTTCCAGCCTCTCAGTACTTTAACATCTACTCCATGGGCATATCTAAAGATCTGAAACTAGAAATTAAAGCCCTTTTAGGTTGCCTCCATGTGCTGTATTCAGTGCTGTCATACTTTATGGAATAACATAATACTGTGCTTTTGTTAGTGAGCTCATTGCCAGTTAGCCAGGGTACCTATGATGCACTTTAATCAGAAAATTGGTGGCACTGAGGTAAGGCTGCCCAAGTGTCCTCTCTCTAGTTCCTACTCTGTTGGAAGAGCTCTTCAATCCTAATGATATTCCCCCTTCTGGTAGAGGTTTTCTTGATATCAAGACCCAGAGTATTCTGCACACACCAACTATAATGCCACAGACATAGAGCAGCTTGGTATCTTCAATCCTCACATAAAGTTTATATGCTCTTCTGTTGGTCTATTCTAACCCATTCCATTGTCCATGATGATCCCATCACTTCTAGTTAAGCAAAATAAATAAAATAGAGTTTAAGGCATTGCAGAGAGAACCATATATAAACAAATCAACACAAATGTCTTAACAAAACCACCATGTTCTGCATGGAGGGTATATATTTAAATAGGCAAGGGAGATTACTGTATGGATCTGAGACTTCTAGATAAAATTTCTAGAAAATCTACAGTGGATCATAAAAAGAGAAATCCTAGGACAGAAAACTAAAATCTATCTAGCTCCTGATGCATCTTGCAGCATGCTCTTGGCTCTTTAACCCACATTATTATTAGGTGTTCATAAGAATTTCTTCAAGGCAGGAATTTTTAGCTATAATTGTGCAGGTGTGGTAAAGTTCAAGGTAAAGGAAATTCCTAAGTTAACTAATTTCACGTTGCAATATCAATCCTGCTTCTGGGCTCAGTGGTGATTTTTCTGGGGTTACTCAGACAGCTGGACATGGGCTCAGAACCACAAGTATGTTGATTATGATTGTTCACAGGATTTCTTTGTCACTTGGATTTGGGAAAGGAAAATAATGGGGAAGCTTAGAAGTGTTGGGTACAGGAGCTCCCAGCTGTACTGTCCCTTGCCATTTGGCAATGGGTTCTGCTTTGGGATGATAATTTGCTGAAATGTCACAGATTGTTGGACAGCTGGCAAAGTCCTCGAGTCCATTCTGTGGGCTTGAGGGAAAAATCAAAAACTGAGGCAAGATGATGGTATATTTTAGCAAAATGGAATGGTCAGCCAGATTTTAATTTTAACAAGTTAGGGTAAAGAAAGTTTCCAACTTAACTAGTTGGGCATAGAGCCCCAAATAGGGAAGATTGAGAATTATTAGGAGGATTAATTTTTTAAAGTATATATCTTATATAGTTTATTCAAATTCTTTCCAAACATTCTTGCTATGTTGAACCACTTTTCTGGAATTATTTACACATATTAATTGAATTCATGGGGTTCACTGTGATAGTTTCCTATATGCCTATATCATGTGTTGATAATTTTCATTTAATCTTCTCCCAGAATCTCCTCCCTTCTTACCTATTTCTCCTCTCCTCATAATCATTTTCCAAGTTCCCAATAGTCCCTCACTATTTCCATTTAATTATTACATTTGATGGAATAGCATATGCCATTCAAATGTTTCAGATTATAAAAACTACCTTTCACTATCCTAACTAGTAAAATAATGTAGAGTGTGTTTGAAAATTAATACTTTCAGTACTTACTCTCATGAAGAAAGAAAAGCAAAGACATTAACAATCATTCTCACTACTAACTATAACCTAGAAATAAGAAATACATATTTTAATGAAAGTCAATATTGAGAGGAGATCAGGAAGAACATGAAACAACCAACAAATAGTTTTTCTAAAATTAAACTGTGGGATGTCTTTCTTATAAAAAGAGGAAGAGGTCTGCTTGGATGTTCCCAGGGCTACAATTGTTGTGTTAAAAAGAGAATGGGTTCTTTTACATTTGTTGAAGAAAGGCTATGGGACAGCTTGCAAATGCAGAACCACAAATATGAAGCTACTATTGTAAGAGAAGTGCAACTCCTTCTCCTCTTCCATACAAAAAGAATGAGAATTGTGGCTCCTTGAATATGGATGGGAAGATGATCAGTGAGATATGTGTATCTCCTACTGGTTATTCTTGTTCCAAGGAGGAAGTTTGTTGTATATAGTTAAAAATTAAACTGCAAGTAAGAAACAAAAAGGGGGGCTTGTAATTATATCATTCCACCGTCTTAGATAGTGTTGGGCAATTTTCCACATCTTTCTGGAAAGCAGGAAAGTGGGTCATGCTTTTTTTCCAGTTCAGGATCAGTGACATTGATATTTGCTTTCTGGAGCAGGCCCACTGATGCACTGAGAGACTTATCTTTGCCCATGTCTTCATAGCACCTTCTGACCAATAGAAGCTAACTGATCCTGATTATCTAGATTTCTCTGGTGACAAGACAAAGACCAAGTAGCATTCTGAGGTCATTTCTGTAGACCACAAAGATTGTCACCAATTCCTGTATGCATGTATCTTTAGTGTTAGTACATACAACCTTGACCCATTTAGTGTAAGAGGAGAGAATATTATATTGATTTTCTGCAAATGATCTGGATTGCATGGCAGTTTTAAAATAGCCAACTTTTAAAGCTCCTCATGAAATTTAACGTGCTGATTATCCAAATGATGTGATATTTTTATAAACAGAAAATAAACCTCTGAGCATGTGGTTGGCTCTGCATTAGACATGGGGATTAAAAACAACACAAGGATGTTCTGGTGAAGGACATTCTTACTGCCATTTTCATGAGCTGGAAGCATGTGTCTTTCCTTATAAGTGGGGAGGAAAAGTAACCCTTTCCTTTGCCTTATAACTCAATTGAGAATAACTCATCAAATACTGGTCTGCACCCTAAACCTTCTGTATCAAAATTTGTGAGAGGATAGCTTTCTGTATTTCAAAAATGTCGCCAGTTCCTGGTTGAGAATGAGTAAACCAGATGTTTTCAAGTGTCTTTTCCAGGTAGAATATAGAAACAAAAAAAAATATCTGTATTTTTCTCAATGAAGAAACTGACATCTTTCTCTGAACAAGCATGTGACTTGTCTTATAATATGAACCAAGAGCCTGAGTTCGGGGTGTGTGGTCTAGACATTAGAGTACAACTGTTTACTTTCTAACAATGAGCATTTACTCCTTCAGTCCTATCCTGCCCTTTGGCTTAGATTGACAACTAAATGAGCTTCATAATATCTATGTGTCACATGCAAACTCAGCTTACAATAATGACCTAGGAATTGCTAGACAGCTTTTTATAATGTCCTGTGTATATATACTGGGATGTTTTTGTTTATCTTAGAAAGCAGTTGAGTGAATTTTTAATGTCCTATTATTAATCATCTCTCAATATGTACTGAGATACCTCCATGTAGGAGATGCACATTAACAATGTAGAAAAAGCCACCAACTTATAAAATTCATTTCTTCTTTGAGGAATTATAGTAGGTAGATTTTAAAATAAAGTTAGCATCTGTCTATTAGATCATGTACATTTATACTGGTTACTGAGAAAAGATACCAATAACAAACAACTCAGTCATGTGAAGCAAATTCATTCCCCACCCCTGGTTGGAAGATAACCTTAGCATGGTTACAGGATGGCTGTCTGCTCAGTCTTCTGTTTCATTAACCACATCCATCTGTGGATCCACCCCAGGATATGAAGATGTGTGTCACACTCATTTCTAGAATCCCCTATCATTGATTCAGTTATGTTCACTTAAGGTTTTTGACAATGAAAGTCTATATAAAAATTCATTGCTGAAAATAATATCCATTGCAACATTTTCTGCTGCTCAGAATTTTCCTCTGAAAACAATTAGAGCCTGATGGGTGTGTGTTTGACAGTCCAAATTGAGCTACAAATGACCTGGGTGTGCCTCAGCTAAGCACGGGGCAGCTTAGGAATGTATTAAGTTGAGTAATCATCTCATATGCTTTCCCTTGGGTTCAGTGACATCTACAAAGTTCATTTTTCTAGGGACTATTTCTCTCTACAAATTTAAACCCAGGGGAAATAGAACCCATATGTTCTTGATTCATTTGCACTAACTCATCAAAACATTCTTTTCTTTATAAGTTATTAGATGTCTTCAGAGGATTTCAATGGCTTTTTCTGTAGGTTCTTTTAAGCCTTTTTGTCTTGAGGCAGGAAATGGCCATTTTCCAGGAGTAAGTGAATCCTCCAAATAGTCACGTTCTATTCAGGAGGGATGGAAAAAGGAAAATGAATTCCCATGCTTTAAGTAAAGTTGGCAAATGGTTTTATTTACAGGGTGGGGATAAATGTATGCTCTGAAATGTGTTTTTATTAAATGTGTGGTTAAGGAATTTTTATGAAGTTGTTGTAGCAGGAACACACCTCCAATACATACACACATGCACAATCTCTTTACTCATGAAAGCCATAGGACCTGTTAGTTTACCAGTACCTTTGATTTTTGGACTAAAACCAAGCAAAAGACATAGGACTAAAAATAGCATGGTCTTTAGGTAAATGCACTGTCTTTCTATCTAGTCAAGAAAGTCTCCCCTTCTCCCTTTACTCCATCATTCCATTTCACCCTCCCATTTCCACTCCTTCTTTCTTTAATTTACCCATGATGTCAACATTTCTGTTTCAGATAGTGTGTGTGTATGTGTGTGTGTGTGTGTGTGTGTGTGTGCATTCCTATATGTCATCCCTTTTAGAAAAGAAAAAAGAAGTTGGTAACTTTGATTCACAAGTAATCATTCAGAGGCTTCCCTGGTTATGTTTGTTTATTTAGCAAATATCTCTTTATTTATTTATTTTTTACTTTAGTAGTTTATTTATTTATTTGGGAGATAGAGAATGAAGGAGATATGTAAAGAGAGAATGAGTGCACAAGGGCCTCTAGCCACTGCATTTGGCTTTACATTGGTACTGAGGACTGGAACCTGGGTCCTTTGGCATTGCTGGCAAGTGCCTTAACTGCTAAGCCATCTCTCCAGTGCACAAATATCTTTTGAATAGCTGTTTCATGCCAAGAATCATGTGTTCTTTATATAAAACCAGCTGGTATATATGTCTTGTCCTAAGAAAGTGTATAGTCAGATGGAGGAGACAACATAGGTAATTACCAGTCTGCAGTGGGCTGAGAGTACAGTGTTCCTGTTGCAGTTGGGGTTGGGGCAGGCACTGGACAGGGGAAAGTGTCAAGGAAGATGTTGGCAGCTTCCTTTGTTAAGAGAAAGAAAACACGGCACTCTATAGTTCCACCAGGAGAGGATCAAATGCTCACTCTGCATCACGAATTCTCAACCCACTGTCTACAGACTCAGGAGGTCTCAGAGAGTCTATGAACTCCAGGGAACAAGAACAATCATTTTAACTAGCCTGCACTTGAAATTTTTTAAACTTAGGGGTTTAAAAAGTTTAAAAAGTTCTTTTCATCATGATTATAGCCCCAAACCACAGTAGTGTTGACAGTTCATGGGATTTTGTCATCAGTAGATATCATATAGATTTCCTGTCACATGTCAATTGTTACAAAAAGGCTCACAATACTACTAATGCTCTCAGTGGCTCAAAATATTCCAAAGCCAACACTAGAACTTGTTATATGTATATAAAACACAGGCAGAACTTTCTTATATTTCTTCTCTATTAAATTGCTTATGTTATAATATCTTGTGTTTTTATTTACTTATTTCACCCTATTTCTAAGAAGAATATGAGATTCTACCCAACTACTGATGGGGTTAATGTTATCAAAAGAAAGATGCCCTGGCCCACTTCATAGAATTTCTCTCTTGCTCATTTTCCTTCATTCTTGAATCCAAACAGCATCTTCATGCCTAAGGCACTTCCTAAAGTTATCTGTTCACCTTGCTTCCTGGTACTAAAGTCTCATCTCTAATAGGCCCTCTTTACAGAGAAGGCTCCATACCAATGCTTTTTGAACAAAAAATAAATAAATAAATAAAAATTGTTAAAAAAAAGTGATTCACTAGTAACTGCAAGGAGAGGGAGAAGAGGGCAGGTCCAATAGCAGCCAGATAAGTGAGGGAAGCAAACAGCTTGGCCTTGAGAGTAGTCTGAGGAAGGCTTCCTGAGATGTAAGCAGGTCTCTTTGGCCTTTCTGCTGTCCCCTGGGCTATCAGCAAGGCTCAATTTGACTCTTTTTTGATAAAAGTGGAAAAATACAATTTTGAAGGATTCATTGATATTCCAAAAAAGACAAAAGACTGCAAATGTTCTTGAAGCAAGTTGTTATGGCCGCTTCTCATGGCCTTACCCTTCTGCCTATTTCACCCAGTAAAAATCAGCAGATGTTATTTGCATAACATGCAGGTGCAAACTATCAGAAGTCTGGAATTAATACAGCCAGCATTAGATATTCTTCTCACAGGCACATACAATATAAACTAGATTCCTGAGAAAACTGGTAGCATACAATTTTGGGTGTCCAAAGAGCACACTTTATGAGAGAGAAAAAAGGTAATAGGTTCAGTGCTGCCAGAGGACAGTGTCTTGACACACAGTTTGAGATGTCTGAATCTGACATTTAATAGCTGAGATGATAGTGGCCAAATACTTCTCGAGGTCAAATTCATGCAGAGTTCCTGAAAAGGTGAGAAATCGCTGAGATCTGTAATGACAGCACTGATGAGAAGATTGATGACATGGTGGTGGCAACAGGACAAGCCTCCACAATAGCTTGGAATGATTTCTCCTTGTGACAGCACAGCCAATTGACAATAGCAGAGTGCTAATTAAATACCAACCACTGGGAAAATACCATTCATTTGTCTGGGTTCTGTGTTGGCAATTTTGTACTTTTAAACAGAAGCTCAGCTATTTTTCTAATAAGTATTTCTTTTTAGATTTAAATTTGTACATCATCATTTTTTCTTATTCCCTCTCAATCTCTGGTGTGTTTTATGTGAAACAAAAAGGGAAGAGAGAAAAGAAAAAAAATAGAAGAGAAGGGATTAGAGAAAGGAAGAAAGAGTAAGGAAGGAGCTCCCAAATGACCCATGCATATATTGTCTATAAAAGGTCTGCTTCCATTCCTTTCCAGGCTGTTGCTGTGTTGCTTGATGCATCTTTCATTTGTTAAGAACCTGACATAACATTGACATCTTGTTAAGTGTTTCGTAGATAATAAGAATTAGCATTGTTTTATTGTCCATCAGCTATTGTGTTTATATGACTCCTCATGAGGTAGGAAATTTTTAAAAATATTGTTATTTAGTTACCTATTTGCAACGAGAGAGAATAGAATGTGTGTACCAGGCCTCTTGCACTGCAAATAACTTCTTCTTTTTTTTTATTAACATTTTCCATGATTATAAAATATATCCCATGGTAATTCCCTCCCTCCCCACCCCCACACTTTCCCGTTTGAAATTCCATTCTCCATCATATTACCTCCCCATTACAATCATTGTAATTACATATATACAATATCAACCTATTAAGTATCCTCCTCCCTTCCTTTCTCCACATGTTCTCTCTCATATGTGGATCCTAGCTACAGATGACTGGGCTTTTGCGTGAGAATGAAAATACTTAGTAGCAGAGGCCAGTAAGTTGAAAAGGAGACATAAAGGGCAAATAACTTCTTGATACATGCACCACTTTGTGCATCTGGCTTTCTATGGGTATTGGGGAACTGAACCTGGACCCTCAGGCTTTGCAAACAAGTGCCTTTAACAGAGGAGCCATGCTCTAGTCCTACTTTTTAATAAGGAGACTGAGACAGATAATGAAGTAAGTGTTTCCTTGGATTATTCTATCTAATTTTCGTAAGAGAAGTATGATGAAACACATTCCAAAGTAGTTTTCTGCAGAGATATGACTAAGCCAATGGAAGGAAAACTTGCTAAACGTATCATATCCAAATGGCCTCTTACATGCATTTCTGAAAGAAGGAGGAGTCTCAGTCCTAAGTGAGTGAAGTTCCAAGCAGCCTCTATTTGGGAAGCAGCTAAAACAGGGTTTAGTGCAACTATTCTACTTCTGTCTTCTTGGCCTGTGCTGTGTTAGAGAGGCCTTCTTGGAGGCAGGGTTGGGGACAAACGTTGATCTCTCTAATAATTCCTTAGTCAGAAACACCTGTGACCAATTGCCAAGGCTCACCTGCAAATGTTTTGGAAGCAAAGTTGAAGAAACAGTTATGCTGGAATTTGGGGAAATGATCAATCAGGAACATTTTCAATTCCAATGAAGTGTGGGTTAAAATATAAAGAACCTATGTTACAATTTTATGAAGTGATCATTTCTTTTTTTAAAAAAGTATCCACAGGAGGAAGTATGGCACAGAGACCTTATCCACCATGTTGGAATGTCACCTTCTAGAGTGTGTCAAGATGATTAGTAAAGTAGTAGCTGTGTGATCAGGGCATTCATGTGACAGTAGTAATGATGCTCAGCATGATAATGGAAGTTAAGGCCTATTAACATATGTGTCATTCCCATTTTTAAGCTCTGAGATGAGTTTAGAACATCAAGATGTCCCCATGATCACAAAGTCCCACAGCTGCCATGACTGATGGGTCTGGATACAGTGAGAACAGAACTAATGGAGGAAATGAAAGGACCTGTGGGGCTCAAGGCTGTGCAAGTCTCTCTGTGGCACTATTGCGAGTCCTGTAGGCATTTAGCAAAGTGTGCTCTGACATGACAAAACTGGTGCATTTGAAAAGCAAGTCAGGACTTAGATATTCTGTCTCAGAGTTTCTCCATTTCAGTTGCTCTGGCAGGATCCATTGACCTGTGTCTTTACAACACTCACACACTCATCTCATACCCGCTGTGGTGATGAGGATTTAAGACTTGCCATGGGCCAAGCACGCATCTAGTTTGAATTCTTCCTGCTGGAAACCGGCCCTTGCCATCAACGAGGCTTTTTCATTCCATCCCTCATCAGACACACTCAATGACAAGTGGGTGTATCAGCCACAGGGAAGGGACACAAAAACAAATATATAATTAGACATGTTACCTGACTGTGTCCTTCCTGACAAGGCCCTTTTGAGTTTTCTCCTGTGTGGCTTGCTCTAAATATGTCAGCAGCTTCCTCAGCAGAGAACCAGGCTGCATTTGATACATGAACTTGAAGATTGAGGTGAGGAATCCTGCATCTACTACAACAGTTAAAACTATAATTAAGAGTAGATTGATTTTCTTTCAGTTTGGCTTTCCATTTCTCCATGAGAATGCTGGGATTTCCATGAATAATAGACATTCTAGAGATGGAGAATTAGGAACTGGTTGACTGTAGTTAATTGGAATATTGTTATATGCTCATAAGTTCTATTTGTGATCAATGTGAGTAGATTTAAAGCTGTTCAGAAGAAATAAAATACATAGCCACTTACAATTCAGTTTTTATAAGCTTGAAGCTTTTCTGTTGTAGTAACTTTGAAGATGGCTAACTATTAAAGAAATGGCATATGGGTGGATCTCCATAAACTGCCTTGGGAGCTAGGGGATACAGTATTTTTTTAACCTGTATAAAAATGAAAATGACATTGTGACACAAATTCACTTTCTAGACCTCCTGGGTAGTCCATCCACTTCATTATACCTCCATAAAGCCCCAAATTGCTGATGATAAAAACCTAACATTATACATAATTAGTATATGCTTATTGTGGCATTTTAAAGAAGCTAACACAGCTCAGAATAAACAGCATTATTGTCTTACAAGCAATAGGAACAATGATTAAACCAGGTCTTTCTTTAAAGCATGGTTTATATTGACTGTTAAATGAAGTTTGAAGAAACCAAGCCCATTGCTCTACAGTTTATAAGCATGACTTCATTTGTCAGCGGCTTTGGGACCCTGAACTAGACATAACACCAGGACAGGGTCAGAGGGTTTACTGATTGGAGATGTTTGGGAAATAGTCCAAAATCTCTGAGGATTAATATGCCATACTTGAAGTGGGAAAAATAAAGTATAATTCACATGGTCAGTGAGAATGTTCTTAACAGGGCCATGACCAGAGTGAGACATGCAGGATGCCTTGGACACGCACAAAGTAAACAAGTCCTTGGCACCCATTCTGATCTGGCATGACCTGTCAAGTAGACAGCTTCAAGATGATGTACCTGACATGTATCTCTTCTTTCCTCTCATCCTCAGGCTGACAAAACTTAAGAAAGGCCTATTATAGTGCCTGGTTCATGTGGAGGCCAAATAATGATTTTATGTTGCTTATCTGTCTGCCTAATAACTACCTCTTGAGAAGCACATGATAAAGAGTAGGTGAATATGCTATTGTGCTGTTTTGATAATTCACAGATTTCTATGTTTGTGTATATGTACACAATCAGCATTGCCTTTTATTAAAAATTTAAATGAAGTCTGGCTTCATGGTGCAGACATGTAGTCCCAGTTATTTGAGAGATGGAGGCAAGAGGATCACAATCCTAAGATCAGCCTGGGCTACAGAGTGAGTTCAAGGCTAACTATAACAACTTAGTGATAGAGACTGTCTAAATAAAGAAAAAGACAGAAAAAGAAAGCTTGGGGTGTGGGTTGGAGACACAGCTGAGAGCACGTGCCTAGCGTGTAGAAGGCACCAGATTCAACTCCCAATGCCACAAAAATGTTGAATTAAGTAACATATTTCATGTCAAAGGTAACTTTTTTTTTTTTTTTTTTTTTTTTTTTTTTTTTTTTGGTTTTTCAAGGTAGGACCTCTCACTCTGGTCCAGGCTGACCTGGAATTAACTCTGTCATCTCAGGGGGCCTTGAACTCATGGCAATCCTCCTACCTCTGCCTCCCGAGTGCTGGGATTAAAGGTGTGCGCCACCATGCCTGGCTCAAAAGTATCTTTTTAAAGTAGGTTTGAAGTTATGAATTATTCTTAAGCACAAATATAAACTATATGAAAATAAGGCCAATGATCTCTTGCCTTGTTTAATTTAAGGATCAGTCTAGTACTATGAGCACACAGAATTTATGACAGAAAATAGGTGGGCCTTGGAAAACAACAACAGAGCTGAGAATTGCTCTAGACTTAGAGAATAAACACTTACTTCAGGTAACTAGGACTGACAGCTTGATAGATGGAGAGAAAAACCAGTTTAGATTGAGAAAGATGGACAAGAAGTCATTTCCTATATTTGAACCATCCACCTTTTGGTTCAGTTAGGTACAAGAGGTAATAAAGTTGGCCATCTGTGATGATCTCTGGCTTAGGCTTTGAAGACATTATTAATGAATTGTCTAGCTCCATATGATTTAACAGCTAAATTTATCCAGAGCAAAAGAAAAGGACTTTATTTTTGCCAAGGGAAAGATATTTCATCACATAAGTCATGGAAGATAATTTAGGTAGAGTTTAAACACAATGTACTTTTTAAAATGTAAATCTGCAAGGAACTGAATTTTTAGAAGCAGCTTGGTTTTAGAAATTTCCAATTGTATTCTGAATGTGCATTGAATTCTAGTGGCTCAGGAATGTGGTTGGAAGGACCAGCCAGGCTGAGTGCGGGTGGAGCTGGCTGATGTCTTCCTTGGTGTGGGAGAGTTGCTTTGTCTCTGAACTTTCTGTCCTCCAGCAGCCACAGAAGCCAGGAACACCTGATGTTTGCGTCTGTGCTGGTCTGACTATCCCTCACATGGGCACTATGCCTTACCAAGCAAGGGGATTTTGATACACCATGGGTAACTGGGTTCTGGGTCTGCTCATTTAACATTCATAAGCCAATTCTGATTTCTGCTATGGTTTAGGATTGAATAGAGAGTAACAACCATTACTTTTAAAAAAAAAATTTTTCTCAATTTTTATTAATGTTTTCCATGATTATAAAAAATAAAAAAAAATCACATGGTAATATCCTCCCTCCCCCTCCTTCCCCCTTTGGAATTCCATTCTCCATTATATCCCCTCCCCATTCAATCAATCTCTCTTTTATTTTGATGTCATGATCTTTTCCAATTCTTATGATGGTCTTGTGTAGGTAGTGTCAGGCACTATGAGGTCATGGATATCCAGGCCATTTTATGTCTGGAGGGAGCACATTATAAGGAGTCCTACCCTTCCTTTGGCTTTTACATTCTTTCCATCACCTCTTAGCATTAGACCCTGAGCCTTGGAAGGTGTGATTGAGATGTTACTCAGTACTCCAGTCACTTCTTTCCAGCACTATGATATCTTCTGAGTCATCCCAAGGTCACTGCCATCTGAAAAGAGAAGATTCTCTACCCAAAGTGAGAGTAGCATTAATATAAGGGTATGAATATTATGAGAAGTGCTTACTGGGCAGTTTGATAAGCATAGTATATACATTTATACAGACATCAGCAGATGTTACACCCCTAGGGCTCATGACTACCCCTGAACAACCATTACTTTTGTGTGGCAAATGTTCACTTCCCTTCTTTCCTCACTGCAAGATGTTTTATGTAGCTGTTTCCCATCTCAAGCCTGGAGTGGTAACAGTTAATGTTTTCTATGAGTTAATACCACATACCAATGGTATGGAATTCTCAAATCAAAGTACTTTTGGTCACACTTAACCCCATGATTTAGGTGCTACCTTTATTTTTATTTTTCATGGGTCTAGGAACAGAGGCTCTGCTAAATAACCTAGTCAAGGTGGCACATGCCCCCTCTCTCTTGAGGTTAATAGCCTTAACATTGGCTCACAGCCACTCTGGTGTAATGACTTGAGACATCCCATACATGTACATATGCATGCTGACATGTTTGCTTTTGAAGCATAGCTTAAGTTGGGGGGGGGTGAGGTTGAGGCTTTGTACTAAAGATGAGAGCCATAGGGGAAGGACAGAGGATTTAGAGTCTAAGAGTTTTGAACTCCACCCATCTCAGAGGGCAAAGCTGTTAGTGTGAGTGAAGGAATTTAGCAGGATCATGACCTTCAAGAATTTTCCATGTCCCTTACACAGAAGTCTAGAAGAACAGTTACTCTAACTTGACCTTTTGACTGAGAAAAGGTGAGAGGGTTGAATGTTTTGGAACAATGCTATATGAAGATGTAGAAACTCTTTCTAACAACTCTATTCAGACAGGAAAGACAGAAATGCATATTCAGAAATCACTAAGTCATTTTGGAAGTACAGAGGTCCCACCAGGGGAATAGGCACTTTTGCTTAGCCAGATTGGCTTGAATGTCTGGGTTATTGGTTATTGTTTTTTTTGTTTGTTTGTTCATTCATTTGTTTGTTTGTTTGTTTTAGCACTGATGATTAGACCTAGTAGCCCTAGGGATATATGCATGCTAGGTATGCACTCTACCAGTAAGCTACTCTTCAGTCCAGGTGCCTGGTTTTTAATGGTGACTACCCTCTCCTCTCTTAATACTCCATTTAAAGAGACATTCCAGGTAACAAATAAAATATAAGCATTAGTTAGTCATGGAAACTTGCATAACTCCACAGTAATCAATATTTTATAGATGAAGTTAATTTACTTTGCTTGCTTCACAATTTTGTGAGCAAATATCTTACCACACATTAGAAATCAGAAAAGATATGACCATCTCATTTTGTTAACACTGGTGATGGAAAAATGCCAATATATTGTGTAAAATAAAACCTCCAAGTAAGGGTAAGGAAAACTATCTCAGCTTACCCTCCCCCCCCCCCCACACACACACACTTCAAGCTGTTAAGGGCTCTACCAGCAATTGCTTGTGATCCCCAGAGAAAATGGAATGAGCCTATTCCATATAAGAAATATTTCTAAGAATTTTGCTTTCCATGTGTCTTAAGTGTGAAATTTGAATAAAGGTTTTATTCAAATAACAGGCTCCTCACTCACTTTCCTACAATAATATTACAGAGCTTAGTTAATGGTATTCAACTATCTGTTCTACACAGCAACAATGCAATTGTATGAAGTAAATTCTCTGAAAGGAAATTTCATCTCATGCAGCTTTTTAAAGCATCATTATTGGTGATTTGATGGAGGAAATGAGTTTAAATAAAATGAAGGTTGTGTGGATTTTCTATTTAATAGCCAATGGAATCTCTTTTTACTGCAGGTTTCTGAATCCTCATAACTACTTTACTCCCCATATCATCTACCCTGTGAGCCTTCAGTGAGGCTCATTACCATCTCCACCTCTGAATTTCTTCATCATACATTTCCGGCATGATCTAAGGTCCAGAGCCAGTATACACACTCCTTCCTTGGTATACACTCAAGTTGTTTAGCAAATATCTCTGCAGTGTGTTTTCAAAAAGGCAAAAGCCAGGCAGGCACACATGAGGCCAGGGATGGGCAGTTTGAGAGCCAATTGGCACAACTACTCTGAAACCTCATCTTTCTCAAATCCTGATTCCTTCTTTCTGCCAGGACCTTCTGTCTTTCTCCATAGCACTTACCAAACCTTGCCAAACTGTTTTCCTTATTCATTAATTTCTCTACTGCTTTAGTAGTCCCAGTAGGAAGTAAGTACCACAATAATCTATTTTTATTGTGTATGTGTGTGACGTGTGTGTGCAAGTGTTCAGATATATATACCCCGTGTACACGTGAATGGCCAGACAGCATGTCTTCTCTTTCATTCTTTTCTGGAGCATGCCATCTTTTTGTGAGACTGTCTACCAAGGGAATCCCAACAATTTTCCTGTCTCCAAACCACTCTCTCCAGTGCTGGTTGGGTGCTGGGATTGAACTCCGTTTGTCATACTTGTAAGAAAGTGCTCTTATCCACTGATCCATACCTCCAACACTACAGTGATAATTTTTGATCTTTTGGTTCACTTCATCTCCACTACTTAGAATAGTACCTGGTTCATAGTCCACATTCATTAAGTATTTGTAGAGTAGTTTATGTAGAACCATGGTACTCAACCATTGTCCACTTTGCCCTCAAAGGTACATGGGATTATCTGATAAAGTGTTTGTTGTTTTTGTTGGTGGTGATGGTGGTAGCAGTGGTGGTATTATGTGTTTGTGTGTATGATGCAGAGAGAGAATGAAATTAGTGGGGGTGAATAGTTTATCACATTATGGCATTAAAAAATGAAAATATAACACCTCATCACAGAAGATAAGATGGCCCCAAAGTCAACAGAGCTGAGACTGAGAAGCCCTACTGCCTGCCAAAGAACACTCCCAGAGCTCTGCCTAGAAGGCTGGCTGCCTTTACTGCTGGTCATGAACTATGGCCCTCTGTTCTTCTGATCATAGAATCACAAATTTCTACTTGTTTGCATCATCCAGAAGCTGAAATTTCTCAGTTTTCTTTTGTATTTTTGGAGTTATTTCTTTTGAATTTTCTCACTGCCATTTTTACAGATTTCCTGAAGAAGGAGAGAAGTAAGTGCTGGTCTCCAGCTGCCATCTTGAACTTAAGAAGCAGATAGTTTCATCTTTTTTGTGTTGCCAACACGGAGATCTCTCATCTTAGAATATTTACCACCAGTTTAGGCCATTTGGGCAATATGTTAGACAGGAATGCTACTCTAAAAAGTAGATCTCTAGATCTATAGCTTAGAAGTTTATTTCTACTCCATGTAACATTTTCAAATGGAGCCCTGAAGTTAATAAAAATTTGTGTTTGCTCCATGGGGTTACCCAGAGATCTGCCCCTACCCTATCCTGCTATTCCACTATTCTTGGAGCATGTTTCTCAGTGAAATGGGAGAACTAGAAGAAAACATACCTCTGATCAAAAGGGAGGAGAGAGAGAGAGAGAGAGAAAGAGAGAGAGAGAGAGAGAGAGAGAGAGGGAAAGAGACTCCTTTGTTGCATTGTTCTTTAAAAATTGATGGTTATTGTTGTTGATGGTGGTTGTGGTAGTGGTGGTGGTGGTGGTGGTGGTGGTGGTGTGTGTGTGTGCCTGTGTAAAGTACTTGTTTTGGAAGGTAGAATTACACATGTTCTTTATTTTGTTTATATTTTTCTTGAACTATATATGCTTGTGTACCTCTTTAGACATTTTTAAAATGACTCACTAAAACTTATTATTGAATTGAACCTATGTATAAATATCTTCCAAAAGGGGTAGGGCATTGCCAGATGAAAATAGGTAATAATTCTTTTAAGCAACATAGAACTCAGACACTAGCCAGTTGTATACTTGTAGTCCTAGAACTCCAGAGGAAGAAGCAGGAGGGTCAGTGCAAGTTCGAGTTCTAGGACAGGCATGGCTATATACTGAGAGCCTTTCTCAAAAGATCAACCCCACCAAAAAAAGTACTCAAACAACTCTTCTTTACCACTGATAGTGACATTGAACAAATGCAAGCTTAAGAGCTGAGAAAAGAAAAGGAAATATATAATAGAAAGGAGGGGCCAACCAGTATGGAAGAAGCAGCAGCAGTGAAGAGTGAGGGAGGGTATATGCTCTCAGAGAATCAGCAAAGAAATAAAAAGGGTTGTGACAGAGCTCACATTTGAAGAGGAAAAGAGTCATTTGCTGGTAATGATCATGAGTGACATGATCCCAAAAGATTCATAGTCTACTGTGACACATTCTAAATTCCATCATATTTTTCTATTACTACCAGTATTTTAACACTGTATAGCTCTTGATTATTACCTGTTTAGTAACATCTTTCTTCTCTCTTGTCTTATTGTGATGAAACCTTTACAAGAGAAAAGATAGAAAAACAGGACCCTGAAATATGTGTAACCTCCAAGATTCAGTAGGTGTTCTATCAGGATAATAACCACATTCTTGCTATATGAATATCTGAAATAGAAAATGATATAAGCACATATTTATTTCTGTATTATATTATTGATTCTGGAATGATATATTATCCTATTTTTGAAGAGTTATAGTACTTCTAAGTTGGCAATACACTGAATCATAGGTTTGATGAGTACTTGGCAACATTTTTTTAAATGTTTTAAATTTTATTTATTTAAGAGAGAGAAAGAGACAGAGACAGAAAGACAGAGATACTGGGCATGAAAGGGCTTCTTGCCACTACAAACAAATTCCAGATGCATGTGCCACCTATGAATCTGGCTTATGTGGGTCCTGGGAGAATTGAACCTAGGTCCTTTGGCTTTATAGCATTCACCTTAACCATTAAGATATCCCTCCAGCCAGGCAAAATGTTTTGTTACAACTCATTCTCATTCTTTTTCTTCATTTAAGTTTTTTTTTTTTTTGTCTTTTTGTTGCTCATGAGAAGAGAATTTAGCAAACTAATTTTGCAGTAAAACTATGAATTTAAGTGAATATTGTGTACTTGCAAACTATCAGTTAGCCACATTGCAAAGGATAGTATTTTCCCTTTGTAATTGGTTTGTCTTCTATCCCATAAGGTATACTTTCTTACTCTATGAATTCCTTGTGTACTTGGCCAGTTACCCTTTCCTGTATTCCTAGGAATTATATCAGCACAATTAGTATGTATTGACTATGAAATATGTTTTTCCTTCTTGTAATAGACTTGAATTATTTAGATCTGCAAGGTAAGAACTTAGGATACATAAAAAGTTAATGCTAGCTTAACACTAAGTGAAATTTTAGGTAAAATGTTTGAACTAGCAGATTTAGGATTACCAGAAGAAGTATATCATGCTCAGATAAATTAAAATTTCATATATGTGACAAAGATAGTTTAATATAATTATATCCTAAAGGGTATATGGGAAATACTTAAACTAAAATAGTGATTATGTCTTCATTTGAAATTCAAGTGTTACTGGACATTCTATTTTCTTTCTTCACTAAATCTTTCAAGCATAGCAGAAGATGATATGTACAATCTTTAGTTTTCTTTCTTTTTTGCTATTGTATCCTTTTGCCCTTTTATTTTGTCAATCTCATAATTAAAATGAAATATTTTGCCATTCTTAGCTACCTGGTTGATATATTGGAAACAAACAATCTTAACACTTTCACTGAGGAAAACATAAAAATGGGACTTATATATTATTTATCCATATAAAGTATTTTTATTTTGTTTGTGCTCACTGGTTAAACTTTTTCTATCTAGTGAAAATGTAATACATATACAAATAAAACCATGTTCATCAAACAGAACATGACAACATAGGTAAAATACATTTACCTAAGAAACAAAGAAACCACAAATATACTCAATGTAAATGTAATATTCTGCAGCATCAGCCTGTACTCTGAAAAATCTCTGGCCTGGGTGCTGGGAAATAAATTCCAAATTAGGGTCTAATCAGGTGGCTTGGCAACCCCCCATTTTCTCAGTCCCCTCATGAATGTACTGAATGATTGATAGCTAAGACTGCTTCTAGACATGAGTTGATCAAGTCATTGATGGTTTCAACTTAAAGTTCTTGGACAATAATTATGTATCCATACTACTTATGAGTTTCATGTTTGCTTAGTTAACTATTGGCTTATTCTTTAAACTGTGTGATTTTTGTCTCTTCATTCAAATAGAGAAAATTTTCACCTATAATAAATGCTACAGGGGTTTCATTTAATAATTTAACATTGAATCCAAAGGAAATTACTAATAGTCACGAGATGTTGGATGTAACCTTTCATGGATGCATGGAAGTCACCCTTTCTCCCTAAGGATGTCCAGCTCATAATAAAAGTTTTATGGTAGAATAAATTGCCATTTTCACTGGTAGAAATAATTCTTTGGCCTAGTTTTAGAGCAATAATTTTAAAAATTTACAGAATAAAGTACAAATATATGCAAATAATATTTTAGGTACAAGACAATGCTTAAAAATAGATGGTTTATATTGTATTATAGGCCCATATTTAAAGCTCAAATAATTTTCTTATTTGTATTATTAGGTGGAACACTCTAAATTAAGATCATTATTCCATAACTACTTAAGGAAGCACATTAAATTTCATTCTCATTCTCTCTCTCTTTCTCTCTCCTTTGACCTTACCCTCTTCCTTGGTCCTGGTGAAACTAGATGCTGTTACTAGGAACCTAGTTAGGGAAGAGAAGGACTGTGAAGTAGGTAATTTTCAACCATATCTAATGCTGAATCACAAGCATTCTGGGGACTCTGTCGTCTTAGATATATTCTTGATACCCAAAGGATTAAAAGTGACAATGTTTTGTGGGATTGAGATGAGAACTCTTCTGGGATGTACTTGGAGTAGAATGAAATAAGAGATTTATCCAAAAGCTATGTTAACCTTTTCAAGGTACTAACTCTCCTTCTAGTATACAGATGGTAGCCTTGAGTATTAAAAGCATTTTATTGATTTATCAAAGGTTGAAGAGTAATGAGAAAAATCAGACGTTAGTCTATGAACAGGAAAATCTATGTTCCCAATGCATTATGCATGTTGATAGGATAAGAATGATATAAACAACTTTGGAAGCCTTCCTGGATGAGCCTCTGAGCTACAGGAACACATGTAAGTGTGCATGCTGCATATTGACACATACCCTTCTAAAAGGCTAATCCAAATTAAAATTCCTCAAAAATTACTCTCAGAGATGTATAATTAAAGCTTTGTCTATGGTCAAATTAATTGAGAGAAGGAAAATATGATTAAAATGATTACAATGAAAAATAAAGCCTATTATATTAAGTAATGTATTATTCATTTTAACATACATGGAGTGACCCAATTTCATTGGTTGGTTTTAAAATAGTGCAATGTCTTTCTCCTGAGAAAGGCTTTTCTATGTAAATGTATCTCTCCTTTACAGGTTTCTTTCTTGCCTGAATAAATGTAATACATGTCCTTTATTCCATCTTTATTTTATAATTAGAATGTTCTCATAATGCAAGTACTATTTAAAAGCATGAAATGGAAAGGTAGGTGTGAAGGCCTTTTGTTAGTTCGTTGGTTTCAACCATGTAATCAATTCAACCCTAATATACAAATGTCTTAACCAATAATATAACCTTTAGTGAATCAAATAGCTTTGATGTCAGACCAAGCTTCCAAGATAATTGTAGAGTAAAGAATACAGTGGTATGGGAGTTCAGGATGTGTGAATACTTTTTTTGTCCATTGCTAAGGGGTCTGTGACCTTGAGTATATCACATAAATTCTCTAAGGCATACAATGCCTGTGCTTGAAGTAACTCGCCAAATCTCAATTCTACTTTAAATTTTAAATTCTCGCCAAGTCTAAATTTAGCTTCTAAAATCAGTTTTTAATTATAATTGCAATATACTGATTCTTTGGTTTTATGAAAACAGATATTTCCATACAAATATTTTAGTAATATATATTCCCAGGAACAATGTGAGTCCCTTATCTTTATATCAGTAGTTCCCAAATTCTGGTACCGGGCCCTCAGAGTCAGCATCATTTGGGGCCTTGTTAGAGATGTAGTTCTCAGGGACTATCTTGGACATCTCAAATCACAACTTCTAGGGGCGGGACTGGTGACCTGTATTATGAGAGGTTCCGCCAGCTAGTTGAGAACCATTGTTTTATATTGTGCTATAAAATGATGATTTCAAATAAAGTAATTCCAAGATTTTTTTCAGATGTGGTGGCATAGGTTTTTAACCCAGCTGAAGGAACTGAGGCAACAGGATCACAAGCTCAAGGCTCACCTCAGCTATAAGGCCTGGACAATTTATTAAGACTGTCTAGAAATAGTAATAAAAATGTAGTGGGGATATTTACTTCTGTGGTTGAATGCTTGTTTTTCATGCACAAGGCATTTGGGTTCCCTGGTATTTGGAGGGAAAAAATAAACTGAGAAATTCACAGATTTTTTAAACTGTATCTTTTGAAATCAGTGACTAACCTACTTCTTCAGGGAACCCTAAAACAGCAGAGGGACACCGTACAGGATCATTACAATAGTAAGCAATTCAGGTAGGTTGTGTTTCCATTTCCCGATGAGCCACTTTTCAGTTCTTCATCTCAGGCAACTGAGTTTTCATCATCTCATGTTGGTTTTCAGACTCAGTATTCACATAAGCATTTTAAATAAGTTTGCACTGAGAAACTACAGATAAGAACTACAGTAACAACCAAAAAGACATCCCTCAAAAGTCCTGTTACTGTCTTGGTATTCTTGGTGCAGTAGTAGTCTTATCACTCACCAGGATGAAGCAGGAGGAGCTCCCGTTCAAGTCCAGCCTGGGCTATGTATTATACCTAGTATTGTTCTGGGGAGGCAGGTGTTTTACATCACAAAGTAAGACACGGAAGAATGTGTCCAATGAGAGTGGGTTTGAGTTTCAATATTATCTTTCCTGAAATATACCTCTCTCACACATACTTTTGTTTGCATGTGTGTATATTTATATGTGTATGGTATATGTGAATACATTGTATGATACATAGTATTGTTCTGGGAAGACAGGTGTTTTGCCTCACAATGTAAGACATGGAAAAATGTGTCCACTGAGAGTGGAAGTGGTTAGACTGAAACTAAGGCAGTAATCTGAGGCATCACAGAGAACACTGAAGGTTATGGTGTTTTATTTATTATTGCAATTATAAGAACAATCAAACTGCAACAGGCAGCAGAATCCATGCGCTGCGCCAGCCTTCCATGTGGCACTGCTCTTGTTGTCAGCACTTCTGTTCTCCAGAGGCGTAAGGGTAACCAGCAGCCTCAGCAAATACACACTAATGCACTGGCCCATGAAAAGGGGTACCAGGCTGGCAGTTGATAAAGATGCATCACGCCTTGTTTTGTTCTTCTCTGAAAGCTCTGGAAGTGGAGGTGCTAAGACTTGCTTTTAATCGCTTCCACATGAGTTGTCTTCTTGGCACAAATACAGAGGCTGGGGGACTGCAATCATTCCTCAACAACTGAAACAAAGGAAGGTGAATTTCATTATTCTGGGGGCTCTGGGGATCAGACATCTTCAGAAGCACTCAAGAAATAGGGAAGCTGCATGTTCAAAGACCTCAGTGTTGATTAAAAGGAAGAAACAAAGCCCTGCTTCTCTTGCATTTATCACCTGTATTAATTGTGCTGGTATCTTAGGCCTGCAGAATAGGATGTTATAAAGAATGCAGTGACCATTTTGACATGTTGAAATGCCTATTATTAATATGGATTAGGAAACAAAGTCAGGTATGCCCATTAAAAGATTTGTTGATGAAACTTATCTTTTATTCACACTCAGACAACTTTGAATAACAACTTCTAGTGCTGTTTTGGGTACCTTTTGTCTTGGGTTTGAGTTTTAATATAATCTTTCCTGAAATATACCTCTTTCACATATACTTTTGTTTGCATGTGTGTGTATTTATATGTGTATGGTATATGTGAAAATATGTGTGTGGGTACACATGCTTGCCTGTGTATGTGTACACGTGTGTTTGTGTATGTGTTTGTGTGTGTGTGTGTACTTACATGTGTCAACATTACAGGTTGTCATCATTGTTTTCCTTCTTATTTAGATACAGGGTTTCTCATTTAGCGTAGAGCTCACCAATTAGGTTAGACAAGCTAGCCAGTGATAACCAGGTATCATTGTGTTCCAACCTCTCCAGAGCTGGAATTATTTGCACAGACCACTTATGAAATTCTACATGGGTAGTGGGGATCTAAACTCTGGTCTTCATTCTTGCATAGCAAACCCTTTATGCATTGAGTCCTTTCTCCAGCCCTACTTCTTTCATTATGAACATATTATTTATTATTGTTATTTACATTTGATAAAAGGAAACCAATTAAAACAATCACATTGTATGGTCACTGCTCCACCAATCATAACACAGTGTTGACTCCTAGCACTGAATGGTCTACTCTCTTCTGGGATTCTTAGAGTCCCTAGGCTCCATTCCTCTCTTTCATTTGCATGTGTTTCTTTACCCAAGAGAAACAATCCTTTCACCTTGCCTTGAAATTCTCATCTGCCCTTCACATTACAAGTCCTACTGGAATGGAAGAGTCCACTCTAGGATTTCAAACTAGATCATGATCCCTGTCACAAGCTTTCAAAGAATCTTATAGATTTGCCTTAGAGTAATTATGTGATTAATGCCTGTCTCCTAACACAGAGTCCATTATTTGGTCATCAGTACACACCAGCACTTAGCAGAGTGCCTGCTTGGCTTATCATGGGCAGTAATAGCTGTCAAATTATTTTGATCAGGGAATGATATGATTGGACATGTTTTAGAAAAATAACCCTTAGAATAAGTTTTGAGGTAATAATGGAGAGTGGATTGATTAGTAATGGGGAATTCTTTTAGAGAACTATTGCAGCTATTTAAAGAGGCAAAAGAAAAAAAGAAACACAATCAATTTTATTGTCCATGTACTCATTTGCCAAACGTTTATTGAGTGCCTACAATGTGTATGCCAGATTGTAAGCTGGGTGTGCTGAGGCAATCAAAGGACTCTATTTGGAAAATGGAAAGGCAAAGATGAATTCTGAAAACAGATTTGAGGCAGAAGCTACAGGGTCCACTATGTAATTCTGGATCCAGCAGCAGAAGGAATTCATAAGGATGATAAGTTTTCTAGTTCAGTGAATATATAGAGGTTGAAAATATTAGCGCAATCTTAGGACTTTAGTGAAAATATCAAGTTGGAACAAAGGGTTGAGAACTGAATTTTTAACATGCTGAGTTTGAAATACTTGTCAGCTATCCAAGGAAATCAAATGATTTTTCACAGTTTTGGAATCAAAGCACCATTGTTCAATGCATAACTTTTGGTGGGTTTTGAATGTTGGCCTGTAAAGGCTGTGAAGGGACCAAACACCATTTAAAATATAAAAATTATACTTGGAAGGGAAACACTTACCCTAGAATGACCTCCCTGCTCTGTCAGACAGATTGTAAGCTATAGTGCAGCCCAGCCTACAAAGTAAGAAGCTGTCTCAAAATGTGTGTGTGTGTGTGTGTGTGTGTGTGTGTGTGTGTGTGTGTGTTGAATATAAAGATTGAATATAAGGAACACCGAGCACTTTTTCAAAGTTTAGTATTTTATTTATTTATTTGAGAGAGGGAGAGAATAAGTGTGCCAGGTCATCTGCAGCCACTGCAGACCACTCTAGACACATTTGCCACCTTGAGCATTTGGGTTCACATGAGTACTGGGGAATCAAACTTGGGTCCTTTGGCTTTGCAGACAAGTGCCTTAACTGCTAAGCCATCTTTCTAGCTCATAATAAATAATATAGCATCCTTGTTGAGAAGCAAAAGAATTCTATATTTGATGTTCTAATGCTTCTTTTGACACTAATTGTAAATATAGATAGATAGATAGATAGATAGATAGATAGATATAGATATAGATATATGTTAGCATACAATTATACAAAAATATGCCATTGTCTCTTAAAATAAAAATAAACAGAATAACATTCTATTATTTTTCATCTTTTTTCCTTTCACATATGATTTCAGCATATGTCCCTTTCAAGTGCAATGATAACTAGGTCTTTTGCAGTAAGCTTCACAATCTTAAGGAACCTAAAAAAGGCATGGAACTAGTCAGATAAGCCTGTCATGTACTACGTGAAACAAATGCTTATCAGAAATGGGAAAGACTGAAATGAGCAGCCAGAGCAGCATGTGAGGCTTTAGCTTAATGGAGGCGGTGCAGAGGTATACATCAGCAACACAAAAGCACCCAGCATAATCTAAGAATGATTTGCCTTGCCAACTCCTTAGTATCATGGGAAACTTGAGCCAGGTATGCAGTGGTATTGAAACAGGTCTCTGTTCATACTGCTTTTCAAGTGTATGTTCTAGTCAGTGCATTTGTTTCTTCATGCAATACGTTGTTTAAAAAGTAGATTTCAATGAACTAATGTTTAAAGTATTTTCACTATTTGATGACTTAACTCCTTCCCTCAGGTGTTGGGTGTATCAAGAGTGCATTGAAAAAAAGAAAGTCTATCTTCATATAGTCACTAGATAAACTCTTGTTCATAAGCTACTTGATGGTGAGTACAATGCTAGACTTTAGATGGGAAGCAAAGAAGTAATAGAGTATATCTGAAAGGAATTTCACACATAGGAATTAAGAAAGAATATGTAAAAATGCAGACAAGACAGAGAACTTAGGTGTTCAGATAACTGCAAATCACTCGACTCAATTGTTGTATAGTCTAAATATTGGATCAGAACCAAAGTGTAAGTTACTTTGAATATTTGAATAGCAAACTAGAGTTAAGATTTCCAAGATCATTAGAATGACTACACACATACACACACACACACACACACACACACACACACACACACACACAGAGAGAGAGAGAGAGGGGGGGGGAGGGAGAGAGAGGGAGAGAGACAGAGAGAAGCTGGAGACATGGCTTAGAGTTTAGATGGTTGCAACAAAGCCAAATGACCCAAGTTTGACTCACCAGGACCCATGTAAGCCAGATGCATAAAGTAGTACATGATTCTCGAGTCCATTTTCAGTGGCTAGGGGCCCAAACTTGCCCATTATCTTTCATTTGTTCATTCTCTCTATCTGCCTCTCTTTCTCTTTCTCTCTCTCTCAAATAAAGAAAAATTATGCATCAGAACCTCTCCTATACTACCTACTAAGATCTATTTCATTTATCCTTATTTATTTTAGGAGACATATATAATATACAAAATGAATAGAAATTTAGATATTGATTAGAATTTTTTTAAAAAATTTGAAAAGAATATGCCAAGCTGACAAATATAGAATCCCCTTCCTGGATAAATTTCGAAAGTGAACAATTCATGAGATGACCACTATCTAGTAGGCAGGCAGTCCAAATTTGGTAGAAAGCAATTTTTTAGTTTTCTTCAGAACATCTTGATTCTCTAACGTGACTACCACATTGCTGTATGCCCTAGAGTAGCATCTTGTATGACACTGAAGATTTGCCTGTTTTCATTAGAATACAGGAACCTTTAACCAACTTTTAAAAAAATGTTGTTTATAAAAACTTTCTGTTTCTATGGAAAGCATCTGTGAGAAAATATTTATATATCATGTGCATAACTTTTCATTGACCACGATAATACCTTACTTTTAGTTAAAAACTTGATCTAACACTATATATAACCAACTGAAACCTCTAGGTCCCAATAGTGAATACCAATAATCCCACTGAAGACCCTTAGCTGAATTGGATCAGGGGAGAGGGGAACTATGTGTACAACCTTTTTATTAAAAAGTCAGTAAATTAAAAAAAAATAATGGGGGCTGGCGAGATGGCTTAGTGGTTAAGTGCTTGCCTGTAAAGCCTAAGGACCCCGGTTCAAGGCTTGATTCCCCAGGACTTACGTGAGGCAGGTGCACAAGATGTTGCATGCATCTGGAGTTATTTGCAGTGGTTGGAAGCCTTGATGTGCCCATTCTCTTTGTCTCTCTCTGCCTCTTTTTTTCCCCATCTGTCACTCTCAAATAAATAAATGAAAAAAAAATATTTAAAAACAATAATAGGCTATTTTAATATCACCTTCTTCTCTCCCTCCCACCCTGCTTCCTCCTCCATCATCCATGATATATTGATGGGTACAATATTATGCAGGTCATATGCAAGTAACCAGAGCCAATGTGAGGTCATGAATGAAATGACGTATAAACATTAGTCATGAAAGATTTTGAAATAAGTTCAATTTTTTGAGTGACAGTTACATAACCATTGAGAACACCAGCTTTGAAAACATGCCCTGTAATCCATATTTGCATATTGCACATAGGCCTCCATACAGTGCTCTCTGCTACCCTCATCATACAAGGGACTAGTCACATTCACTGAGAAGTGTGAGGAATGCTCGAAGGAGACTCACTTGGGTGTCAAATCTGTGTTTCCTATGGCTTGAGCACTTTTCTTAGGCATGGGCACTGGTAGTTGTCAGAAATCTGTGATGTGTGTAATTCTTGCTGGGAAAAGTATTTATTCTTAGGTACCTTGGAATTTTATAAAATTTTCATATCATAAAATGACTTGTGTGGAGGCAGCTAGCACTCAAGACAGATGTAGTCAGAGTGATTGTCTTCACATCTCATCAGCTGCCCTCAAGTTATGGGAATTTGAAAAACTTCTTTTGACTTTTGTTTGCCACTGTTTTTCTCTATGACATGGAAAGCTGTAACAGTATTGTCTTCCTACATTTATTCACATAATGATGATAAAGACACTAAAGGGAATCTCATTAAATAGTACCTAGACTTGTCAAAATTACCAACTCACAGCCATTGGAGGATTCTTAGCCTTCTGTGGACATGTTAATGAATCATTTGAGAAGAAAGGTCCTAGGGAAGATGACATC
This sequence comes from Jaculus jaculus, assembly GCF_020740685.1. Taxonomy (NCBI): domain Eukaryota; kingdom Metazoa; phylum Chordata; class Mammalia; order Rodentia; family Dipodidae; genus Jaculus; species Jaculus jaculus. The sequence continues at coordinate 96,922,145 of NC_059109.1, forward strand.
ATAATTTCTTTGGGTACTTACATAAAGAATAGATACAATAGGTGTCCCTGTGATGGAATCAGCTCTGGAAAGAGAGAAGTTTGGGCCAGAGAGATTACTTGGTGGCTAAGGCCCTTGCCTGCGAAGTCTCAGCACCCAGCTTTGATTCCCCAAACCAACACAAGCCAGACACACAAAGTGATGCTTGCATCTACAGTTCATTTGCAGTGGCCAGAGACTCTGGTGCACTTATTCTCTCTCTCTCTCTCTTTCATCTGCCTCATTCTCTCTCTTCTCAAATAAAGAAAATGAAATAACATTTGAAAAAGTAAAAAGGAAAGAGAGAAGGTTTCAGTAGCTCTCCATAGATGGATTCAGAAAAGATTGAAAGGATATTGCTTGGAAGGAACTGAATTCTTTTTCTTCCCTTTAATTATGGTATGTTTCTCTGTAGCCCACTAAGCTTCCAAGTAAGTTAACTAGTTAAAAGAACAAGGCTTCCACATCCGTCTCTTGCGCAGTTGAATCCATCACTAGTCCCCTCCAAGAGTAAACTCAGGACAATATTCACCAGCACATCATTCCCATCCTATGAACCACTCTGATCACAAATGCCACCTTTTCTATAAGTTAGAAGAAAGACTGATTTAAGGAGGCAATTGACCAGTTTAATGTAACAGAGAAGAGCAGTGTGCTCTGACATTTATTTCTTCTCCGTGGCTGCTCTTCTTCCTAGAGGCTGGGATGTTTTTAAGACTAACCTTTTGCTAATTATGATCTTAATAAAAAAATTCTCAATAAAAAGTGTACTGTCAGAATTCTATTATTTTAGGTACTTGCTTGATTTTTACTTCTTTGAAATCTGTTCCTCAACACAATTCTCACAGAAGCATTGGTTCTCATAATATTTACTATTTCAAGCTTCATCAAACAGCAAAATGATTTTTTTAAAAAATAGGGGGCTTGACCTTCACCTTTCCTTTCATCATTCTCTGGTAAATAGTATTGCCTGTGTCTGCAGACCCAGGCCTGTGGCTCGAGTTTACATGAAGGCCTGCCCCATTTTCTTTGTAGTACAGCTCTTCAAGTCAGAGCACGTGACTCTTTTCTGAGTACAGTTCCTGGCAAAGGGTGAGATGGCGGGCAATGTTAGAAAGCCCCTTGCTGGCAGGGCTTCAGTGCTGTGGGTTTGTCCTGCTACAAACTGACAAGCAGGGGCATGTATCACTTTATAGTATTTGATCTCCTGAGAAGTAACCATAATATGCATTCCTATCTATAGCTTCTGAGGGTGATTTGTGCAGTACTGTTTGTCATTGAAGCTTTTGTTTGAAATTTTAAAATGAATAAAGGAAACATTGCACAGAAATTTAAATTTTGTTTTGATTCAGTTAAAACCTGGTGCAACAGTTACCGTATTGATGGGACAAAACAGCCAGTCAGAGCAGTTTATGAAGGCAGAATTTATTTCTGGCTTACAGTTTTGAGGAGAAATTTCATGAAAGAAGAGTAAGCATGGTAGAAACAGATAGCTGAACATCACATCTTCATCTCAGTGTGGGAAGAAAGAAGCAAAGGGGAGAGCTAAGAGTGGCAACCAGGCTAGACTATAACATCCCAAGGCCTACCTCCAGTAACATACCTCTTCCAGAAAGTCTCCACCTCCCAAATGCTCCACCAGTTGAGGGTTAAGGAAGAGGTTAAATCATAAATACATGAGGCTATGGAGGACATTTAACAAGCACACCACCTCCACCATACCGGATTGATTACCAATTGATTTTTATTTGGTTTTTAATGTAGGGTCTCACTATAGTCCAGGCTGACCTAGAATTCACTATGTAGTCTCAGGGTGGCCTCAAAAACTACAGTCCTCCTACCTCTGTCTCTCTAGTGCTGGGATTAAAGGCATGTGCTACTATGTTTGGCTTTATTTAGTTTTAATTTAGTCTTACGTTTTGTCCCTGTTGCAGAGATTGAGTCCAGGGTCTTGTTCATGCGAGGCAGTGAACTGCTGAGCTATATTCCCAGTCCTTTGTGTTAACTGGAGTGTCAATATCATACTAATTTGTCCAGGCTGGGCTTGAACTTAACAGCATTCTCCACCAGCCTTGTAAATGCTGGGATAATAGGCCTGAACCAATAGTCCTGATTCATTATTTATCTTAATTGGGATTTCATATCTTCATCTATTCAACACGAATGAATACTAATGCCCTGCTTATCAATATAGCTGGACACTACCAAAAGGTTTTGTTATATAACATATCCACAATTAAGTTATTATTATTTTAGTGGAAGTACAGGTTCACATTCAAAGTTTCAGTGCTATGGCCATTAAAGCCTTATATCTCTGGTGTCAAAAATGTCACATCCTTAATCTCTAAGTCTTGGCAATGGAATTATAGGATATCTTTCAGAAACTTATTTCCATCCAGACAATGAAATGGAGCCCTTTGCATCCCTAGTTCTCAAACAATAAATATTTAATGTACTAAGAAGTAGCTTGTGGTAACATGCACTTCTACTTCAGGGTCTAAGCACAGTAGGCCCTTGTTTGACATGTGAATCTGAGAGGCAGCGATTCAGGCTGAGTGGCAATGCTTATCTCAGCTCTACTTGCTAGTGTGTCTGGAAGTCAGCTGATTATGATAGATCTAAGCTAGATCTGGCCAGTTAACCTAAATCTGTCCTACCTGTCTTATGTCCTTGTGCTGGAACATGCTGGTCTGCCTAGATGTGTTCTTGAGGCACTGACTAAGGTACGCGACTGAGAAATCCAGCTGTCCTGATGCTTTGCTAGGCTGCATCTGACAGCTTCTCCTTAGCAATAGAAAGTCACGTGATGGAATATATAGACTCAGGGCACAAGGGAAGTCAGCATCTATATTAGTATTCTCCAAAGAAACAGAGTTCACAGATATTATGATATGTAAATATAAGAGGGTGTTTATTAGACAGAATCACATGATCAGAGAATAAATCTGCATACTGGAGAGCATGAGAAATCAATCCCTGATCAATCTGAGGCACTAGAAGCTTCAGAGCAAGAGAGAGGCCAATGATGAACCCCTTTCTGATGTCAAAGGCCTGTTGGCTCCCTATAGAGGGGCTGAAGAAAGTTGTTATTCAAAGGCTTGAGATCTGGTGTCCACTGGTGACAGTGGCAAAAAGGAAAAGCTTAGCTGTTGAAAGGAGGAATGCCAGTGCTCAGTGTGAGCTTCTCTTGTCTCCCACTTTCTTTCCAGTGTGGGTCCACATTGAGTGCTGCTGTCCATCCTCATCACAGGTCTTATGTAATTTGCTGACCCATATGTCAATTTCTTTGAAAACACCCTCCCTTCTTTATCTGATTTTTCTCTCAATTCAGCAAGATTTATGACCACAATTAAACATCTCACCCTCCCACATGGGAAAGGACATGTATATAAAATGGAGTAGGGAAGTGTTTGGGATGTAGCTCAGATGGTAGTGTGCTTTCGGAGAATGCACAAGGGCCTGAATTTAATCTCCACCACTGGATTAACCAAGTATCCAGACACATGCTTATAAAGTTTGCATTCAAGAGGTGGAGGCAGGTGAGTCAGGAATCAGAATCAAGGTCATCCTTGGCTATGTAGAGTTTTTGAGACCCCTATCTTAGTTGTAGATGAGAGGCCCATCACTTCATGCTATCTAGATTTTGGAGACTTTTGCCCTCCTGCTGATTAGTTCCCTGTAGTCACATGGTTGTGGATTGGCTTGTGCCATCAGAAACTACAGCAGCAAAGTAGCATGCAGGCTTGGTGATCCTTATATAGCTACAAACTGAGATTAACAACACCACTTTGTTGTCTTTACTTTCTCATTGCTGAGACAAACACCAGCCAGGAGCAGCTTATAGGAGGAAAGGGTTTGTTTCAGTTTACAGAATCAATGTCAGAAGAAGCTGGCTCACTGTATCAATCCATAGCAGAGAGATACCACTGAACAGCCAGAATCAACAGTACCAGCATCCAGCCAGAGCCCCAACTGGTTCTGAACACATTTTAGGGATGGACTACAAGATCCATCCCCAGTGACACCTCCTCCAGTAGACTGCTAGAGACTTTAGTAGGAAGCTTTACCTTATTCAAAACTCCCTGTGGCCATGGGGGTCATGCATTCACATTCAAATCACCACAAACTTGAATTTTCATTTCACGTATACACATGCAAACCTGTAGTGAGAATTTTTCCAAACTGCTGTGAATAGGTGGTCACTGATCAAACAGGTTGTATAGAGTCATTTAGAATTTTCTATAAGGCTTTAATTTATGTCATAGAGATATATGCAATGCTAATTTGTTAGTAGAAAATCCAGCCAAGATTAGTATTCCTGGTCTTACATTCACCTGTGAACAGAATCAAACTCACATCTTTGAGTTTCAGTATGAATTTGATCATGGCCACAATCATACAGTGCTGGAGGGATTTAGGAGCTCTGGGTATCCTAGCATCCTCTTTCTGAACTTAAACTTAAATTACTTAAAGTAATTCAATCTTGCCAGCTTTTACCCATGCTTAGGATATAACTGTATTTCATTTTGTTGGTATTGTCTTTCTTTGTATTTTATTTAATTACCGTTAGAGGAAACAATACACAGACCTACGGAGCTGAAAAAGTCATCCTCTACAGCTGGTTTTTAGGAGAAACATATCTTGCTTTTTAGCCTCTGACTTGCAGCCTGCCACTCCCCCAGGGAAATTCCTTAGCCCACTGAGCAATCGTGGGGTCACATTCTGGGCTTATGTGCCCTCATTTTCAGGTTGCATTCCTCAGAGGGGCCTCCAGTACTTTAGGAGCTGATAGAGTTTGGCTGTCATTTGAAAATGTTTTCCTCCTAACTGTTTTCATTTAGGAGCTAATTTATACTGTGCTTTCAAGTAGGCTCAACTCCATTTCACATCCCTGACATGTAGCACACACATTTCAGTGGCTGCAATAGAAGGAGACAATTCAATCAAAGGATGTTTTCTCAACGTAGGAAATGAATATTATTTGTTCATCTCGCAGTTCAGGATTTTGGGGAAATTATGATGTTTAGAAAAGGCCCTGGCAAGACAGAAAGACAAATAAATTGCATGGTGTGAGAACAGCCTTCTCAATATTAAGGTTTCTTTAAAACAGTGGGTATTGGCTGCAGGCAAATATTAAGCTGCAAATCACTGGTTTGCAACTCCTTGATCATCAGTTGTAATCCCAAGAACATATTTAATTTCCTATTTAGTCCTAATTTCTCTTTGTTCCTTAATGATATTTCTCTGCACTCAGAATAAGCCATCTGTTGGCAGTGGCCCACAGAAAACAGTCAACACACACTCTGTCATCTTGGAGCTAGATGGTTACTGTGAGGATGACAAAATGGCATCTTTAGAACATGGAGGTCACCTTTAAAATCCTTAATTTTTCTGTTTAGGTTATTTTTTTTCCTTGCTTTTTAACTCTTTGGCCACATGTGGTATTGGAAATAATAAATCTCATGGTATTTTCTGAAACATTTGTGGCCAAAGGAAAGCAATTTTCTCACCAACAGGATACTCAGGGGATCGAGTTTACAGGTCTAGGCTTGTAGATATTTCGCCGTAGTTTTTAAAGTTTCACCGTAATAAATCCCTAGATTTGTCTCTTTTTGCAATAAAAAAAAGGAAACTTATAGTCTAGGCCAGAAATCAAAGTGATTGGAGATTAATTTCTTCCACTTTAAAAGGTTGCAAGATAGAAAGGCACACTGAGTGGGAGAGGGAGTAATGGGGTATGGCCATGGGACATATGACATGTTCAGATTCATACTGCCTGCTTCCAGTCTGTGAGCACTTGTACCCGTGCTCAGGAAACATTCCCAGTAGGAAGAAGGGACTCTGGCTGGAGGTGAATGCAGTGACTGGGTATACTCCCTGACCTGTATGTGCCAGAATGTTTAAACTGGGTCTACATGTAACTTGCCATTTTAGTCTTCTGTAAAACTGCATGACTTCCTCAGATTAATTGCATTGTAGACATAAAAAAAGAAAGAAAGAAAAATAAAGAAAGAAAACAAAACACCTTTGAGTTCCACAGCCATCAGGTATTAGAATCTGGATACTAACTGGGTAGTTTAACTTCAAAGTTTTTCACATTGAAGCTAAAATTGGGAATGGGTTAGAAATGAAGTTGTTTTATCCTGCAAAATCACAGGGAACCCCCTAAGAATAAGGAAAGAATTCAGCTTCACTTAAAAGGAAGTGATAGGAATATTGAAATGGATACTCAAAGCACATCAGCACAAAGGTGAGTGAGGGAGAGGGCCGTTTGATCTTCCCTTTTGCTCCCTCATGTTTTGAAATGTGAATCCTTTTGATGCTCTTGCTTTCATGGCTGTTGGACTCCTGCTTCAGATGACTCTTCCATCTCCCAGAGCAATTAAAAGGTAACATCACTGTTTTACCATGTGATTCATACATCACTCAGCCTGAAGGCATATTTTTCATACTCACTTGGGTGCATTCAAGCATTGATTTGATCTCTTCTAAGATTAAAAAGGAATTCCCTTTTCCAAAGGAGATTCAGGTTAGTGAACGACATTAATGTTCTTTTCCTCCTCATCTTTTGTAATTAGCAAGCAAGTGAGCTAGCAATTATCTCACCTGTCAGCCAGCTTGCTTTTGCATCAAACCCTAAAAGAAAAGGGGCTCTCCTATTCTCAAATGGTAGCAATTTATACCAATGTCTCTACCATTAAATGTTGTTTAACCTGGGCATGGCTGTATACTCTTTATAATCCTAGCAGTCAGAAGGCTGAAGTAAGAAGTTACTGTGAGTTCAAGGCCAGCTATATCTGCATAACAAGTTCCAAGTCAATCAGGGCCACATAGCAAGGCCCTGTCTCAAAAACTAATTTAAACAAACAACACACACAAAAAGGCCTATGGCTCTTTGAAATATTTATCCAATTCCCTCAAATTAAACCTCAGATTCTCTCTCTCTCTCTCTCTCTCTCTCTCTCTCTCTCTCTCTCTCTCTCTCTCTGTCATGGTAAGTCTGACTCACATAAATCTGAGTATACCGTGGATGTTGCTTCATCTCACAAATTCTACTGTCAAAATATTCTCAGCAGTACTAGACAGATGGAACCAATCCAGGGAGCAAAGCAAATGCTACTGCAGCTTTCAGAGCACTCCAAAGGCAGTGGTACTTGCTGTTCTTATCCCATAATATGCCAATCGCCATCGGTTTTTTCCTCTAGCAATCTGTCCATGATGACAGGTTCTATTCCATTTTCTTGATGAGGGATCATGTCTCTGAGCCATATGTTGTAACTGGAAGGCTAGCTCAGGAGTAGCCTTTAGATTTTTAAATAAGTGGAACAGTAACTTCCGCATTACTTATCTCAGTGGTGGTCCTGTATCTTAGTACTTTCCCTGACTGAGAACACTAAGTGTGTTCACATGTAATGTGACTGCAAATTTGTAGATTGGAATAAACCATCTAATTGCTCCCCTCTGCCAAATTTGTGGATTCCCATTTTCAGAGGGTGATCTGTCTCCTGCCATGAGCTGATATGCAGATATGCACTCTAGCAGAATTGAGCAGCTGGCTAAAACAGATGGATTTCTGAGTGGATCCGATGAGGTTTGGCCCATGTAAATTTATTTCTTCATCATGCCTATTGACTATTCTTTGTTTCCAGAATCTACACTATGTCCTGCTTTCAATATATCTACCAATAATTTCTGAAGGAACCTTAGTTTTAAGATAAGCACACTCTAAAGATGTGTGCAACTCCACCAGAGCCCAAGAGACACCACATTCTGTGCTTGGATGCATCCACATAGTTCTTCATTTGTTTTTACATCTACCTATGTCTATTTATTCATCAACCTATCTTTCTATCAGGCATCCATCCCTTCATCTCATTGCCTGTTTTATCTATGTATTTCTTTGGTAGATTGTATCAGAGCTTTATCTTGTTATCTGAACAAATGTAATGTGGCTTTTCATCTATTCTAATTTATCTACTAGACACAGTTTAGGATCCCAGTAAAGAATGTTTGAGACTCCACAGTTGATGAAACAGTGATTGAAAAATAGGCACAATTTCTTACAAATTCTTTCCTTTGAGAGAAGTGATTCATGCTCATTTATCATGAATTTGGGACACTCTTAGGTGATATGCTTTTTAATAACAGAGTTAGGCAAGAGTGATTGTATGAAACTTTCAAGGTAGGTCAATCAAGGCCATGAAATTTCTTGGCTCTTCTGAGTTACACTCTTTGAGAGGACCCTGCACCTATACAAATTCATACTATCTGCAAACTACTATGTGGGAGACAAGATACATAGACAACTTGGCCATCAGTGTAATTGGACTCCAGCCAGCAACTAGTGAACCACCTTCAACATGTAGAACCTTAGATAATGCCAGCTCCATCTGTCATGAACTTTATTCTCATAAGAAATTCTAAATAAGAACTCTCTAGGCAAACTCTTTGAACTTCAACTTATTTCTGAATCCATGATCCCCAAAATTGTAAGGTAGAAATTGAGAAAGAAACAGATACAGAATCTATGCTATCTCTTAAAACTATTTCCCTCAAAGGAGCATATATTTCACACAAGTATGTAAACTATACCTTAATTGCATGAGTTTGGAAACCAATAGAAAAGAAAATAGTAAGATTGTCCATTAAACTGTATTTTCACTGAGGAAAACTCATATTGTATAAAACAATGCACATGTTTTTCATGTTGAAGACTGGATACTTGGCTACACACCCTTTATGTGTTTGAGTAATGTAATTCAGTGCACACTGAGGTTTCATTTGGACCCAAGATCTCAAATCCATTGAGGAATGGAGACAGTTGGCATTGTGATCACAATTTTCCAAATCTTCCTAGAAGGAGCCCACTATTTTTGTGTATACCCCAGTCCCAGCCACCATGCTTCATAGTCAGTACTATTTCTTTTTAGGTGTTTGTAACCCACCCATTTAGCATGAAAGTCACTATCTTTTCAAGCCAGGGGATTATATTAACTTCAACCAGGTGTTGTATATGTGTTTATCATCTATGCACATATTAACATTTTTTTGCATGACTATCTGAAAATTTAGCACTAATTCAAGAGCTTTCTATTTCTTTCACAAATGCAATGTACACGTGGGTACAGGCAAGGATCTGTGGAATGAAGGCACAATGGGCATACAGAGATTCTGCCACATTTATGGGCTTCCAGGCAGCCCTCCTGTTCTCAGCCATGGGTCCTTCCATTTTGTTTGAGTTACTTGACATTTCCATGTCAAGGCCCTCTGAAAAATCCCCTGGTAGGGGGCTGGAGATATGGCTTAGCAGCTAAGCACCTGCCTGTGAAGCCTAAGGAACCCTGTTCTAGGCTCAATTCTTTAGTACCCAAGTAAGCCAGATGCACAGGGTGGTACATGCATCTGGAGTTTATTTGCAGTGGCTGGAGGCTGTGGTGCACCCATTCTCTCTCTCTCTCTTGCAATATATATATATATATATATATATATATATATATATATATATATATATATATATGTATGTGTATATATATATATATATTATATATTATATATATACATACAATTATATATATATAATTTTTAAAATCCATTGGGTTTATCTTTGTTACATATTCAGCAGGCTCCTATATTTGAAAAAGTTCCCCTTGATTATATGTCACTTCTAATTTTATAGAAATTTTTAAAAAGTATGTATATTCTGCAATCTATTTTCCATTCTCTTTGTCCAATGGACATTTATTTACTCATTTTTTTTTATTTTATTGCCAGTTTAGTGGACTTTGAGAGAGAATTAGAAAAAAATATGTAGAATTGTGGGCTGCAGATACCCATCCCTCTTTCTCTCTTACCACTGGCCCAAACTCAACAGAGCATGCAGACAACCTACCTCCTTTCCCAAGCACTAGCCCACACCTCCACAAGGCTCCACTCTCTGCTGGGTAAATAAGGGCATGGGCATAAACAACACTTAGATGCCATATTCTCTCTTCCTCTGTTGTTCTTTCCTTCTCTCTCTGATTCTCTTTCTTTACTTCTGTATCTCCCTGTGATCTCTCTCTCTCTCCCTCTCTGACTCATCTGTCTCCCATGTGATTTCATTTTTACTCACACACCTTTCCTCTATCCTATTCTCTCTCTCTCTCTCTCTCTTTCATTCTCCCTTCCTCTCTCTCTCTCCCTCCCTTCCTCCCTCCCTCCCTCCCTCCCTCCCTCCTGTCTCTGATCCAGATCTCCCCATACACCAAGTCTCCAATTCCTTGCCCCTTTCCCTACTATTAAAACTCCTGCTATGAGCTACTAATAATTCCCCAAAAGATGGGGTTTCTGCCCTGTGATATGACCCCTAAGTTTTTGACAAGTATGTTTCCAGCACTCAAGGGACATAATCAGTATAGCAGGTTCCCAAATGCAGACACATAACAACTAGTAGATGATAGTCACAAAACAGCATTTAGGAAATTAGCTAAAAGGCTTGACTACATTCCCTTTTGGTGACACGGGGAAGCCACATCATCTCCTGGCAATGGCGATGTAGAGATGCCATTGTGTTGGAAAGACATGTAGGAGTTCAACTGAGCAAGGCTTGCTGTTAGTGTGATGCATGAAGTGAGGTACAAAGTTCTCATTATTTTCAGAGCTGTACTAATCAGACTCTCTAAATTCAGGAGTGAAAGGAATGATGAGTTTAAGGGTGAAGGTAATAAGAGGAAGTCTCTCCATGTGATGCAAAAAGAAGGAAGGAAACCTTGCTATATTGTTATTTATTACATTTCCCTTTCCTTCCTACTTATCAAAAAGGTAAATCCAAAAGATGCTATTTGAATATATTAGATAATTCAATAATTTCATTAACCTGGATGCATTTCTTAGATCACAGTTTTGTAGAGTATGTTAATGTTTTTCAATTTTATTTACTTGAGACAGAGAGAAATAGAGAGAGAATGATTGAATATGGGTGCACCAGAGCCTCCTGGCCCTGCAAACAATTTCCAGATGCATGTGCTAGTTGGTGCCTCTGACAGGATTTATAAACAAGTGCCTTAAACACTGAGCCACCTCTCCAGCTCCAACTATGTGAGTACATTTTTTTAATCAACAGACATCTTATTTTTAACATTAGACTTTAACAATTTTGGTAGTTCCATTTGGCAGTTAAAGCTATGTAATATTCATTTTAAAAATAAAACATGATTATCTAACTTGTATCTTTAGATTGCTCATTTATTGAAATCGTTTCCTGGAACAGATCATAGCCCTTTAGGTGTAGTTTGTATTTTGAAATTGCTTCTTTGGAAGTGCAAAGGAGGGTAGGAAGGTTAAATGGAGCTCCAGTAGGAAGCAGGGCCATTTAAGAAGCTACAAGTTTAAATTCTGAACACCAAGTGAAAATGTCTTAAAGGACCTTTGTTTGGGAGGAAATGACTTTGGCCATTTAGCCTTGGAGGGAATAAACAGCTCCATGCATACTAATCTTGTGAACCTGTGCTGTGTTCACAGCCTCCTTATCTTTTATTCATTTCAACTACACATATCTTCAAGGAAGAGCAATCCTTGCTATTTGCTGTATCGCCACTAAAATGCAGAAGATAAATTTGTGCAGGTGGAATTTGAATTATTCTTAATTCTATATCATGATTTTAGGGAAACCTCTGAGAATAGATTGTGAAGTGATATTGTACATGTAAGGACCTTGGGTGAAGAAGGAATGGTGAAGGAGACCGGGGTAGGTGGGTGAAGGAATGAGAGATGGAAGAGTGGAAGTTCACAAACCAGTAGTCAAACTTATTCTCACTGTAAGGACTCTGCTATTACATCAGGGAGGTAGCTGATCTCATCAGTTCTATTCCTCTATGGAGCAGAGATGGTAATACACAAATGTGACTTAAAAAATATCCGTCTTGTAGATGATCATTTGTACTATGTATTTCCATTTGTGTTTCTTCTTTAATTAATTAATTAATTAATTAATTAATTTATTTATTTATTTATTTATTTATTTATTTGTGAGTGAGTGAGTGAGTGAGTGAGAAATACAGACAGACAGAATGGGTACATCGGGGCCTCCAGCCACTGCAAACAAATTCCAGCAGCATGTGCCACCTTCTGCATCTGGATTACATGGGTACTGGAGAATCAAACCTGGGTCCTCAGACTTGGTAGGAAAGCACCTTAACCCCTAAGCCATCTTTCCAGCCCATTTTTGTTTCTTCTAGTAGCAACCAATTTATAGATAAAAAAAACTTTATTGACAGCCTCCAAACATAAACACAATATATGTTGATCATAATCCCCTTCCACCACACTCCTTTGTCTTCTCCCCCTCTTTTATTTATTTATTTGTTTGTTTATGTACGTATTTATTTTGTGCTTGTTTTATGCAGGTAGTGTCAGTCACTGTGAGGTCATGAATGCCACAGCCACTTTGTATCTGTAAGATAGTAACACAAAGCACTCCTCCCCTTATTTTGACTCTTACATTCTTTCCACCACTTCTTCCTCAAAGGTCTCAGAGCCTTGGGGATTGTTGTAGAGATTTCTCAGTGCTAAAGACTCTACTGCCACTTCTTTTAGCACTTTGGTGAGTTCTGAGTCTCCCTAGTGGTCGCTTGCATCTGAAAAGACAAGCTTCCCTAACAAAAAGTGGGAGTAGTATTGATATATTGGTATAAACATAAATATTCAGAGGTCAATTTTGTGGCCATAAAATATCCATTTAGTCAAATAAGAGTGTAGCTTCCCCTCTAGGGCTTTTGCACTGCCAAGCCATAGGCTTTTTCAATACAATTTTAAAGCCATATTTTTAGCATGATTTAGCATTTTTCAGGAACAATTTAAAAGGCACATACTGTAACTCTTGATCATGATGAGGGAATCAATGAATTCTGCCCTTTGCTCACCCTCCCCCCAAAAATCCCTGAAGTCTCAAGGATCAGGTAAGGGGATTGGCAGGACAATGAATTTTCTAATTTGTACTCTGAGCTTATCTTACTTAATCAAGAAAATTTGACATTAGAAATAACTAAGTTAACTGTGATTGAAAGTGTGTGACATTTATAGCTTGGCATAATCTTCAAATGCAGAACATGCTTATTCGGTTTGAAGGTAGTTTACACAGGATCCATTGCTCTGATCTTTATCTCTTCTACAGATCTTAAATAGGGCTCTTTGGAACATATTCCTGACTTGCTAGGATCTGCTTCTAAACTGTTTTTGGCTCAATGATATATAGAGGCTTAGAGACAGAAAATTAAAATGGGTCATCTGCCTTCGTGTCCTCTTCCAGGCATGTTATGATAAACAGCCATTCTGGGAACATCATAAACAGTTTTACCCATCTGTCTAGTTTAATCTATTTGGGGATTAAACCTTCTGGCTTTTCAGAGTAAAGGACTGTGCTGGAGGTTCACTCACTTATGATATGTGTCTCCAGAATGATGGTTACCCAAATATAAATGATGGATTTGGGACCAGTGTTTACTTAAAGAATAATGGATTTCTTGATTATTTTTAATTTTTATTTATTTATTTATTTATTTGAGAGCGACAGACACAGAGAGAAAGACAGATAGAGGGAGAGAGAGAGAATGGGCGCGCCAGGGCTTCCAGCCTCTGCAAATGAACTCCAGATGCGTGCGCCCCCTTGTGCATCTGGCTAACATGGGACCTGGGGAACCGAGCCTCGAACCGGGGTCCTTAGGCTTCACAGGCAAGCGCTTAACCGCCAAGCCATCTCTCCAGCCCGGATTTCTTGATTTTTATTAAGATATTTGGTTTGCTTATTTATTTTTTTTTGTACAACCTTTATTTAAATTAAAGTTGTTTAATGAAAGATAAGATAACCACTAGGTATTCAAAGTGCTCAGACACTGGTAACCAGCAGTCTACATTTGGAAGTATTCGGTTGGATTTCACACATTTTTTTCATAGGAATGGAGTTCTTCCGTTATAAAAATTTAGGAAGCAACCTAATTAAAGCATAATTCTTGTACCTTGGAATGTAGTTAAAGCCACATCTACCTTTCTAATTTATCTATTTTAAACTTTAGTAAATCGTTTGGATAGCATTGACGAAAAGAAACACTGTATATTTCTGTTTGTCATGTGATTGTAGTTTTCTTATTAAGAACACATGTGGACATAAGCTCACAGCGACGTGGTCAGTGGATTCTCACTCTGTTTGGACTCATTTCTCTTGATTGGTGGTAGTTTGCTTTAGCTAGTAAACTTTAATCTAGATCACACCAAGGTTGATGTGTGTTAGGAAAAGGGGGAGAACTTGCAATTAGAGCCAGTTTCTAAATTAATTTCTATTTTGGACTTTTCCTTGAATTTCAAGATCTATGACTCATATCAGTTTGACATTCAAGATTGACCATTGCAAGTAGGATATGTCTGAGTAATAATCAGACATGATTGGTTAGTTATATAATCATATGCAATGAGGAGCAATTGGCAGCAAAATAAAATTTATATGCAAGTAACAGGTGCTGATTTGTAGTTGCAGTATAATTTACCTCTCTGCCTTTCTTCATTTACACAATCACATTCCACAGAGAACTCTAAGTGTGTAAATTTAGAAATTCCTTTAAAAAGTAAAATCCAGATGGCTGGAGAGATGGCTCAGCAGTTAAAGGTGTTTGCTTACAAAGCCTTCCAGCCAGTGTTTAGTTCACCAACACCCACATAAAGCCAGGTGTGCAAAGTTGTACATGTGTCTGGAGTTCATTTACAGTGTCAGGAGGCCCTGGAATGCCCATTTCTGTCTGCCACTTTCTCTCTGTCTCCCTCTCTCAAAGTAGATAAAAGTGTGTGTGTATATGTTTTTAAAGTAAAATCCATCCACCTTAGTTACGCTTCTGTTTGGTAAAAAATCCAGTGCCATAAAAATATATGTGCTGCTCTACTTATAGGGGAGGTATATACTAAAAGTTCTATCGTAAGTTGAAAATGTGGTAAGTTGATAATAACCCAACCAAATATCATAACTTTACTCCATGGTTCACTGTAGAGTATCAGGATCCTTTTTCTCCTTGAAATCATGTGGTTAATGGGGAGATGCCATTCATGGCTAGATATAGCATTATGAAAGCACCATACTTTAAATCAAAATTCAAATTTCAGGACTAGAGAGATTGCTATGTGGTTAAGGGGTTTGCCTGTAAGGCCTAACAACCGGGGTTCAATTTCCCAGTACTCATGTAAGCCAGATGCACAAAATGGTAGATGTATTTGAAGTTCATATCTAGTGGCTGCAGGCCCTGGCATGCTTATTCTCATTCTCTCTCTCTCTCTTTTTCTTCTTCAGCTCCTTCTTCTCTCATCTCTCTGCTGAAAATTAATAAATAAAATATTTTGTAAAGAAATTACAGTTTCAAAATATGAATGCATATCACTTTCATATCATTTTTAATCTTGGAAAATTGTAAGTTGAACCACTATAAGTCGGGAACTCTCCGTAAAGGTTTGGTAGCATGACACAGGTTAGAATATCTATTTAATTCTTTGATTAGGTTATAATGTTATGGCCTTTGATCAAAGAAATATTACAGACATATGGCTACATTTAAAATGCTAAGGAAAAGAAAAAAATAAAAGCAACATTTTCCATTTGGTTTCAAAAACAGAAAGAAATCTCAAGCCAATGGGGAAAGTGCTCAATGTAATTTTATTTTTCTGTGAGACTAGGTATTGCTATATATAGTATAGCTCTGGCTAGCCTGGTCTCACTATGGAGTCCAGATTGGCCTTGAACTTGGGGTAAGCCACATAAGTTCTGGGATTTATAGGCATGTGCTACCATGCCAAGCTTCTATTGTGATCTTTTGATTTTCCTTTCACAGAGATGTGGAAAATTTCCATGGGCTCTTCAGTCATCTCTAAAGCA
The DNA here is from genome assembly GCF_020740685.1 of Jaculus jaculus. Lineage (NCBI taxonomy): Eukaryota > Metazoa > Chordata > Mammalia > Rodentia > Dipodidae > Jaculus > Jaculus jaculus. The sequence continues at coordinate 96,938,049 of NC_059109.1, forward strand.
TAGCATTAATACTAAATAATATATGATTTTTTAGCTCTATGAGTCAATGGAGTTACATATTCAATGACTTCAGCAAAAGAGCCCCAGAGATGGTCAAACTGTTTCCCATAGATAGCACACAAAAGTTATCTCAGATTTTATCTTTCAAAGCTCATGATGAAATACAGAGAACATGGAATAGGGATTGGGCTTAATATGGAACAGCTGTTAGAGTATTCCCTGGTCTCTGAACTGTGTGTTGTATTTTATTTTGCAGAGCTGCAGGAGTTTACCATTGTTGGACACTCCACAATGTGCTGCTCACTTTTTCTTCTCAAGCCCTGCCACTTAACGGTCATCATCCCCCTTCCTGTTAGTTGACATTTAATACATGCCTACTGTATACTGAGCACTGTTATAAATGTTTAACATAACTAAGGTAAAGAAATGAAAGATTTGGACAATACAACATTCCAGGTTGTTCTACTATTTTATCAAAAGTTCTGATTACCCTGCTGAACTGTTGCCTACTATGTCTCCCTGCCCATTCAGCCTTGGCTGTCTAACTTCCACAGGGTAGCATCTGCTACCCCAACAGTATCCTTCTGCACTGAAGTCAAGGGGCATCACCTTGTTGTTCCATGCTGGCCTGCAGAGAAGAACTTCCAACACACTTTCCAAACATCCTGTGGTTCACCTTCATCCATGTCATGGTAAAGGTCCTTCCTTCATTTGTAAAATTAAAAAAAAATAAACATTTTAGGAAGAAGAAGGGGTTCAGTAGAAGAGACATGAGGAAAGATGATAAAAAATGTTACAGGAAGAAATTATGATCAAATTACATTAAAGACTGATATAAAACTTGTCAGTATTTTCTTTTGTAAGATTCTGTGACAGTAAATAAGATTGGGTCAATAAATACATGTATCTTAAATATCAGAATTACTGATGGCATTTTAAAAACAGATATGATGCTAGTTCCTGATATTCTTGCCATCATTAAAACATGACATGAAAATGATTGGCCATGTTCTTTCTGAGCACAGTATTTATTTTTCATTCATGAACACTCAGTTTTGCTTTAAAAATGTGTCTGGTTCATGTCTTAAACAGAAAGGAAATGGGCTGGGCAGAGGGCAAGGAATAAACTAGGTGATCAAAGTCAGCTTAATTCCCCACTGGGCAGATCTAAAAGGCTACAGTTATTTCTTGCTTAAATTACTTGTCAATGAGTAGGACATATTTTAAGGATCTTAAGAGATGCGTGACAGAAGATTCTGATATTTTTATTGTAGCCAGGGAACATCAGAGGACTTCCCACTGATGAAGTGTAGGATCTAAGGAAAGTTTGACTACACACCTTCGTTAGGGCTCATTCATAGCACCTGTGCCTCCTCTGAGCACCCTTCTCCACCCTTCTTCGTGGCATAGGTAAATCAGACTTGCAGTCATTGTAGATCTGACTAGATTAAGCACAGAGTATGCAGTTAGCTTTGCAACTTTCCAGTGAAATGAGGAAAGTAAACCAGAAAGCTGAAGAAGGAAGTCTTCTCTCCAGGACCCATCAGCATCTTCAAGTTTTGGAACTCACATAATAATTTATGGTGATGTTAGCACTGTTGTCCATTTCATGGCCAGATTTTACATTTGAGGCTGAACAAAGCCCAATGGAGTGGTTATTTGATTTGATTTTGTTAAGAAATATTTGTTTTGGTTGCTCTGTGGCTCTAGACTAAGTTACATGCTGACCTGTCCATGTCACCTAACAGCATGTTGAGACATTATTTGCCCCCAATAAGTTACTGCCTTTATTTATGAAAATAAAACTTCTTGCTTTTCTTAAATGAATGAAAGGGGTGACGATAAAGAAGAAAAAGTTTTGGATGGGGCTATTAGAGAGTTCCTTTGGCTTTGGTTACTTTATGCTCAGTTGTTTATCAGCAATCATTCCACAAGCTCCACTGTGGTGAGAACTGTTGCTTTTTCTTATGTAGCCATGTGAGCCCTGAGGGATACCCAGAAATTAAAATACCAGAGCACAACTGCTGTTTTCTCCAAGCTACTTTAACATTACCTTTGGACACAGAATGTTGAACAAGAGGCCAGTATCTAGTCAATCCCGACAATGACACGTGAACTTTTCCTGGCACAGAATTCTGTGCTACTTTATGTGTCAAGACTAGGTTGAATCAGCATAAAATTCCATCCTGCTTCATTCCTGGAAGGAGCTAGCCCATCTCTTACCACTGGAAACAAGATGGTACTAATGAAGTTATAAATATAGAAATGTTGTTGTTTAAGAACAGACAATCTATTCGTGTATAGATTTTAAAATTTATTTTTCATATTTCTGCACTTATTTCCGGTGTGACTACTACCCACTGGCTCACTTCCAGCCCTCACCATTTTTGGTTTGGGGTACATTTCTAGTTCAGTCCATCTTGACACAACCACAGCAGGCTTTAACAGCTGAATTGTCTCAGTTGGGCTTCTGACCCCTTTGTGAGGAGGCGCCTTCATATAAGTATGTGATGTGGAAAATGAAACCCATGTGTGAATACAGAGTTAATTAGTATGAAAAACAGGACCATTTTCCACCACATTTCTTGCCAGCAGCTATGATTAGGAGCAGTTAAGCTTTCCAGGTCTCCTAATATGCTTTAACTAGATCCAAGCATAGAGATTCCAAAATATCACATTATAGATGCATGACAAAAAGAGAATTTGTATTGGAAGGTTTTCTCTCTCTCTCTCTCTCTCTCTCTCTCTCTCTGTGTGTGTGTGTGTGTGTGTGTGTGTGTGTTTTACCAGATTGTTGGAGTTCATTACCATAATTTATAAGTACAAAGATAACTTTTCCTTCTAAATGTTCTAAGCAGCAACAACCTCCCTGAAGTCTTTAATTGTTGGGATGATTAAGGCTAGCCTTACTGAAGCTCTGCTTTCTGAGTTAAGAAATTGCTCTACAGTGGCTGATGTCAAAGTTAGTATTTCATCTTAAATTCTCTGATGGAAATTTTCTCCATAGAAAATATCAAAATAAGATCTTAGAATGGTATTGAGTAAAATGAGATAGACTAGTTGGATTTGGGCAAAGGATGTTTAAAGAGGCATTATGTAGTTAGTAAGTGACAGAACAGCAAGAAGATGGCATTGTGTCTGTCAAGTTTGGGGAGAATCTCCTTGGAAAGAAGAAGAAGTCACAGAAGTATAAGAATCACATAGAAAGAATCAAGAGCTTACTTTGATTGCCAATAATGTGACTGGCTGACATGTGTGATCTGCCAAATAGGTGATTCATGTATAAGGATGAAATAATTTTGGAAAGACCAGGCAACTGCAAACCAGCAGGCATGCTTCTCCTACCTAGATATCAATGTCAGTCAGAGAAGATGAAGAGTGGTACTAACTTGCTGATCAGTTTCCCTCTTCTCTTCCTGTTTTTGTGCTGAAGATATACCACTCCTAAAAAGTAGAATGTGCCTCATATTCAAGACACTAAATACCTTGTCCAGGCTAGCCATAACCCATCTTGCAGTGTGGTGCTGTGGTTTTGCCTACTTTCTCCTATTCTGCAGATAAGGCCTTGTGAAAATTTTCTCTAAATCTGTGTATTCCTCACATCTGTGTTCACGTTTCATGTGATAGTTGCAAACAGTAAGTAAGAGATGGAAGAATATGTACCACAAATCTTAAAAAGTTGGTTGTAAACTCTTTTGACATTGAAACTATTAAAGAGGTTATTTTGCTTTACTAGACAGAAAAAGATTTTCTTTTAAGTTTTAAAAAAAGTCTTTTCTAAAACTAGGATAAATAAGTTAACAGAGTATGCTATCAATTGATCAAAGAAACAACGTATTTTATTGTATACTTTTCTAGTGTTCTGCTGGAAATGCATACACACTAAACTTACAAAGTGGTTTGAAAGACGGGGATGTAGCAGATTGTTTGTCTTATGAGCAAGGAAATCGAAATGATCAATGAAAGCTGGGTGATGATGAGGGGATTTTTAAGCTGTTTTCCATGCACATGATTTCATTTAATCAACCCTGGAACAAAGGATAGCTTTTTTTTTTTCTTTTTCTGTGTGTGTTATTTCATGTTATTAAATGAGATTTGAGTGAACTGAAGTAAATCCGCCAAAACCCAGCTTGGATTAGATCCCCTAAACTTCCTTATGCCTAGATTTTTTCCAGATGGTTTCTCATGTCGCCAGTTTAATATCAACAGCATGTGACACGCTAGAAGCATATTTCTTAGACCCATTCGGTCCTTGAAAGACAATTGCACTGTCAGTTGAGATCACTGTTACTGTGAAAGCGAAGATAACTGGGGTAAATCTATTAAAACCCAGCCCCAAACCAGCCTCACTTTCAAATAGTGCATTTAGGAACCTTCACATATTTCTGCACTATCTGCCGCCAGTGCTGTACACAGTGCAACATCAGTATCTGCTTGACAGCAAAATCTCTGCCCTTCACTTTTTGGTTACAGGTTAGGGAAAATGTAAAGAATTTGTACATGATGAAAATGATTATACTTATATCTGTTTAAAAACTCTGCTTGCTCTACTTCTTGGCTTTCATTTATAAGTTGACTAATGCATTTTCATACAACTACCCACTTGTGATCTTTTTTTATTGTACCTCTGACGTTACTTATACCACATTTTACAGCTGTGTTTAAGAGCATGTTAGCAGGTAATTGGTGGTACCATGTCAACAATGCGGAAAGCAGAACAAGACTAAATGCTAAGGAATGCCTGCAGAATCATGATTTGAAGTGAAAAAGCCATGGTTTTAAGAAACTTTTTTCCATTCTTTTTATTTTAATATAATTTTAATCCTACAGAAAAGTTGCAAGAATGATGGAGAGTGTGCCCCTATAACTTTGCCAGATACATTAACTGCTAAAATTCCAAATATTTCTCCATGTCTATCTGCCGGCCTCTCTCTCCCTCTCTCCTCTATCTGGCATATATACATATACATGTACAGTATAGGACAGGAGCACCTACATGTACCCATCTTGCCACTTTAATTTTGTATAACTAAATCCAAGATATAGCTATTAATAAAATATTATTGGCATGTCCAAAACTCTTTAATTTTTCCCCATTTTTGCTATAACAGGTCCATTGCACTTAGTGGCCATGTCTATTGAGTTTTTATTGTGAAATATCAAGAAACATTTTTTTTTTTTTTTTTTGCAAAATTCTTGTTTGAAAGAAATCATGGAACAGCCACCCCACAAGATAGCTACCAGGAACCATGTGTACCACTCCCAGTATTCTCTGTTCATTGGAAAGGCTTTTGGTTTCTTGGTAATTACTTGCATCTCACAGATTTGCAACAGACAGCATTTCCTATGCAAATGTTCCTCTGAAAACAAATCCTTAGAGATCTCTGGTAGTCTAAAGACGTAAACACACAAGCAGTCTAAAGTTTCTTCTCCATTGAATATGCAGATTTAATTAGAAACATGGAAAATAACCATGAATGAGATCTGGCAAACTTTTGGGATGTATGATTACTTCACAGAAGTTTCTTAGGAGGGTATCTGTCTGGAGTATCTGAGATGCTGAATGAGTGTGCATTCACCTGAGATAATTATCTTAGCATATGAAATAGCATGCCAAACAGCATGAGATACTTTCAAGCTAGAGGATGTTTTTGTGTATCATTTCCTGAGCTAAAGTAAAATCATCAGTGATCCATAGATCAGCCATGAATATTCCATGGCATTCTTACAGTATTGCCTTTCCTATACTAGGTAGTGATCTATTTTAAAAAGCCATACAAGGTTTGGAGTTAGAAATAAAGCAACTGATTATTTTCTTGACATTTATAATCCTTTGGCCTTACTTTCTTCATTTGTAAAAGAAATTGACTCATCCAAGGGATCTTTGAGCTTCTTTCACACTGTGGTGCTTTGATAATGATGAAAATTTGCATATGAGCAGGTTGATAACAAAGGAAAAAAAGGTATTATTGGACTGGAGAGATAGCATAGCAGTTACAGCATTTGCTGCAAAACTGAAGGACTCAGGTTCAATTGCTCAGTACCAATGTAAGCCAGATACACAAGGTGGCTCCTGCATCTGGAATTCATTTGCAGTGTCTAGAGATCCTGGCATGCTAATTCTCTCTCTCTACCTGCCTCATTCTCTCTCTCTCAAATAAATATATAAAATATTTTAAAGGCATTATTAAGTTTTTCCTATTACCCATTTTTTACAATTGCATATTCAGCTACTATGCATTTATTGTCAGTGAAATACCCTTAGGAATCCAGACCCAGTCTGAATCTGACTGTTGTTCAGTGTATGCCTGCTACTTCCCTTCAGCACTTCTGCATCTTGTTCCTTATTTCTGATTCCTCCTTGCCTCGGTATTTATGGCTATTTAAAAGAAAAGAACAGCTCTGACATTCCCAGTATTTACCCTGTTATCATTTCAGACATCTCTCTAAGCCCAATGAAACACTTTTTAGTTAGTCGTTTGTGTGAGTGAGCATTATAGTGACACTTCTCTCACAACATTCACCTGTTTGTGGGTCTACTTAGCACTTAACGCTGTTCTCCTCTATTGCCAAGCGATTCTTCACAGTTCTGATGTTTCCTTTTAGTCATCAGTATTGTACAAAAATATTGTATACTTTCACTTGTCTGCTCAGGAAACTGAAACATATTTCATATCTGAAGTTATTCTGACCATGAAAAACTATATACACACATTCTGAAGTTAGGTGGATTTTTTTTTTAACTGAGTAGTAATTTACTAAGCAGATTAATGAGAGAAAGAATTAAAATCTATAGTATTTTATCTTCTGTTTTGAATAACTCATGTATTTTTCTCCAGAAAATTATTCAAATGTATTGGCTCTAGTTAAAATACTTGGCTTTAATTTATAGTGAAAGTAAATATTTTCTACTTTGCCATGAATAGTGCTTCATTATGTTATGAATTATATAAAAATTACTCTGATTCACTCATGAAGGAAAGGAAAATCTGGTCACATACATGAAAAGTGAGAATAATCCATTCACCCAATGTTGATCCTGTCAAGCAAATTTACTCCAGGAGGCCGGGATAAAGCTTTAGACACACCTCCTGGTGCCCTGCACACAGAACATAGCAAACTCCCCACACCTGGCAGTAATACACAATGTAAATAACTCCCACTCACTTTGTGTCAGATAATCACAGCCCATAAACCACTCCTTGGAAATAAATTGGAAACATTGTTCCCATATCTTAACCCTTTCACAACTCCTCCATTGTTTTCAGTGTTGATTTCTCTGGTACATTACGGGATTCTCTAAGAACAATTATAAACACCTTAACTTGGATTCAAAAATTGCCTGGTAATTTTTCCTGGTATTAAAGAATTATATCCTAGAGAGAGTGTTGTAATGGTAGAAACACAAGTACCTTCAAGAGCCAGGTGATGGTACCACAGGTGTGAAGTTTAGTAGGGGCCTAGTGAGAGGGAGAACATCCTATCCATTGAAGGGGTCCTGGTTCCTCTGCATCAGCTGGCATTGACTAGGTCTGAAGTCTGGTTCAGTTTTCACTTCTTACTTTATAGGAGAACATAGAGACTTAGATTTTTCAATGAAATATTTTGAATCTTCAATTTTGAAAATAGATTGTGTTGGCTAAATATATACTTATGGCTCACGAGTTCAGTACTTCTGAGGAATTCAACAAAATGCTTGGGCAGGTAAATTCACTTTTGGTTTTAGTTGGATAAGAGCCTAAAGCTGTAGGACTCTGGCTCTCAACTGTTGTGTGGGAAAAGCCCTGTTTCCTATATATTGGTTATCTCTTCCATTGACTGCTATTTTCTTAGCAAATTAAGAACTTGCATGCACTTTAATATCTCTAATTAGAATTTCAGGAAAATCTCAGCCTTTGTGTAATCCTATGGATGCCTTCTAGGGCCAAGGCCTTCCAGATGAAGGATCTACCACTGTGGAACACATCATTCTCCTTTACATGTTGACAAATTAGTCAGTATAAGCTAGGGAATGCCTCATAAGAAATTGGCACAGCAAATCTACCTTGCTTTTTCATAGTATAATATACACTATATGTAAACAAAGTTGATTCCTCATTGAACCAGACTGACAAATGGCCTACTTTTCTTTCTGTGATATCGCTACCACAAAGTATGTCTTCTAGGTACTCCACACTTTGGGAGAAGAATAATTATGGGAGCATATCAATTTGTTCAGAAGTTGCACTTGTTACATCAGCTCATGCTTTTGTGATTGGAATTGGTCCTGTAGGTCTGACTGAATCACGAGGGAGGCTAGGAGACAGGGAGGTATGGCATGGGATAGTGAATAAGGATTATTGCCTCACCTCACATGAATAGGAATCTGAAGTTATTATTAGCAATCAAATGCACGTAAATCCTTCATACATACAAAGCTTGGTGGCTATAGGCACACTATGAAAATTGCCCAGAAATCATCTAATTCAAGGTTTATGAATAAACGCCAGAGCTTATGAACACTACCCTTTATAGAATCCAAATATTTACAGGGTCTCCTTAACTGGGGCTGTCATTTCTCTTCTGTCATGAAATAATCACAGCCCAGGAGAAAGAAACCCTACCAAAGGACTTGATCTTCAGAACATGACCTGTCATCCAGTGCAGAGCTCAGCCCAGAACTTGTAAAGCAGGATGAGTAGTGCCATCTGGTCATCTCTTGTTTTGGTCTGTTTCTCAGTCCCACTTTGACTGGCCAGAAGTGGAAGCTTTCTACTAATGCTGGCATGTGTCTTAGGGCTATGCATAAGGGTTTGTATTTTGAGATGGAATTTTAACTGATCTGAGCAGACTAATGATAATATATTAATCACATGCTTACTTTGATAGTTTAGGTTTGAGGATTATTTGGAAAAATACAAAATAAATAAATAACTAATGTAAACCTTTAAATTACAAGTGATTAAAAACACAAACACAATCATTTCAAATAAGAAAAGGTGTTTACTTGCTCTTGGGGCCATGGGATATCCAGAAAGAATACTGGTGTTAGTTACAGCTGGATTCAGCATTCAGCTTGCAATTAGTACCCAGTTGATTTGTTCTGCTATTTTCTATGCTGGCTTTATTTTGAACAATTAGATATTTATTCTTAGCATTTTGTCTGACTCAAGATAACATCTCTAGCTTCAAATTCCCTTAGAGTCAAGGAGAGACAGAAAGAGAGAAAGAAGAAGAGAGATACATATATATGTTAGACTGTAATTGTAGGTCTGAGTAGTTAATATTTTTATTTATGGAAAATTTTACATGGCTGGAAGCAGTTGGTTTGTCCTTGAAGAGGAAAATAATAACATGGTTATAATCTCTGGATTTCTGTTTGGATTTATACAAGTCAAGAAGATTGAAATGGGAATGATTATTCTCCATGTAACTTCCCAAATACTTCTTATTCTTCAATTTATGTTACACATATAAAGGAATGGTGATTTTGAAAATGTTTGTAATTTATCTTTATTGGAAATTTAACAGTTTGCTAAAATTTTCTTGAAAACATCCAACTGTGCCTTAGTATCAACTTTATATTCATTTTTTAAAACAATAGGCTATTTAGATACTATGAAATCACAGCTGGGGAAAAACTTAAACTACGTATTATGTAAGCACTTACTTGGGAGATCCCAAAAGGATGATATGAAATGTATCAACAATCTTTGGTTTTGGATGGGGATACAAGAAAGGACTTCTATTATTTGAGCTTGCAAACCTGATTCAGTGTTTTCCAAACTATATTCTTAGAGCACTAACTTGCAAGAGTTACTTTATCAGAAACTGTGCTGCACTCTATATTTTCCTCTTGAAAGTCATTAATAGACATTGACATAATAAGTGTTCTGAAAAGTTCTGTGGGTAGAAAAACCACAACCAACAACAAAAGCCGCATGACATTTCTTAAGCTTATGTTGGCGACAGTATTGGTTTTGTATAATAGCTATTAAAATCTCATGGAGTCACTAGGAAGACTTGAAGATACATGTTAACTTCTTCAAGGGTTTTAAAAAAGCAGCTATTATGATGTCCTAGTGAATACCCTACCCATTGCATTTAAGCTCTTTTCAGGTAAATCAGTAGGAAAAGGTGTGTTTCACTGTACAACTACTTAAGACGGATGCATGAACACTTGATAGCCCTTGCACACATCACTGCTCACTACTGTATACCGTAATTCTATTAGCCATTGATAGCTATCTCTTTTCATTTTATGCTCAAAGTTGTAAGAAAACCCTTCTTAAAATATTTCATTAAATAACTTACTTATGAACAGTAAAATAATCTTTAAATATAACTTTTTCTAATATGTAATTTTCACAGTTAATTTCTGACAAAACAGGATGTGAAAAGGAAAACAAACCAGTGTCAGTTTTTATAATTTGTCTAGTACTTGCTGTGGTAGAAACAACTTGTTAATTTAGCTAATTCCTGGTGTTAAACTATTTCTTATAAAACAGCTTGCTTGGGTATTCTATGTTAATTTACAATAAGTTTTATTGAACTGTAAAACTTTGATTTTATTTATTTTAATAATAATTCCCTGCCTTACCAATGCATTCGAACCCTACCACATTCATATTTGAAACTGAAAAGTGGTTCTGCTAAAGACACTTCTTGCCATCTTGCTGAAGTTAAAGAATCTGATGTCTTCAGTGAGCAAACTATCAAAGGCACACATAGAGTCTCAGAAAGATGTAGCCTTAGAAGAAAACTTCATCAATTATTAAATGCAAGGAAGTTAATACTCGATATTTCACCACAAAGAACTTAAAATATGAAGAAATAAATTGATACACAAATGAAAAATAGTCATTATTTATTATTTTAACTAACATAGCTTATGACATTCTATTAGAATGGTAACTAATAATGTTTATTAACAAGTATATTGAAAAATATAAAATCCAAACCACTCAGATTACTTTTAAATCAACATTTTAAAATAGCAAAAGAAAAAGCAGACAATTTAAGGAACAGCCCAATAACATGAAAAAATAAATACCCTACCATTCTACCTCCAAATAACTGCTGTTTACTGCATATTTATTTTACTAAGCCCTAAATATTTATCTATTGTCTATGTCATTTGAAAATTTTAATAACCATCATTTTCAATATTATTATAACATGTGCTCACATGCCAAAACTGAACATTATTTCTTAAAGCAAAATTTTATATTTGTTTCTGTTTCTTCTCTTGAGATTAGAAAGATGAAGGCTGTATTAGTTTTTGTGTGAGTACAGGCACAAATTATGAAATCATTAGGGTCTTTCAGGAATATTTCCTTCAACTGGACTGGTAGCATATGACTGTAATCCCAGTATACAAGTTCTAGGACATCCTGGGATACTCAGTTAGTTGGAAGCAAACACAAGCATCAAAAAGGTATCGGGCTTGAGAGATGGCTTAGTGATTAAGAACTTGCCTGTGAAGCCTAAAGACCCTGGTTCAAGGCTTGATTCCCCAGGACCCATGTCAGCCAGATGACCTATGTCAGCCAGATGCACAAGGGGGCACACGCATCTGGAGTTCATTTGCAGTGGCAGGAGGCCCTGGCACGCCTGTTGTCTCTCTCTCTCTCTCTCTTTCTCTCTCTTTCTTTCTCTCTCAGCCTCTTTCTCTCTGTGTCTATTGTTCTCAAATAAATAAATAAATGAACAAAAAAATTAAAAAAGGCTATATCACATCTCAAACACACCACACACATACACACACACACACACACACACTTTGTCTCTCTCTCTCTCTCTCTCTCTTTCTCTCTCTCACACACACAAACACACCCCCAAATGGGTTATTCTTAACTTTCTTTTGTTAGATTTATAATGCAAGCATAAAAATAAGGCACTCTAGGATGAGCAAGATTCCTTCTAAGTAATTATGCTTTGAAACATTGCAAAAATCTAGTCAACTATAAAATTCCAGTAGTGAAATTAGCTCTGCTAAGTAAGCTAACTGGCATGTCTTACCAAAGTTAGTTCCCTGGGTCTTCATGACATGGCACCCCATTCAAAATCCCTATTGCTATGTCCCTGGGACTCTCTCCTAAGCACTTTTGCCTTCTCTGACCTGAGAATTCTGTCCATTGGAATGACCCAATTTTGACTGGAATTCAGCATTGTCACTATTTTATTGATGCACATTTTTGATAATTTTCACCTTCCATCTCTTTCTCAGAATAATATTTAAAATGTAAACCTCTGAAAGGTCAATTTTGTTTCCTTTAATTCTCAACTAATCAAAAAGATGCAACCAAATGTGCTTTGATGCAGGACTTGTTTCTAATAAGGTTAGAAATAAGGCTAGGGTCCAAGAAGAACCATGCCACCCAAAGTACACTGGTAAGGTAATGGCTGGTTCTGCAGAAGGGGCATAGCATGAAGAGTCACACAGCCAAAGCACACTTGCAGGAGGTCTCCAGGGGCTTATATTCGCTAGTGTAGGTGGGTCCTGAACTTTACTCGTTTTTATCCTGAAAGGTTTATTTGTTCTTTTTTTAACTTTTTATTGACAGCTTCCATAAGTATAGACACTAAACTATGATAATTCCTTCCCCCTATCCCTGTCCTCCCTCTCTCAAATCCACCCTACATTGAATCCCCTCCCCCTTTAAATTAGTTTTGATATCATCATCTTTTAAGCATTTGGACTTATAATCACAAACAATTGGCTAAAACATGAAAATGACAAAGGTTCCAGGGAAAGCCTAAAGAAATGGAAGCTCTAGGGACATTTTATCAAAGGCAGAAATAGAACTTTTTGTTTCAAAGATTGTTGACTCTTTTGAACTGATCCCAAGGGCAGGGATGCAGGGAGTGGGGTTTCTCACAGAATGACATCCTACCCCATTGAACTTCCCTAACATTTTAACCCTTTGACAAAACAGTGCTCTCTTTCTCTCTCTCTCATATTCCTCAAAATTATTACCAAACTTAGGCAATGCCCAAACCTGAGGGGCTAATAAATAACTGAACTGTTTTCTACAGCTTCTTTGGCAATTGTGATCCATCTACTGATTTTAGGCATGATTCATCAGACATTTTGGGGCAGTTTCATAAAACTCAAAAACTAGTGAGTACTAGGAAGTATCTATCATTTTTAGCCAAATGTTAAATTCTTGACATAACATAATGCATTCTATACCTGAGGTAATTGTGGTGAATTCCAGTGCAAAAATAAAAGAGAAAAATAGCATTTTATTTATTTATTTATTTTTGGTTGTGTGTTTGTTTATTTTTATTTATTTATTTGAAAGCCACAGACAAAAAAGGAGAAAGAGGCAGATAGAGCGAGAAAAAGAGAATGGGCACACCAGGGCCTCCAGCCACTGCAAACGAACTCCAGACGTGTGTGCCCCCTTGTGCATCTAGCTAACATAGGTCCTGGGGAATTGAGCCTTGAACCAGGGTCCTTAGGCTTCACAGGCAAGTAGTTAACTGCTAAGCCATCTCTTCAGCCCGCATCTTAATTCCTTTCAACAGAAAAGTGCAATGGTAAGAACTCTGGAACTAGAGTTTGAAGCATTTCAGAGATGCTCTCTGCTCTCCTAAGGAAGATAGGGTTCTATTTATTTGGCTTTCTCATGAAAGCATCTTTCTACCTGAATTTGAGCTTAAGATTTTTAATCTTCTGAGCAGAAGAAAGAAGGACTCCATGAAAGGATAGGCTTATCTGAGAAGATTGCTAGTTGTGGTGATTCCTATAGAATGTTCTGATTTAAAGTCTATTTGCTTCACCTTCAAAGCAGCCAGAACATTTGGAAAATGACTTTATTGCATAGTTCTAATACTTTTTGTTTTTCTTCAAAAATAAAAAAGACTAAACTAAACTGTATTGATTGTTTTGCTGTGAAGATTCAAGTGAAAAGGGCATCTTCTCAGTATGGTGAAAATCTAAAAATGAAATAAATATCAAAACTGGAAAATCCAGTTAAGAAAGCATGAGCAAATGGCATTTGTTTTAGATTACTTTCCTAATTAGTCCATTGTATTTGAATTTAACAAGACACTTATATGAAATTAGACTCAACTGTTATTTATTTTATCACAGAACTGCAAAGTCTGAGATATGAATTGTTCCCTTCATACCTCTGGGCTTTTAAAAATATTTCTAAAACATCTTTAAACATTTTATCTATATCTAGTCCCTATAATATGTTTTATAGCCTCATAGCATATAAACTCAAAGTTAATTGTACTGTCTCTCTCTCTCTCTTTTTTTTTTTTTTTTTCTCAAGGTAGCATCTCGCTCTAGGCCAGGCTCACCTGGAATTCACTTTGTAGTCTCAAGGTAGCCTTGAACTCACTGCAGGTCTCCTACCTCTTTCCCCTGAGTGATGGGATTAAAGACATGTGCCACCATTCCCAGCTGTGCTATCTCATATATCCATCTAGAATAGGCAGATAATGACTCAACAGATAATCAGTTCACACTGCATTGAGGAATAGGGATCAGTAGCATTTCATTTTAACCAAATAATTGATTTGGTTTTATTTTGTTTTTCTTTCAAGCTTTATTTATAAAGCTATTAAACAAGCAACTACCTTGTTGTTTTGAGCTTTTGATTTGTATTTTGTCTACTCCTAAAAGACATTTGAAAGTTGCATATAATACAAGGTACTGAATTATTAAATCATTAAGACAGAGATAAAGATCATGAAATAGGAGATGAAAAAAAGTATTCCTAGAGCTAAGAAGATCTTACTGAGAGCCCTGTGGCAACTAAGGAAGAAAGGAAAAGTGATGGATACTAAGTTTTCATTAGCTGATGAAGGTAGGAGAGGAAAAGAGATATCTGGGTCATGTGGCAACATAATTTCACTATTCAACTAAATGGTGAAAGTATTTATTTTTCATGGTTTTAAAAGAGAAAATATATTTTTGTATTCAATATTTTTAAGCCTTCAATGGAAAATATTACACATTATAGAAAAAAGCCTATAAGCATTAAGTGAATTTTTATAAACCAAGCATATCTAACCAGAACTCATAGCAAAAACATATACCAAGCATGTGAAAAAACCTCACACTTTCCTTCCACTTAACTCCTTAGAACATAAATTGCTTTTAGCTCTTTTGTTTTCATATATTTAAAATTATGGGTTTCAACTACTTATTTTGGCTTTAAAAATGATAATTGTATTGATTCATTATTTGTTGCAGTCAGGTTCATATTGTTGGTAGAAATCACCCAACCAAGAGCAGCTTGTAGGACAAAAGAGGTTTATTTTGGCTTACAGGCTTAATGATGACAGGGAAAATGATGGCAAGAGCAGAGGGTAGACATCACCCTCTGGCCAACATCAGGTGGACCATAGCAACAGGAGAGTATGCCCAAACACTAGCAAGGGGTAGCTGGTTATAACAACCATAAGCCTGCCCCCAACAATAGCATTGCCTCCCAGCGGTGTTAATTCCCAAATCTCCATCAGCTGGGAACCTAGCATTCAGAATACCTAAGCTAATGTGGGACACCTGAATCAAACCATCACATTATTTCATCCACCCACTCATTCTATTATCAATCTGCTTAAAAAATCTTGAAAACATGTCATAAAACAAACAGCCAGCCGGGCGTGGTGGCACACGCCTTTAATCCCAGCACTCTGGAGGCAGAGGTAGGAGGATTGCTGTGAGTTCAAGGCCACCCTGAGACTATGGAGTTAATTCCAGGTCAGCCTGGACCCCAGTGAGACCCTACCTCAAAAAACAAACAAACAACAGCAAAAAGAAAACAGCCATAAAGTTTTGAAAATTTGCACTTAATTTTTTTTGTTGTTGTTATAAAGCTACAATTCATTTTCCCTTTTATTTGATGAGATTTCTTTGGTGCATGATTATACAAATGTTGGGGCATGGAAAATGGTGTGGCTATCACCTTATGCTGGACCATGATTCCAATCACTCCTCTTCTGCATAAACTCCCTGATGCTATCTTTGTACTTGCATCACCTCCCCATCCTTAAGTTGTAGAAACTTCTAGTGAAGGTTTATATTTTGGGTTTTGATTGATTAGTGACACATTCACAATATTTCTCAGCCAAAACTTTTCCATTAACATCATACTAAAGCTATTTCATTTTTTTGTTGTTGTTGTTATTTTGTTTTGTTTTGCTTATCAAAGTGGGAATTCACTCTAGTCAAGGCTGACTTGGAATTCACTATGTAGTGATTTGGCCACAAGCTCACATTGATCCTCCAACTAGATCTCCCCAATAAATTCATGTGCCACCATGCATTTCATTTAATGGGAGACAGGAAGGGAGGGAGGAGAGACAGAGGGAGAATGCAAATGAGCATAACAGGCTCTCTAACCACTGCAAACAAACTGCAGATGCATGCACAACTTTATTCATCTGGTTTCATGTGGGTACTGGGGAATCAAACTTTTGTCATTAGGCTTTATGAAGAAGTACCTTAACCACTGACCAATCTCTCCAGTCCTATTTCATCCTTTGATGACAAAAAAAAAGCCAAAATTTTTCCATCCACATTAAGATATTTTATGGTGTTCAAAAACAGTAGTGTCCCCCCACACCAACTAACATTGTTTTCTGTACAAGATGTGATTATTTTCTTCCTCGAGGTTGGATCACTTACTGACACTCTTTGGACAGGCATTTGACCTTTGAGTGAGGATCACTGAGAATCTTCCACTTTTAATTTTGCTATACCCTCACACAAAATGGTAGAGAAATTCTCAGAGCTGGATGAGAGAAACTGGCAAATATATTCTGAAATGCAAACATATTCTTTTGAAGATTTTTTTAATTCTATTTCTCTAAGAAAGTGCTTCTTTGACTCCAATTAATCCACTTTAATAATTTTTCCAAGTATCCTTAGAAAGAGAAATACTTTACCACATTGTAGCATCACTGTAGGTGATGCATTGGAAGAAAAATCAGTTTAAATTGATATATACAAGTGTTTGATAAATGGTTTCTGTGATTTCAATGGTATGGTAGCTTCCACCTTGGAAACAAACTATTTTTAACACATTTGCCTATACAAGAAAGTGAGTCTGAAATGCAAAGTATGCTTTCTTGACAACTTCTTAATCTTTTATAAGATATATATGTATATATTATTTATTTATGCACACACACACACACATTCTACTAAGGAAAGCAAGAAAATACAATCAAGGAGAAGAATTAGCTTTAGTCCAAGATCCCCCCAAATATATTTTGGCTTAACTTCTTATAATGGGAAATTTCAAGTATATACTGAAGTAGAAAAAGTAATAGTGAACTCAGTGTACCCATTATCAGCTATCCACTCATCAACTCATGTCATATCTTAATTTTGACCCTCAATTCCTCCCCACATTGATTCTTGTTAAGAAACTGATATTTCACATGCTTGTCTTCTAAGAGGTAATGATTTTTAACAGTATAGCTATAAAGCTTTTATCCCAGCTGCAAAGCCTTCATAATTCCTTTAGATCATTAAGTAGTCTGTCTGTACCACTTCCTCTGATTAACTCCTGTATGTCAATAACTATTCCTAACACCCTGGTGGGCCACCTTTCCAACTTCTTTACTTGAGAGTCTGGGCTTCTCTGGGCATGTTCCTTTCCATATCTCCAGCTGTAATGAACACACTCACTGTGTACATACACTGGTTGAGACCATGCAGTAGTTTTCTGAAGCTAGTATCATTCCATGTGAGTGTATGTAAATGTCCTCATTCTTTACTTCTTGTTGGAAGCTTACAGGATGAGTTGTGGTTATTCATCTTATAATTCTTTCTTCACTTGTAGTCATGTGATGGACTGCCTTCCTTGGGTGTGTCTGTGTCTTCTAGTTAGTAAAAATAAAGATGCTTGAACTATGTGTTATCACTTTGTCTATAACTTAGTTGATTACTGAGGACAACTTTTACTACTTGAAAAGTAACCACTGCTCATGTTAATCTGGGAGGTCTAAGTTGGCCTAGTGGGAGGGTAGATGATCATAGTTCAACAAATAAACCCCACATCCAAGTAACAATGTTTCCTGAGCTCAGATACTAATGGGTTTGCATGATTACAGACTGTTCAGCCTTGTTTACATTCTCAAAAGTAAACAGGGAAAAACCTGCAGTTGGCATCCACATAAAGAAAGCCAGAATCCTGCCTCCAGCCATTACTGCTGGTTGGCTTACTGTATATCACTTACCCAAACCTGAAGAGTTGTCACCTGCTTAAAGGAGATAATAGAGTGGCTAGTCAGGATGCATTGGCAGGGACTAGAGAAAGGTTGCATAGTGCCTAGAAAATAGCCAATAAAGGGTAATGGCTTGAAGTTATAGTTGAAAGACCAAATTCAAAACCAGATGCAAGAAACTGCTTTCCTACCAGTGGTAGATCAACAGAAGATGAAAGTATGGCCCTGGAACTTGGGTGGAGATTTATCCCAGGAGGGAAATGACTAGAAAGGAGCCCTTCTTGGGAATCAATGCTGTCCTTTTCCTTGCTATCTGTTCATTGCATATGTGCCTTCAGAGTCAGAAAATGCATTTATCTGTACACTTGCACTTCTCAACATACATTTAATGCAATATATGGTAAAATTTGAAAGGGACGCATACAAAAGGAAAAAAAAATAACACTAATTTCATTCATGGTGTGTTAGTTTGTTGTCACTGTGAAAAATACCTATGAGAAACAATTTAAGAGGAGAAAATATGTTTATTTTGGCTATTGATTTCAGAAATTTTGGACTGTGAGTGGCTGATTCCATGAACTTGGACTCAAGGAGAAGCTGGATATTATTATATAGAAAGATGCACAAAGTATATACAAATCTGGAGTTTGCAGTGTCAAGAGGCCCTGGCACACTCAATCTCTCTCCTCTCCCCTCTTTCTCTCTAATATTGCTAATAAATAATTTTTTTAAATAAATAAATAAAAATCAAACATTGCCAATAATTTGAAATCACTTTGTTAGATTCTTCACTTGGTGGAAATAACCTTGCTTTCTTTTTTTTCCTCTGTGGTGAAACACTATGGGTACCACTACAGCCTTAACCTCATCTTGCCTACCTAGTGCCCAGCACAGCAGCTGTGCACTTTTAGCATAAGTAATGGGAGCCTGAGCAGCCCAGAGGAGGTGTGGTCTCACCCAGCAGCAAGCTAAACCTTATCATGTTGTTCTGAAGAGCAATTCTTCCACACTGCTTCCAATAAGCAACAGTGAAGTCATGACCGGAGGAGCTATCTCTTTTCTTTGATTATGACATTTCAAGTGTTCAGAGCATAAAGAAAATAGGCATTTGATTTTCTTCTTTTCAGACAGTCACACTCATTTCGTTGAGCAGAATGAAGTGAGCGAGGCTCAGTGTTTCATGTGGTGAGCCTGCTGTTTGGCGCAGGGTTAGCCACCACACTGATGAGAGCCCTTGGGATGTGTTTGTGGAATCTACTCAGTAGAAAAAAATCTAATTCTCACTATTTTTAGTTCTTTTGTTTTAGCATCAATGTATGCATTGTAAAGCCTAATAGATAAAATGTTTGATAATCTTCCTTTTACAGTTTAATGCATATGATAGAGTCAAACGTCATAAAAGTTTCCCAGTATAGAGATTTTTAACAATGAAAACTGATTTAAGCTCATGGGTCTTAATCAGTATTTTCTAATGTGAATTCAGATATAGAAAATGTAATTATAAGGAGGTTAGACCTCTTTTTTTTGCTGTCACAGCACACAGCTTGGAATTGCTCATTATTAGCTTGCAAATCCTAAAGGAAAATACAGAATTATTTTTAGTACTCAGCAAATTTATGGTGGCAATTAAGGGTACACACATCACTTCCGGAATCTGTGAGTATTATATCTTTATTTTCCATGTTGAGAATTTTTTTTTTTAATCTCTTGTGTGCCCTGAATATTGTTTCCCACCATCTCTTGGAGTCAAAGGTGCTTTTGCTGGTAATGGCTGTGGGTGACAATAGTCGTTATGCACCACAGGCCAAAGAGTGGAGTTTACTCAAGGGCAACAGGAGAGTCTAAGCTTACTATTTATAGAACTTTTAGGAGAGGGTGAGTCATTTGCTAGGGGCATAGTTTGGGTGGTCGTCTGGTTTCACTGACAGTGCTAAGTTATATAATATTTCCTCTATTGTGTATGTTCCTTCCCATGATGCATATAATTTTAATCATATATATACTGGCAGAAAATGGCAAATAGTGGTTTCTCCCTATAAGTTCACTTAGAGGACATATTTTTACCTTACTATGAGTGCATCCTAACAAGTCCAGGTTGGATGATCCCCTGCTTTTCTGATCAGGATCTAAGAACATACTTGAACAGGTACTGATGGTGAATAATTGTCTCTAAGGGGAGATGAAAATTAGTTGCTTGTTTGGAATGAAGCATACATACATGTTGGCTCCCAAGATGCCAACAGGATACCAGGTACATTGTTCACTGCAGACATCAAGTAGAGTCCCTCATAGCTAAATTATCCCCTGTGTTTGTTTGCCTAATCCATGTCCTCTTGTCATAAGGAATCCTTTCAGTACGTTTATACAGATGGTTCTTAGTTTAAGAACCCAGCCTTGACTCTTACTCCTTTGGCATAAGTGCATGTTTTCCAAATAGATATTTTGTAGACAGTTCACACCAGATATATTCCAGGTAGTTCTTTTGTGAGCTGGGGAAATGGCTTAGTGGTTAATGTGTCTGCCTGCAAAGCCTAAAGACCCTGGTTCAATTCCCCAGGACCCACATAAGCCAGATGCACAAGGGGGCACATGCATATTGCATCTCAAGTTTGTTTACAGTGGCTACAGGCCCTGGCATAGCCATTCTCTCTTTCTCTCTATTTGCCTCTTTCTCTCTCTCTTTATGAATTAAATAAATAAAATATTTTTTAAATTTTTTATTTTTTATTTTATTTTTTATTTTATTAGTTTTGTATTCAGAAAATACAGGCAGTTCGGTACCATTATTAGGCTCATCTGTGACCTACCCCCTCCCCATTGGCCCCTCCTTGTTGAGGTATACAAACCATCTCAACCTGTCTTTCCTATCGTTGACTCAATAAATGCTGCAACTGTGATTTCCTTACATCAAAATCTCAGTCACTTTAAAATTTCAGTCCTAAAAAATTATTTTATAAATTCTGTCTCAGAAAGTTTTCTTGTAAACCTAACCCCCAAAATGCATTTGTAACATAGCTAGTTTTTATAATCTCCATTGCTATGGTTATAGTGCATATCACCTTGTGGAATAATTCAGAAATGTGAACTTGTCTCCCTGCTTACTTGTCAGTCTTGCTATTTGTGACATAGTATTTGTGTGACAGTAAAAAGTAAAGCAAAAAACATCAGAAGTCTGGCTAAGGTCTGCTAGGAGCTACACCCACATAAAATCCAAACTATTTTGCCATGGTATTCCAGGCCATTACATAACAAATAGGGCATATTTTGTGTAAAGTATTATATGGTAAGTACTATAGACTTTGTAGATCAGGCTTTCTCAGATACATAGCTCAGAAATTATGCCACTAAAGCAGCCATAGGCAATACAATATGTCAATAAATGAGAGTGCTGTGTTTCAGTAAGCATTAGCTGTGCAAATACACTGGACATGCTTTGCCTGTGGGTCAATATTCCTAGGACTCCTCTGTATGATCAGACTACTTCATTACTCACTTCTGTTTTACCTCAGATTTAATGTGTTCTATGTGTTTGTTCAGATATATATATTTGTTAACTTAATATTCCTTCTATATGGAATTCTCTACCTTCATCTATATGCATTGCTAACTTCTGTCTTTTGACTACCATCATGGAAAAAATGATCTCATCTCTCATGATATTCCACGAGGTCAGTTTATTGTAGAGTATTTCTCACTTAAGAAAATTTGTATTTGTCCCCATATATATCATCTATCTCTTCCATGTGAAACAGAGACTGGATGTTGAAAATCTCACCAGTTGTACCTATGTTGCAGTTGCTGAATATGTACTTATTGTATGGATTAACTAAAATCAAGGATTTTAGATATTTGTTTTCTCCATAAGATAAAAAAAATGCATCATTTTGTATAATCTGAGTTTGTCGCTTATTCCATCGTGCTTGTGTTACTTTGACATAATGATTCAGCTAACCAATCAGGTAATCATTTAAAACTTCACCAAATGTTTGGTTTGTGAATGTGTTCAGCTAAACTCCAAGAGGTATTTCCCAGGGCCATGGTGCCTTGCCTTCCTGTGCCCTGACATGTGCCTTGGCCTCACAAATATACATACATTCTCACACACACACACACACACACACACACATATATATATATATATATACACATATATGTATATATACACACACACACACACACACACACACATATATGTGTGTGTGTGTGTGTGTGTGTGTGTGTGTGTGTGTGTGTGTATTTAAATCAATTTGGGGGCTTGAGAGATGGCTTAGTGGTTAAAGTGCTTACCTGGGAATCTTAAGGACTCATGTTTGACAATCTAGGTCCCACATAGTGTGACTTGAGCCCACTGGACTTATATTCTCTCAAATGGTAGCCATGCCATCTTGTTGCAAAGTGAGATGTGGCTTGGGAGGGATGGTATGTTCTGCAAACTATGAGAAAGCACCAAGGTTTGCAAACTGCCATTCTTCATCTCTTCCCATCCTCAGGAGGAAGATCTGTGTGGAAGTGGAGTTTACTACTAAACTATTGTCATCAAGCACTGTCATGGTTGGGAGAGGTTTGTCACCTAGCAGAAAATATCTCTGAGAATCTTGGCTTTTCTGACAATGACCTCAACTTTTACCTGCCTTTCCCTGCAATCATAAAAAATTCCCTCTGGCATCCAGAGTGGTAAAGATGTTAAGACAATGCCATTTTGTGAAAAGAGAAAGGAGGATAAAAGGATCTTATGAACCCTGTTAAAAATCCTTTCCAAATCTACGTATCTCTTCCAAACACAAGAGCATCCCACTGCCATCTTCCGTGGCCCCGTCCTCACTTCACACACCAAGCCTTCCCCCTTCTCCATGCCTTCCTTGGGGCTTTCCACTCTCACTTCTGAAGTACCACAGTGCTATGATTTCTCTTTCCTGGCTATCTCTACCTGAGAAGCCTTCTTAACAAAAGTCTGCATAAGGAAATGCAAATAACAGCTAAAGCACAGGAAGGATACCTGAAGGGCAGAACTAGAACTAATGACCCTCCAGCCTCTTTTTTAAAAATTTTATTTAATTTTTACTTTTTTGTCTCTCAAAGTTGTATCTTGCTCTATCTGAGGCTGTAGTCTCAGAGTGGCCTCAAACTCAGGGTAATCCTCCTTTCTCAGCCTCCTAAATGCTGGGATTAAACATGTACTCTACCACACCTGCTTCAGCCTCCATTCTTTTTTGTTAATTACTTTTATTTATTTTTTATAATTTATTTATTTTTTTATTAATTAGTTTTGTACTAAGTGAATACAGTCAAGTTGGTACCATTGTTAGGCTCATCCATGTCATACCCCCTCCCCCTGGCCCCTCCTTGTTGAGATATATGGGTCATGCATTGCAGAGTTAGCCCACAGTTATGGGGAGGAGAAATGTCTCTGTGTATCATGACCCAATGTGTGGTTCTGACATTCTTTCCACCCCCTCTTCCACAAAATTTCCCTGAGCCATGTTGGGTTCATTTTTGGTCTGCTTCAGTGATGAGGTATTGGAGGCCTTTGTGTCTCTGGATATTTGATTTGGTAGGAGTTGATTGTTTTCTGTGTTGATCTCCTTCACCCTTGTGTGCTGGTATTCAGTTCACCAAGAAAACAGCACCCTTGCTTGTTTCGCCAATTATTCTTAGTTTCAGCGGGGCCCTTTTGAGGTATGATGGGTGGTTCTCTCCTTAGGATCTGCGTCTATCTGAAAAATAGAAGCAGATTCTCCAAGGGAGAGTAAAGTTAGCAACAGACAAATGGGATAACCCTCATTTTTTATAGAGAATTTAATAGTTGTAGTCCCTCTTGTAGCCCATGATTGGTTGGTAGCTTGATAATGGAAAGCAGGATCATGTTTGGATATGGTTCTGACTTGTTTCCCAGCTCCCATTATGGGTCCTGTTCTTCTGAGCGAATCAGTTATCCAAACCAAGAGCAGTTGGTTTCCCACCATGGCTGGCTTCAGCATCATCACAAATCTCAGCAGTGGAGAGAAAAGGAAAACTTTGATACCATAACTTGCAGAGTGGCCCTGGGTTAAAGCCAGGAACCCATGTACCATGTAATATCCTACTAACTCTCTAAGTGTCTGCCTTCTTTCAAAGAATCCTCTGTGCTTCCCTATTGCCCCTTTCCTCAGCACCCAGGGATTCCAGAAAGCTGTGTCCTTTATGCCATGGGCATATTGTGGTTATCTCTACACATTCACACACATATCTTGTGGAAAAAACTTCCTCCTGGCACCAAATTTTTTCATGAATTCACTATTTCCCTTACCTACAGAAATACATTTCTTTCCTTACATTTTTATTTATATATTTACAAGGAGAGAGAGAGAAAAGAGAGAGAATGGGCATACCAGGGCCTCTAGACACTGCAAACAAACTCAAGGTGCATGCACCACTTTGTGCATCTAGCTTCATGTGGATACTGGACAACAGAATCCAGGTCATTAGGCTTTGGAAGAGAGCACCTTAACCACTGAGCAATCTCTCCAGCCCCAAGAATCTATCTCAAGAGCTTCACTGTATAGCTAAAACCTCAGATAATACTGAATCCTGCATTTTATATGCTAGATATAGCTATAAATTAGATATAGATACATATATTTATGATAAAATTCAACTTATAAATTATACACAGCAAAGAGTTAATCATGATTACTCATAATAAAATAGAACAATGATAGCAAAACACTACAACAAACCATATATGAATGTGCTATCCCTCGAATATTATACTATATTTACCTGTCATCTGATGATGGGAGGTGATGCAATGCTGTGAAATGGATAAAATGAAGCAAATGGGGCTGGAGATGTGCCTCAGTGGTTAAAGGCACTTGCTTACTAAACCTGATGGCCTGGGTTCAATTCCCCAGCACCTACATAAAGCCAGATGCACATTGTAACACATATGCCTGGTACTTGTTTACAGTGTTAAGAGGCCCTAGCATACCCATCCCCCCCCTTCCTCCCCACTCATAAATAAATACTAAAAGAAATAGAAAAATAGAAGTGATATAAGTGATGTGGACATTCTGATGCCCCAGGAGGCTTCTACCTAAGGGTTAACTATAAGTGCTGCAAAGTGGATTTATTAACAGAAAAAACTACTAAGTGACTCCCAGGGAGGGAGCTTAGACTGAGAAAGGGATGATTTATGTTTTTTATTTTTTTTCTAAGAGAAGAGACTTACATTGAGAGATTACGTCACCCATTCGGTGCAGTCTAAGGTGTATGAATTATTTCTAGTAAGATCATTTTAATATTTTCAGGCCATGATTGACTGGGAGTAATTGAAGCCATAGAAAGGGAACCCATGGATAAAAGAGGTGATTGTAATTAAACTTTAAAGGTCAGGAACAATCTTCTTGTTGGGAACAACCTTAAAGATTATCTTGAACTACTCCAAAGATCATTAACTCCATAGAAGTATCCCTGTAAGGATCCTATTTCATTAGACTTGTCCAGGATTCTTCTTGAGCATCTTGTCTCCCGGACCAGACAAGGGACCCTTCCATTATCAGTTTCCGGGAGTAGGGGCCTGGTCCAGGGGCAATTTTAGAAAGTTTCCCAGTCTGTTGTTTCTAAGCTGACACCTGAGAACCTGTGGGTAATTGTGTATATCTCTTACATCATAGAAAGAAAGAAAATTATAGAGCTTGGCTTGTCAAAATATTACATGCTTCTTGCTTGAATCATTTGAGCTGGAATGTACTAGCTTTTAAAAATAATTATGTATTTATGTCTAAGAACAAAATGGAAAGGTAATCTCAAAGCAATGATTTCACCAATTTTACTGTTTAGGATGAGGCTGAAGAAAACCAAAGTGAATAGGCAAAAATCCTAAGTAAATAAAAATAAGGAGTTGGACTAGGTGAATTGGTTCTATTAGTGCTCTATTGTTGTTTTCAAATTCCTGTTAATACCAGGCACAGTTCTTCACTCAGATTCACTCCTGTGACACACCTGCAGAGGGTGTCTTTGTACCCAGTTGGATACAATTGACACCTTCCTGCACCCTTGCTAGCAGGGCCCTAGTGGGGTTTAGCTGTAGATAAAATTGTGATGTGATTGCTTTCAGCACGTGCTTTCACTTTCCTCCCCTCTACCTTTCTGGCACAGTAGTTTTCCCTACAATTCCCTGATTCCTTTTGGCTATGCTGATAGGTACATGCCTGTGAATATACTTTTGTCCACATTCAAGGTAAGTGTAAAGAATAGCTATGTGTGTGGCGGTCTGGTGCCACATTTCCCATGACAGAATTTTTTAAAAATATTTTTACTTATTTGCAGAGAGAGAGAGAATATGAATACGAAAAACTGAGCATGCCAGGGCATCCTACCCCTGCTAACAAACTCTAGATGCATGTGCCACTTTGCGCATCTGGGTTTACATGGGTGCTGATGATTTGAACATGGGCCACTAGGCTTTTCAAGCAAATGCCTTTAATCACTGAGTGTATCTCTAGCCCCCATGCCAGAATTTATCAATCAGATTCACATATGAAGCTGATTTACTGGTACACAGTGCAGCGTCTCATCTCAGGTGCATAATGAATATGAGAAAAACATCCCCCTAAATCCTCAGGCCTCAGGCCACCACTGTCAACACCCATGGTCCAGAGGGTTCTTTGTTCCAAAGGGCAGAAATCCTGGTGTAGTCCACAGTGCCTAGGAGGTTGCATTCCTGAGGGCTGGAGATGGTCTAATGACTTCATAAACACGGTGCCTAAAGGCTGGAGAAATTACTAAGTGGCTAAGGTGCTTCTCTGCAAAGCCTAATCACCTGGGTTTGGTTCCCTTTTACCAACACAAAGCCACATGCACAAAGTGGTGCATGCATGTCGAATCCAGTTGCAATAGCTAGAGGCACTGGAGCACTCATACTCTCTCTCTCTCTCATCAGTATATCTCTGCCTGCAAATAAATAATTTTCTAAAAGATGATGCATAAATACACAGCTTCTTCCTCAAAAAGTGTGTTAATTCACCTTACTTAACTTTTATGAAAAATCATATTGAAAAAAATTAGGTCTTAGGGATATTTAAGTTCTTGATAAATAGATATAATTTGAAACCTATAGCATTAATAGTGTTAGTTTGGGTTGTTTTAGATTCATCATGGTGGGACACTCTATTCCTATTCACTTGTTTAATCTTCATAGAAAATGCCAGAAAAGCAAACATTATCTATTTATTTATTTCTACATTATACTCTTTTATTCCCTTTTCCCATTTCCCTGGGGATCCCCTCAGTGGGGTTATGCAGTTCACTGGGGGGGGGGGGGGGAAATCACAGAGGCCTCCATCAATCCCAATGGGATAGTGGGGTGTGGTGGTTTGATTTAGGTATCCCCCATAAACTCAGGTATTCTGGATTCTAAGTTCCCCAGCTGATGGCAATTGGAAATTGAAGACTCCTGGAGACAGTGTATTGTTGGAGGCAGGCTCATGCGTATAATAGACAGTTTTCCCAAGCCAGTGTTTGGCACACTCTCCTGTTGCTATTGTCCACCTTATGTTGGCCAGGGGCTGATGTCCACCCTCTGTTCATGCCATTGTTTTCTCCTGCTATCATGGAGCTTCCCCTTGAAACCGTAAGCCAAAATAAACTTTTTCCAACAAGCTGATCTTGGTTGGATGATTTCTACCACCAGTGTGAACCTGACTGCAACAGTAAAGTGTTACCAAGGAGTGGGATTGCTGCTAGACATCTTATTGTGTGGCTTTGGCCTTTTGGAGCTGATTTTCCAAGAGGAATGTGGAAGGGTTTGAAACCTTGATCTAAGGGATACCTTGCAGTTCTGTAAGTACAGCTTTATGGACTATTCTGGTCAGAGCTGAAAGACCTGAATGCAGTAAAAACTATGGACTGTGAGGTTTGGCTTATGAGGGTGAGAAAGAGCTCTGCTTGGACTGGACTAGCAGTTTGTGTGAGAAGCTTGATGTTTTGCCCATGTCCTGAGAAGTTGTGCAGGGTTGCTTTGGATAGAAATGAGCTGATATGAGCAGAGGGTTATGGTACAGAAAAAAAAAGAAATCTTTGGGTAAACTGCTACCTGTTCAGATACAATTGAGATATTACAATATTTGAGATTGGGCCAACTGATCTGCACTGGGGCAAAGGAAGAATGTAGACTCTTTTGAAAGGGCCTGAGTGCTTAAGGCATTTCCTATTCTTCAAAGTTTGCTTTATTTCTCCCTGGATTAATAAATTGGCACCCTGCCTGGTATAATGGAGTATAAGAAATGCAGGAAAGAGAGGGACATTGAGTTTACAACCCAGTCTTCTGTTTTGGAAATGGCCATGGGCAGTGTGAAGCAGGTTTTCTGGATGCCTGCATGGAGACCCCCATGGGGCCAGGAAGATGAATTATGGCTTGCAGTGGAGACCCAGTGGAGATGCCAGGACCACAATATGGCTGCCAAGGAGAGCTGCCAGCCCCAGATGAAGTTTTCCAAGACTGTGAGCAGCCTAGCTGGAGATGCGGAATTAGAATACCAGAGATTTGCTGGTTAGAATTATTGGACTTGGAGATTTGTCACTGACTAGAGTTGTTGGACTTGAAGCTACGGAGTTTCATGTTTGTCCTGTTTTTTTTTTTTTTTTTTAAGGTAGCAAAGTAGGGCCTCACCCTCTGATCCAGGCCAACCTGAAATAAACTATGTAGTCTCAGGGTGACCTTGAACTCATAGTGATCCTCCTACCTCTACCTCCTTAGTGCTGGGATTAAAGGCATGCACCATCATGCTCAGCATCCTGATTATTTTAAATCTTATATTGTTTGGATATTTCTTTGCTATCCAATGCCATCTTCTGCAGTGTTAATGTTTATTCTGTGCCATTATGTGCTTTGGGGGGATTTTTTTCTTTGATATTATGGCTCAGTTAAAAGATCTTGGACTATGGGAATGTTTAAACCTAATTGGAATTGATAAAAACTATGGGGACTTTTAATGTTGGACTGAATGCATTATATTTTACATCATGGATGGTTAACAGTTTATGAGGACCAGGGGTAGAATGTGGTAGTTTGATTCAGGTGTCCACCACAAACTTAGATGTTAGTCTTTTTTGCCCCCTCTTCTGCAATGGTCCCTGAACCATGGTAGACCTGTTGATAGTCTGATTTATTGTTGAGTTCTTTGTATCCTCTGGATTTCTCCTTTGACACATTGTGCTTGATCACCATATCTGCCTCCACCACCTTTTAGCTGTTTAGCAGAAAGAGCAGTGTTCCTCGCACCACTTTCACTGTAAGTTCTTTGGACCCAGGAAGATGTAGAAAAGGTGGCAAGTCTCATGTTGAGGAGTCATTTCTCTTCTTGTCTTATTGATACATCTTGACTCTCCTTCATTTTTTCTACTATCTGTAAGATAAAGCGGATTCTCCAACCAAGAGTGAGAGCAGCTTGGATTGAAGAGGGCATGCAAAGTTATTTGAGAGATGAGTTTCCTGACTATGGGAATCTGACTTGGTTCATATTAAGAAAACAGGTCCAGAGCGATTAGGAAACTTCAATCCAGTTGCACAGCAATGAGTGGCTCAACTAGAATGCAAATTTAGGTGTCCTGACTTGTTAACTGGAGTGTTTTCTATGCAAGCTTCCAATATCATCAAGTAGTATTTTGACCATTAATTTTATAGTATTTATGATTTCTATTCATCATCTTTATTACATTTGTGACATTGCTTTCTGGAATAATCAACAGTGGATTTTAGTTAACAACTTAGATCATAACTTGATTTTAATTTAAAAAGTCATAATTACTGACAATGTTGGGAAGCATTGATGGTCTGAATAGTTTGAGTTGGTATCTGAAGGGACTTGAGTTCTGCTTCTCTTATTATTCCTTGGCAGAAAAAAATGACATGTTCTAGTCTGAACCAGTCTAGGGAAAGTAATAATGTGAGCTCTGAGCCTCCTATTCTTGGGGCTTTTGTCTTGCTTTATGGAAACACAAATGGGCAGCCAGACTTCTCTCTGTGGGAAACTGGCTTTCTAACTACTTCTGAATGCTTTAAAGTCAATTTTTATGCCCATTGGTCACCCAAGATGCCAGAAACCTGGCATAGTGCTTCTTTTCCTCAACCTTGGGGCCTTGTGCCTCCTCTCTTTTCCATGAGGAGGTAAGAACAGATTTATCGTGGCTCACAGGGATACTGGATTCATTTCCAGCCCACTGAGAGCATAATGTCTGATTTTCGGAATGCAAATATTGAAAATAAAAGACAATCTACCTGTTTAGGATATTCATAATTTTCTAGTCATTTATAACTTCGACAGTTTTCTCTTTAACTAGGATATAGCTCTTGTTTCATTAGGTTTATTATGTTTTTAATTGCCTTAGGGATCTATTTGGTGCCTAATTATCTGTATGACAGGAAATTGGACTAAGCTTCCATTTGTCTGCAGGCACTGGTAACCTTATACATGTTCCTATTTATCCCATCTTTATCAAAATGGTAGCAAGAAATTAATTGCAAATCAAAACAAATATAAATTTTATTGTGCACGTCTAATGAATAAATATGTCAGATTTTGTGCATTGATGGATAGTTGTCACCAGATTCATCATAATCATTATAGTTTGCTCCTCTGCTATCGTGACCAGTAGTGATTGATGTCTCAAGTCTGACTTTTTAGTCTAAATCCTGACATTGCTACTTACAAGCTATAAAGTTTTTCTCCATTATTCAGTCTTCCAGTATTTTAGTGTATGTACCTATAAAATGGGGACAATAATAAGACCTCACAGAGTGGTTTAGAGTTTACTGTGCCTAGCCCACAGTAAGTGTTCAATAAACAATCATGACTACTATGATTTGGAGAGGACAGGACTTCCAGTAATGAATCAGTATTTTTATTGATGGCATCTAATATTTTTCTCCAGGTAAAGGATGGACATTATAAGCAGGTACATGATTCTGAAGCCACTAAAAATGTTGAGGCAGGGTTGACCCCTTTTCTTGAAATCAAACAGGAGACATCTCAACAAATGGATTATCTTATGTAGCAGGTGCTGATCATGTTTTCTCTCAGGCTGCACACAAGCTCTTAATGCAAAGCAGCTCCTCATAAAAACAATTTCTGTTCCTTTACCTTTTTCTGCTTTCTACTGTCCATCTTGCAGAACTTCTCATTTGCCTCTCAGAAAATTATAAAAGCAAGAATATGAAGTAAATAAATGAAAACTCTTTAATTCCTTGATGTTTTATGTCTATCTATATGGCAAGGCTGAAAACATGATTTAGACCATCAATCTCCATCATCTCCATTATTTGAAGTCTCAGGAATAAAATCTGCTAGAATATTGGGGAGAATGAAAACATCCAGAGCATTTTTCAAAGCTTAAGTTCATTTTTCAAAGCATTCCCTTCCTGTCAACCTTTGTCAAATGGATTTGAGTTTTTACCAGTAAGAAGCGAATATTAAATTGGTACACTTCAATCTCTGTGGTTCAGAAGGAGCCCTTGTGCCCCCCAGCACTAAATCTACCAATCTGAGTGACATATCTGCAAGGAGGTAATCTGGCAATGGCAAGAGAGAGACAATCACACATAAACCAACCCAGACCGTGATGATAATTGCAGTGTGGCAGTCCTTGGTATCCTAGGAGTAATTACTCTGACATTCTTTATCATTGTGTGCTAGATGTGATATGAAGCAATTATCTAGTTGCTTTTTTGGAATATTGATGCCTGGGCTGTCTCTGCATGTTATCCTCATCTCATACTGTGACCCTGCGGGATTTAATTCTGACACCTTGAGTTTCTCATGCAGATTGATAAGGAGCTCTGGTTTAATCTTCCCTTTCTTAGGATGAGACTCTGGTGTTTATCCATGTTACTCAGGAGAAGTACTGATAACATGAGATACTGCTATTTCCTTTTCCACTTACAAAATTGGATTTGTATGTTAAAGTCTCCAGTGCCCAGTTCCCAGCTGCAAATCCTGGCACAATGGCATATTTACAACTAATTGTAAACTACCTTCATAACAGAGGCAACCATTATTGTTTCCCCTTGTAATTACTTACAATAGTCCCTGTGTTCCTAAGATGCACTTCTTATAACCCTATTTTAATAGGAATCTAAAAAATATGGAGTCAGATTTATTAAGATCACATGAGTAAGGTCCATTCTTACTTTGTTGGGGAAATGCCTGCAAGCACATAAATTACCTCCCAGTGATAGTCTATTTTCTTAAGTTGAAATTGATATTCCATCAATATTTTGCTTTCATCTGAATAGCTGTTTCTTAGCTCCTTTATTTTCTCTGTCTTTTTTTTTCTTTTTTTGTTGTTGTTGTTTTGTTTTTTCAAGGTAGAGTCTCACTCTAGCCCAGGCTGACCTGCTGGAATTCATTATGTAGTCTCAGGGTAGCCTCAAACTTACAGCAATCCTCTTACCTCTGCCTCCCGAGTGCTAGGATTAAAGGTGTGCGCCAACATACCCTTCTCCTTTTTTGTTTCTTTGTTTGCTTATTTTGCTTTTTTTTTTGTTTGTTTTCTGATAGCAGACTTTTGCTTAGAACATGGATCAGCATGCTCATGTTTAAATATTTCATATCATATCAAGTTGTTTGTACCATACACAATAGGAGTCATCTAGCATCTTTAAAAAAGACTGGAGGAATCCACTTCCTGATGTTGTATGTGGCTGACCCTTTCCTAGGCTTTCATATGATATCTATAGGGAAATACAGGTTCATGTGTCCTACAGCATCAGCAGTGGCCAAGCTATGCCATAGCTATGGCCTTGTGGTGACAAAATGCACATTTCCAAGAGCTCTTCTGTGGCCAGCACTGCCACCTCTGTGAAGAAAATTCAGGAAGGCAGATTGGAATGGTGTCAAGGTCATGGGCATTTGAAAGTGGGCTGTCCTGATCCCCTACCTAAAGTGAAACATCACTAGCCACATTATTTCATGTCCTTGAATCATTCTTCCCTAACTAGGAAGTGAGGACAGCCATAAATTTTCGATGCAGATGATCACAAGAAAGGAAGCCCCTGACACAGGTAACTTCTATGATGAGCAGGCTGTTTCCGCATTCCCTCTCATTCACCTGCCTATTCTGGTGTCTGTGTGTCCATTTGATGATACAATGGAGTGAGTCATTGGACTCCTGATTCCATGGCTCACTGTTATGCTATCTCTGTGAAAGGAATGTTTAGTAAAACATATTGCTCTCATGCCCTTTGCCCCTTAATCAATTCCCATTCACACTCGTCCCTCACCCTACATTAGTAAATGTTTCTGTATATTTGATGTCATTATTTATTTGGGTGTATTCTTTGAAAATAATGTTATCTTATTTTGTAAACATAACTTTTGCATGAATATTGTGCTGTATCTTACCCTTGCTTGCCTTATTTTCTTCCTTCCTATGCTCTTCCCTTCCTTTTCCTTCCTTCTTTCCTTCCTTCCTTCTTTCTTTCCTTCCTTCCTCCTCTTCTTTCCTCTTCCTCCTCCTTCTTCTTTTTGCTACACTTTGAAGTTATATCCAGGCTTCTGGGTATAACTGTAGCCCATAACTGCTTACTATCTGTAGAATTCTGTTTTATGGAACATAACTTTGCCACTTATCCTGTGATGGACTATTAGGTAGTTCCTGTTACTGACTACCACAAGACAACATTTTGCATGTCTCCCTCACAGACTTACATCCGAATCTCTCTGGTGTATAATGAGGGGTTGGGTTCCTGGGCTGACATCCAGAATGCTGTACTTGTTCTTGCACCCACAAATTACCTAGCAAGGTCTCTATGGCCTACACCTACACATTCTCACAAACAGCAGGCATGACTCAACTTTCTAAGCATCAGGAAAGATGTCAGTGGTAGAGTGCTTGCATAGCAAGTATAAAGCCTACAGTTGATATGTGGCACTGCCCAAATAAATAAATAAATGCAACTCTAGGTTTGGTGGTACATGCCTGTAATACCAGCTCTTGGGATGCAAAGTCAATAGAATTGCTGCAGATTTGATAGCCTGAGTGACTTTGCTAGTTCCAAGATATCTAGGGCTATGCAGCATGATCCTGTCTTAAAACACTAACAAACAAAAATAGCAACAACAAGAAAATGATTTGTTAAAACAGATGTCTGACTGTTTTTCTTTCAATAGGACTGTTAAATTTGAGCATCACATCTTGTTCTATTGATCTTTCCCCATGGTACCCTTTATTGAGAATAAACTTCTGGTACTGATGTAATAAAATTAGTCTCTTTTAAGCTTTAAAATTTTGCTTCTGAGCTTTTAAGGCATCCTTTTGTCCTCTAAGTTACAGACATGTTCTTATGCATTTTCTTCTCCTATATTTATATTTTTACTTCAATATTAGTTCTTTAGTGCATGACAGGCTCCCTCTGCATATTATACTAGGAAATGGTCCAGTTTACTTTTCTCTATGCAAAGGATGATGCTATCAGAATGTCCTTCTTATCTCCATTTTATTATGGCCATATCTTATGTTTTCTTAATGTTCATGTTTCATTTCAAATACTACTGCATTTCCTCAATTTTGTTTTACAAATCCAATGGCAAATGCATAATCTTCTGTCCTCCACATCTCCATTTTTCATTTATAATTTTTCTATGTTTTTTCTTCCTGATACAGTCTAAATTGGTGCTAAATATTTTGTCCATATTATAAATTAATTTTTTGTAATATTTATCTCCTTTCCCTTCCTAAATGTTCTTAATTTCAATTTTTTAATTTATGTAGCCAATGATTGACTTAGTTTGTTTTATGACCTTTTGCTCATGGTCAGTGTTGGTTAGTTTCTTTATATTTCTTCTGCCATAGCTTGGATTAAAGACCTATGCCACCAGACCAAGCTAACTTTACATCTAATATTGAAAATGTTATTCACTTTTCACTTTTTTTTAAAGATGTAACCCTGTTATCTAGCAATTTTAGTCTGTAAGGTCCTATTATGGAAGCTGGGAGTCTCATTAGAAACAAATAGACAAATGTGAGCCAAATGTAAAAGCCACATCACCACCTTTTTCTAGAATTCAAAAATCCTTCCTTACCCCATGTACCCACAGGATACACACATGTCTTGTTCCAACAGCTTTTTGTCTTCCCTGGAGTCTATACCTTTTAAATGCTATTTTCTTAGCCCTCTGCTTTCCTTTCATCTCCAGTTCTTCCACACTTTACTTGGTAGGAAGAATGCAGAAGTCCAGGACTATGTGTTACCTTGTCAGGATATTAAAACACTTTAAATTCTTCATCTTTTCCTTTCTTCATAGCCTCTTCTTTTCCTTCTAGTGTTTGACTCCTTTTTGTGAGCCACAAGCACATAATGCCAGCTCAACACTTTTCAGACCATCAGAGCAAAAGTCAACATGCTTCTAATCCAGTGCATAGAGCCTACAACATAATAAATTTGCTTCTACTTAGACAGATTATCAAACAGAATTTTTTAAAAAATTTATTGGTAAACAGAGAGAGAGAATGTGTGACACAAGTGGAATGGGTGCCCCAAAGTTCCCAGTTGCCACAAACGAACTCCAGATTCATGCACCACTTTCTGCATCTGGCTTTATGTGGGCACTGGGGAATAGAACCCAGGTAGTTAGGTTTTGCAGGCAACTGCCTTAACCACTGAGAAATCTTACCACCTCTCAGACAGAGGTTTTTTTTTTTTTTTTAAGTCATTTATTTATTTATTTGAGAGAGAAAGAGATGAGAGAGAGAGAGAGAAAGGGGGGAGAGAGAGGGAGAGAGAATGAACATCTAAGGCTTCTAACCACTGCAAACAAACTCCAGACACGTACCACCTTATGTATGTGACTTCATGTGGGTACTGGGGAATAGAACCTGGGTTCTTTGGCTTTTCCTGTCAAATAGCTAAGCATCTCTCCAACCCTCAGAGTTTTTGAAAGGTCAAATTTATTGTACTTATGCTTAGTAAAATATACCAGTAACAAAAGAAAGATACTATATGCTTCCAATTATATGAGCTATGTAGAGAAGTTAAAGTTTCAGAAATAGAATTGAATAGTTGTTTCTAAAAAAGAAGGAACATATAGAAGTTAATTTTTAATTGGTTCAGGCTTTAGTTTCACAAAGTAAAAATGCTTGGAGACGTATTGTGTAACAGTAAGAATAAACTTAACATTACTGAAACACACTAAAATTGGTGAGTTTACATTATGCATATTTTGTCACAGTAAAAAAATGACTTTCAGTTCAATCGAGGAAATGCATTTTAGAAGAAATACATTTCAGAAGTGTTATCTAAAACTCCAAAACCAATTTATAGTATAGGAATAAACATTCTAGGTAACAATTTAAGAGTGTATTATATAAGTGTATCTTTGCCTTTTTGTAGGAGTGTCCAAGAAAAAAACAAACAAACAAACTAAGAAATGTGTCCAGAGAATCATTTCTGTTTGCTCACTACCTACCACCTTACTTTTGATGCAAAAACTACAAATATGTAATTTTAGTACTCAAAGAAATAGTTAACATTGTTATTGATACAGGAAGGAAAATGCAGCTATCAAGAATTTATTTTAAGGCTGAAGAGATGGCTCAGTGGATAAAGAATTTGCTACTCAATGTACAGTAACTGAGTTGAATTCCCTGACCCCACATAAGCCAGAAGCCTTCATGCGCCTCTGTGATTCTAGCACATTGTCACTGACCACACACAAAAATAAATATTAATAGTTTTACAAAAGAACTTATTTTGAAATATTTTTAATGATATGAGGAATATTTGAATTATAAGAAAAAAGACTGCATAACTATGAAATCAGTATGGTGAAATTCCTAAAAACTGCAAACAGCTATTAACATGGAAGGAAATACACTCGAATGTGTAGTGATAATCTGTTGACAATGAGATATCTATGTGTGTACAAGTGCTTTCTAAACTGTAGCTTGGCTCTCTAATACAGGCAATGGTTAAAGGTAAGACATGGTAGAAGACCCAAGCTGTTCTGACATAGTATTCTACATGCATAATAAAATAACAACATCGTTTATTGTACAGTAAGCTTTTCCTCCAGCTATCTTTATATATCACCTTAGCCTCCAAAACAATATACTGATGGGTAATCATTTTGTAATTCTTTGATGAGAAAAATGAAACCTAAAAATTACATATAGAACCCAAAGAGACATGATAAACAGATATAGGCCTTCCTCAATTTTTTTTAAAGAAAACTTGTTCCAAAGTAATGTTAATAAAGGATAATGAGAATGCTGGTTCTGATCATTTAGAATTGTTGTCATCTTGTTGGCCTGTGGTTGGGTCCACTCCACAGAACAAGTTGTTGATGTTCCATCCCTCAGGGGAAATGACTGAGTAGTGAGAACTATAGACTGTGCTGAGCAGATGGCCTTCTCATGATAGTTATTATAATGCTTTCATTTTCAACCTCCAAAGTGACCAGTGGAACACTTCGGTAACAACTAGATGATGAGGCAGATCATTACACAGCTTAGCTGGTAGAAGTCACAGCTCTTGGTACTCTCCGTAATGAATTACTCAGAGATCTAACATCATTCCTCAGGCACATATTGACTCATTGGCTAAAATGTGCTAGGTGTGGCCAGTAGTTTCCATAGCAAGCCACTTATGACATATTATTTGGGAAATTTAGAATGTTCCAAAATCTAACTTAACTTATCAGTACTCTTGAAATAGCATTATTGGAAATGACCTCTTTTCCCTTTTGGGCTCTTGCAGTAAGGAAAGAGGGAAAGAGGAGAGACAGAACAGGGAACACATGGGTATGCTAAGGCCTCTTGCCACTGCAAACTAAATTCCAGATGCCTATGATCACCATTCTGTACATCTGTTTTTATGTGGGAACTAGAGAATTTAACCCAGGCTGGCAGTCTTTGCAATCAAGCACATTTAACTGCTGAGCTATCTTCTCAGCCTCACAGCATACTTTTCAAAGATGTTCTTTAATTGGCTCATTATATGTGCATTCTATATCCATGTATTACATGGGGATTATGAGACAAAGCATTCCTTCTTGTTAAAAATGTAATAAATTGATACCCTGGTCTGGTTGAATAACTCAGCATCCCTTAAGAATCCCAATACTCACTAGAGGTGACAAGGTAAGGTAAACTCTGAATATGTGTGTTCTCTTAGTTACAGAGGTAGGATATTAAAATTTGGTTCTCTGTCTCATTGTTGGCTAAAGTACAAGACAATGCTTGTTTCATTCTCTGGAGACCACCCAGAAAAGCTTTCAAATGATAAGTAAAATTATAAGCCCTTGAAGACCTCTCAGGATCCTTCTCCTCTCTGTTCTGAAGAGATTGTAAAAGGGTTTTGGTGGTTGTTGTTTTTGTTTCTGCTGCTGTTGTTTGGGATGTTCTTTGATTCTTTTATTTAAAACAATCATTATGAAGTTAGCTGCTGACAATGTGGTGAATTCTATCCTGTATTTTTGTTTTCTGATCTTTTGAGGGTAGGATCTTACTCTAGCTCAGGCTGATCTGGAATTCACTATGCAGTCTCAGAAGCCATCTTTTACTGCTTTCTGACCTCTGTCTTCTCCCCACTTTTCAAACTGTAACATCTCAGAAATGAAAGTAAAAAGGAAGAGGTCAGGTGTGGAGAGGGGAGGGTGGGATCAATCCCCAAGCTTCCCATTCTAGGCAAAGGGGAAAGCTGCACTGGCAAAACATGTTTGATTGTTGTAATAAGAATCCCATAATGTTAT
The DNA here is from genome assembly GCF_020740685.1 of Jaculus jaculus. Taxonomy (NCBI): domain Eukaryota; kingdom Metazoa; phylum Chordata; class Mammalia; order Rodentia; family Dipodidae; genus Jaculus; species Jaculus jaculus. The sequence continues at coordinate 96,976,949 of NC_059109.1, forward strand.
AAATCAATACTATATCTAAAGACTTCAAATATCTTTCAGGTATTTTATCTCCTAAGCATGACCAGTGAAGCAACGAATGCCTCACACCTTCCTTAAGAATTGGAAAAGAGGGCTGGACATATTGCTCAGTGGTTAAGGTGCTTGCCTACAAAGCCTAATGACTTGGGTTTGATTCCCTAGTACACATTTAAAACCAGATGCACAAAGAAGGAAAATCATCTTGTATTTGTTTGCAGTGGCTAGAGGCCCTGGCATGTCCATTCTCTCTTTATTTCTCATTCTCCTCTGTCTCAGGAAACAAACAAACAAACAAAAAAAATGTCCTTCTCTAAGTATTTCTTAGAGGATTATAGGAAAAAAATATAGTTGTTTTGTGTTAAGTCCCATGCATGAGCTGTGCCTGTTAAATGCTGAAGAATGGTATATATCACCCTGTCACCATTTATTCCCTTCCCATGGTTGGGGTCATCTGAAAGGATAATGATACCAAAATTCAAAAGGAGTGCTTCCTAGAGATACCACAGTCTCTAAAGCAAACTGAACAGAAGAGGATGGGTAGAGTCAGAGCATACAAAGGGGTATAAACTCAGTGTGGGTGTCCTTACTCTCCAGTAGGATCACACAGAAAGTATTTCCCATACTAATAAAAGGACTTTGTCATTATACTTGCTACATAGACATTCATCCAAAATTTAAAAACACACACACATACACACACAATACCCCAAACAACAACAAACAGTATATAATGGGAAAAAAAAGATTAATACTAAAATATCATCCATTGCTTATCTGAAATTCAAGTTTTACTGGGTGTCAAGTACTTCAATTGGCAACCTCCAGTGGACCCTCACTGCTTCCTATCCATAAGTATCACATTTAGGCCATAACACCTTTAAAACTGTCCCATCAATTGCTGTAATATGTCTAGTCTATAAAGTAAAGCTTGGATTATGTTGTCAGACTCTTTGATATTGAGATAAAAAAGTAGTTTCAATTATTTCAATTGAAATCATCCAATAAAACCCATATTATGATCTCTTTATTCTTACTGTTGCCTGTCACTTGTGTCAGGATTTAAAATTGAGATGCCTATTCTGGGATCACTTTTTCTGGAAAATATCAGTAGTAGTGGTTTTAGGCAAGATACGTTCTGACTTCTCTGTCTCATCACCTGGAAATTGCAAATATCAAATGCCTAATGAGAGTCAAATAAACTAATTAAGGAAAATTGGCTTTCAAACCATGAAAGTATTTGTAAATGTCATGAGAATAATTGATATGTCTCAATGAAAGTTACTTTCTAAAGTAACATGCAACTGCAGATGACCTGTGTGGTGAGCTTAAGCTTAGGCAAAATATGAGAACCACATTCATTCCATGAACTCTAGCTAGCCAACGCATGCCTTTCCATTATAGGATTTTCTAGATTCCCACTAGGTGGTTTTCAATGCCCTGTCTCTCCTTTTGGAGATCAACTCCAGGGAGGTACTCACAAATGTAGAAGCAGCTCAGAGTTGGAAGGAGAGGAATAGGAAACAGCAGGTGAAAGAGAGCTAAAATATGACCTCAATACATGTTCGTAGATAATACATTGCTTAACATCAAAGCTGTCTAGGTGGCAATGAGCACTATCCTAAGGATTTGGTATTTTTCAGTGCTCCACAGAACAGGGCATCCTGGGCTACTGGGCAAAGGGCAAGCTTAACATTGAATGTACCACTCACCAATGCACAAAAGCACCATGGGACTGATTCCTTTGCACAGCTCCAGCATTCATTCTTCAGTTGCTTCTTCCAAGGGTCTGGTAGTCTGCTTTTACTTCTTTTAAAATTCATCTGTCTTTTGTTGTTGTTGTTTCCCCAGATAGCAGTCATAAGCAAAGCCCATTTGATCTTAATTTTGCATCATTTTCTCACTTCTCTAATATCATTTTCTTATGATCTCCAAAATTACTTGTAAAACCTAGGAAGAAAAGCATTAAGCCTCTACCCCCTCCCACCGTGCACACACATATGTGCTCACAGAGACATACTTTGTCCGCTAGCTTTTTAAATGGCAAACTGACTTCTGAGAGAGCTGCAGGAAATCTTACCAAACCACAACATAATTGTGTGATGTCCAATACACTGAAAAATTGTCTTACACACACACACACACACACACACACACACACACACACACACAGAAAAAAAAGAAAAAAACTTCGGTTAAGAGCCTGGGAAGGAAGGTAACTAACGGCATTTTAACAAATCAGAGGCTCAGAGGAGACAAGCGGGGCTTGATGAGCTCTCAGGGTGAAAACCGCGGGCTAATGCGAGCAATCAGCAGGTTTTTGAGAATATGCTGATATCTGCAGGAAAAAAATGTGGTGGCAGACAAGAGCTTACAGATAAACACAGGAGCTCAAAACTATTATTGCTAGAGAAGCCTTGACATTCTGACCATCTCTTATGGTGCAGCTAGATGGGAAATGAATCTCGTTTTTGCAGTTGATTTTCCTTCCTGTAATAAATTCATCCAGGTGGTACATTGGAATTCTCTTAAATGAGATTCCATCTCATAGCAAATCATCCAGACAACGCTCATTAATAAGAATATTTTACCACAGGATGGCAGAAACAACGGGAAATATACATTGAGGAAAGAAATGTTAACATTTTGCTATCAAGGATTAAATACAGGTAGTTCTACTCATTAGTAATCCCGCAGTCTTCCTGAGTTCTCATTGCCAGCCCTCTCTGTAGGCAAAGAAGATATCTTCATGCTGTCCAAGTTATGCAGGACGAATCCTTTCAAGACTCTTAGAAGCAGCTTTGAGGATGTTTCTTATAAAGTTTCATTTATTTCTCTCTAGAGCAGTAAATATATATCTCCACATATATTAATAGGTCCATTTGCCAGTTCCAAATACCATACACTATCACTAATTTCAAATGAAATGAGTGACAAAGTAGGCTTTATTAAGGAAACATTGACATGCAAACACACATAATCCTACCATATTTAAAAAAAAATATTCTTGTTGATTGATTTGAAAGAGAAAGTGGCAGATTGAGAGAGAAAATGGGCATGGCATGGCCTCTTGCCACCACAACCAACTCCAGATACATGCACCATCCTGTGCATGTGTCTGGCTTACATGGTACTAGAGAATTGAACCTGGGTCCTTAGTAAGGTTCCCTTCTTTATTTTTTGCCTCACTTCATCCCTTCCATCGTTTCTCTGTCTAACTTTTAAACCAAGATGTGGAAAAAAAAATCACCAATATTTGTTTTCCTTTTATTTTTTAAAACCCATGGATTTAAGGACTGAAAATATTTCTGGGAATGAAGCCTGGACAGCATTATATTTCAAAAGCTTCACCAGTAATTCTGTAGCATGAGTGATTTTGAAGATCACAGAGCAGTTTCTTGCAGAAGTGTCATGGACCAAATGGCTCAATGGGTCATGACAGTTGCAGACTGCACCAACAATTGTTATCTATCTCTACTAAGTTGTGCCACAAAATATGACTACAGCCTTTCAGAGGAATTGTCAATTTTCCAAAGTTGTCACAGTATCCAGAAGGAGGCAGATACATGTCCCAACATGTGAGAATGTTCTTGCTGGCATAGGGTTGCTTTTAATCCTTTTATTTTCATTAAGTATAAATTTTGTATGGACATATCATATGTTGGTATCATCATTTCACTCCTCCCTCAACCCACTTTACTGAGGGCCCTGTTTAGTGGGATTACTGGCATTCACCATGAAGTTGTGCATTATGAGTCATGAGAGCAGCAGTCGGTCACTGTGATACAGGATTTCTGACTCTTGTCTCCTCTAGGGGCTTCCCTCACATAGCAGGATCCCTCACTTCACTTTGACACAATGCAGTCTTTAGTATATGGACATCAATGATTCATTAATAACTGGTTTCCTTGAATTTGCATATGTCTGTTAGAAATCTTAAAACAAGATGAAATTATTTCGTAACACCTTTTTATAAGTATTTAAATTTTTCATACTCTAACAGTTTATGTTAATTTGTAGGAGGAGATTCTTTACCTAATGTAACCTAAGTTTGCCTTTTGGCAACAGAACTATATGCAGGTGTAGTCTTGATGGAATTTTACTGGAAAAAGAAATCATTCTAAACTCATTCTCATCTGTTTCTTTAAGTAATATTTTTCCCTTCACAAACTAAACAGCAAATGTTGAACAATTTTTCCACCATACTCATATTTTTCAGACTCTTTGCAGATCTCTTAAATCGTCCACTTCCTTCTTTTCTCATCTACCTGTAAGGCAGTTCATATGTAGTCAGTCCATGACCCATCCTCATTCATTTCCTTTGTAGTAGAAGAAAATATGTCTCAGCATCAAGTCAAGAGTCCTTCCTTCCTTGAACATTCTTGACTCTGCAGTCTTGGGGCATTGCTCTTTGTAATATAGATTTTTTTTTTCATATTTTCTCAGAGTTGTCAGAGAAAGATACGAAATGAAAAGAGAATATTGATTATGATTTTTTTCCCCTGTGTGCCACAGGCAAAATTTTAGCTAACTCTAGGTAGAAGAATAAACAGGGTGTTTGTGTTTGTCTATGAATAAGATGGAATGGAATAAGTTACTGATCATATCCTAGCTAATAGCATGAGCTGTATAATTTGAACTCACAAAACACTTATACATTTGAAAATGCCAATTGTAAAAAAAAAAAGTCTAGGATAACTTGTTTCTAGTTTAAAAGCAAGGGCTATAATGAATTGTATGCATGGCATAACTATATCTTCCTATGCAACTTTTGGCAAAAATGTGTGATGTAGCCTTTCCTGCAACTGGGCTTCTACACCAATTACTCAAGGCAACATTTCATTCATCTTACTCTGGGCATCACTTCTTGGTGTCATTTAAGGGAGTTTCTGTACCTATTTCTTTTTAAAAACTGTTTATTAATTTATTTATTTGAGAGAGAGAAAATATGGACATGTAAGGGCGCTTGCCACTTCAAACAAACTCCAGACGCATGCATATCACTTTACAAGAGTACTGGTGAATTGAACTCAGGCCAGCAGGTTTTACAAGCAAGCACCTTTAACCACTTAGCCATCTCCCCAGTCTTCTGTTCCAATTTCTTAGTTACATTCAAGTCCCAGTGCTTTCTGATGTATTAGTTCGTCCACTTACATTATATTTCAGCATATACCAAAGGGATCTGATTAACTTATCTTTACAGATACTTGCCAACCTTTCTCTTCCTCCTCTGTCTTTACATAAATTCTTCTCATCACATTTATTCTACCACCATTGCTTCTGACTCAGATTCTCTGCCTCTAGGCATGTGCCTTCAAAATCTACCTCAGTGGCTTGGCAGCCTAAGAAGGCAGAAACACAAGGGTACTTTTTCGATTCAAATTGTCATTGTTTCACTGGTGCCTCTTCTCTGAGAGGATCTTTGATGATCTTCACTTGTGCTTTCTCCACAGTGATCAAATCACCTCTGAATCAGATTCCAGGTATATGATTTCTCAGACACTCCAGGCCTTATCCTCCCTCTACTCCTGGATCGCTCAGGCCTCCACCTGCCAGAGTCTTGATTTGTCCTCTGCCATTGATTAGTTAATATGGTTTTCAGGATATAACAAAGGGTTTCAGCCTTCCAGTGGGCATGGGCTTCTATGACCTCCAAAAGCCTCATCAAGATTTTTTTATATAGGGGCTGGGAAGATTGCCCTGTTGTTAATGCACTTGCTTGTGGAGCCTAATGACCCAGATTTCCACAATACCCAGGTAAATCCAGATGCACAAAGTGGCATATGCATCTGGAGTTTGTTTGCAGTGGCTGGAAGCCCTGGTGTGCCCATTTTCTCTCTCCCTTTCTCTATCTTTGTCTTTCTCACACCTGACAAATAAATAAATGAAAAAATATTTTTAAAGATGCCCCATTTAACACTGGACACATTGAACTCATGGGGTATTTGAATTCCAGTCAATTACCTTTGTTCCCTCTCAGAGCAGAGCTGCACAGATTTTACCTTAGTGGCCCTGTCATTGGACCACAGATACATAAAACACTTGTCATTCCCCAACCCCAAATGAACTTTAGCAGTTTTTAGTTAGAGTGACCAGGACCACAATGTTATTTCTCATGCTGAGAAACTCCGGCATAAGAAATTGAAGAAACACCATATAATAATGTTAATTTTGACACTTGGCTGAATAGAGAGCCCAGTGCTTTCTGACACTTTTTTTTTGAGTTATATAATTTGGCATATTCATGAGAAACATTGGTATAATTTGATTATATTAATTTTCCCTAATTAGGTTTATTTGGAGAAATTGCAGAGATGTTCTCTTTTCTTTCCTGTTCTAAGTGACCCTGTGGTTGACATTTTCCAGCCATCGGCCATTTCCTCCTGTACCCATTCTGCTCTTGATTATCTTCAACAATAGCTTGTTTGTGAGCTTAAAAGTCTGATGCATTATGTCTACTAAAATATTTCCGTAACCTAAAGTATTCATTATAATTCTACATGATTCATTAATTTGCATGCTATGATAAATGGGTTCACTGATTAAAATCCCAGATATTGAATCAAAGAAACATCATATGTGTCAGTGAAAAAAATGAAATTGGTATTTTAAAATGATTTAAATTATGCCTTGGTTTGTCTTGATACAGCCACATGTTTCCTTTTATAAAACAAATTACCAAAGAAGTAGGAATACAAAGAACCCTCTATTTCACATGCTAGTCACAGTCTGTGATTTTCAAAATGTACAATATATGAAGTTGTCTTGGTAAGATTACATATGTATGATTTACACAAATTTGTGATAATTTCCTAAATCTTCTCCAACTTTCCCTCTTGTAATTGATTAGAACATTCTGCAAGTTTGTACTCCTTCCTTTGCACATCCATAGGAAAACTGTATTTCTTGTGCCATCAATTTTATGCTTAGCCATGGGACATTATTTCACCAATGGGTTATTAGAGATACTTCAAACACAGGCTGGAAATAACTTGGCCTCTTCAGCCTCAGCTGAAAAATCTTTCTCTAAGTAGATATCATTCTCTTAGTTCTTGGTTATAAAAGTAACACATATGGACAGATTTGAGATGAGCTTTTCCCTCAAGGAAACAACCTGGACACTGAGATGCAGCAGCTTCCTAGACAAGCCCAGTGCACATCACCATGCTGTTAGTTGCCTTGTAGAAGTCAAGATAGAATGATCATTGCTTTTAAGTCAATGACCTTTGAGCAGTTTGTTTTATAGAAACATGTGGCTGACTCACATACAGCCTCTCAGCCTACCCACTTTGAAAAGCCTTTGCCTTCTGTCCAATGGTCATCTTAAAGGTCCTTCCCTTTTTCCTTGATGTTGTTACATGTCTTGGGCAGTTTGAAATCTCTTTTATTGTAGATACTTTTGCTATCATTTTCTCGATTCTTTTACTTCTCTCTTTTACCTCATTTTCTGTCTAGAACATTTGTTTTCACTCTTGAATTCATTTCTGCTTCTCTGCAAACCTCTTCTCATCTTCACTTCTCTCTTTTTATGGCCCTGCTGCCCATTATAGACACTCCCCCCCGCCACTTATCCCTTGCCTTTTTGGGGTGTGACCTACCTGCAGCCTGCTGTTCTTTTACTCTTTCTCTTCATCTAGAAGCAGAAAGCTTAAAGAATCTAAAACCTTCTCCCAATAACTCTACTTTGCTTTCTGGCTCAAGTAGTCCACCAATATCTGGCTATTTAAAACTAGAGCTCATTCTTAATGTTCTCTGCCTCTGAGATCCTGTGTCTTTGAAGAGAAGGAAGGGAATAGAAAGGTGAAGGAAACTGAGGCAAATAGGAGAAAAGAAGAGCCATGGAGATTGTTAATTATGTATTTGTTTTCTAAACTACAAGCCCCAGAAAACAAGTTATACAGTCCTCGATTGTATGAAAACCAAATGAAAATCAAGCACTCATTTGTCTTTCCACAATGTTAAAATATATGTGATTCCTCCCCATTAGCTCCCAGCAATATTGGAGACATAGTTGACCAAACTGGAACACATCACCAACCCAACATGCCCAAAGGTAGCTCAAGAAAGCTATCCATTGCTTTACTGCAATAATTTGGAACATAGAGAATTCAGTGTCTAATCTGTCCCTTTGAGCCCTCACAAAATTCCGCCCATGAGGATGGAAGGGTACATGACTCATGTGACACAAGTTCTCAGTGATGCCTCAGGACTAAGTTATGATGGAATAGAAATGAATAATGAGGGAATATAGACACTTGCTACCCTTGGCAATATCTTAATAATTGTCTGATGACTTCCATGATTCCTAAGTTCTTTCTTAGAGGATCTCCAGCTGCTGGACTTTTTCCAGAAAAAAAAAAAAATACATAAAATGACAGCAAACAACATGGTGCCTCTTTGGCTCTTTACCAAACTTCTCAAAAGAACCAGAGTGCTCACCCTTCAGCTGTCACTGTAAGAGCAGACAAGGTGCTGCTTCTTCCTTCCATGGCATAATCATTGTGAGATCTTTTGCAAGTTCTCCTGGGTAATGACTTTCATTGAATATTTCAATATAGTGTAGTTCTTCTTCTGTATCCCCTTTGCTTGCGCTCCTGGGAGTAGGTAAAGAAGGTCAAGTGGCAAAATTATATGAATTTTGCTTAACATAGAATACTCCCCATTTTAGATTCATTTGTTTTATTTTTATTTACGTAAGAGAAAGAGAGAGAGAGAGACAACAAAAGAGGCAGACAGAGAAAAAGGTGGTGCTAGGACCTTCTGCCACTGCAGACAAATGTGCTACCTTGTGCATCTGGCTTTCATGGGTCCCTGATTGAACATGGGTTCTTTGGCTCTGCAGGCAAGTGCTTTAACTGTTAAGCCATCTTCTCCAGCTCCAGATTCATTTATTAAATGCATAGATTAAACATCTCCTGGGTAACCTCAGTATGTGTCCATCAGCCTCTCCCCAAACCATTCCATTATATCCTTTTCCTGAAGTGGAAATTGTCATAATTTACTAGAGTACCACAATTTTGGTTGGGGGGGAGGGCTTAAAATGATAGAAATGTACGTTCTCACAGTTTAAATGGCTACAAGCTGCAATCAGAGTCTCAACACAATAAATTCTTTTTGGAGGCCCCAAGATATCATCTATTTAAAGTCTGTCTACTACCTTCCAGTGATTGTGACCCATTATAGGTGTTCCTAGTCCTGTGACTGCATAACTCCTCTCCCTACCTCAGAACCCACATGGACTTCTCTCCTGTCATTTCCCTTATTTGTCTCTTCATAAGGACACTTGCCATCAGCTTACAACCTATACAGGTAATCTAGAATTATCTTAAGAACCTCAACTTAGTGAGTTTGCAAAAATCCATTCTCTAAATGCTCACACACTCCAGATAAACATTTTGGGCACCACCATTCAGTTAATGTGGGCACCTAATGAGCCAATGCCTTGCCTTCAGCTCTCAGTGTTTCACTGTACTTACAACAACTTTTCCTTTTCTTTAGAGTGAGACCTGCCTTTTTATTCAAAATTTTATAATCTATTACAAAATGTTTGATATAGTAGACTTATCAGACCATTACAGTAGCCAGATTATTTGGTGATAATGAATTTGATCTTTAGGCTACAATAGGACAAAAAAAATTATCAAGTATATTAAAAGAGGACACTGAAATAACCTGTGAGGTTCTCCATTTTGGAAAAGCATTTTAAGTAGAATGAGTTTTCTTTTCAAAAATTTTTATTTATTATTATTATTTTCTTTGTCTTCATAGGATTCTGATATAGTTCCCAATTCCAGATATGGGTTCCTTTACACAGAGTAGATCTCTTAGCCAATTAGAAAGCTGATGGTTACCTACTGAGTATGTGTGCCACTATTGCACTGGCTTGTACATCCTCCCAGGGTGTGTGCTTCTGAGTAGCTTAGATGTCTGGTTGCTCAGACCATTGTTGGCCACTTTCCCCCAGTAGCTCAAGTAACACTTTCTAGCACTAGACAAGTTAACTGTCTGGGGACTGGATTTCTTCTGGATTCCAGCCAGGTCCCTCCATGTTCTGTGTCTGCAGCATATGGTATCTTCAGTAATAGGGTCTTACCTTTTGCCTCAGGCAGGTAATCAAGTACTTTGACAGAAAGCTGTCTTTGATTTGGGGTTATATCTTTTAGGCTATGTGGTAGTTTGATTCAGGTGTCTCCCATAAACTTAGGTATTCTGAATGCTAGGCTCCCAGCTGATAGAGATTTTGGAATTAATACACTGGAGGCAGTGTATTATTGGGGGCAGCCTTATGGATGTTATAGCCAGCTCCCCCTTGCCAGTGTTTGGCACATTCTCCTTTTGCTGTTGCCTACCTGATGTTGGCTAGGAGGTGATTTCCACCATCTGCTCATGCCATTATTTTGCCCTGCCATCATGGAGCTTCCCCTCAAGTCTGCAAGGCAAAATAAAACTTTGTTTCCCACAAGCTGCTCTTGGTCAGATATTTTCTGCCAGCAATGTGAACCTGACTACCACAGTAAAGTTGGTGCAAAGAAGTGGTGTTATTGCTGCTAGACACCTGAATGTGTGGCTTTTGGCCCTGTGGAGCTGATTTTTCAAGAGGAATGTGAAAGGATTTGAGACCTTAGTCTAAGAGATGCCTGGTAGTGCTTTAAGTACAGCTTTATGGGCCATTCTGGTCAGAGTAAAAAATCTGAATATAGGAAGACCTATGGACTATACAGTTTAGCTAATGAGGGTGAGAAAGATCTTTTTCTGGACTGGGCTAGAAGCAGTTTATATCAGAGTCTTGCTATTATGCCTATGTCCTGAAAATTTGTGCAGGGTTCCATTTTGTAGAAATGAACTAGTGTGAGCAGAGGAATACGGCAAAGAAAAAAATGAAATATTTCTTTCAGTGAATATGCTACCTGTTCGGCTGCAATAGAGAGATTATAACCATTGAGATTGGGCCAGCTGATCTGCATTGGATTACAAAATGCAGTCTTTGAAGGGCCCTGAATGCTCAAGGAGTATCCTATTCTACAAAGTCTAATTTATTTCCTCATTTGATTAACAAATTGGCACCCCAATTGCTATTGTGGAATATGAGAAATGCAGGAATGAGGGTCATTGAGTTTGCAAAATGGTCTTGGAAATGGCCATGTGTGGTGTGAAGCAAGTTTGCTGGATGCCTGCATGGAGACCCAGTGGAGCTGTGAGGATGGACTATGGGTTGCAGAGGAAACCCAGAATAGATTCTGGGACCACAACACAGCTGCTAAGGAGAGCTGCCAGTCCCAGATGTAGTTTTCCAGGACTTTGAGTAGACTAGCTGAAACGGCAGAGTTGGAACTCCAACAACTTGTTCCTGATTAGACTTATCAGACTTGGAGACTTTGTTACTGACTAGAGATGTTGAACTTGGAGCTACAGAGTTTGATGTTTGCCCTGTTTAAATCTTGTATTGGTTGACTATTTCTTTGCTATGCCCAATGCCATCTTTTTCAGTGTGAGTGTTTATTCTGTGCCATTGTGAGTTTGTGTGTGGGGGGTGATCTTTTGGTATTATGACTCAGTTAGAAGATCTTGGACTATGGGAATGTTTCAACATCATTAGGACTGGTTAAAACTATGGGGGCTATTTTTTTTTTTACTATTTTTTTCTTTATCAGTTAAGTACATACTTGGTGTGTAAACAGCACATGTTGGTACCATTCTTACCCTCATCCCTGTCCTCCCTCTCCGAAGGGACACTCCTCACTGGGGATGCCATGGGGATTGTGGGTCATGCATTATGGGGGTTAAAGTTGTAAGAATACATTATATTTTACATCATAGATGGTTATCAGTTTTGGGGGCCAGGGGCAGAATGTGGTGGTTTGTTTTAGATGTCCCCCATTAACTTAGGTGTTCTGAATTCTAGGTTCCCAACTGATTGAGATTTGGGGATTAATGCCTCCTGGAAGCAGTGTTTTGTTGGGGAATGGATTTATGGGTATTATAGCCAGTTTCCCCTTGCTAATATTTGGTACACTCTCCCCTTACTGTTGTTTATCTGATTTTTGCCAGGAGGTAATGTCCACCCTCTTCTCATGCCATTGTTTTTCTTGGCCATTATGGAGTTTGCTGTTGAGTTTATAAGCCAAAATAAACCTTTTCTCCAACAAGCTGCTCTTAATTGAATGTTTTCTGCCAGCAATGCTGAGTACAACAGGATATCTTCAAGAATAAAGATTTCTATGGTACAGGTCATTTTGGATTTAGTTTTGTGCCTCTCCGCCCCCAACACCTTCCTTCCCTGCAACTTTTGAATCTGGAGTTTAACAACATCAACAACAAAAATACTTCCTTTCTTCTTTTCCTGCCTTTTCTCCATCCTATGAACTGGTGTCGGCATTGTTTTTCTCTTCTCATCTGGCCTGATTCTCACTGAAGATATAGGAAAGAAAGCAGATGACCTGTCCAAATTTGGAAATATACAGATATTTGATATTTCCCAACTTGGAATTTCTTGTCTCCCCACCCCTTGTAACAGAAAGTTCCTTTTCTAGGCCCAGTGTGCACTGGATATTCTGTTCATGCAATCCCTGCCCTGGAGTTCTAAAAGACTGAGATCAATCAGACACCTAAGAACCCACAGGACATTTATTAAGCAACCTCTTCTATGGATCATTTAATCATTTACTAAATTGTCAAAATCTGGCCATTGTTTTTATAACTATGGTTTTCTCAACAAGATTTACTAGGCATCCTGAATGCTTGTCAAGTACTCACTTGGTGACCATTTTATTCCATGGCTTCAAATTGGTATGCTCAAAGCAATTTATTGTTATTTTAGGGCAGAGGGTGCTGCTCACAGTGCATGAGAATCAACATGCCAGCCAGTGTCCTTTAGCCAGCATCCCTCTGAAGTTCCCCTCTGACTAATTCCATCTGACTGATTACTCTATCACTATGACCCCCTGGCATTCATATGCTAAGGTTGAGTTGTATTCATTTGTTCTTGTTGAAATACTACACTGTAATTGCTTCTAAACAATTTAATTTCTGCATGTATTATAGGCAGGGTGCTAAATCTGGCAGTTTGAGCTGTTAGTAGATGATGTTTATAAGAACCAGAACAATTTCTCAGGGCTTGGACACATTGATTATAACTTCTTTTTCAGCATATATTTGTGCACGTGCTTGTATGAAATGAGGCGTCATCATCGAGATCAGGCCTTTGCCCTTTCCCTGCGCACTCTTTAGACCCCCTCTTTTACTCCTCCCATCCACACGCACTGCAGCACTTGCCATAGGACCCAACTGCCTGGTGACTGACCAGATGAGCAGATCTCCATGTAGATCTGGAGAAAGAAACAGATGTCTGAAAGATCCAGACCAAGGCACATTATGCGCCCATTTGCTACTCTAGTGCAGAAATTCCAAGAAGAGACAGTTGTATTCCAAATCATAAAGTAGAGCAAGCACAGCTTTAGAAAGATTCTGTTATGCTGGCTTAAGAGTCTTGCTTCTTGGCTGTTGACCAAATCTGAATGTTATCTTGTCCCCAAGATTTTACTCCTGCCCTGGTTAGGAAAATGTTCTAATCGAATTGTCTAATTCTGTCGGGTCCACTTTTCTAGGATATATTATTGCCTGATTCTGTTCCACAGCTCCGCTTTTGGCTAACTTTGCATAATGCACTTTACTTTATCTGCATCTTTTCTCTGGTCTGAAAAATCATGTGTAGTTGATGAGGCTCAAGACTATTCTAGAAATATATTCTGCAGTGGAGTTCTTTCAGGAATAACATTTAACAAAACATGCTCATAAGACACATAGCAAAATAAATGGGATACACATTTTTCCACTTTTTCCAGATAAACTGCTCTTCTATAGTAGCCATATAATTGTAGTCCTAGAAGTTCTAATATTTCAAAGGAAAGTGAGTAAAAATGATTGCTTTCTTGTTCCCCTGTAGTTCTTTTTCTAAAATCAGCCCTATAATGTGTCCCTAGGCAAAAAAAGAAAAAAAAAAAAAACTGAATGCCCAAAAGAGGGGAAATTTTATAAACAGCTTTTGTACACTTTTATACATCTAATGCTTCTGGATATAAAAATTAGGATAGCTTCTTTTGAAACAGAGCATTTTCATTTCACTTACTAATAAAATTTACTAATAAAACAGGACAGACACACCGACAGGCCACCTTAACAGAAGCCTACTTCTTGAACCAAGATATGATTCTAGTATCTTCTGGTTAGCACATGCAGGAATATACTTTCCATGTCTAAAATGGGCAGAGCAGCCAAGACACTGTCATTTAGTAAGTGAATTAGAAGTCCTTTTTTTAATGTAGGAAAAAGGAAGAGTGTCTGGCTACATCACTAGAAAACTATCAAATGAAAATTAATATTTTAAGAGAATTATGCTCTATCTGCTTTATTAGCGTGACAGTGCCCTGGCCAGTAGCCTTTATTAAAATGACAGATAAACTGACCCTGTTGAACTCTTTCTGTCTATAGACAGAGAATAATGGCTTTATAGTGGTGCATCTGCTCAGATCTTTCTAGATTTTCTAAAATTACCAACAGCTTTGTCTACTTATTATGACACTTTGTTCTCTCCTGACTTGCGTCTTTGATTGGCATGTCAGCACTTAGCACTATATTTTGGCTTGTCTAGGTAATACTAAAAAAATTGCCTTACTTAAAACTTAATTTGGTGCCTGTACCTCTTGCCTTTAAAAAGATAGATAGCAGTATAATGCTTAGACATTAATCCTTCTTTTTCTCTTTCCTATATACTCTAAAATTCATTTGAATTTAAACAAGAAGAGTCTCCCCCTCTGTTAATGCATACAGTCTTTCACTATCTCAGCTAGCATATTCAGAATTTTAAAATGATCTCCCCTTCAATATTCACAATAATTGTGAAAACTATTTACAGTAATTCACTCATTTCCCAAGACCAAAGCTTTGGACATTGAACTTGGCATAAGGCCACATACTTCTTGTAGACTTTTGAAGCCTTTTGTGCTGACTCATTCTAAGATTCATTCACTGCCTCTTTGTGATCCTGTTGAAACTAAATAGAAGTATGGAAAATCTGGACTTTGTATCTTAAAATATATGATGTGGAATCATACAGAGATACAGAGATTAGCAATCCAGATGACATTGTTCTCAGTGTGTTTGTTTAACTGGTGTACTCTTTCTCTTGTAGTTACTATTTTTGATGGCATCTTGAGGTTGGGATGAATGAGGGAGAGAAAGGAGGAAGAGGCCTTTGTCAAGTGTTCTGATACCAAAGCAATAACCAACAATTCTAAAGTCTTGTAGTCAGATCATTCACGCTGCTGTGTGGCCTTGAGAAAGTCATTTCATTGTTCTTAGATTCTGTTTTGGGGAAATAAAATGAATATAACACACCTAGGTAAAGCCAGACAAATTAAAAAAAAATTCCATAGGCTTGGCCAATTATGTTCTTATCTTCCATTATTTATGCATCTTTGACATCTTACCAGAGAAAGTCAGTGGAATTACTTTTCTGATCATTTTCTCTCACATTCAGATTCCTCTGATGCTTCCTGCATTGCCTACCTTCTAAGATCTACATTTTTGTCATGTCTGAAAAATTTCAATACAGTGTATAATTAAGAGTGAATGGCAATATGCCAATTTCCCAGAACGGGATCACCTGTTAAAGTGTACACCAAGCCATGTGTTCAGGGTATCCTATCCTTTCATTTTTAACACAGGTGAGCTATTTGCATTGACAACTCTACATATGGTTGAATTTTAACTTAAATTGAAATGATTAACTCTTACTAAATATCTTATGCAACCTTCAGATAAAACAGTATTGGACATACATAATGGATTCTCAGGTGCCTGGCAATACCAGCAGAGAATGTGGAATGGCCATATTGTTGGAAAACTCTCAAAGCTTGAGTAGGGTGATGCATGTAAATGGACTCTGGGTCTGGATAACATGCAAAATTGTGGCTGTTAACTCTTTATGATTTCTGATATATCCACATCTTAATGCAAGAGACAAGGAAAAACAGCTTTTACACTCTCTTTCTTCTTGATTTAAAATTAAGTTGCACATGCTTCTATTTTTGCACATTGTAATTCTTCTTATATAATTTAGTCTCTTAACTTTTTTGAGGTATTTTGGTCCATTTTTTAATATGTGTAGGATATAAGGGGTATTTCCTAAATAATGTCTTTCTTGCCTTCCTTACTCACTACTGACCTTCCCCATCCCTAAGGGGAAGCTAAGATGGAGGTCTCAGAGTTCCAAGAAGACAACAGCAACTGCCGTGCATCCAAGTCCACTGCAGAGACAGCAATGTCCATACCCTTAGGATGTGCAAATGAATGAAGATGGCACCACTGTTTAAGAGTCTGAGAATGCTTTCCTTTCCCCTCCAAGCTTCTCCTTAAAAAGGGGCTGGGGCCTCAAGCACATTGTTGACATAGATGTAAAAGGAGAATGTATAAGGAAACTAGAAGGAAGCAAGAGTGAAAGCCATGTCTAGGTTTCCCGAGGGCCAAGTTTGTGAGGTGAGTATACCTAGTTTTCAAGGTGACATCTTTTGTAGTCAAAAATGGGTTGTAGCTACAATCCTGATACCTCAGAGCAAAAGAAGATGGTGGATACGTAGGGATGTGCACTGAATGGTGGTACTTGAGACTTGCAGAGAGTAAGATCATCTGTGATGGAGCCAGAACATGATGCTACCAGCATGAGAGACAAGATTATTGAAAACATGGGCAGAAGAAGTCAGCAAAGACAGAACCATGGCTCATTCACCACATCCACTGCCAGGAAAAGGCTGCATTGGTATGATAAGGTGTACAACTAATTCCCATTTCCACATCTAATTTTCTTACACACAAACAGATACATTTCCTCCTTCTTTACTATAAGGAGGCATGCACAAAAGCATCTTGGGAATTTAACTTTCCAGGAAAGGGACAAGGCAAAGGCAAGTATTTGAGTATGAAAAGTATGAGAGAACTCTGATATCAAAGGGCTGATATAAAAGTATAAGCATTTGAATTTGACTGAAAATTTACCAACATGGGTGGTTTTAAATCAGAAATGACTGAAAGCAAATTTAATTGCTAAATGGAATAAACAATATGTCAGCTCCTGGAAGACCAAAGATCAGAGCTATTATTAGATGTCAACAGCCTCTTTGGTTCCCCATTCTTATAACAATGTTGTGATCATAGAAGAGTCTCTACATTTGGATTCGAGTTTTACCTGGCTGGTCAGTAATATTGCACTATGGCTCAGGTTCACATTAAGAAGACCCATTGCTCTGACAAACTCCTTATCACAGAACTCATAATGCCATCCCTGCTCCACACTAGATACTGAATTAATTTGTTCTTCACCCTAAGACTTGCCTGATTCTAACTTTAATCCTGTCCCTGGCCTGGTTTCCTCTCTTGTTTCTGTACATTTTTTTCTATTGTTCCTCATTCTAGTAAAGTTTCCTCTTCTACTCTGACTCCCTGTTGGCCCATGTGACTTTCAAAATTTTTCCATGGGAGGTCCTGAAATTCTCCCCCTCAAGTCATCTGTGGAACCGTAGTTTTGTGAAGCCTCTCATGATGTTGTGCTAGTCGTGTGGCTGCAATTTCCTAAGTCCACTTCTCCATGACTGGCAACGATCTTCCTTCTGCTCAGGCTAGGCATTTCAGATCTCAAACACAAGCTGGAAATATCTGTCTTCTGTACAGTGGAAGAAGAATGAATTCTCCAGGGATGTTTTTGGGCTCAAGACTAATATTCCATGTACCATGACTCTAGATCTTGTTCCTGATGGCAAAAAGAAATATTCCTGATGGGTTGTTTTCCAGTCTTAATCTCTAGACTCTGTGCATTTGTCTTGTATCTTTCTATCAGTGTTTCTTTTATTAACCTCTACTAGCCTACACTGAGGCAGAGGTGGGCTGGTAGACATAACCTAAATATGACTCTGCAATGAAAGGCCAGAACAGACATGGTTAGGGCCAGAGAAGGATGGAAAAAATCAGATTTATTTGTAGGTTGAAGTGTTTAGTGTAAATTTAACTAAGCTGAGCAAAAAGATTCATAATCATTTATTAAAATTGTCTCAGGCTAATAAAGTTATGAGCTAGGCCCTATCATAACTCTCAGGATCATTGACTCAGAAATGGCTGGCATATGAAAAGGCAATTATCAAAACAAAATATATGTGGTAGGAGGATTGCTATGAATTCAAGGTCACCCCGAGACTACAGAATGAATTCCAGCTTAGTTTGGACTAGAGTGAGACCCTACCTCAAAAAACCAAAAACAAAAAAAAGGATATTAATTTGAGCTGATACATATGAATTTATGCATTAACATGTAGACATAGTGTCTGTTTAGGAAAGTAGTGAGCATGCTAATGCCTCATATTTTGGGTAGGGGACTTCCATCCTTATCTTTATCCATTCTTCCACAAATAAAGAACATGCACCAGGTACAATAGTAATCCTTGAGATTTTAGACAGAGGACAGATGGCCTTTGGTCTGTTGTTAGGAAAGAGAGTATCTTATTCCAAGTCATTTTGTACAATGAAGGTCACCTATGCCAGCTGGTTTGATGGAGGATAGGTTAAAGGTGAAGCTTGGAGGAGGCTGGCTGGGAATGGTGGGCGATACTTTAATTCAGTGTTGAAGGATGGGACTGAAGAGCCTGTAACAATAACGAAGCACACATGAAGGTCAATCTACATTCCTTACACATATGGATATGGAAAGGAGAGGTTATGAAAAAGGAAGCAAGGGAGGGAAGACCAGATTAAGCACTGGGATCAGAGATTAAGAGATCTGTGCTATTTCTCTCATGCCTAGGGAGAGCTATCAATTTTCTTAAGCGAAGGGATGACTTGAACAAATCTTTATTCTGAAGGGCTGAGGCTAAGGGAAGAGGCAGGTAGGCTGTGAAATGACAGCTGGGTTAAGTTAAAGCAGTATTATGGGGAAGGTGGGGAATTTACTTGATAGGGTAACTAGGAGATGAAGGTTATAGAAGAGCATAATGTTTTTATGCAAA
Organism: Jaculus jaculus; assembly: GCF_020740685.1. NCBI lineage: Eukaryota > Metazoa > Chordata > Mammalia > Rodentia > Dipodidae > Jaculus > Jaculus jaculus. The sequence continues at coordinate 96,996,010 of NC_059109.1, forward strand.
TGGGAAAATAATACATTAGGTATAAAGATGTCATCTATGCATAGAATAAATGCTGGTTATTATTAACATAGTGATTGATTATTGAGAAAGGACTGAAATCATTCTCATGATTTATTTCTGAGTTTGCATAGTGATGTCTAAATACATTTCCAGAGACACTAGAGACTATCTCATTTTATGAGGTACCCATGACACTCCCCACCACAGGCATACAAAAATCAAGTCACCACACTGCACTTGATGACACCATTTCAGTGTAATAGCATTAAAAAAAAAAAATTCCAGCTTTCAGCCTTATTTATTTCACATAATGAGAAGGGGAAAATATCTTATATCTGGCATTTTTGCAGAGAATCTGTCACTTAGAGACTCGTTTCAAGCTATGGATACCCTCTTCAAGAAATTTATATGTTTCTTTGATAAGAAGAGATATTATTTACAACAGGTACAATGTGGTGGGCCTGCAAAGAAAGGATTCCCTCCGTTCACTTAATGAAGAGTTCAGGGTCTTCTCATCTTTCTTCCTCCTACTCCTCTTCTCCTTATTGTTCATATTTATCTTCACAAAATATACAAAAATATAATATATTCCCAAGCTAAATCTATCTTTAGAACATCACAGTTACATCCAATATTTCAGTCATCTCTGGGCAATATCAGAGTTCAACCCACTAATGTCTATTCAGTTATGCAAATGGAGTAGTACTAGTTTTCTTTCTTTCATTTTTTAAGACAGAAAAATCCAAGATGATTACAAGGAGGAGAGGTAATAACTATATTTTCTTTAGTTAGCATTTGTAAAACATTAAAATGGAGTATAAAGTGTTGAGATTCTGGGGTCATGTCTTTGAGGCTTGAAGTGGTGAATACTGGTTACATTTTAGAAAACATTGCTGAAAGATGCTACTGCCCAGGGGAGATGTTATAGATCACGTGAGGGTGGTAATGAGAGTACTTGAGCATGTCAGTGTACTAACTGTAATCTAGAAAATAAGGGGTGGTGTTTTAAGGAATCATCAAACTTTGTTCACATTACCATTCTGAATAGAACATTTTTACATATTTCTTTTTGATCACTAAGCTGTGTTCTGTTCATTATAAGTCTTTTCCATTTCAAACCATTTTCCCCACTTGTTTGGAATAATCTCAACACAGAATATTGGCCTCAAAGGATTTTGGATTCCTAAGTTCTTAACTCACCAATTCCAAATCATTGACTTAATATACTGTTGAATGTGCATGAATTTTTTTCCAGCCCAAATGACCGCAAGCGACATTTCAGAATCCATCAGTTCTTTCATGAAACCTTACTCAGGCCATGTAGTGTGAGTTAGTATTTTCCCTTATAATATATTTTAAAGCTATTTAAACTTTGAAACATTCCTCTAAGCCATTGAGAATGTGTGATGTGTGATTACAGAAAATCTATAAGGTAGGTAGACACTCACTTCATCTCCATATACAGCGTGGAAAGTAGCAGTGCATTTAAAGGTAGAGAGAAGGTGCTATAGTTGTAAGTTTTGATCTTATATGTCTGTAATAACTTTGACTGTAAACACTGATGTTTTTGACAAAATAATGAACACATTCATAAGTCCAAAACTTTGTTTCTATACTCCATATAGTTAATAAAATGGAAAATAAAGGATGAAAAAATTATAACTAAGGAGATTGATATACCATACATTTTATACTGTTTTAATTAATTGTAATTTAAATTATTCAAATTCATATAGATACAGCATACTTTATTTTTTTTGCAGGATGTTCACTAAGACATTCTTGACATGTTTGATAGATTTATTCAAAAGCATACTTTTAAAAATTATTAGAATTTAGAGGTGAAATTAGGCATGCAGGAATTGTGCTTGGATTTCTATGGAAAGGGCTGAGTTATGGAAGGTTAGCACAAAGATCACTTGGGAAGTGAAGGAGAGAGAGAAGTGATATGTGGAGTGGAAATGTGGTTATAAGGAGGGGTTTTATCAAGCCACCTGTAATCATAGAGGACTGGAGTTTCATTATTCAGTGAAACCCAGGAATCCAGCTTAAGATATGAGCTTCAGGGTCATCTCTTTCAATGGCTAGGGAGATGAAAATTTTCCATTCCTCTCTCAGCATGGTTGGAGTGCTCATCCTAGGCATGCTATGCGGGTACAGCAGAGAGCTTCAGTGGCAGGCTAGAGCCCTAGTGCATCCAGGCATTTACTGCATGGGGACTCCAAGTGTGTACACTCTGATGAAAGTTGACCTAACAAGGGTGATGTGTCACCAGCATCTCCTTGAAAGCAGCAATGTCTAATTCTGAAAACTTAACAGGAAACCATTGCTTGGTACTTTGGGTTGGGCTAATAGTGTATAATCTTATTCTTTGAATGAAAAACTTGAAAATTAATTATCAGTGAAAAGCAAGTTTCTCCTAAACATGTATGAGCAGGGAGTCTCCAGAGACAAAAACTCTTAGATATGTTATATTTGTGATTTTTTTATGATATCATAATTGGAAGCATCATTAACTGTGAGGAAGTAGTGTGCACATATTAAAAATAAATTAATAGGGGTATTTGTAATTCAAGGACCCATGGATACATTTTAAATGGCTAGACTGTATTCTAACCTAAACCATACAAACATCCAGACTGTTGTCACAAATCTTTTGAAGCAGAGGAATAGATAATTTTAATCAAATTTATGCCAATTATGTCTAATATCTCTTGTATCCTATAGGAATGAATGCTGAACAGAGGCATAGGTGGCCCAAACTTTTCCTGTAAATGTCTTTCCTGAGGGTTAAAACACTTATTGAAAAGGATGGGAATGAAAGAGGAGAGTATTATAAGTTATGGAAGGGGTGAAGAGCTGAAAGCCATGAATAAAGTAATTTTTAGAAGTACAGATATCCATGTATGAGGCAGACACTTATTCTAGGAGGTAGATATATGTACTTGGAGAAAATAGGGGTTGTTCAAATTTCTGAGCTACTGAAGACACAATTCAGAAATCTTGCTTCAGACCTTAGCAAGGCATCTATCATCTATCTATATTATGTCTATCTACATGCCTATAATCTATCTCTTAATTCTCTTTTTAAAAAGGTTTTCTTTTTATTTGCTTATTTGTTAGAAACAGAAAGAGGGATACAGATAGAATGAAAATGGACATTCCAAGGCCCCTAGCCACTGCAAACAAACTCTAGGTGCATGTGTCACCATCTGCATGTGGCTTACATGGGATCTGGAGAATCAAACCTGGGTTCTTAAGCTTTGTAGGCATGCACCTTAACCACTAAGCCATCTCTCCAGTCCTCTCTGTTATCTCTTAATGAATACATAAATACATGACATGTGGTATATATACTATTTGGAAATTACATCCAAGGACATATGTTCCTGTGTGTCAGGAATTTATGTTCACTAGTTCTTTACACATAATCCTACGCAGTGAGTAACGTCTTGATATTTATAATATTACATATGAAGCTGGCAAGCTGTGGCCCAGAGGCCAGATTATGCCTCCATGTGGGTTTTTGAGTAAAGTTTCAGTCAACCACATCCATGTCTTTATTGTATATATATTGTTTTTAACCATTTTCCACAAGTGATGGCAGATTCAAGCTATTTCAGGGGAAGCCAAATGTCTCCATTTCTACATTTTTAATCTCATAATAAAAAGGCTTGTCAATCTGGTACAGGAATTATTATATGATACACTCTCACTTAAAACACTGAGCACCACTTAGTTCTTTCTCCTAAACAACAACTTGATGAAATTTATCCAAAGAAGAGCCCCAGACCCTACAGGTTAGGATCTAAGTCTTCAACAAATACTATTATTATAAGTAATTTATTATACTAAATTTTTCTTTCTAAAAGCCTTTTGACATAGATCTTTTGATATATAGTAGCTTATAAATTTTACCTTACTCTTGTTTTTCCTCTCTGTTCAGTGGGGTATCAGGAGATATGGTGTATCAAGAAAAGTCTCACATTAGCAGTAGCAGAATTTGAGAAATAGAATTTCTATATACTGATTTGTATATTATTTTGAACAAATGCAAAAGGGAGGAGGGAAAAGATGGATTTCTTTTTTTCTAAAGGGAAATATCCACATGCAGAGAGGCAAGCCCATGACTAAAAGAGGGGCAGGTAAAGAATCCTTAGTAACTGAAATGTGTTCAGATGGGCATAGCATGTGGTGTTCTGTGGGAGGCCATAGATACAGAGCAGCCCCTGAGAGATAGCTTTTGCATAATATATATATATTAAAGGACAGATAAAGATGGTCATGTACAACTCTGTGGCAATGAGTAAGGATATGGAAAAAGAGTGAGTAAATTCTTGGGGGAGAAACAAAGGTAAATTTTACATATTAATTAATTAGTATCAGGTATCTTTGGTTACTGGGAAAGGCTGATCTCAATCTCAAGCTGCCTTTATGATCCTACAGAAGAAAAAAAAAATTCCTGAGGAAGAGATTTATCATCCCAACTTGGTTCAAGCACAATGCTTGAGCCAATAGCCTTGATCTATGAGTTCACTTGTTATAGTGGTAACGATGTGCACCTGTGCTGACCATAATGCAGAGGAGAAGCACACAGCATTAGGAAAACTGAGATATTTAAGTATCATCACACCATTTTTTCATCTTCACTTGGAAAAATCAAAAAGAAATTGTTCAGTCTGTATCATGAAGGACTTAGGGTAGAGAGAAATGTGATTATCTGACAGAGTTTATTACTCTCTGGGGTATGTGACTGAAAGAAGCAATGGAATTTATTTTCTTAGAGATTTATAAAAATAGAAATGGGTTCTCATTAGTTGACATGCAAATAGCTTTCAGAGTGGGTTAGACACACTGAAATTTTGTTTAACATCACACTTCTGGTGAGATTTTACCCTGTTCACCACTTAATCAATAGCACTTTTACCACTTTGATACATTTAATAAGCATTTAGTAATATTCACCAGGTGAAATGCATTATGTTAGTGCTAAAAGACTTGTATTATATAGGAAGATTTGAGAAATTGTAAATGACTATGATGTGTGATTGGTAAGGATGATTGTCACAGGTTTTTCTAAAGAATAATTTGTAAAATGGGAGTAGATGTATAGAAAGAGAGACAGAGTACACAAGAGGAGAAATGCTAATAGGAAAATCAAGGAGAGAGATGTCTAGGCAGTTAATAGTGTCTGGAGGACTGGGAGACTCTCTGTACTGGTGGCTAAGTAGATAGGACCCACATGCTCTGGAAAATAATCCCCCCTCCACCTCGGTGCCCATACATGCAGCCCTATTTAATTCAGAGGGTCACACAGACACACAGTGAAAAACAAATAAGATATCAAAGCAGAAGAGGCACAAATTGGGAAGGAGATGGAATTAAAAAGAAAGAGGATGGAGAGGGAGAGGTCAATAGAAGGTAAAGGGTGGGGTTATATCAAAATTCATAATATCCTAAACTGGGCATGGTGGTGCATGCCTTTAATTCCAGCACTTGGGTGGCAGAGGTAGAAGGATTACCATGAGTTCAAGGCCACCCTGAAACTACAGAGTGAATTCCAGATCAGCCTGGGCTAGAGTGTGACCCTACCTCAAAAAAACAAAACAAAAAATCATAATATCCTTATGTAAACATTATGAATAGAAATAGCTTACAAATAGCAAAAGCTTAGTTGATAGACAGTCTAAAGTTTGAAATAGTGTTTAAAGGAAAAAAGAATTTTACAATAGAGATGGGTGAAAAGTCACTTGGGGCAGACAGAAAGATCCTACCTACTGATTTAGATCACATTCAAGGAAGCACCATGTTTGTTTTATGAGAGAGAATGAGCAAGAGAAAAAGAGAGAGAGAACTGGAGGCCAGGGCCTCCAGCCACTGAAATTGTAGTCCAGATGTATGTGCCACCTGAGCACGTGCAGCACTTTGTGCACATGTGTCACCTTGTGATGCCTTTCCTGGGCTCTGGGGAGTTGAACATGGGTCCTAGGGATTTGCAGGCAAGCACCTTAACTACTAAGCCATCTCTCCAGCCCAGAAAATGATCTTTTTAAGTGGAAGGTCTTAAATACTATTTTAAGTTTTTGTTTAGGAAGGATGACATGGTATCTTTAGTCTGCAATTCCAGTGAAAAAGTAAAGGATAGAAAGCAGAGCTGGAAGGTCATTGTAGAAGCCAGTGTGAAAAATCCTGAATAATATAAGTGGAGGCTGGAAGTACAAAGCAGAATGCATATGGGAGGGACAAGGTAAAGGTATAATCTACACGGAGGCTAGTTAATGGGTTTCATGTGTAGTTTTCAGCACAATATGCATGTCTTCAAAAATGACATTAATAATTCTTTCATAAGTGATTATTTAGATACACATTGAAACGTCATAGCAACCAGATAAAGAGCTCAACTTTTGTCCTCATTGTTATATTAGATTTGAAAATGAGTCTTAGAGCAGTTGAATAGCCTATGGCAACATTCCATGCGTAGTGTCCTCCCCTTATCTGCTGTTTTGTTTTACTTGGTTTCAGTAACCTATAGTGAACCCTGGTCCAACAACATTAAATGGAATATTCTAGAAAAAAGTAATACCTAAATTTGAAATTGTATCCTATCCTGATTACTGTGATACTAATTCCTCAGCCCTGCCCCAGCCTGGGATTTGCATTATCATTTTGTCCACTGAGTAGTCTTTTGGTTATCAGATCTACTGCCTCAGTGCCATGGGCTGTGTTGAAGTAATATATAGGATGGGCTATTCTTTGAGGTTTCATCCGTCCACTGAGTGTCTTCCAATGTATCCCTGAAGATAAGGGTGGGGAATGTACTGTGATATAAGATAGGACTTTAAACCCAGAATGCCTGCCTCAATCACAAGTTCCTCTTGTTTACCTGAATGAGGTAGGGGGAAAGGTAAGAATGAAAGAGATAAATGAAAATTTCAACCTTGGTGAGTTGGGAGTCATATAGTGCTATATAACAAGCCACCCACAATATGGTGGTTCATACAACAACCATTTTATTGTAGTTCATGATTTTGTCCTTTAGTGACTTAGACAGGTTTAGATGGACAAATCTCCTGTTATATAAGACATTGATAGGAGACACTTTAGTCTTCAACTGGCAGATGGACTTGTCTAATAAGAACAAGTTAAGCATTACTCCTATGTCTAGTACCTTTACAGAGATGATGGTTTCCACAGTCCCACATATGAAATCTCCAGTTAGGAGTTTCTGAAAGTCAGTGGATTGTGTTTTTTGGAGACCTTATAGAAATTGAATAGAGATATGTATGCACACATTTGGCTTGGAGATCATTAAAGGACAGACCTACTTGTGTTTCCTTGGTAACAGCAGACAGGGTGAATCACAATTGCCCCTCCATGTGACTTGAGATACCTTATGAAAGAGAAGAGCCACTTCTTCCTGACCAGCGGGACAATGTCCTCTGGTTCTGGGTGGAGTCTAAGTTACTTCCCTTAAGATTAAGCTAATGGATTCTGCCAATCACTCAGCTGGTTAAGAGACCAACTGTCACCTAAAAGCATGCAAAGAATGTGGGAGGAATAGTTATCCCCTTAATTAAATAATGCACTCCACTCCCCAGAAGTGGAAGCACCACCCTCAGCTTAGTTGCCTTCATAGCCTTAGTGTTGAACATGCTTGCTTTTCTGGGCTTTCACCTGACTTATCTTCCCCCCTTTCTTTCTCGTCTTTGGATACTGGCTGAAATCCTGAACATGCTTGCCCTGCTTTTCTCAACAAATCTCCTTTGCTTTACTCAGACCTAATGGTCTGGATGCCTATTTGTTTGTGATCAGAAGACAAAGCACTTGACATTACTAAGAATAATGACAGAATCATAGAGCATGTATTCTTTGATGTCTGGCTTTTTTGACATTATTTTTGTGAATCTCTTGTGATGGTTCCTGTAGTTATGATCCAATTATTCTTGTTGTTGTACACTATCATGTTGTAGGAATATACCACAATTTAATTGTCCACTCTTCTGTATGTCTCTGGGTGAAATAATTTTACATTTCTTCTAAGTGTTTTGTAAGCAAGAGAACTTTTAGATCATAGAATGTGTTTATCAGTGAACAGTCTTTCATGATATCTATAAGGATTTACAATCTGTTAAAGTGCATGACAATTTCAAGTGCTTTTTATCCACTGGTATCTCATTAATTTTAGCCATTTTTGTTTTTTGAAAAGGATCAATTATTTTGATATGGATTGACCCAAACTCAGGGATAGGTGTCCATGCCCTGTCTCACTCTTCCCCCTTCTTTATTCCTTGCCTAACTACCCTATATTTTCCTAACAAAATATTGAAAACATTTGTACTGTTCATGCCTTTCCTTATTTCATGAGGTATGTAGAACACATCTCTCAAAACTACTAAAGCACTGAGAAAAATGATACAAATGAACCTTAGACTAAGATGATGTATGACATTTCCCTAAAGATCTCTTCATATCTTTAAGACAAATGACATCCACTCTCTTTTGCCATATCTGTTCCTCTGTAGGACCAGTGATCTCAATATCCGTCATGTTAAAACTGCATGGTAAAAAAATACTTTCAGGTGTTGATGATTGGATAATTTAGGGATCTCCAGATTTAGTGCACACTCACCCAATATGTTTCCTTTCTAAGGAAGAAATCTGAAAATAAATTTTGGCTCAATTGCCAGGATATCAAGGAGGAAATGATTTGTGCCTGTGGATGGAGATGCAGTGCAAGATGTCTCCTTAAATTACAAATGAAAAAGAGCCATTCTGCATGTGATCCTGCTGAGGCGAATGCTTGGAAGTGATTTTGCAATGCAGAAATAATCAAAGTCCTGACTTTTCTTTGGTGAAAACCTTTGTTTCTGCCCTTTTACCTTCCATTGTGTTTATGCTCATTCTTTCCACTGTTGTGGAAAGGACAGTTGAAGCAGGAAAATCACTTGGTGATGTCCAGCTCATAGTGCTGCTGCTATGGTATTCACATTAACAATGCAAAGGAGATTATATCATCTCTTCTACCTCAATGTTTACAAATATCAAACTAACTGGGCTAGAATACATAAGGTGCTTCTGGAAAGTTAGACATATAAAGGTGCTCAGAGCAGAGATTCAGAAGCAAACACACTAAATAGTAGAAATATACCAGTTGATAATCCATAAAATAGCACTTCTTTGCTTTCTCCATATGCCTTCCTGGGAAGCTAGAGGTTTAACTTGCCTTGGACTTTCTGTAAGTGTTTGGCATCTGAACTTGAACAACTTCAAATGTGTTTCTTATCCCTGGAAACAGATGAGCCCTGATGTGAACAGTCACTTTGGTAGATATGTCATGGGTTATAGTGGTTTTTGTGACCCTCTTCTCTCTGCAAGTAGATTATAAAATCCTCAAGGGCAGAGATGTCTCCAGTATGTCTTTGTAGCCTGCCTTGTACTTAACACAGGGTAGGGGAAATGTCAGGTTATCCTGCTGATTAAGTCCATTAAGGATTCAGGTTGCATAACTCCCCTAATAGAGAACTGAGAATAAATTCTGCAAGAGAGTTTAATGTTCACCCAAAGCACCAACAGCAAGTGGAAAAGCAGTGCCCTTTGGCCGTGCACAAAGTACAAGGGAGAGAGTGGTCCTTTTCTAACTCTGCAAATTACCCTCAACTAAGCTCTCACCCTGGGGACACAACACTATTTGTTTGTTCCCTTACAGATTCCTTCTCAGCTTTGGTGTGAAACCACCAACTGAGTTGGATGATCTAAACTGGGACAGGAAGTTTCAAGAAGGGGTGGAAGAAAGTCAGTTCCAACAGAACTTCAAGTTTATCATGGGTGAATATCAACTGCATCTGCTCGCCAGATCATTATAGATATGATTACAAATTACCCGTAAAAGAATGCTTATAGGCACATATACCTTTCTGGGAATATAGCTAAAACTTCGATGGAAAAAGATGTATTTAAGATCCAATTCATTGTTTTAAGGATCACAAATTTAGTAAATGGGAACCATATACTGTTGCAAAACATCTCTGTCCATGTAATGAAGACAAAATAGATATTCCATATGTTTGCAGATACTGTCCATTTTAGTGAATTATGAGCATTTGATAACATGTCCAAATGCATGCATGATCCACTGCACTAGTGTAGATGAACACCATGTCCAGCTATTGGTATCAGGGCTAGAATTAGGCTGTGGGAACCAAGTGTGGTGGCACACACATGTAATCCCATATTTAGGAGGCTGAGGCAAGAAGATCATGAGATGAAATATACAGAGTCTGAGCTACATAATAAGACCCTGGCTCAAGAGCAGAAAAGACAGCTGTTAAAGTCACAAGTCACTAATTAAATATTCCTTAAATGAATAAATGCAAAGTGTTATAAAATTATTATTTTTTATCTAGGGAGGGTGATGTTAAAAAGTATAAACACATCATGGAAATTTCGTTTAACTTTGTAGCAATATGTTTATATGATAATAGAGAGGACTATGGATCGAAGCTAGTTGTTGAAAATTTGAAAGAGTAGGTAGGAGCATAGAGACCTAAATTCCTCTATGTTCACCACTGTACTGTCTTCTACATTTGGAGGGGCAAGAATTCAGCAGGGCTTTATCACTTGTACTCATTTTTTGTATTTATTTTAATGTTTGTTATTATCATTACTAACAAGATGTTTCATATGGATACATCATGTGCTGGTACCTTCTTTTCCCTCATCCCTGCCCCCATTCAACTGGGAAAACTCCTCAGTAGAGTTGCAGGTATTCCCCATGAGGATGTAGTTCATGTGTTGTGGGAGTAGTATTTTTTTTTGTCACATATTGTAACTACTTGGATGTCTTTTTAAAATGCTAAGGAAGGGAGAATTACTGTAAATAAAACACTAGTCTGGATTATATAGTGAACTTCAGGTTAGAGTAAGTTCCTCTTTTTCAGAAACAAAAAGAAAAATGTGAAGGTAGAAAGGGAGGGCGAGTGATAGCAATAAAGTGAGAAGGAGAAAGGAAGGAAAGAAGGAACAAGGAAAGAGAAAGGAAGAAAAAAAGAAAGAAAGAGAGAGAGAAGAGAAAGAAAGAAAGGAAGAAAGAAAGAAAGAAAGAAAAAGAGAGAAAGAAAGAAAGGGGCTGGAGAGATGGCTTAGTGGTTAAGCACTTGCCTGTGAAGCCTAAAGGACCCCGGTTCAAGGCTCGATTCCCCTGGACCCATGTTAGCCAGATGCACAAGGGGGCGCACGCGTCTGGAGTTCGTTTGTAGAGGCTAGAGCCCCTGGTGCCCCATTCTGTACCTGCCTCTTTCGTGCTGTCTTGCTCTGTCTCTCTCTCTCTCTCTCTCTCTCTCTCTCTCTCTCTCTCTCTCTCTCTGCCTCTTTCTTTCTCTGTCACTCTCAAATAAATAAATAAAAATATTAAAAAAAGCCGGGCGTGGTGGCGCACGCCTTTAATCCCAGCACTCAGGAGGCAGAGGTAGGAGGATCGCCATGAGTTCAAGGCCACCCTGAGACTACAGAGTTAATTCCAGGTCAGCCTGGACCAGAGTGAGACCCTACCTCGAAAAACAAAAAAAACAAAAAAAACAAAAAAAAAAAAATTAAAAAAAGAAGGAAGGAAGGGAAGGAAGAAGACTGATGTCAACCTTCCATTGTCAGTGAAATATGTTTATTTTATTATTTATTTGTTATTTGTGTGTGTGTGTGTGTGTGTGTTCTGAACACAGAAAATTTGAAAAAACAAGAATCTTAGTCTTTTCTGGAATAGACTAAGTAAGTCTTTGAAAAGTTTTAATAAAATAAAGATACATAAATTCAATTTATTTTTAGAAAACATTAAGAATGAATTCTGTGTAAAGCCATGTTTCTTGTAATACAAACAAAAATAAGAAAATACCTGAACATGAAGAGATCACTACTTAGTACAGGGCCTCAGCTAGATGGGAGAACACATCTTAGTTGAATGCTACATAGTTTGATGAATACAAAATGAGAAATTATCCAAAAGGAGGGAAAGTATAGAAAACTAGATGTTAACTAGGCATTTTTACAGAATAATTTTCAATATATCCAAATAACAAATAGATATCATTTTTGAAAACTTAAGGTCCAGAGAAAGAGTGCATGGAACAAAATGCAACAAAAAGTTGGGAAGAATTTTGTACAGTGTCATGATAACTTCTAAGATTTCCTGGGTATAAAAAGCATCCGGGAATGGTGTCTGCATTAGTCATGGTCCAGCACAAACCAACATAATTATTCAACTATCTTTCCTGTCTTACTGTTCCTATGCCTGCCCTCAAACACCCTTCCTTTCCCCAACTCCTACTCAGTGTCCCCACACCCAAAACTATAGACTTGTCTACTTTCCTCAAAAGACCTGCCAACTTGGCCTTTTCTTAAATGAGTCTATGGTAGGCTGCAAATCTTAAATAATTTAATCTCTGACTTTACTTTCTATTCACTGTACAGTTTCTAAATCACATGCAGGCAGTGGTTCTTGTGGATGTTCCATTTTTTGTAATGAGTTCTTCCACTTTAAGAAATTTGAATGTACCAAAGTAAAGGTAACTGGTCCCTTTGATTTCAGAATTGTATTTAAAGGGAAAAATATGAGGCAACAACAAGAGTCACTATTGATTTCAACTTATATTTTCAAAACTGAAGTTTAGAGTAAAATTCTATAGTAAGGAAATGGCTGCTTTGTGGGAGATAGGAATAATGATACCAGGCAAGGGTCACTTTGGAATCTTCTTGTGGGATTTCACTACTGCAGCAATACATTCTTAGAAATAGAAAATGTCACTCAAGTTTCCAACATGTGACCTTTATCTTCAATTTGGCTTAGCTATGAAAGTAAAATTATCATCAGACAGTATGTTGATTATTCATTTTGAGTGGGGTAGAGCTGTTTTAACTGCACAATGTATTTGCCATTGTAAGAGCATCCCATGAATATTTTGGGGACATTTCACATGCACTTACCATCTCAGTATCATGATCTGTTTGTGACTAGTACTGCATCACTATTAAAAGGCAATCTATTATTTCGAAATGAATAAGTTAATATCACCAGTCCATAGCTTTATATGTTCACTCTCAATTTATTACCAGCATGAAGTCAATAGTGTCCTAAATAAACCTCCCACTTTTTGTATAGCAAAATATGATCAGGTACTTGTCAACACTCAAGTGTTTTAGGAGTATTTAGTCTGTAGGCAGTTCTGTTTAAATGTGTTATAAGCAAACTTTTCTGGCATCTCTGATGAGTTAGAATCTTGTCCCCTTACACTTTCACAATTTCAAATTGTTCATTTGTCTACTTATATCCCTTTCTCCAAATTATTTCATTTTGTCTTCTCTGGTTGCCTATAGTTGGTGGACAGTCTTTCAATACTGTCAAGAAGAAGAGAACAAGGGATGGAAAAGAAGATAAAATTGGCATTCATGGTTTTCTTAGTTTCTTGAACACTTGGAGAAAAGGGCAAATAGTAGTTTGAATTACTTGTGGTTCTGCTTGATCTGTGATCTACCCATCTGACATATAGCACATTGTTGTAGTGGATAAATGGAAATTCATCTTGTTTGTTTCCATATGCTTATCATAAAGAACAGATGTAAGAGTTGATTTCCTGTTTGAATTGTTATTGGAGCACTGAACAGTTTATTTAATCAGAAATGTCTTTATCATTCATAAAACTTCTCCAGTCTGATCCCATGTGTTTGCTTCAACTCTGAAAGTGACTCTATACTTAGAACTGACAAATTCTGTTGTTGGAATTAGGATGTTAACCAGGAAAGGTCATGCATCTGATCCCAAATGGCCCAATTAGTGTCAAACGAAGAAAACGTCTGTAAATTATGATAGGTTGCAGTACCAGTAATTCAAGTCACTTAACTTATGGGAACAAAATTGCTACAAATACAGTGCCAGACCATTCCTACAACTACGGCAGTAGTGCCAAGGACACAGTCTATTGGTAGTATGGATAGTAGCAGGAAAAGTGTATTATATGCGGTCATTTAGCACTCAGCATCCACTATACCTTTTATTGTGTGCCTTACCATAATGCCATACAGGGTCCAGTGGGTTAAAACCCAGCTTGTGTTCTGGGTGCACTTGAATAAAACTTGGAAGCATCTTAGGCAAAAGGCAGCCTTTTCTTCTTGCTTCTGAGAAAAGCTGCAGAATATTGGTTGTGATGGGCTGGTGTACTTGGCCTTATAAGGCAGCAAAGGTGATATTTCCAGATCTCTGATTATAGCACCTACTATAGTTTTATTGATATTTATTCATTTATTTTTTTTCGAATAAAGTCCCCCATTTTTTGATCTATCATCCCTTATAGGAATGATGCAACAGGCAAAGCTAACACTCAGTGCTTGAACATGTCCATTTCTATTCAGTTCTTTGTAAATTTCCAAAGGGCTAAGATCAATTATAAAACCAAAACACAAGGCCTATGATGTCATTTCCTGCGAAGATGACATAATAAGGTGAATAAGAAACAATATGTGTCCTGTTGACAATGGAGTAGCTACATCACTGGAGCAATTTCCTGTCAGCTTCCACCAATAATTTACAAAGTCCCAGAAAATGAGTGTGATTTCCTAATCTATACCATGCCTCAACACTGAACTTAAAGAGTAGCTATTGACTCACTGGTTTGGACTTCTCATTTTTCATCCTCTGAATCATGTTAGGATATGTTTCAGAATGAATTTCTATTTTTAAATCTTTTGTAGACTGAGAGGGTTATAAAAAGATGAAGTACATCATTTCCCTGGGTCCTCCATTATTCTGTGGTTTAGTCTAAACCAAAAGGCAAGAAAATGAGGTAGTGTTTAGGCAGTAGATGCTCTCCTCACCATGATCAGCCAAGACTCTGTTAGTATCCTGGGCCCAGAACTCTGCTCTTCCTCATGATAGGTGGGACTATAGATAGCTTACAGAATCTTTGACATGGAAATGTTTTGCTGAGAAAATATTACCTTGGAGCCCAAGCAAGGGAGAATGAGTTGCCACATGGATGAGGCACTAGGCTAAATAAAACTAATGAGCAGGAGAGTTACAGGGAAGCCAGAGCTGCTCCAAGAAGGCCCTCTTGCTGGAGGCCTTCTTTTTTTTTAATGTAGGGTCTTGCTACTGGAGGCTTTTTAAAATTTTTTTGTTCATTTTTTATTTATTTATTTGAGAGTGACAGAGAGAGAAAGAGGCAGATAGAGACAGAGAGAGAATGGGCATGTCAGGGCCTCCAGCCACTGAAAACGAACTCCAGATGCATGTGCCCCTTGTGCATCTGGCTAACGTGGGTTCTGGGGAAGCAAGCCTCAAACTGGGTCCTTAGGCTTCCCAGGCAAGCACCTAACCATTAAGCCATCTCTCCAGCCCTGGAGGCTTTTTGAACAGAGATATACTGGCAGTCAAAGGGGCTTTGCAGAAGAAGATGGGATTTATTTTAGTGAAAGAGTATAAAGATGGCACCCATCACCTATCAGTGTGACACTGGACCTTTGTTATCTGACTTTTTGGTATGAACTCTGGGACATAATTGGCTAAAAGTGACTCTAGATACAAATCCTGTCCCTGCCATCATTTACTATATTTTAATTCTATACTTCCATGCTAGAGTCTGAATAGTAAACATCTTTCAAAGACACATATGTTAATGGGTTTGTTAGTCCACAGCTTGGCAGTATTCAAAGGTGGTAGGACCTTTTAGAAATGGGAACTGGTAAAGTTTTTAGGACACTGGGATGTGATTTTGAAGGGTATACTGTTACCCCAGACCCTGCCTATTGCTCTTTATTTTCTAAAAGCCAATGGGGTGAGCAACTTGCATAACCCAATGCAATGAAGGGCTGTAACACCACAGGCACAAAAGTAACGGGGTCTTGAAACCATTGCCTGAAATTCCAGAAATATCCCCAAAATTAACCTGTTCCTCCATAAAGGTTGTTTAACTCAGATATTCGTTACTTTAGTAGAAAGATGACTAGCACATTTTCTTTTCCCATGGATAAAATGAGGGAAGCAATAGTTCTTCCTTTGTAGGTGTGCACGTGACATCAGATAGTTCACTTCATGCAAGGAGGACTAACTATATTCCTACCTTCTGTGTGGTAACCAGAGTCAAAACCCTTGAATAGCAGTAACAGTTCCCTAGGAAAAAATGGCAAAGGGATTCTTCCTCCCAGTTCTAAAACCAAAAATCTGTCTCAAAAATCAGGCAATTCAGGCCCTGAACTGTCACCCTCCTCTGGCCCAGCTGGAGTGGGGTTTTTTTTGTTTTTTTTTTTAATTTTTTATTTATTTATTTGAGAGCGACAGACACAGAGAGAAAGACAGATAGAGGGAGAGAGAGAGAGAATGGGCGCGCCAGGGCTTCCAGCCTCTGCAAATGAACTCCAGACGCGTGCGCCCCCTTGTGCATCTGGCTAATGTGGGACCTGGGGAACCGAGCCTCAAACCGGGGTCCTTAGGCTTCACAGGCAAGCGCTTAACCGCTAAGCCATCTCTCCAGCCCCAGCTGGAGTGTTTTGTGCATACTAGCTTTTTTGGCCCTTGAGAGAATGTGTTTCTCAAGGCAGCTGAAGTTTGGAGGGCTGCTGTATTTCAAGACTATGAGCATAACAGCTGTTTACAGCACAGAGAAAGTTTGGGTGAAAAAGAAGGGCAACCATGACAGGACAGATGAAGGAACACTGGCTTCCTACATTATCCATCCCTGCCTGGTGAAGGAAATGACAGGAGGTTGCAGTTATAGTCATCTCTCTAAGGCACCACCTCTCTTATGACTGCCAGATACAAATGAGCGAGTTTTTAACCTCAACATCAGTAGGAAATCTCACTCATTGCTTCCTAACACCTAGGCTAGAAAATGAACATTTCTTGTGTTTCTGCCTTTGCCTAGTAAGTAACTGAAGTTTGCATAAAGACTTTGCTTTCTTTGGTTATTTCCCTTTTGGGTATATGATGTCCAACTTTAATTAAAATCTATGTCATGGGCTATAAACTACTGTAGTGAATGAAAATGACAGAAAGGCCAGATTATTTTTTATTAGGCTGATAAAAAATATTAAGCATGTGCTAAGACTGAG
The DNA here is from genome assembly GCF_020740685.1 of Jaculus jaculus. Taxonomy (NCBI): domain Eukaryota; kingdom Metazoa; phylum Chordata; class Mammalia; order Rodentia; family Dipodidae; genus Jaculus; species Jaculus jaculus. Next base: position 97,013,098 of record NC_059109.1, read on the forward strand.
CTCCCTTGGAATGAGCCAGGCATTCATCCATGCCACCTGGTTATGAAACAAACATGAAGAATTTGGCTCTGGCATGAATACACCCTTGGTATTAAACAAACAGAATGGCCCTCTGTGCAAAAACACGGAAGCCTCAGACTCTATTATTGTCCTCCCTTTTAGAATGTTCTGAGTGTCCATTCTCTCTAAGATAAGGAGAAATAAAAATAAATATCTTAACTGAAATAGAAGCCAGTGGGGTTTTTGTTTGTTTATGTTTTTTGTTTCTTTTTTTGGGGGGGGGTCCTATCTTTATAAGTAGGGGGTACTCTGGAAGCATAGTAAATATAGTGTAAGACAGTTTGGAATAGCAAAATAATAAAAGCTAATAAAAGTTAAATATATTTACATAAGGGGGAAGTTACAGGCCACATTCTAAAAATGCATCAGAAAAAGATTCCAGTTCATTAGACAAAACCAGTGATCATCGCAAGGGGAGGCAGTGAGGCTCAAGGCTGTGGGCACTGGCTTGTCTTTGTTGTGGGAATTGAATTGCTGAGTGGCCTCCAGGAACTTAATTAAGTTCACAGATTCTTCTTTTGACAAATCCAGAGTACAAACAATAATAGCCATAGCTCAGTGCTATTGAATTCATATGATAGAGCATTATATAATCAGAATTCTACTTGAGAGCTGATAATTACATGGGACAGAGAGCATACTGACTGGGGCAAAAGGGCCAGGTGGCTAACTTTTCATGGTTCAAGGGTTGGTGAAGAGCTTATAAATTATGGGCCAAGAAAAAAGGTGGTTTTATGATTATTTGGAAAGGTTTGACTCCATCAAAGTCTAGGCTGAAACATTCAAATTGGCAGGATGTGAAGGGACAGCTAGCCTACTACCTCTGTGGTTTGAGTGTGTCATTTCCGTTACTCCAAAAAGTCTCAGATAAATGCTTTCTGGAAGGTTCTGGTGAAAGCTATTTGGAATTTAAGAGAGACGTCAGTGAGTACATCTGGGACTTGTCACAGTGTCATGTGAATGCTGGGCAGTGTGGTAGCAACATGGGTACAAAGGAGCCATTTCTGAGCAGCCTGTACTTCAAAAGAAATTGCCCACAGCCCAGGGGCTGAAGCAGAGCTGAATGAATAATGAAAAATACAATAAAGAACAAATCTGATAGGGATTTGAATTATATGCAATGAAAGTATTTCTGGAGAAAATGAGATAGGGAGGGTTTGTCACAAAATTGAAGAATTCATAAGCAGTATGGCTCACAACCTGCATCACTTAATCCTAGAAAAGTCTGAGTTTCCGTGAGAAGGCAGTTAGTGGAAAATATGTAACAGAATCTATTTTTTCTCCTGAAATTTTCTGTCCCTGGTATCTTGACATTGCCCAGTCCCTCTCTCCTTTTCCCTGGTCTTGCTGGCCTTGATGAAGCCATCTGAAGACACATCAGAAGCTGTCTGTGACCACTTGTGCAGATCCAGGCATAGCTCCATGCTTCATATGTGTTTCCTATTCACAGGCCAGAGCCTCATTTAGGGGTGAATTTCTGCCCCAAGCTCCTCTCTCTTATGGTGCCACTGATAAGTGATGCCCTTCATGCATTTTAGCAATGATTGCCCCATAAAACCTAAAGGCTCTTTCCTACTTACAGTGGAGGACACAGTGAGAATATATAGACAGACAAAGGTGCATGTACAGAAGCAGACTGAGAGGCTGGAATGGAGCCAAGTATGAAAGTGAGATGATCTCCTGTAAGGAAGGCAGTTGGCTGTGTCTCCAGGGCTTTCCTACTCCTAAGCACACCCAAGGGCCACCCATTGCTTTATTCCACCTGCTGGTAATCAAGCTATAGGCAGCATTGCTCATGTTGAGAAAGGAATCAAGTGTCCTGTTTGGTTTTATAGTCCTTTCCTTTTTTCTGATAGCCTTGCCTCAACCATAGTTTATATTCAAGGGACTGTCAAATTATCCCTAAGAAGTCAGGCATCATACTGTGCTCAGAATTATTTTTTTCCCACCACATGAAGGCATACTATTTTTTTTTTAATGAGGTTTAGGTACCTCTATTCTTACCTCCATGGTATTTCTACTCCAAAAGGCCTCTGAGTACCAAGCAGACAGATCCTGGCTGGGTTATCCTGTAGTGAGGATGTCTCAATAGAGACGGACATTCAGGGGCCTGGCTGTCTACTGAAACACCTTCCATTATGTCTCACTGGGTGTAACACTCCAGATGTGCCTCGTTTATTTAGGTTAGTGGGTGCTTGGATCTGCCTGTGGTATAGTCTTCCCGTTACACATTGATGTTATTTCCCAAGAGAACAATCCAGCTCAGGCAGGTAGATTGGGAATTGAAGAATTTACTGAAGTTACTGATTGTGAGACTTGCCAGAGGCCCCTCATTTTATAAAATGTTCTGTCACACCTGTTACATTTCAAGGTGACTTGATGCCACACTTAACGCTTGTTGCCTTTTTTTCTCATTGTTTCCCCTTGTCTTTCATCTAGCATCTTGTTCCAGACTTCCACTCAACATGGAAGTATCAAGGTTTAGGTGCTTTTTCAAGGCTGACTGGCGCAGAATGTGTTGACATTAAAGCACTAGATGTAGTAAAGGCTGGCGAGAGGAAGCTCTACTAATCTGTGGAAGAACCATGAGGAATGGCCCCAAAGTCATGCTTCTGGGGAGTGTGTGCCTTGCTGAGTTTCTAGTGGTCTCTGCCGGAGGTGTGTCTGCTATAGCTTGGATATGATATGTACCCATAAGTTTGTGTTTGAATCCTTGATCCCCAGCTGATGGTGCCCTATTGTGTGGTTGTGGAATCTTTACAAGCTGATGCCTAGATGGAGGAAGTAGATGAGAGCCGGTCTTTATGGTTATGACTTAGCCTTACTTCCTGTTTGAGCTCTGCTTCCTTGTTAGAAGCTGTAACAGCCATGCTGCACAGAGCCACCACCTTCCCTCGCCAGATAGATGTGTCCTATAAATTATGAGTCCAAATAAACTTCTCCTCCTTAAATTGTTTCTGTTAGGCATCTTGTCACAGGGATGAGAAAAGTAACAAGTACAATGTGGTTTTTTGTTTGTTTTTTACCAATATATCAAGAAACATTATTTTATTTACCCTCCATTGAATCTGACACAAAATGGGGAAGGTATACAAATTAGAACAAAAATAACACAAGAACAGCATGCTTTGCTGCATACTTCTTTTTCTCCCTGAAAAAAATTTGAGCTTTAAACTATTTGACTTTCTGTTTTAAGATTCTGTTATTTATTTATTATTTGTAAGCAAAGAAAGACAAAGAGAAGAGAGATGGAGGTAAGGGGGGAGAGAATGGATGCATGTGAATCTCTAGCCATTATAAAGGAGCTCCAGACACATGAGCCACTTTGTGCATCTGGCCGTATGTAGGTACTGGAGAATCAAAAACCCAGGCAATAGGCTTCTCAGGCAAAGACTTTAATTGCTGAGCCATCTCCTCAGCCCCATTTTCACATTTTCTAAAACCCATGTTTTTGCATGTATAATATGTGGGGCATGGAATATGTGTATGTTGTATACAGATGCACACATATGGCCACACAGAGAGGAGACAAGAAATACTGAGTGTCCCTCCTCTGTTGCTCACCTGTTTATTTTCATTAAACGGGGTCTCTTTCTGAATGTGGTACTATGGTTTCTTATGAGTCCCAGTAGTTCCCCAGTTTTTGTTCCCCACAGGACTGGGGTTACAGATGTGTGTGGCCGCTCTCAGCTACTTACCTAGACCCTGGGTATTTGACCTCAGATGATTTCAGGTCTTCTCAGGCCCTTAAGCTTATGACATGTGTATACTGAGCCTTCTCTCCATGCCAGATACATCCATGTTCTAGGGTCAATTCCAGTAAGTAAATTATCAGTCTGAAATGAAGAGAAAATATATAATATTTAAAGTTACATTGTATGGCCAAGGAAGTTGCTTTTGTCCCCTAAATAAAAATAGCTTCAGCTATTGCCAGATGAAAACTTCTTCCATATGTCCTTCCTTTACTGAAATCCTCTTTAAAAAATTATTTTAAAAATCAGTGTGAACCATAAAGTTATACTGATTTTTTAAAACAATAGTAGAACTTATACTAAGGGGAAATTACATATATTTCAAAATGCTCTTTCTTTTCTAAGTGACTTGAAGGTGGCTTTGCTGTAGACAGTGCCTTTTAGGCACAAGAAACCCTAAGAATACAGAAACAACTTTAAAAAAAGAAACCTATTTTCTTTCCTGTCTGCTCAGTATTTGTAGAAGGAGAAAAAGGCCTAAAGAAAGGTGAGGTGAGCTTCCTCCAGTGCCAAGCTTAAATAAAGGTTCCATTTTTGGTGATCATGCAAGCCACAACATAATAAGAGTTTTGAAGTCAGTGTGGTTCATACTGGGTAACATAGGGGACAGTGGAATGGCTTGGATTACTGTCCTCATTTATTTCAGAAAGGATAGATAGCGTCACAGAAAAACAATCCATACAGGAACCCTTGAACAAACAATTACAAGCATCATAAAGCAAGCAGGTCTGGAATCGATCCCAGCAACTATTTCCCATTCTCACTCTCCTTTAACTTTTCCTATTAGGTGGTTTGTGAATTCAACCTTCTGTGAGTGTTCTTAATGGTTTAGTATCAATTTCCCCAGGTAGAAAACGTCTGTGCCCATTTCTCTCTCAATAAAACAAAATATCACACTATTAAGTTGTTTTTCTCTCTGATTTGTGGTTAGACTAAACAAAAGAAAGAGGGTGGGAGGCACTGGGTGCCTGCCTACCTATCTCAGGAACTCACTGGAATAAAAACGAATTTTTAAAATAAAAGTTAAAACATTTTTTGTTTATTGGTTATGTATAAGACAGATGTTAAGTAATTTTTCCAAGTAAACAAAATTTGACTTCAAATTTTATTTTTGTATTAAGCCTTCTCTGTCTTCAGAACCACCTTCTCTTTGATGCTTTTGTCTCTACCATAATGATATTTAAATTGCATCTCAGTGATTCAAAATAAATAGAGGGAAATATGTGACTTAGTTTGTGGTTCTTCCTGACCTGTTTTCTGTGACTGAAGCGTGACCATCTACTGCATGCTAATGGCTAAAGGGCCTGGTTGTCTAAACACAGCCTTAGTTTCTCCTGGGAGAAATTAAGCCTTGCCTTGAGTTAAGCTGACAGAAGGAAGTCCAATATAGCAAGTCAGGGAAGACTGTGAATTTCTTCTGTGTTGCCCTTCCTGGGTATAAATTGGGCTGGAAAGTCTTTGGGATAGGATTTGCTGATTAAGGATCTGTCTTTGACCCCGACCCCTAGAGCAGCTGCAGCATTGGAATGCTGGGTAGTTATTTGCTGTAGGGTGACATTATAGCCAGTGAACCTGAGAAAAGAGTGTTCTTACATTACTCAAGAGCCTAGTCCCTTTCGATCACATGAAGGATGAATGTGGAATAGTCTTATTGCCTCATGGTGTCATAGTCTGCTGTGTCATTTTTGCCCAGTGACCTGAGCATTTTTTCTGGGGCAATGAGATATATATATATATTGAAGATGCTGTAAGGAAATGGAGAGACTTCCGCAAAACTGATCCTTTTCTTGAAACTCATCAAAGCATCCTGCCTTATTTTATATATGAACTCTATATTATGTGACTTATTTTTAACATCAAAAGAAAAATAATGTAGCAGAGGAAGGATGGATATTATAGAAATTCTAGTGCACAGAAGTGTCTTTTTTTTTTTCATTTTTCATCAGTAAAATAGGTGGAAAGAAATCTCATGGGCTTCCTAAGAATGTGTCTCAAAAGTCAAAGATATCTTTGTCGGTATAATCAGTGAGCTGGAACTAATGAGGCAAGCCATGTAAATGTAGAGTATGTGTTGTTGAGGATGGGCTGAATGCATGACTAGGCCTTTATTTTTAAGAAACTGTATTTAATGCATTGTGCTTCCTCCCTCAACTTTGTTACACTCCACTGGATTAAAAGGTAACAGCAGGCAAGCTAATTTTGAAATCACATACACATGCTGCATAATAGTAGACATAGCTTTCAGAAGTATTATTTGCTGTGCACAAATCCATATTTATGCAAATTAAACAATGACTGGAATTCAGTTCTAGTCAACATTTTTTTTTCCGTAGTTCTCACTAGGCCTATAGTATCTCAGCAATACCAAATCCCTCTGTAGGAATCTCTGTGGGCTGCTTTAGGGTTTCTAGCTCTTATAACAATTATTATTCTCCTATCCCTTTTAGCATACTGGTGGGCAGGTCAAGGAGGAATTCACCACTAGTATGTGTTAATTATAACAAATACACAGGCTTATCATTTACAGTGATCTGTTGTACAATGAGATCACTTTGTCAAAATAAGACCTAAGGCTTTCAATAAGTTCCAAACCTGACTTTCTCAGAGTCATACATAGCAGGAAGAGAGATTTCACATTTATTGATAAACAAAAATGTATTCAATGGTACACTTAATTATGTATGTATGTATGTATGTATGCATGTATGTATTTGAGAGAGAGAGTGAAAAAGAGAAAGAGGCAGAGAGAGAGAATAGGCATGCCAAGGCCTGTAGTCACTATATACAAACTCTAGGCACATGTGCCACTTTGTGCACCTGGCTTTATGTGGGTAATGTGGAATCAAATTTGGGTCCTTAGGCTTTGTAGGGAAGTGCCTTAGCCACTTAGCAATCTTTCCTGTCCTTTTAAAAGTATTTATTTATTTGAGAGAGAGAGTGAGCAAGAGAAAGTGACAAATATAGATAGTTTTAATTGTACTTTTTTGATGGAAGTCTTCCTACTTGAGCTACGTGAGTCTCTAACCCAGTGAGCAACATATCATTGTATAATCATACTTCGTAGACAAGATACCTGAAGCTTAGAGAAATTTATGTTTCTTGCCATGACTACACAGGAACATGATGGAGAAAGGTGTAGAACAGAGGAGTCTGGCTGCAAATTCTATACTGTGTCTCCATTACCTTACTTTACTGTGTTCCTTTTGTGACACAGTTTGTTCATTCATTCTTTATTCATTCATTCATGCAATAGTCAATGAACACTTACCCTTTGCCAAATGCTTTTCCAGCACTTGATACACTGAGATGGGCACTGTGGTCGCCTTCACATTCCAATAGGTGGGAGACACTGAACTGCTGGTAATGATATAGTATAGAAAAGAGGACTGGAGAGATGGCTTAGTGATTAAGCGCTTGCCTATGAAGCCTAAGGATCCCAGTTCAAGGCTTGATTCACCAGGACCCACATTAGCCAGATGCACAAGGGGGTGTACATGTCTGGAGTTCGTTTGCAGTGGCTGGAGGGCCTGGTGTGCCCATTCTCTCTCTTTCTATCTGCCTTTTCTCTTACTGTCTGCTGGTATCAAATAAATACATGAACAACAGCAATATAAAAAAAATAGTAGAGAAAAGAAAAATAGTGGCAGAAGTGGTCTGAACACTGGATGGAGATCTTGTTGCCTAGCCTGAGGGTACAATTATCAAAGGATAATTTATGGAATAGATAAAATCTAAGTAGCCCCTAAAAGATTAAGGGTAAATTGCCTAGCTAGAATAGCAAGAGGCAATTATGAGTGTAGAGAGTAGCATTACCAAGGTATAAAAATGGCACATGAGAGCTGAAGAGATGGCTTAGCAGTTAAGGTGCTTGCTGGCAGAGCCAAAGGACCCAGGTGTGATTCCCCAGTACCCCCATAAGCCAGATGCACAATGTGTCAAATGCATCTTGAGTTTCTTTGCAGTGGATAGAGGTCTTGGCTCAGTCTCTCTCTCTCTCTCTCTCTCTCTCTCTCTCTCTCTCTCTCTCTCTCTGTCTTTCTCTCAAATAAATAAATAAAATATTTAAAAAGAAACAAAATGGCACATGTGTAGCTACAAACAGTTTGGTGTGATTATGTCATGGACATAGGATAAGATATACAGTGAAAGAATTAGCATGGACTGAAATATCCAATAGGTTAAAGGTTAGCAGTCTCCACAGTTCTGAAGAACAAGAAGAGAATTATAAAACCTATGTTTATCTTCACCTTCATTTTTTTTTTTTTTTGTGAATGACAGTTTTTTTGTCTTCTTCTTTTTTTTTTTTTTTTATTAGTTTTCTATTCAGCTAATACAGGCAGTTTGGTGCCATTATTAGGCTCATCCATGACCTACCCCCTCTCCATTGGCCCCTCCTTGTTGAGGTATATGGGTCATGCCTTGTGGAGTTAGCCCACAGTTATTGGTATGATAAATGTCTCTGCATATCCTGACCCAAAATGTGGCTCTGACATTCTTTTCGCCCCCTCTTTTGCAAAATTTCCCTGAGCCATGTTGGGTTCATTTTTGGACTGCTTCAGTGATGAGGTGTTGGGGGCCTTTGGGGCTCTGGCTCTCTGATTTGGTAGGAGTTGATTTCTCTCTGTATTGGTCTCCTTTCCCCTTGTCCTGGTATCTGGTTCACCAGGAAATCAGCACCCTTGTTTGTTTTGCTAATTTTCCTTAGTTTCAACCGGGGCCCTTTTGAGGCATGATGGGGTGGCTCTCTCCTTAGGATCTGCATCTATCTGAAAAAGAGAAGCAGATTCTCCAACGGAGAGTAAGTTAGTTCCAGGACAAATGAAATAACCCTTACTTTTTTTAATAGAGAGTTTGTCTCTCAATGATAATGGAGCTCACCAGTTAGGCTGGAGTGAACTGACTACTAAACTCCAGGAATCCTTTTGTCCTTGCCTTCCTAGAATGGGGATTACTGTTATTCACCACAAATACTGGCGAGTCTTACATGGGAACTAGGGATTGACTCACCTCTTCAGGCTTGCAAGATGAAAACCTTTGTCAACTGAGCTACTTACCAGTCTGAAGCCATTTTTAAGAATAACAAAATTATTAAATTTAGATGATAATTGTTGCTATTTCAAAATAATGGTGTTTCCTTATAATCTAGTCCTCTATCTTTACCTTATATAATGACAAGTTCTAAATCTGGTGAGAGAATTTATTGTGTAAAGGAACTATACAGAGAGAGTGGAAGACCCTGGCTGAACTGAAGAGATCCCGATTGCAATCTATTCTTCTTAGACAGCCATGAGAAAACCCCTTCTCTTGTTTGTGTGCACAGTATTTAAACACCAGTGCTGCAGAAGAAGATGGCTCTCTGCTTTTGAGTCTGGAAAAAAATACATTGGTTTTTAATATCCAGTTCCTCCAGTTTTCCATAATCACCACTTCTTTTCTTTCTGTCTCTTACAGGTTAAATGTCTTTTGTAATAGTATTCTGCCATTTAGTAAGCACAATACAAGTCAATCCCCTGTGCTTATTATGTGAACAAATTCTTTGCTTTAGGCTCCTCAGAAAATAACCATCTTTGTCCCAATTGTAGAACTAATATATACACTTTAATTAGTTCTAGCTTTCACTAACATTTGACAAAATAAAGGCAAAATTGAATTTCCTATTTGTTTTCTAAGCACTGTTTAGTGTTAAGTCTAAGGCACAACTGGTCAGCAAGCAGCACTGACATTCAATCTCACCAAAAGTTGGTTATGGTTATAATTCAAGAAATAAAAATGTGATTTAGCATGAAAAGATGTTAACTCGGGTGAAACAAGGAAAAACATGATATTTGAGGTCCTCCCTTGTAATGTGTGCTCTACCTTTCTATCTTCTGAAAGCTGTACTTTGCAGATGGCTTTGCAGCCATCAGTACACTGACAGTGTTTGGCCACCGTTATGGTTCTCCTGGTTTGGCTGGGGATTTTGGCACACCTTCTCTCATCCCTTAGAGGGCTCTGCTTATTGTTCTTTGAAATTGAATGAAAGGTGTCTTTTCTTAGAACACATATTTGAGAATTTCCAAATACCCATTGAAAATTTGAAAATGGTTGGCCCCATGATTTGTTTCTTAGGCCATATTTGGGGAATACCAACTTCCGAGGCAAACAAAATTTCTGTGCAGCTGGACCCAAAAATAGTTATCATGCCAAATCTACCCATGCGATGGTCCATCTTTGTGCCAAAGAATCCAGAAACACAAATCCAATTTAATTTTGGCTCAGAAAAGCAATAAGTGTTTAAATTGGATTTCTGTGGAGTTTGTTCTTATTAGGCCCAGCATGCAAACTGCTTTATGGACATTTATTATTTAATTATTTCTAACAAAGGATCTTATAGACCTAACATCCATAATTAATTGGGAATGAGAGCAGAAGGGGTCTTGATGCTAGCCAACATGTGCTTTGTGACCCAGAACTTACACTCAAAGAGCTATCAGGTTTGTGCTAAACACCAGGAGCTTTGGCACAAGTTTACTTCATTAAATTGAGCTTTGTGGTGTTTTGCTATTAGTTCAGGCTCTCAGATATATGTCAGTCTCACCTGTATCTTATCCAAAGTTTAATGGAGTTAAGTTTGATGTAGAGTGGTGGCACCTGGGAAGCGGCCCATTATTGTATTCCCTTTTCAATCACTCCTTCCATTATATCTTTTCCTACTTTAACCCAACAGGGCTCAAACTTCATCTGCAACTTCCTCTCCAAGCTCATCTTGAATGGGTGTGCACTCAATTAAGGCAGCCCATGCTCTCCTGTTGCCCCTCCCACTGTTCTTGATTTTCACTATTTCCCAGGATAAGTGGCTATACGAATGTCTTACATAGCACTTTCTTTCTTGTCTATCTATCTATAATTGCTTTGTATCTCAGTAGGAACTTTCCAGAAACACAGACCTAGTTCAAGCCAGTGGCTATAATGGTTGAGATGATAACCACATGTTAGAAAAGAAAGCTGGAGCCAGGCTCTCAGCATGGTCTCAGGAGCTCTGGCCTTGTATTTGTCCAGAACCTTGATCCTGCCATTTGATAAGTAAACTAACTTTCTTAACACTACTACCAGAAACAAGTATTTATCTGTTTATATTGCTCAGATGTCTCTTCATGACATTTTACTTTTTAAGTTATTTTATTTTTATTTTTTACATTTTTATATTATTTTATATTTTATATTATATTATATTTTATTATTTTATTTTATTTTTTAACTTATTTTGTTATTTAAAAATATTTTACTTTTGGGGCTGGAGAGATGGCTTAGCGGTTAAGCACTTGCCTGTGAAGCCTAAGGACCCAGGTTTGAGGCTCGGTTCCCCAGGTCCCACGTTAGCCAGATGCACAAGGGGGCGCACACGTCTGGAGTTCGTTTGCAGAGGCTGGAAGCCCTGGCGCGCCCATTCTCTCTCTCTCCCTCTACCTGTCTTTCTCTCTGAGCCTGTCTCTCTCAAATATATATATATATATATATATATATATATATATATATATATATATATATATATATATATATATTACTTTTTATTGAGAGAGAAAGAAGGAGAGAGTGAGTGTGTGTGAGAGAAAGAGAAGTGTCACAAGGCCTCTGATATGTGTGAATGTCAGAAGACAGTCTTTGTGTTTCAGTCCTTGCCTCTCACCTTGTTTGAGGCAAGGTCTCTCATTATGTACCACTCAATTCAACAGGCTAGTTGGTTTGTGAATTTCCAGTAGATTTACTTGTCTTTCCCTCCAGTCACATCATGGGCACACTAAGAAATCAGACACCTGCTTCAGCATTCAGATTTTACTTGGGTACTAACAATCCAATCTCAGGTAGTCATACCTATATGGCAAGAACTTTTCCCACTGAAGCATTTCTCTAGCCCATGTTCATGTATCTTAACATTGGTTCTGACTCCTTAGTTTACATTTTCAGTGAGAATAATGAGCTTTGAAGACACACACATTTACATCACAACTTAACTTGAATCTTTCATCAAGATTTCCATTCCCTTTTCTTGGTGGCTATTGTTTTTCATAAAAAAATGGAAACATTACCTGGGGAGAACATTCATTGACATAAGAAAAATAAAAAATGGCTGGGTGCATTGTTGCACACCTGCAGTCACAACTACGTAGGACACTGAGGAAGTAAGATATCTTGAGTCTAGGAGTTCTGGGCTGTAGTGTCATGCCAGTTGGGTTGCATCAATATAGTGAGTTTCTGGGAGCAGGGGGCCACCAGGTTGCCTAAGAAGGGGTGAGATGACCCAGGTTGAAAATGGAGCAGGACTGTAAAGATAAAAAATGGAATAAGGAAGGTGTGCTGGAAAGTGACATTTGGATGGAAGAGAGTGCTCACCCACTCAGTAGCTCTGTAACATTTGTATATAAACCTCAAAGTGGGAACAGTTTGATGCCTTTGGTTGAATATCTACAAAAACTTGCCTCATTTCATCTTGGACTTTCAGGTTGGTAATCAAGATGGAAAACTATAAATACTAAATATGTAAATGCCATGAATCTATTGACTTTGAACATTACAGTTTTCAAGCTCTTCTTGTGATATTTTTACTAATTTGTACCTCATTTCTGCCCTAGTTTCTTCACTTAAATGATGGCTATACTATACATATCAATATTATCTTCCATATGTTTTATTACAGGGATTTAATTTATTAATGTGAACAAAATGCATAGAAACGTATACACAAGTGTTATTCACTGTTGTATTATTAAGATTGCAATTAATATTGCTATTAGAATTATGATGTTATTGTTACTTGCCTAATAATTGCAGTATCTTCCTTGGTATAATGTTGGAACAGAAAATCATTCAGAGGAGAAAAAGAAAACTTTAAAAAAGACAAAAGGAGAGTCTGAATTTCTGCTTCCTGTGCCATATACTGCACACTATTAGAATCCTAAACTTTTGCAGTTCTGTCTCTTATACTTGGTAAGAGATAATTCCCAGATGCCTGGGTAGTTACAGATAAACAATTAGCATCGTCTTTATTAGTGCACACAAATTCCTATTAAATAATGTTACTTATCCTGTTTCTGATGCTGTGGGCAATAAAATGTTGAGATGTACACATTTTCTGTTGTCAGAAATAAGAAAAATAAATAGACATGTATGTACAATGGGACATGGTAGGTCTGTGAAGATTGGCAGGGTCAGTTGTCATGCACTAGACGAGTCTTTTGGCTATCTGCAGGATCAATGGTGCATCCATCACTCAGTCTGAATGTGAAGCAATTACATTCAGTGAGGATAATCACTGCTACTGGGTTCCACCATTCTATCATCTGGTTGTCTCAGTAATAAAACTGTTTATTATCTCCATAAATCAGTCTAAACCCAACCTAGGATAACTTGTGGTACTTACACAAAAAAGTGAAACACCAGCACATTTTCACTTCAGTGCCCTGATAGTGTCATGGGTCAGGTCTCCACAGTGAGCGGGAGAGCACTGTATATCATATCATGGAGTCTTCCTAAACACCTCAGGTCTCTACAATGAGTCGGAAAGAATTGTACATTCTTCTTAACTATCCACAGGTACGCAGGATTGTTGGGGGATGGACACAGAGACCTCAAGGTCAAGACATTGTCTTTTGGATACTACCTATAAATTCCCAACCTGTTAATTTTTTTTCCCTAGAAAACTGGTCAGTATTTCTGAGGATTAGGGTTTGGAACTATGGCCAGCTCTTTCCTAGGCCCTCCTGATTTGTCCACTGTAATGTAAGAGGAGGAAGTAAAATGTTTTTAGCTATGGAAGAGTTGGTGGTAATCTTCTCATTTAGGGTTCATTCTTTGGTGATATTGTACTTTTCAAAGATATGGCAGGGTGGGAACCCATCCAAACAGCATGCTGCTATGGCCACACCTCAGGTCCTCAGTCATAAAGGGAAAAGGAGGAGTCAATGGCAGTTATAAAAGCATGTGCTCTGCAACAGAAGCTCTGAGATTAGAGTGAGAAAAAGACTGAAAAAATCAAGTGCACAGAAATGATTGACTACATTCTGCGAATAGTCCTACTTACTTCTTAGCACAGTGATTCCACCACAGAAATGAAATAGATAGATGTATGCTGTAAGTGGCAGATTTGAAAATGTGCCCATCAGTTGTTCTTCATAACCTTCCAGAAAATGTTTGTCTGGTGGGCTTAAAGCCCAGAAGATATGGCAGAACTGAATTATTCACCTGAAAATTACTGTCCTCTTTTCCTTCAGAATCTCTCTACTTTACGTGATTCTGCCCACATTACTTTTGAGCAAACCTAAAGCACCCCCTTCAAAATGACTGAGGTAAAGAGGTCATTAAACTGTCATGTGAACCTACTGCAGAATGGATATGATTCCTGTGACATACTTTTGATATGACACAGGAAGGAGAAACTCCTTTGATAGCTGACTTCTAATATCATAGCTTGTAAGGATGCCAGTGAGGTGTCCTTGTAGCCCAAACAGCCTGTCATAGTAAGAAAATGTGAAATATCCCTTAATTGGTCCTTTTAAGATGGAATCCATGCTACTTTGTGTAAAACTCATCAAAATTCAAAGTAAGCCCTATAGATATCATAAAATGGTGATTCTACATAGGGGTAGTGAAAGTGGAAGCTGCCCACAGGATGTGGGTCACTGCCTTCTTGGATGTCCTATACTAAGCCTCACATACAGGATTCAGGTTAGGTAGCACTTCATATAAGTGCTATGCGATCAGATGAAGATAATCATTTCAATGACTTAAGCATCTATGCTTTCAAAAATAATGAGTGTGTTTGCATGTCTCTGTGTTCTGTGTATACAAATGAAGTCCATGTGCTATATGTATGTGTATGACAATGTATTGCTATTTTATTCTGTTTCCACAGAAAAACACATCATCAAGGAGAATGGCTAACAGTTTAATATTTCTATGTGACAAAGGACAATCTTGCTAATTAATTACAGAAATCCACTTGCTGTGTGCACATATACAGGAGCCATAGATTTTTTACTAGAAAATATTCAGTGTGGTGATGGGATACCTTCCAGTGAGTTGTTGGCCACAGAGGTCCCTGATGCCCCCAAAACATTATAGGCCATTGCCGAGGCCCTTGGTTTCCCACCAGGAATAGTTGGTAAGATGCTATTGCTAAATACTCCACATACTTGGGGTGAAAGGTCACTGAGAATTCCTGCTGGTGCTGAGCTGAAAACCTCTTCCATATAGACTAGCTGACAGAAAGCTGGAACAAGCCAGGCTGCATGCAGTTCAATAGGAGAGAGAGAAATCACCAGTGAAGATACCCAACAGTGGACACTGTAAGCCTTGTATTTGACCAGCTAGGCCAAATGAGCCAATGGGTACAATAGTAGTATGTCTATTATGAGGGAAACCAACTGCCCTCTAATTTGACTGGAGGTCCACTCTGTGGGTGGGAATACATCCTTAATACTGAAAATCTACAATAGGGGTAGTCACAAGCCCTAAGGGTGTAATGTCTGCTGCTATCTGGCTAAATGTATCTACTATGATCACCAAACTGCCCAGTAAGCACTTCTCTTAACATTCATACTCATATATTAATGCTACTCACACTTTTGGTTAGAGAAACTCCTCTTTTCATATAGCAGTGACCTTGGGAAGACTCAGAAGGCACCATGGTGCTGAGAAGTGACAGAGGATTGCTCAGCACTGAAATATCTCAATCACACCTTCCATAGCTCAGGGTCCATTGTGGAAGAGGTGGTGGAATGTAAGAGCCAAAGGAAGGATAAGACTACTTACAACCTGCTCCTCTAGACAAAAAATGGCCTGAATATCCATGATCTCACAATGCCTGACACTACCTAAATGAGACCATCACAATAGGAAGAAAAGATCATAACATCAAGATAAAAGAGACCCTGATTGACAGGAGGAGGAGATATGATGGAGAGTGAAGTTTCAAAGGGAAAGTGGGGGAAGGCAGAGAATTACCATGGGATATTATTTATAATTATGGAAGTTGTCAATAATAAAATAAAATATATTTAAATTTTCATATTCATATCTAAGAGGCCAATTTCTTTACTATCCCCTATCTTTCTGTTTCCACTTGCTGGTAGATTATGTGGATATTAGATCATTTGACATGATAATGACAGCTGAAAGGAATAGGGCTGGGATTTATATGAAAGTTAAATTTTCACAAGTAATTTAAGGTTTAGATATGGGGAGCAAAAATCCTGGGCTTTAGAATAGCATGAAAAGTTTCTCCCCTAAAACACAGATTCAAAAGAAGTTATTAACACAGCCTTCCTCGTGTTTTTTAAAGTTGTGTCAAATTGCATCACCTACCACAAAAGAAAAAAAATAAAGAAAAACATAGGAAAAGTCACATTGCTATTTCTTAGAATGATGTACTTATCAATGCCATCTAGTATAACTTTATGTATTAATGAAAATCTTAGTTGGTAATTTTTGATACTCCCTCAACTCACACACATTTCTACCTGTACATTTCTTTACCAAGTGAATAGCTTGGTTCTGGAAGGGATTCCAGACATGAGATGCAAATTGTGTCAAACAAGAAGCAGTTAAAGCCCAGTGTGGTGAAGCACATCTTTAATCCTAGCACTTACTCAAGAGAGAATGGAAAATCACCATGAGTGTAGTGATGCATGTGTTTAATCCTAGTACTTACTCAGGAAAGAATGGAAAATCACCATGTGTATGGTGATGCACACCTTAATCCTAGCACTTACTTAGGAGAGATAGGAAAATCACCATGAGTGTGGTGATGCACATCTTTAATCCTAGCACTTACTCAGGAGAGAATGGAAAATCACCATGAGTGTGGTGATGCACGTCTTTAATCCTAGTACTTACTCAGGAAAGAATGGAAAATCACCATGTGTGTGGTGATACATGGCTTTAATCCTACACTTACTCAGGAGAGAATGGAAAATCACCATGAGTGTGGTGATACACACCTTTATCCTAGCACTTACTTAGGAGAGATAGGAAAATCACCATGAGTGTGGTGATGCATGTCTTTAATCCTAGTACTTATCCAGGAAACAAAGGAAAATCACCATGTGTATGGTGATGCATGTCTTTAATCTTAGCACTTACTCAGGAGAGAATGGAAAATCACCTTGAGTGTGGTGATGCACATTTTTAATTCTAGTACTTACTCAGGAAAGAATGGAAAATCACCATGTGTGTGGTGATGCATGTCTTTAATCCTAGCACTTACTCAGGAGAGATAGGAAAATCACCATGAGGGTGAGGCTTGCCTGGGATATCGACTGAATTCTGAGTCACCCTAGGCAGAGATGCTACCTACAATAAACAAAATAAATAAAAATGGAAAACAACAACCAAAATAACAAAAATATATCCTCTGTGAATGATAAATGTGTGCTCTAATTTCATGATAACCTATAATATTTAGAGGTACTATCTCCACTTTGAAACTTCTGTAATGTCCTAGTAAGTCTGAAGTTGATTTAACTTTCCTAATTCTGTTTTATATACATGAATCTTTCTAAATTAAAATGTGATTTCCTTCAGGGCTGGATAGAACATTTTCATGGGCTAGAGCTCAGACTGCAGTACCAAGATTCCCAATTGAATTTCATTTCCTAATTTTAACCCAGTCTCCTATTGGAAAACAAGATACTTCTGATAATAGGGCTAACTCGTTCCTATACCTCACCCAAAATAGTCAAACTATTTGAATTCCATATCTTGAATGACTTGAGCTGTGGTCTGCAATCTAAAACAGGCAATATTAATATGTAGCAACTATGAAACATATGAGAGTAAGACTAGAATAGCCATCTTTTCTTGCAACCTTCAAGTATGACATACAGAGGATAAAGTTATCTTATTAGTAACTGTGTCCATTGATTTGATGTTTGCATATTACTTTTCCTGGACCTAATGGCTGAGTTCTATCTTCAAATATCAGGAAAGGAAACAATAACAATCATTTATGCCAAACTCCAAAGTTTTAGGTAAGTCCAATAAATGGATGTTTTAATGAAAATGAAGATAAGCTATCCATATGTCCCCAGCCAGTCTCCATATTAAAACTAACAGAAGCTTGAAGGCAATTTCCAAAGTAGCTTTTTTTTTCCTTAGTCAACCACATTGTCTTTATTAGTTTATATGCTTAACATATTAATAATCAAATAATGAGTTTCCCTTTTTTCTTTTCTTAGTAATTTTGAATTCATCAAATACAGGCAGTTTGGTACTATTATTAGGCTCATCCATGACCTACCCCCTCCCCATTGGACCCTGCTTGTTGATATAAATGGGTCGTGCATTGTGGAGTTAGCCCACAGTTATTGATATGATAAATGTCTCTGCATATCATGACCCAACATGAGGCTTTGACATTCTTTCTGCCCCCTCGTCCACAAAATTTCCCTAAGCCATGTTGGGTTCATTTTTGGTCTGCTTCAGTGATGAGGTGTTGGGGGCTTTTAAGATTCTATTCGTGGCATGGAAGAGAAGAAAGGGAAAAAGAAAAAAAAAAGAGTTGCAAAAATAGAAAAGAACAAGAAAAAAATGTTGGGCAGAAAAAGGTAAAGAAAACAGAAATTTAAAAAATGAATGAAGCCCCCAACACCTCAGCACTGAAGCAGACCAAAAATGAACCCAACATGGCTCAGGGAAATTTTGCGGAAGAGGGGGCGGAAAGAATGTCAGAGTCACATGTTGGGTCATGATTTGCAGAGACATTTATCATACCAATAACTGGGGGCTAACTCCACAATGCACAACCCATTTTCATTAACAAGGAGGGTCTAATGGGAGGGGGTAGATCACAGATGAGCCTAAATAATGGTACCAAACTGCCTGTATTTACTGAAAAGAAAACTAATAAATTAAATTTTAAAAAAATGAATGAAGAAGCCTTAATGATGCTCTATGGAAGATTTAAAATATTTTAAATTATGATTAAAATTCTGACTAAAATGACTATCAGTCAATAAACATACATTATCATCTACTAGACAACCCCCAATCATCTGGAAAATGAAACATCTTACAAAATCCTAACAATATTTATTATTTTGATTTTTTTCATATTTTTAACAATACTGAACTTATAATGTAAAATATATATGTTTTGGTACTAATATTTATTTATGAAAATCTACAAGTGGAATTCGGTCATATTTTCTATTTTTTTAATTTTTTTGTTCATTTTTATTTATTTATTTGAGAACAGCAGAGAGAGAAAGAGGCAGATAGAAGGGAGAGAGAATGGGCACGCCAGGGCCTCCAGCCACTACAAATGAACTCCAGATGCATGCATCCCCTTGTGTATTTGGCTAACATGGGTCCTGAAGAATTGAGCCTCGAACTGGGGTCCTTAGGCTTCACAGGCAAGCGTTTAACCGCTAAGCCATCTCTCCAGCCCATCGGTCATATTTTCTTTGATGTAATTCATAGATATGAATTTGGTTGGCTTCCATGAACTAACTGCCAAGTATTTATTATACTGTGAACCATAAAACTGAATAGATTTTATATTTCTCCATGCTTTTGTTACCTTAGATTTCTATTTTTTGCAAGTGTTAAAGCTGGAGGATAACTATGAAAGAAGTGACAAGGAGGGACAGCTCTTTGACTACCCATTGTGGGAAAGTAGATAGTAGGCCCTGAATTTTATTTCCTTAATTCAATAAAACTTCAGATGGGATAATTTAGGGACTGTGGGGAAAAAAAGAAGAAATGTTCTTTTCCTTATTTAAAAATAGGCTTAAACTCTAATGGTAAAATTTTCACATTTCAAAATTTAATTGTGCTTAATGATTAAATGGTTATGAAAATCATTTTTTGTAGTAGATAACATGTTAGGCTGGAACTCAGGCTCTACTTAATAAAATCCTAATAAGTAGTTGTGTGACCTCAAATAGATCAAAGGTAATAATTAGATTTATCTTAGCCATTATTTCTTCATTTGAAAAAGGGAGCTAATCACAGTCCTTGTTACCTGGAGATTAATAACAAAATAATATTAATGACCTAATAAGTAGAACAAATTTAAAATCATATTTAAAAACAAATTACAGGGCTTGAAAGATTGCTTAGCAGTTAAGGAACTTTCCTGTGAAGCCTAAGGGCCTAGGTTTGATTCCCCAATATCCACATTAAGCCAGAAACACAAGGTTGTTCATGTGTTTGGCATCCATTTGCAATGGCTACAGGCCTTAGTACAAAGATTTTCTCTTTCTCTCTGTCTCTTTCTCTCTCTCTCACATAAGTAAATAAGTAATTAAATAAATAAATAATATTTAAAAAGAACAAATAAACAAATTATAGACAAAACAAAAGCATTGCTTTCCTTGAGCACTTCAATTTTATTGTATGGAACTCATGTCCTGTAAAACCTGCCTATTTCTTGACCACAGTTTATCATGAAAGCAATACACGCAGTGTACTTATGACTGTTTTATGATGGAGGAAAGCAACTAGACATTTTCATGTAAGTCCCTAAGCATGGCATTTTTGTTTTGGTTGGCACCAGGTTCTGTCCATCCTTCCTTCTATTGAAACTGAGTCACAGGTTATGGGTTAGAATGGCCAACTGAGTAATGAAGAAAGCATCTTTCTAGAGTGTCTTAGGGTTGAGGGTCTCTCTCTCTCTGTGTGTGTGTGGTCCTGACACTAAGATTTTATTTCTTTAATGAACTCTGACTTGGGAGGTTAGAAAGAAGTGAAGTTGGTGAGGAGACTCCGAACAGTGAAGAGTTTTACTGGTGATCCTTAAATTAGCAGACATAGCACCGCAATTATCCATTTGACATCCTCAGTCACCTGCTTCCCCTGCTGACCCATTGCACTGTCCGGGGACTTGTTTACATTACTTTCCAGATAATCTTTCTTTTACAGATGACAGGTATGGCAAGGCTCATCTCTGAGCCATGACAAAAGGTAACATACCTTCTCAAAAGCCTTCACCATAGCTTCGGTAAACATAGGAATGTTATTCTCAACCTTTAGAGTTAGGGCTTCCCAGGAAGGATCTCTGAAAACAAACTAATAGTTTATTTGGATTAGTTAAGTATAGCCAACTTCCCCTACAAGCCAGCATGCCACATGCTTCCACAGTATGGCTTCTTGTTAAAGAACCCTGATGATTGTGTGGTATAATTCAGAATCTTTTGATATAGCATGTCACCAAAGACCTCGCAATAAGCCTATCAAGGTTACATGAATTATCCTGGCTAGAAGAGACTACAGAAGATGGTCCAGGGTTCTAGATTATCTACATAGTTTTAAACTTGCCTTCAACTTTAAACCTTTAAGAATTCAATACAAACCTGAACTATACTACACATATAAAATCAACTATGACATTTTTGGAGGACCACATAAAGATATAATATTCATTGGATACCAGTTTCAATATTTGTTTCCTATTATGCATATTCTCAGAAATAATGTTCACAATTGTTCAAAGTGGGTTGTTCTGGTCTCAATTCATAGACATTGGGGATATTACTTTGATTCTCTTTAAGATGAAATCTTAGCATCATATAACTTTTATTTCTTTTGTGCATGCCTATAGTCTGGTGTCTTTTTTTTTTCTTTTTCTTGAGCTTGCAAAATAATGGTTTGTCTTGACTTCCATTAGGAGTAGAGGAAAACTCTAATGTAGACTAGAGGCTGGGTAAAGCCTTTCTATGTGTTTCTTTCTTTTTATTTTCAAGGTGGGGTCTTGCTCTATCCCAGGTGTTACAGTCAGGTTCACATTGCTAGCAGAAAGCACCCAACCAAGAGCAGCTTGTGGGGGGCGGGGAAGGTTTACTTTGGCTTACAGACTTGAGGGAAAGTTCCATGATGGCAGGGGAAATTGATGGCATGAGCCCAGGGTGCACATTACCTCCTAGCCAATATCAGATGGAAAAGAGCAACAGGAGAGTATGGCAAACACTGGCAAGAGGAAACTGGCTGTAACACCTATAAGCCTCCCCCAGGAGCACACTGCTTCCAGGAGGCATTAATTCCCAAACTGCCATCAATCGGGGACCTAACATTCAGATCACTTAAGTTTATGGGGGACACCTGAATCAAACCACCACACCAGGCTAACCTGAAATGCACTATGTAGTTCCAGGCTGGCCTTGAACTCACAGTAATCCTCCTTTCTCTGCCTCCCTCTTCTGGAATTAAAGGTGTTCACAACCATGCTGGGGTTTTTCTATATGTTTATCATCCTTGTTTTCTATATGCATTCTATCTAGACTTATCTTCTTTTAGTCCTCCAAATATGTCTTGCCCACACCTACCAAAACTTTTTGTTTCTTTCCATGTTGTCCTGACCAGCTGAAACACTCACTTTCCTTTTTCTTACCTGTGTGCTTCCTACTTATCTTTCAAAGTTTATCTCAGTTATTAGACATGGCTCTTTATACAGGATATCAAAGGAACAAATATACTTCCATAATAGCCTTTCTTAGAACCATACTTCCTTTGCATACTACTGTGATTAATATCTATGATTATGCATAACTGAAAATCTCATGTTGGCAGGGTTGGCATCTATCTTCAGTCACTCTTAAACCCCCAGAGGCCTAACAATAGCATACAAGTAGCATGTGTTAAATGTTTACTGATTGAGTGATTATTAAAGAGTGAATAATTGGGGGGGGCTAAAAGCTTGATATGAGCAAGGAGAGAATGAGAAGAAGAAAGAAAATAAGGGAGGAGAGATGTTACACAGGAAGGCAAGGCAACAGGCAAGATAGAAGGCAGGCAGGGAGAAAAAAATGAAGGATTAAAAGAAGGAAGGAAGAGAAAGAGAAGGAAAGCGATCTGTCATATGCTTATTGATTAATTTCAAACCAGCTCAGATCCATATGGTATAAGCCTGCTCATTTATTTTCTTGGGAAAGTAGATGGAAACAGAGGTTTTTAAAAAAGTAATCACAAGACTGCTTTACTTGATATGTGTTAATTTAAGCAACTCATTTTTCTCCATTATTTTTTTTTTTTATTCAAGAAAG
Organism: Jaculus jaculus; assembly: GCF_020740685.1. Taxonomy (NCBI): domain Eukaryota; kingdom Metazoa; phylum Chordata; class Mammalia; order Rodentia; family Dipodidae; genus Jaculus; species Jaculus jaculus. The sequence goes on from NC_059109.1 coordinate 97,035,923, forward strand.
TTTTGTGGCAACATCCAAGCACACAAATTTTCCCACTGTAGCACATCGACACCTGGGAAAGAAGTGCAATATTGCAGATTTATTTAGCAAGTAGAAAGCATATTTAAAAGTCCTTCCAGAGTACAACAGCAGGACTCTCGTGTCAGTAATCATATGCCATATTTCGGGGCTTTAATTTCCTCGAGATGATATTTCTTATGATCTGAAAGCTTTTCTCCCTCCCTTGCATCAGATCTTATTTTAACATACTGATTGAGCCTCTTTATTTTCCACTTCCTGCTGGGAAAAAAGATGCTAAAATGTGTGTAACGTTGCATTTACTTTAAGGCATTGCAGGATAAAGTCACAGGAAGTAAAGGCATGGACAGTGGTGTGTACTTGAGTGGTACCTTTCCTCATTAAAGGTTTAAGGCATACATTCAGATGCATGTCTGGAGGAAATTAAAAGCCTGAATTATGGAATGTTTAATTGGATTCTGTTCTTTTGTTTATTAAATCTTATCATCTTGTTTCTTTACATTAGTCTTACCAAATGAATATGTCATTTTTTAAACAAAATGCTGATCTTACCATCTTTAGCAATCTTTTGGAACATGTTTACAAGTTTGACCTGTGTGATTAGTAGATTGACATCAGATTTCACCAGGCTATTCTTCTACTGCAAAGACCTTGCAACTTATTGCAGTTCTCAATCAGGAGTGATTACATTTTCCAGGAACATTTTGTAATGTCTAAAGATTTGTTTTTATTGTTGTTGTTTGTCCCCATTAGTGCAAGACACTATTCTTATCCAGTTAAGGGAGATACTACTCAACACTCAGCAATGGCCAGGGCAGCCACTATGTCAAATGATCTGCCCCAGCATAGCAGTAAGAGATGAGATGGAGGCTTATGCCACAAGCTGCAAGCTTCTCTACTGTACGATCATTTGAGGGATATCACTGCATCACAGCAAAATTAAATGTGCCATGTACTTCTTGCATGTTTTGCTCTTACTGTGAATACAGTTGCATTGCTAAACTTAACAATTAGGCACTTGTGGATATCTCAAGATCCATCCCTTCCAAATTTCTGTTATTTTTGAAACACCCACAATTTTGTCACCTAATACCCACTCATACTATTTTTGTATGTGTGGTGTGATGGGGCGTGTATATGCATATTCATATGTATGTGGTCACATATATATACAACTATGTGTATACATATGTACATGTATGTGGAAGCCAGAGGACTTAGAGTGTCTTCCTCAATCACCCTGTTTTTATCTTTGTGGCAGGAGTTCACCAGTTCAGTTGCATTAGCTATAAAATGAACCCCGAAAAGTCCCTGTCTCCCCAGTGTATGAATTGCAGACATGGCCCATGACATGGTGCATTTCACTTGGGTTCTGGGAATCCTTACTCAGGTCCTCATGCTTGGGTAGCGAGCACTTTTCCCACAGGTCAATTCTCCAAACTCTGATACCCTCTTATAATTTGGCTAACATCTTACTCATTTTGGTTTTGTTTGTTTGCTTTCTTGCTTGTTTGAGATAGGGGCTCACTGTAGTCAAGGCTGACATGGAATTTACTCTGTGCTTTTAGGGCTGGCCTCAAACTCATGTCCATCCTCCTACCTAGGCCTCCCAAGTGCTGGGAATAAAGGTACTATGCCCAGCGACATCCTATTCTTTACCCATATTAAACTTATATCTACTTTATACTTGAGCCACCAGAATTTTTTGATATTTAATCAATGTTATATCTGATCTGCCAGGATATCCCTTGGCAGAGCACAGTTCATATTTGATTATGTTCATATGTACAAATTACCTTTACTAAAATGCATATTTTGTGTTCTAAGAAGTTTCTATAGTACCAACATCTCTGGGAATGAGGACTAGAAATACAGATACTGAGCTCCTGAGTGTATTCATAGCCCTATTCAGGTATAAGAGCCATTGTTCAGAAAGGGTGGCATTAGATTGTATTTCTCCTTAGCTCCTTGATGTTTAAATTAGGTCTGGCACATTATAGGTACAGGAATATATAATAACAGGAATATATGAAAGCAAATTGAGCAATGAAAAAAAAAAAACATCTTACTCTTGCCTATAGTTCTCTTCCCTGGGTTTTTATACAATAATGAAACCAATTATTATTAAAATCCCCATATATCTATAGGTTTAAAACAATTTACCCTTGCTTCTTTTGCCCTTTAATATATAGATAATTCATTGATGCCCAAAGGAGTTATTCAAAAAGAGAAAAAGGAAAGCAGCAAGGGAGGTAAAAGGCAAAAATGAAACTGTCAAAGGGAAATCAAGTTGGTAAACTGATGTGTCCTTGCAGAGGGTATATTGTTATTTTTTTTTTTTACTTCTTTGAGAGGGAGAGAGAGAGAAAGATAATGGGTACACCAGGGCCTCTAGCCACTGCAAGCAAACCCCAGACACATACATCACCTTGTGATTCTGGCTTATGTGGGTCCTGAGGAATTGAACCTAGGTCCTTTGGCTTTGCAGGCAAGTGCCTTAACTGCTAATCCATCTCTTCAGCCCAGGATAGTGCTTCTTCTTTTATTAGTCCTTGTTTGGTTGGGGCAGTGGATGAGTGACACCTTAGGACAACCAGATATTTCTAATTCTTCAAGAAAATACAGAATTTATATCTTTTTATGAAAATGTGGTCTATACATTTAATGTTTAAAAATGTATAAAAAGAGTTTGCTATGAGCTTGTACCACCTAAATAACACAATCATGATCTTTCTTCAGTACAATGGTTCCCTCTTTCAAACTTTGATAAACAAAGGACTATCTTGTCTGTAATACACTTACATGTGAAAACAGAAATCAACAAGCAATGTGTCCACCACTCTGAATGCTGGAGTTGCTGGATGTTTTTCTTCCCAATAAGGTAGTCACTGATCAGCATTCCAAATGCAAAAGCAGAAATAGGTTTACCTATGTACATGATGCTTCTATGCGAGCTGGCGTTTAATCACAGTGGTGCATAGAATGATGACTCCACAGGTGTTCTTTTCTCTGGAAATCTTGGCTGTGTCCCTGTAAGATATAACTCACAGTCTGTGGAGAGAAAAAAAAAAATCACAGGGTATAAATCAGCTGGTCAATCGCTCTGCATCATAAATCATGAGTGTGATGCTTTGGTAATTTAGATCAGCAGTAAACCTTGGACTAAATAAGAGAAATCACCCTCTGCTCAACCATGCACCTAGATTAAGCTGTGAGGCTTTCCAGTAAATATGATCAAGGGTTCTGGGAAGCTATAGACAAATTTCACTTTGTTGAAGGAGGAAAAAAAAAAAAGCAGAACAGAATGGGAGACCTAGAAAAGAGTAAAACAACAGTAGGGGTTTTTGGTAAAATGATAAAAGATAAGAGCAGATATAGATCTCCTGGGTGATTAGGGCTATACTTTCCCTTTAATGATATGGTTTAAATAACACAAAGGTATATATCTTGTAGTAAATGATTTAGATACCAAATTTGGAGTATTTACTTTGAATTCAGTCAGCATATCAATCAGCTCACATACACAATATTCTTCTAAACATCGTAAGCTTAAAATTCCATCTATTCATTCATATGCACTTGATGAGGTTTGTTGGACTTGCCTTAATTTCCCTATCTTAAATCATGTTCAGCAGGGCTTGGTTTTTCAAAGTAAGTTGTGTGCAGGTCTGATCCCCAAGTATTTTCTCAGGTACCTTAAGATGAGGTACAACAAGCCAGGAGGAGCACTGCCTCATGGTGAGGGCGGAAGTGCATGGAACAAACACAGTGGCACAAGCACATTTTCAACCTCTGCTTGTATACACCTATCAATCTACTAGGCAAAATGAATTCTGGGCCAAACCTAAAGTCAGGGCATATAAGATGGAAGAACAGGAATGCCACAGGACAGAATGACAATACCCAAAAGGGTGAAGAATAGGGCTGCAATGCTCTAACTTACCATAAGCTGTGTTTGCAAGTATGATATGATATCCATAAGTGATTGTATGAATCCTCTGAGTAGAATTGTATAATCAAAAGATAAATTAGCCAGTGCTAGGCAGATGTGAAAAGTTTATACAGGGACTTTGTTCTCAACAGATTTATAGAATCAAAAGAGAATGGAAAGGGAGGATAACTACATGTGCTAGTCCAGCACTGTCTGTTTTACCTTCAAATGATTGGTGAGTATTTGAACTTGTGTTAATTCAGTGAAGCTTCACCAAATGTTTCCATGTCAGCTGTGAGCCTTCCTCTAACAGAAACAGTTCTCTACTTGGTTTAATTTGTTTTGAATGCTGCATAATTATAGCTCCAGATGATAGGACCTTACATGACAGAAATAGTGATATGGGAATTTGGGGTTCCTGTACAACAGTGCACCAACAATTTGGGGTGTCCCCACATTCTTGCCCTATGAATTTGAAGAATGAAATCCGCAGACCAGAGGATATGGTTCAGAAAGATTTTATTACAATTTACATCTTTAGGAGCACAAAGAGAAGGGGGCTTAATTCTAAAACATGAAGGAAGCAAGGTGGAATTCTTACCCAGGGAGGCGAGGGGGGGTTTGAAAAGCCCACCTGGAGACTCACATCTGGGAATTATTTTTATGAGGAATGGCTCCATTACTATGGACAAAGACCGGATTTTACAGTTTTGCCAGTCATCTTAAGTGAGATCAGAGTTTCTGTCCTCTAGGAAGGGTGAGACCTTAATCTAGAAATCTTCCCTGTAGGGTACAACAACCAGGTTTCTGTAAGCTTTGTGACATTTCCTTCTTTTAGGGAAGGAATAAAAACAAAACAAAACATTACTTTTGGGGTTCTGATACTCTGTCTGCTGAGTCAATTTTTTATCTCTTATCAATGGGTGCGTTCCCATCATGAACAAATAACATTAAAATAAGAGGAAATAGCTTATGATATACCTAAGTACTTGCATTCATGCAAATTGCAAGCCACTCTCTGATAACATATAGGACTTTCAAAAGAGATTTGTGCACATTAGGGAATAATAGTTGATAAAGTTATTTATTTTGCAGGATGTCCACTGTCTTTTCTTTCTACTTAAAATTATTTATCAGGATCTTTATCTCAACAAAGATTCATTTTCTCTCTGTGAAAGAATTTTGATGCCAGATATTAAGAAAATTATTGATCCTTTTAAATATTTATTTATTTTATTATACTTATTTATTTTAACAGTATTATTTATTTCCGTCTGTTCTAAAACTGAATTACTAATGTTAGCTTTCAGACCTATCAAAAACCTTAAGTGTGTTGTTATGTAATGCAGCCTGTGTGATTTGATCAGGTAGCACATACATTTCAATATGTCCTGTATATTAATTGTATGTAATTTCAGATATTGAACCCTGGAGATGAAGCTGTATACCCAACTTAGACTTTACTTTCAAAAGTCACAAGCTAGTGCAGGGGTAAACACCCTGCCAAATGCAATGACAAAGGTCATCATAGGAAAAGACCCCTCTGCATGGGTGAAGAGGCCTACTTACTATAGTTGTGTCATTTGGTGTGGAGAAAGATATATATTCAATTTATTTAATTTTTTTTCAAATATTAAGTTAGAAGAACAGTACTTGTGTGATGATTCATACATTTAATTTATGCTCAAAACAAAAAATTCTGATTTTCTTTCTATCAGCCCATATATACATCCATCAATTCTCCCATCTGATAATTGAAAACAAGTTGGTGAAATCTTGAGAATTTGTCTCAAACTCCTCAGCCTATACCTGCAAAAGATTCAAACTATTTTGCTATATAAGTGTAACCCTCCCACCATGGACAAAATTTATGTCATGTAATCCATATGTGAATTTACTCATTAAATTCTTAAACCTTCTGAAGACATTCTGTTATTGCTGGACCAAATGTAAGTTAAATAGTAGATTTGTTTTTAAAGTTTTTTTATTTATTTTCTAATAGAACAGTACATTCCTGCTTTTTAAAAATCCTATATTATATTATTCCTTAGAGAGCTCTTTTTTAGCACTCTTGCCTGTAAAGTAGTTGCTACATCTTGAGAGGCTTGATTAGATTCAGATTAAACATTTTGGGCTAGAAGGCTTCCTAGGCAAGGCTGCATATTTCCTGCACATCAGGAGCTTTCAAAAGTTATGCCTGGTGTTCTTGCTCTCTTGACTATCATGATTGTTTCCAGATTGTATCCATTGTCAGGATGTTCTTTTATTCTCTTTAAGGTTAACAAGCAATCTGTATGCTGATTCTTTGATATCACTGCACTGCTTGCTTACCACAATGGAAAGCTTGTAACACCCAATCACAAGCCTTATTTGAATTGTTAGAGTGCAGTCAGCAAAATGAGACTTCTCTTAATTCTATCATTCATTCTGCAAAAATTAAATAGCATTATGAAATAATTTTCATATTTTAATTTTAAAATAAAGCATACTTGAGTAGAGTGTGACTTATAAATAACAGATATTTAATTGTGTGTAAGCATGAAAATCCTAAAATCAGTAAAGAAATTGGAGAAACTAAAGTAAATTGGGGTAGACTAATCCATACCCAGTACATACGTCAATCTTCTTGTTTAACAGGTAAGAAGAGTAAGATCCAAATATATTTTATAATAAATAACTAGCTCTCAGGCTCAGTGCCTACAAAGCCTAAAGACCAGGGTTCTATTCCCCAGTACCATAAGAAAGCCAGATGCACAAGGATGCATCAGAAGTATGCAGTATCTAGAGTGCCTGGCACATTCAGTTCTCTCTCTACTCTCTCCTTACATCTCTCCCTCTCTGCCTCTCTCTCTCTCTCTCTCTCTAATACATAAGTGAATAAAATATTTTTAAAAAACTAGCTCTCTCTGACAGAGATCATTGAATAAATATAAATACCTCGAATAGATGAAATGAAGTCAAATTGCTTCTGTATAATTACAACTCATTTGTTGGTAATATATTTTGCTGAATTTTAACTTTTTAAGAAGACAGGATATTATTTGTTCCAACTTTGGTTAATATTACTGTCTGAATTGGTAACTTTTCTCATCACTGTGACCAAATGCCTGACAGAAGCAAGGGAGGAAGGGTTTATTTTGGACCATAGTCTGTCATATTGGCGATTACATAGTGGCCAAGGGAACACTGGTCCAAATCACAGGGAGATTGAAGTACTTCTTCACATCTTTACATATCAGAAACCAGAGTTCTCATGCCAGGACCAGAGGTGAATATAGTCTTTAAGGATTGCCCTCAATAGCACACTTCTGATAGTTAGGGTATAATAACCATTTGTCTTGTTGCTCCAACAAAATACCCAACAAAAGCAACTTAAAGAGACAGGCTTTGGGGGATGGAGAATTGCCTTACTGGATAAGGTGCTTGCCTACAAGCTTAATGACACATGATTGATTCCTTAGTACCCATGTAAAGCCAGATACATAAAGTGGCATGTGCATCTGGAGTTCATTTGTATGGGCTAGAAGCTCTAGCATGCCTGTTTTCTTTGATTTATCTCTGTCTGCTTGCAAATAAATAAGGAAAAATATTTAATAAAAAAAGAGAAGGGCTTTATTTATGCTCACATTTTAAGGTATTGTAGCCCATCACAGCAGTCAAGGCCTTGTGGCAGGAGTATGAAGCAGTTAGTCACATTGCACCCATAGTCATGAAGCATAGGCTAATACTGGTGCTGAGCTAGCTTTCTTCTTTTTATTCAGTTAGGTATACTTGCCTATGGTATAAGGAGTCTTATACTTAGGATGAGGCTTTCAACCTCAATTAACCAAATCTAGAAAGTAGCTCATAGACATATCTACAGATTTTCTTCCATAGTGATTCTAGATCATGTCAAGTTGACAAAAGGGCATAAGCATCACATTTCTTGTCACTTCTTGTCCATACAAAACACCAATGTTAAGCCAGAATTTTCTACCATTTTCCCCATATGCCATTAAACTATATTCTTTTCTACTTCAAAAATCCCCATAGTCTTTCAGACTTCCAGTTCTTCAAAAGCATGAGTACAGAGTCTTTTCTGAAACTCAAGTATTGTTTCCTGTGATCTCCTATATCATTTTTTAAAACAAGTTAAATATCCAGGCAGAGACTAAACCAATACTCTCAATACAAAATGAAGAAATGTATCAAGGTGTATCAAGGGAAGGTTAGATCAGACCAAAGAAAGACTAAAACCCATCAGGACAAATTACAAATCCTAAAGCTTTATGTACAATATATGGAACTTGTCATGATGGAACCATCCAGGTTCCAGAGTGTATCACTGCCCCTCTAACTCTGCTGTGTGTAACCCACGTAGCACCTATGTTGGAGCAGATCCACTCTGAGCCAGCATCTTTACCCAGAAGGCATCCCTAGCCCCAAAATTACCAGTACCATGGAGTCTTCCCTGACACCAAAGAGTTCATCTTCAGGGCTGGAGAGAAGGTTTAGCAGTTAAGGCATTTACCTGCAGAGCCAAAACACCCAGGTTCTATTCCCCAGGGCACATGTAAGCTAGGTACACAAGGGGGCACATGCATCTGGAGTTTGTTTGCAGTAGCTGGAAACCCTGGTCTGCCCATTCTCTTTCTACATGCCTATTTCTCTCCCCACCTCTCTCAATTAAATAAATAAATAATGTTTTAAAAAAAGAGTTCATCTTCATACATTCATACTGTAGCCTTTCAAAGCCTCCTTGTAAAGATTATGTCCCTGTTTACACATTGTCTTGTCTCAGAAACTCTCTGGAATCATGGAACTTATGCCATGAAACCCTAATTTTGTATTGATTATGGTCTAAAGAAATACCATGTAGACAATGCTGCCAAATTCTGATGCCAGCTCAAAATGCAACCTGACCCCTTTGGCCACAGTTGTGGTTGCCTTTGTCTAGATGGCTGTTTTCTAGAAGGGAATCTCTTAAATATCACTTAAAATGAATTTGTATTTTCACAAATTGGAGCCCTCAATGGGTGGGCTCAGGTAACCTTTCCTATTGTGCCTGTGCAGAACACAAGGTTTCTTCTTAACAGGCTAATAATTCCTTTGACAATTACAGCTACTTTCAAACATGTCTTGGTAGAATCTTTAAATAACTTGATACTGCTTTCCTTGATAAACTGCATGCTTTTTGTACCCTTTTCCTCCCCTTGTTGCTCTTTCACTGCAGACCTGGACAATACCAGTGAGCAGCAGCCATAGCATGGTCTGAATGTTGGGCTGCCCCATCATTGATATGTCCTTTCCCAGTAAAACTAATCCATTCTTTTAGCTTCAGGATAGGGTCAGAATAAAGTCAGAGTCATTACCAGAATGTAGCAAGAACTTTAGCCCAGCCCTTGATAGAGTCATCATGAAACATTATAAGACATTTCTCCTGTGTTCCTCTTTTTCTCAGATTTATTGTTTTCCAAATTCCTACCAGAATGATCCATTAAGCTCTACTCCAGCATGCCAAACTATTCCACAGTTTTCCTGAAACCAGTTCGCAAGGCCTCTGGAACCATCCAGGATTCACAGCAGTGATCCCACTTATTGATAACAGTTTCGTCTATTACTTATCCAATTGCTACAACAAAAGCAACTTCAAGGCTGGAGACATGACTTAGTGGTTAATATATTTACCTGTGAAACAAACAGATCCAGGTTCAATTCCTCACTACTCACATAAAGCCAGATGCTCATGGTAACACATACATCTGGAGTTCATTTGCATTTGCAGTGGCTAGAGACTCTGGTGCACACATTTTCTCCCTCAATCTCTCTTCCCCTCAAATAAATAAAATGTTTTCTAAAAGCAACCTAGTGATAAAGTGTGTATTTTGGCTCTCAGTTTGAGAGGATACAATCTATCATGGCAGGGAAGACATAGCTACCAGAATGTGAAGAAGCTGCTCACATAAAGTCCACAGCGAGGAAGAAGAGACTGTTGAATGCTGGTGCTCAGCTACCTCTTTGTTTTTGAATAGTCCAGGACTCTAACTCATGGGATTGCTCCACCCACATTTAGAGTATGTCTTTCCCTCTCAATTAACTTAAACCAAAAACTCTTTTACAGATATGCCCAGATATTTGTTTTCATGGTAATTCTAAATCCTGTCAAATTGACAACAAAGATAACTATTACATGTCCTAAAGTTCCCACACTGTTCCAAAACAGTGTCACCATCTGGGTATCAAGTGTTCATACACATGAGCCTAATGGGAATATTTCACATTAAAACCATAACATTGTCCATATGTAAAGAATGGAAATTGAGGTTTACTTTTTAAAATTTTTTTTTCTACATATGTGATTCCTGTGGCTTCATTTCCAATGCTAAAATATGTTCTTACTGAGTGTAGTAGACAGCTACACATCACTGGAATGACCTTCCAGACCGTGCACAGATATGGGAGGAAGGGATTTCTTGAAGCCAGGGAAGTTCCATAATGGCAGAAGAAGCTGGCCTGCTTTCACAGATCAAAGCAGAGGAAAAAATATCACTCACACAAACACATACACACGCACACACATACACACACACACACACACACACACACACACAGAGAGAGAGAGAGGGAGAGAGAGATGCATGTGTGTGTGCGCAAACAAGCACACTAAGAATTCCAAGCAAAGCTCGGGCATTTTCATATGTTTAGACGGGAATCCTAAATCTACCTCCACATTTTGGGACTGGACGCTAGGTTCCATCTACAATGACTCCTTCTCCAGCCAGGTGACTGCACATCTAAATTACTAACTTTAATAAAATCCTGAATGTGTTGGGGGCCATCCACTCAAACTACCACACTGAGCTTACCATGAGCTGATTTATGTGCCAGGAATGTTTCCCAGTCTTGGAAGGATCCATAATTATTGATGTCTCATAGCTGGAAAGAACAATGGCATTATCCCGTTCCCTGATGTGTCAGGAGGAGGCAGTTTACTGCCCCAAGTAAAAATATAAAACCTACAATGATTAGCTTTAAGGCCCACAGTTTAAGTTTATATATTTAAACATATGTCATGATATGAAATAGCAAACACTAGGAATAAGGAAATGGGTGGACCCAGTGGTAGGAAGACAGATAAAAGAAGAGTGAAAATCCAGGTGAGTAAAATATGATCTCTTTTCCTGGAAGGGCACTTAAGAGCGCATCAAGGACATTGGAGAAGAGGCTTCATTGGGGAACTTGCTTTAGCAAAGCAAATACCAAAACTAGGAGGAGAATCCCATACTGTTTGCCAAAGCCAAGAAAATATCCTAAATGAAATTTCCCTGAACCCAAAAGACCTAAGGAAAGAAATAATGAAGACACAGGGTTTGGAAGCTTGGGAGCAGAGGCTAGGAGGACATGTGGAAGAATGGACTGGGAGAAACTAGAAACAGTTCTGCCAAGACCTGGTTTTATTCTGCGTGTGCTTTTCAAATCTTCTTACTATGCAATAGGCACAGTGCTGTGTGTTTTGTGAGTAACATCCAAATTTATCCTCGGAATAGTCTGGAAGCCATTACTTTCAGGAGCTCATTTCAGTGATATGGAACTGAGATGAATTACTTATAGTCACCCAGTCAATAACCACTATGGTTTCCCCAATCTACCCTTTTAAACACTGTGTCATAGGATCTTTTATTTGGCTGGTTAATATTTTCTTGCAGACATAACAGGGCAGGCTGTCTAGACTGAAATGGTTCAAACAGAGGTGAAATGGCTACTCTCTTCCCTGATAGAAATTTGGAAGTTCTATGGGCCTATGGGTTTCCTGTAATAGAACAAGGAAAGTCCTGGCTGGCTTGACATTCTTTCCTGAATTATAAGAGTGTCATGGGTCCTGCTACCAATGGAGAAGTCACAAAGCTAAGTTCATTTGTATGGGCTAGAGGCTCTGGCATTCCTGTTTTCTCTATCTTTCTTTTCTTTATCTCTGTCTGGTTGCAAATAAATAAGAAAAAACATTTAATAAAAAAAGAGAAGGGCTTTATTAATGCTCACATTTCAAGGGCTTGTAGCTCATCATGGCAGTAAAGGCTAGGATAGTATAATCACTGGGAGGCATAAATAAGGCCATCTCTAACCTTCATGTATATCTGTCAACCTCCAACCTGATACTGCTAGGTGAAATTCTCCCAATAAACTCAGGTGTCCAGAGATCTCAGGACCTCCAAAAAAATTAGTCATCTTTGCATCGAAAGTTTTGTTTCTGCTGTATCAGAAACCCTTTAAAATATTTATTTGTGTGTGAGAGAGAAAGCATGTGGGTGCTTGTGTGTGTGCAAGAGAGAGAGAGAGAGGCTTTTATAGGTGCACCAGAGATACTTGTTCCTGCAAATGAACTCCAGATTCATTGATACATTGTATCTCTGGCTCTACATGCAAACTGGAGAATTTAGCCACAGGCCAGAATACTTTGCAATAAAGTGTCATTAACTACTGAGCCATCTCACATCATATTTTAGGCAAAAGCCTTCTGGCTTCTATTGGCTTCTATTGTTATGGTATATCTTTGCCAATTCACTTTTTATAAATGACCCAAATAAATTTGAGACATTTATTATAACTACTTTAAATTTCCAGAAACAAATGCTTAAAACTCCACTTTGAAAATAAATACACATGAACTATGCTTTGGAGAAAATAGCCCTTCACCAGGGACCTCAGATTCAGTCCTTTGCTTCTTCTTAGTTGGTATGTGTACTATCATGTTCTGTGCTGCAGGTGTGGAAGAGTTTGGGTGAGTGTCAGGTGGCCATGTTTTGGGCAAAGGATGTAAGATGACTTGACATTGAACAATCCTCATGATCACTTTGTACATCCATTTTATCACCTCTTTCATCTGAGGTCTGAAGATCTGGGCTGGGTTTTATGACTTTGGCTGAATGATAAAAGCAACTTAATGGTTTATAACCATTTTATTTTGTTTATACCTGTCCTATGCCCACTACTTACTATATCCCACTGTCCTCATCCCCACAGTGGTCATTAGCCAGCTGCCCCATGGCCTCCTGGAAAAACTCCATGAGCTCCATATCACTTTGTTGTCATGTCATCTCCATCAAACTAACTGAGATTAAGTCACATGGCACTCAGGTTTCTAGATGGGCAACAGGTCAACTTCCAGTGCTCAAAACATTCTAAGTTTTCTTTTACATCCTACTTACTCATGAGCTATTGCCCAAAGGAAATAGACCTCAGCCCTTCATGGAAAAACTGGGGACATCACATGGCATGAACATGAACACAAGGGATATGCAGATTGTGGTCATTCATGCTGCTTCCACAGGAAGAAAAGCCGCGCTGTTGACCATGTTACTCAAAGGTGGCACTGAGCACAATAAGGGGCATGAGAACAGCTGACCTACTATGAGTGGACATTACTTCCCAGCAGTTACCTCCTGTTCCTCCAAGTGCTGTGGTGAACATGGGAGCAGTGGGCAGAAACCCACCCTGTGTAAGCAATCCATCAGCTTTGAGAGACTCTTTACCTCTCCACTTGGCCAAAGGGAAAGCACAGGAGGGCCATGGTCCCAAGTGAGGCACAAACTCAGTTCTTTAGCTAGTGTGGTGGTACTGCCCTAAGCCAGCTGCCCTCCCCACATGAACTGCCTCTATCTATCCTCATGACTCTTCTCAGACAAACCCCAGCAAGGCCTGTTATACTACCTGCGAAATGAAACAGTTGAATACATCAGTGCTCTAAAATGATTTGGAGAGCACAGTTTTAAAACAGGAAATAGAAATGCAATACAAGTATAAATCAACCATACATATAATATACAAATATGAATGAAAAGAAATATACAATTTACCATTGGCCTCTCACTCAGGATTTTACCAGAGATGTCAGTTTCTTGCACATACTTCTTAACTATTTTTTTAATTTAATTTATTAGTTTTCTTTTCAGTAAATACAGGCAGTTTGGTACCATTATTTAGGCTCATCTGTGATCTACCCCTTCCCATTAGACCCTCCTTGTTCATGGAAATGGGTCGTGCATTGTGGAGTTAGCCCCAAGTTATTGGTATGATAAATGTCTCTGCAAATCATGACCCAACATGTGACTCTGACATTCTTTCCGCCCCCTCTTCCGCAAAATTTCCCTGAGCCATGTTGGGTTCATTTTTGGTCTGCTTCAGTGCTGAGGTGTTGGGGGCCTCTGAGGCTCTGGCTCTCTGCTTTGGTAGGAGTTGATTTTTTCTGCGTTGATCTCCTTCCCCTTTGTGCTGGTATCCGGTTCACAGGAAAACATCAATCACCCTTGCTTATTTCGCCAGTTGTCCTTAGTTTCAGTTGGGCCCCTTTTGAGGTATGTTGGGGCAGCTCTCTTCTTAGGATCTGCATCTATCTGGAAAAGAGAAGCAGATTCTCCAACGGAGAGTAAGTTAGCACCCAGAAAATTGAGATAAGACTTACTTTTTTGATAGACAGTATGGTAGATTTAGGCCCTCTTACACCCTGTGATTGATGGTAGCTTGATATTGAAGAGTGGGCTTGTGTTTGGGTATGGTTCTGACTTGTTTCCCAGCTCCAGCTATGGGTCTAGTACCACCCAGTGGATCAGTTAGCCAAATCAAGAGCAATTGATTCCTCACCATGGCTGTGTACCACTATTGCACTTGTGTGGGCATCACATCCGGTTATTTGTTGCTAATTAGATTAAACAATGTGTTGCTTGGACAGATCTTGGTCATTTCCCCCAGTCGCCTATGTAGCGCCTTCTGGCACTAGACACTGTTGTGTGCAGTTATTTGTTCCCAGTACAAGTAGTTCATAAATCACATACATTCTATACCTTATTGTTTTTTTTCCTCACTAAACAGTATATTTTGGAAGTCTTTTAATTTCAGTATATCTAGATCTACCATACTGCTTTTAATATATTTCATAAAATGTATTTATTTCTCTCCTTTTATATCTAATGAAATAATTACTAAAAATATGTTTTTTAAGAGCTGGGAGTGGCAGCACATGCCCTTAATCCCAGCACTCGGGAGGCAGAAGTAGGAGAATCACTGTGAATTTGAGGCCACCTGAGACTACATAGAGAATTCCAGGTCAGCCTGGATGAGAGTGAAACCACACCTAAAAAAGCCAGTATATGTAAGTGTATGTGTGTGTGTGTGTGTGTGTGTGTGTGTGTGTGTGTGTTAGTGTTTATTTATTCACACACACATATTTCTTAGATGAAACTTGAGTAGTAAAATATATCAACTTCCAAATGTGGTAATGGATAGGAGGGCAAGAGACATAAATTACTGGCTAAGAGGCTGTCCCTCACCTTATGCCAGGCCTCTAATGTATGTTCCTGAAGTCCTTTATGAGACAAAGGGTTCAAAGTACCAAATGGTTGGTATCTAGAGCCCTTTCAGCTCTGGAATCTTGTGACTGTGAAAATTCCCATTTGTCTACTCTGTCATGTCAGAAAGCCTTCATCGACAAGATGAGGTGAAGGCAGGGGGACATTTATTTGAACAAAGGACCCACTGAATCAGATCCCCTGTTCGGCGGTAGAAGGAATGCCCAGTCTAGCAATTTGTGAGCCCTAACAGTTAATGAGTTTGAGCCTGTGAACCCCATGTCTCAAAATTAGATTCGGAAAATTTGTAGCCATATCTTTAGTGCATTGGCTTGTAGTTTACTTTGAATTATGGGACTGAATTACTTAATTTGGTCCCAGTGTACCTTCTCATCTGAAAATATTATCCTAGAGAGTTAACACAACAATATTTTGTAAATCAATCACTCTTACAGGGATAGAAAAGTCTGTTGGTAACCCAAGTCTGACCAAGTATATCAAACAGGATGCTGAGAAGAATCAACGATTTACTAAGCTGCTTAAGTCAAAAGGAAATAGCAAAGCTTATCCTGGCCCCAGAAGGGTCCTGTGGTCTTATAGTAGATTTTAACTTGGTGCTAATGAACTGACTCTGTAGGCATGGCAAAATAGACATTTTAATGGCTTTTAGTATTTATCATTATAGTTGGCATTAGCTTTAGATTAGAAATTCATCTTCCATGCCAAGGACTTGCAGGGCCCTTAATAGTGAGACAAGTTAAACATTTTAGGTCAATCTCAAAAGCTAGTATGTTTACACACACAGCATCATTATTCTTATTTATTTTTTTGTGATAATCACATACATTTATACAATGTATTTTGACCCTACTACCTCCAATTACTCTGCCCCTAACCATAAAACCATTCTGCTTATCATTAGATTGCCATTCTATTTTTATGCATTTGTGGTTGTTTGAATTAGGTGTCTCATAAACTCATGTGTTCTGAAAGTCAGTTTCCCAGCTGGTGGCAGTTTGGGCATTGGTACCTTGCTGAAGGAGGTGTCCTATTGGGAGCACACGTTGGGTGTTATAGCCAGTTTCCCTTTGTCAGAACTTGGCTTACTCTTCTGCTGCTGTTTTTTTTTTTTTTAAAAAAAAAAAAAAAAGACAAAAAAAACCTTTTATTCATTCAAGAGAGAGAGTAGAAGATATAATGGGTATGTCAGTGCCTCCAGCCAATGCAAACAAACTCCAGATGCATGTGTCACCTTGTGCATCTGGGTTACAAGGGTCCTGGGTAATTGAACCTGGGTAATTTGACTTTGCAGGAAAAATATCTTAACTGCTAAGCCATCTCTCCAGCCCTTCTGCTGCTATTTGCTTCATGCGGTAGCAGAGGTGATGTCTAGCTTCTGCTCTTGCCATCCTTTCCCCTGTCATCATGGAGCTTCCTCTCAAGACTATAAGCCAAAATAAACAACTTTCCTCCTATAAACTGATTTTGGTAGGATTTTGTGCCCACAGTACAAAGGTAACTGCAACAGCAATGTTTTGTAATTTTTTTGGCCCAGTGAGTTGTATTTGGGCTGTTTGCATAATCATGGGGAGGAGGATATTTACTGAAGGATTAGCAACACAGCAGTGGCTCCACTGCTAAGACAGGATTCCCCCTCAAGCACGATTTGCCACTATTTTTGCTAGGACATGTGGTGTCTCTTGAGCCTTTCCTTTTTCTATGTTGAAGCACTGGCAAGTTCAATCCTGTGCAGGTGCCACATCTTCTATGAGTTCATAGGTGTAAAGGCCATGGTCTATCCAGAAGACAGCATTTCATAGCCCTACTTCCCATCATCCTGCTCTTACAATCTTTTGATCCACACTTTCATGAAGTTCTCTGAGCCTTGGAAGGTGTGATCTAGACGTCTTGTTTAGGGCTGAGACAAACTAGTCACTTAATCCTGGTGACTTTGCCAGTTAAGCATCTCTACATTAACATTTTCTCTTCAGATGGAGAAATTTCTGTGTCTGAGGCTGTGAACAGTGCCAATAAGGGAACAAGCCTAAGTATTTAGAAGTCAGTGTGGCATGCTGTCTTATTATGATAACCACAATATTGTGTTTCTTCCTAGAGCCCAAGTTCTTAGCACAGACAGTTGACCAGCATTACAGAACCAGGCATGACATCCCTCCTTTAGAGGGAACCTCAAATCCAACTGGAGACCAGTTGGTTACTCCCATAACTCTCTTGCCACGATTTCACTAACAGCCACATCTTGATATGCAGGTCAGCTATAAAACTCTGGTTTAATGGCTGGGTAGAACTTATGATGATTGCTCCCTCCCTAGCATCTTGCATAGTACCTTTTGGCATGCAGAAAGCTGTTTCCTATGAATGAAGCTTCTGGCTTAGTTCCAACTTGAATTCTTTATGCCCTGTAACCATATCATGTAGTGTCTTCAGCAGCAGGGAATTACCATCTAGTTCTGGTGGGTAACCAAGAGCAATGGCAATAGCCAAGATTGCTTTAAGTAACTCTGCTGTCTCTATAACCAACAACTTGTGGGGAGGTATTTCATTCCTGACATTGGGGTTTTAAGTGAATACCCTATGGCTTATAGGAGTAACTTTATATATTCAGGTAGAGGACCTTCATTTAAATACTGAAATATTGTATATCAAGTTAGTTTACCAAATAGTAGATTTCTGTATGACTTATTCTCATTTCTTTAGATTTTGTTCATCTTTCTACAACTCCTATACCTCCCTCAACCCTTCCTTTCTTAAACCTTTTCCTCTTACTACCACCCTCTCTACATTTTTGCCCCAAGTGTTCTGCAATCTCCATGCATAATCTCACTCCCTACCATGTCCCTTTTGTAGCTTTCTGTCCTCCAAAGCCATCCATTCTGACTTATACCTACTAATCTGGAGTTTCTTTTTATAGATTTTTAGATTTATGGACATATTTTGTATGTAAACATCACATGTTGGTACCATCCTTTCCTTCCTCCCTGCTTCTTTTCTGAAGAGGTCTTCTTCATTGGAGATGCAGGTCAACCACATGGGGATTGTGAGTCATGCATTATGTGGGCAGCAGTCAGTTGTGGGGGAGAGGCAATGGTTCTGTGCAAATTGTCCCAACTTGTAGCTCTAACAATCTTTCTGCCCCTCTCCCACAAAATTCCCTGATCCATGCTGGGTGCATTTTAAGTTTAGTTCAGTGATGGACACTTAGGAGCATCTAGATGTCTGGTTTGTAGGTGTTGAGTATCCTCAGTGTCTTTCCCCATCACCCTTTGTGCTGATATCAGGTTAACTAAGGGAGCAGTATTTTTGCTCATTTCACCAATTCCTCTGTGGCTTCAGCTGGGGCCAGGCTGGAGTGCACTGGATCGTTTATCTCCCCAAGTCCAGTTCCCATCTGAAAAAGAAAAGCAGTTTCCACAATGGAGAGTGAAGCCAGTGCCAGTTAAATGAGATAACCATTATTAATTTATAGAGAAGTAAAAGGGTTCAGATACTTTTATAGCGTAAGGTTAGTGGGACCTTGGCATTGGAAAGCAGAATCATTATCTGGATATGATTCTGACTTGTTTCCCATTTCCAAATATAGTTTCCTTTCCACTGAGTGGCTCTGTTAGCCAATTCAAGAGCACTTGGTTACCCACCATAGCTGTGTGCCACGATTGGACTTGTGTGAGCATCATGCCATATTATTTGCTTCTGAGTCACTTAGACCTTGAGTTGCTTGGACAAATGTTGGCCACTTTCCTCTGGTATCGCATATAGTGCCTTCTAGCACTAGATGGGCTAATTATTTGAGGACTCTGTCTCCTCCAGATTCCAACCAGGTCTCTCCATGGTCTGTGCCAACAGCGTTTGGTGTCTTTAGCAGTAGGGTCTTACCATTAAGCCCTGGTGGGTAATCCATTGCTCTTACAGAAGTCTGTCTTGTATACCTATGTGATGGAATTCTATTCATCAGTAAGAAAAATTGACACATTGATATTTGTAGAAAAATTGGTCAAACTTGGAACAGGTCATTTTAAGTGAACTCACACAATCACAGAAAGACAAACATCGCAGGATCTCACTCATCTGCTGTTCCCAACCTGGGTCAGCTCAAGTTGCTAACATAACTGAATAGGATCTTGAAGCTTGGACAATAGGGAGAGTAGAGATTGGGTGAAGGAAAAGAGTTGTGGGGGTTCACAAAATCTGAACCCAAATGGAACAGATACCATAGAATCCTATGTCCTGCAAATCAGACTACAAAGTGGAACCCTCAAGTGGACCATAGAGGGAGCACCTGAATCAAAGGGCCCTGGAGAGAGTGAGATGAAACCTAACCTCAAATTTCTCCTGTTTCTCTTTCTTCTCTGATTTTTTTTTTCTTTTTTTCTTTTCCCTTTGTGCTGGCCTGTAATTCCCTATATCTGGATGTGGTCTACATCCATAATGAGCTGTTGATCAGAGAGACCTACTAGGTCTCCCAAAACTAATCTAGAGATTCTAATGAGAGAGGGCAAGCAACATTTGTGTTTTTGAACCTAGGTTACCTCATTCAATGTGATGCTTCTCAGTTATATCCATTTTCCTTCAAATTTAATGATTGCATTTTTCTCTACAGCTGAATAAAACTCCTTTGTGTGTACACACCACATCTTCATTATCCATTCATCATTTAATGGGCATCTAGGTTTCATTGACCCTCACAGTATTAATTTTACTTGTACATTTATTTTTAGGAAGTTACAAGGAATACAGTTGTTTTTAATCTCCCATTCATTTTTTTTTTCCCTCCTCAGGAAGACAGCACCATGACTTCCATTTGGGGAACCACAATCTTTTCTCATACTCTCTGTATGTGCACATAGGATGGGGTCAGGGATGGAGATGTGACTGAAATCTGTCCAATAATCATTGCACATACTCCTGGTGACTGATTTATCAATAGTAATTTGTTTCCCAGTCAAAACCATGTAACTAACATTCACTGAGGTTGTTGAAACAAAAGCTATCTGCCTTCTCTGGTTGATTGTGATGTGGAAGAAAGAAAATACACTTCATTATCGTGACTTCCATTTATCTATCATATGGAGCTGCAGACATAATCTTCTATGAAAAAATAAGACTTTATACCTTCTTTTAATTTTTTAATTATTTTTAAATAGTTGTAGTTTTATTTACTTATTTTCAGGCAGAGAGAAAAAGAGAGAGAGAAGGAAGGAAAGGAAATAAAGAAGGAAGAAAGAAAAGAGAAAGAAAGAAAGGAAGAAAGAGAGAGAGAGAGAGACAGAAAGAAATAAGAGGTCATGCCAAGGCCTCTAGTCACTGTCTTAAACTCCAGATGCATGTGCAACTCTGCGCATCTGGCTTTATGTGAGTACTAGGGAATTGAACCTAGGTTATTAGGCTTTGCAAGCAAGAACCACAGCAACTAAGAAATCTCCCCAGCCCTGTTTTATGTTTTAAAACAAATGATGAATGTATATATCAGTGTTAGTGTGCCCAGTCATAGGTTTGATCCCTAGTCCTGCTCACCACAACTTTCCAAAATGTTTTTTTTTTTTTAGAACTTTAATAACTTTCAAATTCATTTAAAACATTTCTAATTATTTTTGGTAAGCAATACATTGTGGAGGGATGGGTGCAACTAAGCACTGAGCACAAAAATAGGTGGCAAGCTCAGAGGCATGCCCTTTGTCATACTAACTTAATTCCAGAATCCAGAGCAGTAACCTCAGAATATCTACTGAAGAGAAAACATGGTAGTCTCAGAAGAGGTTATCAGCAGTTTCTGATGGAGCCTTCTTAGTAGTAGCTCTTAGTCTATATCCCAAGCGTGTTTTGAGGACAGTCTTTACCAGAGAAAAGGAAGAATACTTGGCACCTCTGGTGACCCAGATACTTTTCAAGATACCTTAATATTTTCAGTCATCATATTAAATTTTTTACATGTCTGTCCTCAGTATTATTGGCCTTGGATATTGCTGCAGTAAGGGGAAAAATGGCTCTGTTGTCAAGGTGTGTATACTACAGTAGAATCATCTGCCCTTAGAAGAATATTCCACACCCACAATGTCCAGTATTCACCACTAACCATAGATTGATGTTGAGCATGTGAAATGTGGCTAGTGAAGAACTGATTTTAACAGTAATTAATTTTAACCTCAGTATAATTACAGATACTTTGTGATGCATCTTCTTAATTTTTAATGGGCAAGTGAATCACCTCTAAACCTTACTACAGATTCTTCTCAATAGGGTGCAATGTGGGCATAAACGTACTACTACATTTCTAACAAATTCATGGGTAATGCAGAGCTGGCTGGCCCATGCACCACTTTAAGTAGGAAAGGAAATCATTGATATAAAAATGATAATTACAAAATCTGCTCAGAACATTCAAAGCAACTGGGTTAAGAGATGAAGGAAGTGGGAAGTTTATAAGTAAATATAAATGGGGGCCATAAAATTGGGTTCAACAGTGATAAAACCTATAAATACGGCTGAACTAGGCAGGTAGGATACAAGAAAGGGAGAGTTCTGGAGAGACAGGCATCATCTGTGAGTATGGAGGCCTCTAATCTGTTATTGTAAAAGAGATGTAAAACAGGCCATTGCTATTATGACCATTAGAAATACTTGGCCTATCAGTTCCTACTCTTCTTTCCCCTGCCAGGTTCACATGGGAAGACCTGTCACAGTCCCCAGCATTTGTGGCCTGCTTTCCACAGAACCATTAACACTGAATTGAAGTGTCTTCTCTCTCAGTCTCTTTTTTTCACTAAATTGCAAACTCTATTTTGTTTTTACCTTTGTGATTCCCTACATGACAGGCATTTCAAAAAGACTTGTTGAACTACAACTAAAAAGATAATGAGCGTGTACATTTGTGCGCACATACACTCGTGTGTGTTTACACACGCCTGTGAGCACACGTGCATTTGTGTATGATATCGTGGGATAAATGAGGTACATAAATGAATATATAGCTGTATGTAGTATTATTCTTCAACAACATAGAAGCAATATGTTTGGAGTCAAGCCAAAGCCATTTGTGGCCTCTCTATTACTTTTGGTTTTATAGCAGGGATTGCTCTGCTTGTGACAAGCACTAATTAATTCCATCTCTGGGGAATAATAGGAAATACAGGCCTATGCTGTTTGCACCAAGGTTATCAGTTATATTTGTTTTAGTGTTTTTCCATGCTCTCTATATAACGCATGCAGCAAAATGCCCAGTGGCCCCCTCATTAGCTGCAAACAGTGTATTTCAGATCTGTCAAGCATGCATACTTATTCTTACATCCAGGCATTTTCATTTATCTTCCTTGCAGGTCCGTGAAGTTTGTGCCAATAAATTAGAAAGGCACTAACTAGTTCTGAAAACTATGGCACCCCGGAAATTTTATTGATCTCATAATTTACTGGATCTTTTGGTTAATTACAAGTCTTGTTTAGCTTGGTGCACTTTTCAAGTCAGCCGTGTATCATAAATGTGTACCCCCGTCATCACCCTCCCTACATTTTTTACTGCCTCCCTTGAGGTCAAAGTTAGAATAGCTACAATACTCGGTCCCCAACATATTTAATTAAAGTACTAATCTACTTTTATCTTTGACACTGGAAAGCAAGCTACATCAAATTCTCATAGTTATTCATTGTATTTACTAAGATTGGGCTTCTGCAAACCATATCTTGAAGGGTGTACAACTGGTGATGATCTTAAAAGTAATTTGAAAAATCTTGACTGCAGAAAGCCTTACTCTATCAGCCATTAGGAAAGTAGATTATTTAAAAGGATTCATGCATTTGCTTCCTGGTTCAGTATGGGACTAAGTCACTTTATTAAGATAGAACAGGTAGAGGCTCACTAAAGGTTTGGAAAGTGTCATAGATCAGTCAGCCACAGCCTCAGAAGGCCCATTATTTTAAAAGAATGTGGACAGTCATTAGAATGTAAGTTATCTTTATTACGTGACGTATGAGAGCTCTCGAAGAACCAGTATGGTAGTGATGACATTTTAAGTGGTCAGGCCTTATTTTGTATTCATTATCACAGTGAAGCCTAGAAACCCAAGTCTCTAGAAATGTGTGTATCCACAGACCTTTAATTGGGTTAACAAAGCACTTATGCATGCGTCTATGTCTTTTTCCTTTGTGCTTATCACTGGTAGTCAACTAGTCCATGTTATCCAGCTATGCAAGTAATTTACTGGTTTAATTTTATTCCTGTGCTCATTATTTAGATCATTGGCATTGAGTTATATGAAAGATTTGAAATTATCTTTCCTTACTTTAAATTCATCTTTCTGGGTGGTGCTGTTTTTTTTATATTTCTCTTCTATTAAAGGAAGCTGCATCTTATGCACTTCTATAAAAGCTATAAAAGCATGTTACCATAACCTTATAACTAATGTTCCTGGTTTCAATTTTAACAATGATTAAGAGTGATTTGAATCATGCATTTTAACATTCCACTTAAAAATCAATTTAGACAGGCAATGCCCATGCAAATATTGATTATAACCCTAGTGAGTTTGTAGGATTAATATTTTGGGAAAAAAATGTAAAAATCTGTTTGTCTTTTCTACTATTTGTAAAGACTATAACCCCAAATCAAATCTTTTTTGTAAGATTGGCCATATATTTTACAAATGCCCATGGGACTAAAATTTAACATAGAAGCACAATATATCTTCCCTCCCACCCACCTCTAGTCAAAATAATCAAAACCAGAGCTTTTTTACATGCATAGAACAGTCTAAGTTACATATTTCACTTTATTTTATTATATTTTAAGTTTTTATTGCATTTTCTGTGGGTAGTTTATGTATCTTGTTGAATGCACAACTTCCTACAAAACACATCATTTCGACTGACATTCTTTGGCTTGTGTTCAGCATTTTACAGCCCATGTATCAAAGCCATACATTTATAATTCAGGATGCTGCAGGCCTTACTTATTTGCCATGAGTAGAGGTTCCTTTTTGCTCTTCTACTCAATGATAAACTATACTACTGAAAGAAAATAAAGATAGTCAATTCAAACAAAAATTGTAAAGAAGGGCTAAAGAAATAGCTTAGTGGTTAAGACATTTACCTACAAAATTTAAGGACTCATGTTCATTTCTCCAGATCCCACATAATCTAAATGCACATTATGGCACATGTGGAATTCATCTGTAGTGGCTAAAGGTTCTAGCATAACCATTCTGTCTGTCTGTTTGTCTGTTTTTTTTTCTCTCTCTCTCTCTCTGTCTCTCTCTCTCTCTTTCTCTCTATCTCTCTCTGTCATAAATAAAAATAATTAAAATAATTAAAATTTTAAAGAGAATAAGAGAAATATATTGGATTGATTTACTTTGTAAGGGCACGTTATGATCAAACTTTGAATGACCCTTATTTATTTGCAAAACATAAAATAGGATGGATAACTTTGTAGCATTTGTACCACCCTAGTGCTTCAGGCTTAAAAAGATGATTAGAAAAGATAACTATGAATCCTGTTAGTATATAAAGTGAGTTCTACATGGGGACTTTTATGTAGCACATGGTTAGAAAAGGTGGATGTTTTGCTTTAGAATTTTATTTTCTATTTTGGGCTATTGTAATAATATTTTTGTAAATATTTAACTTTTACCTTACATAAGCAAAACCTTTTAGACTCTGCTTTGAACATACCTGTGAAATTTAGAGGGCAACCCTAATGAGATTTCCCTACTTTGCAAAAATAAACGATTAATGATAAAACTAGGCTTGGGCATTGTGTTAGAGGAGAAGCCTGTTAACTTGGCACATACTGCAAGCACTAGTCACAGCCTCTACATATAGGCAGTTCCAGCCAGCACTGCAGCAAAAGCTGGGCACTTTGCCTGCCTTTCCAAGTCCCTGCCTTTGTTGCTGCTACTATGAGGAGTAGCCATCAGGGGAGAAGTGAAGACCATGATGTGGCTGGTCAAACTTTATCCAGCCCAAACTTCTGCTCCATTACCTTCCATAAAGAAAAACAAAAGCAAACAACCAAACAAATAAAAAACAATCCATCAGGTAAGGATCTGTATTAACAATACTTAAGGACATTTTTTCTTTAAAATTGTGTTTCACTGTGTTTTATACTCCTAGCTATAATATTGTTTTATATTTTTACCTGAGAACAGTTAAGTCATTTGCCTCTGAAAGCACAAATAGACTAGGATTTGAAACCGAACTAGTTTATAAAAAAGTCCTATTCAAAACCCCATGTATTGTGATCCTACACCTGGTGGGGAAACACGTTTCATCATTTCCAGAGCATCCTTCACAAACTCAGCTGAAAAACACAGAGCATAATGACAGTGGAGTGGATACCACAGAATGATGGGAAACTGGCAATCTAAAATCAGCAATAAAGCAAGCAACAGTGAAACAGTTTTTGACTTGGAGTGTTTTCCAATTTTCTATAATGGGAATATTCCTAACATGCTAATTTCAAGCTCCAAAATAAGGTTACTGAATGCAGAAATGAAGAGATGCATAGAATCAACTACCAGAAACTGGCTTCCACACACCACTGAGCAGGTTACACAAATATAGCTGAGGAATTTTAGAAAAAGAGAGAGAAAGTTACATAAGGGCCATGATGGTAACAGGATGGGTTAGACAAAGGACAAATGTGGATCCCACCACCTTGCTTCCTACTGCAGAAACCAGTCATGTGGTCACATCTTAAACTACAGCTTCCAGGATTCATTCCCTATGTAGTCTGTTTCCTCTGGGTTAATCCTGTGGCTTGTTAAAATCACCAGAATGTGATGGCATCAGTAATGCTGCTGGTTCTAGACTGTAGCCCTAAGAAAGCCTTTCTATTCTGATTTGTATGCTTGTGACCCTGAGCTGCATTGTAAGAAACCTAGCTACTGCTCCAACTGACCAGCTAAAGAGTCCAGAGAGAAGGGATATGACAAAAAATAAAGACTCCGACAGCACATGGGGCCCCATACTTATAACCCCAAGGAGTCACTGAAGCTGAGGCATCTCACATGTTGCTACATGTGTCATCTAAATTCACAATCCACAGACATGTGAGAAAATAAAATCTTTTTACCCTCAAAGTGTTAGGGTAATTTATTTGTGGTTCCTGGTTGCTCTGGGGCTGTGGCGCATCAGTCAGAAGTGTCCAGGTGATTGCGGAGCAGGGTCTTGAGTAGTCATGAGTGTGATGGGAAGAAACACCTGATCATGTCAGAGGATAGCTCATTTGTTTGTTGGGGGAATAGGCTTATAAGTTTTCATATAGTGTCATGAAAAGTACAGGGTGCTCCTCACAGGGGATTGGCTGTGTGAAGAAGGCTGCTGACTGATACCTCATTAACATATTGCTCCTTTCAAGTGAGCAATATAAAGGCACATGGCCAGGAAGAAATGAAACTGAAGTCTTATCAAGAAATACAGGTGCTGGCAGGGGGAGAGAGCAGCCTCACTCTTGCTGGTCTCCAGGCAAGATTATCAGAGTCTAGGTCTGCATGAACCTCCAGTGGCCAGGGGCCCTCAACTGTGCCCAATAATTTATTAAGTGATGGTTGACAACTGGGACCATTTATTCTCTACCAGTGCAAGGATCTTATTTTTACTTAAACTAAGGTGTTTAGGGCAGGATGAGTAGATAAGCTTGACCATGGAAGTCACAGATAAGCCAGGGAAATCCATGGGAAAGAGTAAGATCACATCTTCAAATTTACTGGAGTTCTGTTCACTATTCTCTATCTCTTCCTCCTGGTCTCAGAGAGAATTGTGGATGGCCAATGGCCTTCCCATTGGGATATCAGTATCTTCCTTCATGGAAATAATGTTTCCAATTGCTTGAAAGGATTAGTGACATAGAGAGAGGAGAGTGCTCAACATTGTCATATGAGAACCAGGAATCAAAAAGATCTTACATTGATGAGCACACTCTGTTTTGAGTAGAGTTCTCATGGTGTTCACAGTTTCAGGGCAGTTTTACTAATGCTGCTTAGTTCTTTCATCCAGTAATTGAGCAAGCATAAAGAAAAAAAAAAGTAATAGAAACAATCTGTCAGAACACTTGGCCTGTCTCATAATGTAATGGAATATTGAGAAAGCAGATCTTGGGAGGAAAATAAAACTAGCCATTGCCTAAATGATGAATTAAATTGGAGTATAACCTTGGATAGCCACTACTCATAAATGGACACCCTGGAGTTTGCTACTGTGGATCCAGAAATAAAAGCATATTCAGAAGTGAAGAGCTTGCTGACACCTCCAATTCCAGAAAAAATGCTCTGGTTTTAATTATATTACTGGAGATTTTCTTAACATAAGCAAGATACTAACAATTTGGTCATGAGATTAATGTAAAAAAGATATTGGGATTAAAATGATGGGGACAAGGCAGTTGATGTCATCAAGAAAGCATAATTAGTGTTCAAGTTGGGAGGAGGCTGGAAAAGTGGTAAATATGTTCAGTTTATTAAAGGCAAGGCACCCTAGAGCAGGAAACTGCTTCAGTCTTAACATGGAACTCTCCAGAATATTACATGGAGGCATTTGTTTCCTGCTGTCCATCTTTAGAAGAAACATTTTTATTTTGTTTATTTATTTATTTGAGAGTGAAAGAGGAAAGAAAGAGCCAGATAGAGAGGAAAAGAATGGGCATGTCAGCACCTCCAGCCACTATAAACAAACTCCAGATGCATGTGCCACCTTGTGCATCTGGCTTATGTGGGTCTTGGGGAACTGAACCTGGGTCATTTGTCTTTGTAGGCAAGTGCCTTAACTGCTAAACCATCTCACCAGCCCATAAGCTTAGCCAATTTTGATACCTCAGGTGCTCCTAGTTCTGGAAGAATGGTGAATGGCACTACACTTGAGTATGTGCTCACCATGACGCAGTGCTTAGGTCTCATCTAGCTTTAAAGTTTCTAGACCAGTCATTAAAAATCTTCCAATGTGGTCTTCTTCACATGTGATTTCTTCATAACTTTTATCTTTCTTCATACCCAATGCCACTGTTTTAATATTTAAAAACATATAGAAATGACTGTTGAAATAGAAAGTGTTGTTATAGGCAACATTTCCTACTGACAGTGGAAAACAGTGCTACCCAGAAAATATGACACCATCATTTATGAATTCTTTCAATAAGCAACTCATACAGTGTAGGCCTTGTTTTATTTCCTATAAACAGATTACCTAATGGTCACTGGCAGGAAGGGAGTCAGGATCATCCATGGTGTAGACACTGGTAGTTGCTCATTCTGTAGTAAATAACCCCCAAGCCATGATAATATAAGCAATCATACTTTAATCTAATGGGCTTAAAAATGGGATGGGACATGAAACATAAGAGAAGACATAAGGTGGGGGTTAATGATAAAGAAGAAGGGTATTAATAGGAGGGAAGGTAGACTAAGAGAGACTAAGATGAATAAAATCAAAATACATTATATACATCTATAAAATGGAAAATACATAGAAATTTTAAAAATAAAGTAAAATAGGAATAAAGGAGATATATATTTTCAGCCCATTGTAGTTTCTAGCCTCATCTATATGAGGTATGGTCTGATTATTCTGGGGCTGTGGGAACATGAGCCAGTACTTTTCATATCAGGCATAAAGTCCCCTTATGATAGCAGGTGGAGAGCAATGGAGATTGGATGCCTAACAGATTCCAATATTAAGGTACTGTCCAGTGATGATATAAGGATGTCACCTGTCTGGTGGCCATTCTATTACCTTTTTTGTTCATATTTAAAATAACCAGTTTTCTCGTGAAGTCTTCTATGTGAATTTGAATGTAACATGAGATGTGTAATAGAATAAAAATGGAGCTACAAGGATTCTTGTCCAACTGTGGACATGCTTTTCTCTCTATCACTAGAGATGCTAGATTACCTTTGAGGTGTAACATTATTTTGTACTTCTTTGGCCATTTGCTTGGCTATTTTCATGATTCACTAGGCTGTGGAGACAATCTGTTTGAACAGTGTTTCCAGAAGTGTTGACATTTTTGTCTTTGCAGAATTGCATTAGCATGGATTTTTAGCTTTAATGATAGCATGTACTATGTCAACCCTGTGACATAAGTACTTCCTAAAGTTTTCCACATGAGAGACTAGGTAAGTAATGAAGTCCCCAAGGCATTTCCCAATGGAGGAAATGACTTGTCTCCATTAGGGCAGTATACTGGGCCAAAATAAAAATAAATAAATATAAATAAAAGCTGTGTTCTGCAACATAATACAGAAATACATAATACACAAAAGGAGAGGCCCCCATTCCAGCCATTACCTTCTTGCTTTTTTTGAGGATTTAACATGCTGAGACTTTTGCTGAACAAAATAGATAATATGAAGTAACCCTTTTACTGTTTAGTAGATTTGTAGAGGCAGGTAGCTCAAAGAGAAATGCTAATTGCTCAGAATAGATCTATAGAAACGTCAAAGCAGTTGTGAGAATAATTAGATATGCTGTAAGACACTATACAATAATATAGTAAGAAGTGAGAGTGTCTTCCCAGAATAACAGCCATCTTCAGAATTCAAAGGCTTTTCTTCAGCTTGTCCAGAGGAAATGTATGGGCTCGCTGACTTTGTACTAACTGAGTATCTGAAAGCGGCAAGAGGACTCTCCATTCTACTGAGGCTTGACTAGCCATACAGGCGGAGTTTGACCAAATAGCAAGTTTGACACTTTCTGTTCTTTGACTGCCAAATTGACTATCAAAAATATGACCTTCTCCTATGAATCTCCTGTTTGTGTTCACCTGTCAAAGACTAATGGATTTCTGCTACTCACATTATGATGGATTTTTTAAAATAACCATTCTCTGGAAGTAAGTACATTGTTAAAAATGAGCTCTGGCTTTTCTTTTCATTTTTTTAAAAATTTTGACATATTGTATTCTGGAAATAATCCACATGAGTCATCTTTTAGAAATTGTAAGTCATGTCTTTCCTGCCTCATTGATATCATGCCCTGATAGCAATTCATTAAATGCTTCCTGCTAGAAATGACCCCAGGAGATAGTAATTAACCTGCTCTTCAGTATAATAATAGAATCAGAGACTGATGAACAATTTTCTTCAAATATTTTAAGTAATGGCACATAACTAGAAGGCCATGCATTGCTTGCTCTAGAATAACAGTTTGGAATATGTTAGAATATCATGAATAAATAAAGACTTTCATTTATGAGCTTTATATAGAAATCATTGAATCTCCCTGCTCGAGGTGCAGCCAGCACAGTACTTATTCTTTTTGTGGCACTTACTGTATAATGCCACACCTCTTTGCGCAAACTTTTGCATTAAACTACAACATTTAAGCTCCTTTCTTCCACAAAACATCATAAGAATTGTTCTATCACTTTTTTGATAATATGCTCGAAATTATTTCAGAAATACCAAAGAGGTAATATCCATATAACATTGTTCATTATAGCTCAATGGCAGCTATTAAATATTTTCAAAGCACTATAAAATTGTTGGAAAATTAAAAGAACTCTATGCTAGTAGCTAGATTTATTCTTATCTGTGTATCACCACCCATCTGAGTGATCTTGAACAAGTCATTAACCTTTACTTAGCTTGTCTTTACCCTATTTTTTTAATCACTAAAATTAAAATATTAATTTGATGACCTCCAGATAACTTCCATTTTAACCTGTTCATGTCTCTGTTTATATTCTTTTCCGTATTTTTATTTCCATCCACCCATTCCTTTCTCTTATATTTTAATGACCTCTTCTTTTAACTTCTGAAGAATTATGGGCCATCTGAAATATCCTACACAAGACAGCTTTTCTCAAGTTCATTATGGTCACATGTACTCTTTGCTCTATAAAAGGGATTCAGTGTCAAGACTCAGCTTGACTAGCAAAAAACTTAGACCCATGACAGTCAATGGGTAGGCAGGACACAGACTAAATTAAATGATTCAAAATTTCATTTTGAAGAATATGCCCCAGAGGTTGTTTTGAATGGTAAGGGAAATAGCACTACTAACTTGAAGAGAATATACGTCGATGATGTAATGGCTTGAGTGAAATGTCCACCATAGACTCATGTGTTCTGGATTCTTGGTCCCCAACTAGTGGCAGTTTGTGAAAGTTGTGGGATCTTTGGGATGTGGATGGAGAATAAGTATGTCTGAGGATGAGTCTTAAGGTAATAGAACCCAGCTCCAAGCCCAATGGATAGACTGCTTCCTTCCTTCTATTGTAGAGATAGCATGCCCACCTGCATGTCATGTTTTTTTCAGCCATGATTAAAGTTTCTCTCAAAACTGTAACCCAAAATAAACTCTTTCTTTCCATAAGTTGCTATGGTCAGGTGTCTTATCCCAGCAATGAGGTAGTTTTTGCTACAAATGATTAACACATTCACCTGTAAACATTGTACAATACAAATTTTACTTCTTATAGTTCACATTAGTGAATTAATTTACAATGTTGCTCATTCTGAATTTTGGACCCTACAAGGCTTAGTAAAATATCAACACATTAGTCTTAAAGGCACAAGAAATTACTTTTTTTTCAAAATAAGAATTTTTTTTAATATCTTATTTTTTGAGAAAGAGAAAAGAGGCAGAGAGAGAGAGAGAGAAGAGAGGGGAGAGGATAGGCATTCCAGGAGCTCTAGCTACTGCAGATGAACTCCAGACACATGTTCCACCTTCTGCATCTACCTTTACATGGGTACTGGGGGATTAAACACATATCCTTATGCTTCACAGGCAAGTACCTTAACCATCTCTCTAGCCCACAAAAATGAGGATTTTTCAAGTGAAAATTTTCCTTTGTCTGGATCAGAATTCAGGGATTATAAATTTTCTTCTGCAAATTGTATACAGGAAAAAAATATACTTCATAAGTAGACAATTGTGTCATTAAAAATATAGCATGATTATTTTTAAAATTAAAATATGTTTATTTTATATGCCTTCACTTAGAAAATTATTGAACACATATATTTGTGTTAAACCATTCATAACATTATTATTTTTGTACAAAAGGAATTTTTTTGGAAGAAGAGAGGAAACCACTAATGTCCTCTGAAATACTGTTTTATAAGATATAAAATATCTTTGGCAAAAAATCCCAGAGTATATACAAGTTGTTCAAGAAAAATATGACTTTTAAAGTAAATCTTAATCATTAATATTATTGTTATTTTTACTGCTTGGGCATGAATCATTAATAAAATAAAGACTTCTTGATATGTGAGATCTGATATTAAACTTTAAATATATAATAAATGGTTTTCATTGATTGAAACACCCACATTTATGGAATTGATTCCACATGATTAGTAGTAACCTTATATCATAGAATTTAGGATACTAATTAAGTCTACACAATGAACATTGGAGTTTTGGGGCATTTAAAGTAGAGGGTGGGGTTGGGAGGATCACTAATGATCAGTTTTTCTTTCATTTTATGTGTGCCATTAGAAATTTCAGAGTATGAAAAAATGGGTATTACTTTCCCTGCTGTACCAGGCAATAAACATAGAGGCCTATAGGAATAATTAGTAGGTCATTGATAAACCTGTAGATAGCAAAGATATATGAGTTCTGAGAGCTAAGAAGTTCACTCTTGAATGTCTCCAGAGAAACAGTATTGAGTCTGCAGAAGGGGAGGAATGCACCTTTCATCACACTTCACTCACCTTACCTGAGCTAAGGGTACTTAATTGTTTAGTTTCTGTTTGGTTGTTTTTTCATGAACCATGTGCCTTGAAGTGAACAATGAAGACTAACATGGAACCCTTTTCCTTTCCATTTTCACCTTGTTAGTAACTTTACAAATCTAAGTTCTCAGTAAACTTGGAACTTTTCCAGGAAAGGGTCCTATAGTTTTACCAGCCCCTTGACAGTTGGAGTTTGTGGGTACTTTTCAAGCTGCCATGAAGTCTGCATGAACTACCATGATAAAAGTGTTTGCCAGTCAATTTTGAAACTGATGTCTTAGATCTTGATTAGTTCTAATAGTCTGTTGGCTCCCTTCTGTTCCAAAGTATGTATCTTATTTATGATTTTATTCCTTACCCTCTGTACATTGTCTAGCACTTGAGAAACTCTAAGAACTTGACCTGCATGAGAAAATTCACAGCTGGGCCAATAACAGTGTATCCCAAAGACAATAAGTAGATGAATAGGACAATATATTAGCTCTGTTTTTATTTTCTTCTAAATGTTTAATATACTATGATTCAATATCTAAACAGAAAAACATAGTATGCATGCAACATACATTTCACTTATAATTTCTTAGGTTCCTTTAAAAGAAGGAGCTTAAAGATTTCAGGATTCAAATGTATTTTAAATGCTTCTATACAAAGCAATTTTTAGAGTTATATAAGGCACTGAAAATTACTTTTAGGAAAATAAATTCAATTTGAGGGAAAGAAACATCACTAAAATATCATTATTGCAACAAGTAACATTTCAAAGGTCTTCATAAATCTCATGCAATGGTCACTGTGTACCAACAGTAGATGAGACTGCTGGAAACAATAGATAGTAGGAAGAGACTCAAATATTAAAGTGCTAAAAGTTTGTTGTATTTATGCCATTATGATGGCTGTTAGAGCTCTTCCACAAATGATGATCATTTTTCCCTAAACATATTCAGAGCATACTAGTTTCTGTGATCCAAATTTCAAGGTAGTTTGCTAGATAGCTAATATCTAACTCTATATAGTTTGACTCTCCAAAGGCTAATGTATCAATGGGTACAATTTTGAATGATGGTAGAACCTTTAAGAGATGGGGTCTAATGAAAGAAGTTAGGTCACGGAACATGTACCCTTATTGGGGATCCCAAGGCTCTGGTCCCTTCCATTTGTCTGCTTCCTGACTATGAGGGGAACATTTTTTACCTTGCAACAAACTCCTACTATGATGTGATGCCTTACTAAAGGCCCAAAGCAGCAGGGCTAGCCAATCATAGGCAATGCTCTCAAGAACTATGTGCCAAAGTAATCCTTTCCTCTTCATAAGTTATCTCAAGAAGTTCCTTATAATGATATAAAGCTGGCTAACATCTGGAGAATTATGGTATATACAGTACCACATTTGTGCCTTCTCTTAATATCATTAGGATAATATTCAACTATACTATACTCTGTTTTATTTTTAAGCTTTAAATTATTTGATAATTGAATGTTATTTATCTATCTGTTTATTTCTAATAGACAGTTCCAACATTGCTGTGACAAGCATCCAATCAAGCACAGTTTTGTGAGAAGAAGGGATTTATTATTTCAAGCTTACATTATCAGAGGAAGTTCCATGGATAGTAGAAGAAGCTTGCTCCCATTCATAAATCCAAGCAAAGAGAGAAAAACCACCACCAGCCAGCAATAACAAAAATAAACAAGAACAAAAATTCACCAGAGCTCAGACTGCTCCATATACCTTTGGGCTGGAATCAGATCTACCCCAAAACACACCTCTGGGCTGAACCACAAGGTCCGCCCCATGTGGCACTTCCTCCAGCCAGACAGCCTGAGACACAAGTTAGAAGCTTAATCAAACACTTGATTCTATTGGGGACATGCATCCAAATAACCATACTATCTTGTATTTTCTCTTCTCTTTTTTAAAATAACTCCCCCCACCCCCCGTCTCTCCATCTCTCTCTCTGGCTCTCTGGTGGAGATGGATCCCTGAGCTTTGCACATGCTAGACAAAGTACCACAGGGTTATGTTTTGTTCTCTTTCAATAATACAGTTCAGTTTGATACATATTCTAAGTCTGTCACAGGTTTTATGCTAGAAGGGAAAATAGTGATAGGTAAAACATCATATTTTTCTATCCATGAACTCAAATTAACCAAGAAAACAGGAACCCTTAGGATTACTGAGAATCAGAAGCTGGTGAATAAAAACATGGCCCTTTTTTATTTTTATGTTTCTAAATCTACTTTAGATTTCAGTGTTCCATTCAGTGATGACAAAACAAGCATATAAAATTTAATTAAATCTAGGATGTTTTAGACACTTTAAGTTTGAATACAATCTATTCAGCATTTCTCCTCCTGGAAATAGTGAGGGCAAAGTCAACAGCCTACAGATTTGGGGTGGGAGAGAGAAGTGAGCCCAGTAAGCAGAAGTGAGAGGAAGCTGGGGGACTGAATCTTTGTCTCCATGGTTGTAAAGGACAGCTTCTGGTCCAGCAAGCAGGTGGCACTAGAATGGGACTAGATATGACTTCCTGCTCCTCTGCATGGTAAAGACTCCAGAGTGGGAGGTATCCCTGGTCTTCCCTTGCCTACACCTCCTGCATCCAGTGCATTCATACATCCTTCTCTTCCCTTATATGTGCCCCTGACTACTTCTGGATGCTTCCTGCCCAAATGCCTTCTCTCAAAATTTAAATTATTTTTTAAAAATTATTCTCTGTTTTCTTTGTAGGACTCCTGTCCAGAGAATAGATCTAACAACTTAATGCTAGTGTATGTTAAGTGTCTTACTTAATGCTTTTGTGTCTCCATATACCATCAATGAAATGGATTTAATAATTATTATTTCTGAAAAGAACACTGTATTACATAAGATATATATCCATCATCTATCTAAATATAACTATCTTCACCTAACTAGCACCTATTTTGGGGAACATTGAAGTGTGTGAGTAAAGTTAACCACTCCTCTTCCTCCCGTCACTAATATTTTGATCAACAATATTAAATGGGGTACAGTGTTCTGTAGCATCTGGGCCCTATTCATTTATTTTCTGTGCTGATGTTAACTGACTTTTAGTGATGGTCATATATTCCATTTGTGTCCACTGAAGTTTCTTCACCTTTTTCATGCAGAGGAAGTGTAGATTTGGGCCACACGTGGCTTTCTAGAATGTTAGGAGGCCTACACTATTGAAATACCATGATTGTCAAGTATCATAGTATCAGCTCATCAATGACAATGAAATTGTTGAGATTTCTAATGTTCTCACCACATGTAACAATCTCTACGGAGTTCACAGGTGTTACAGGTGGGTGGCAAGCCATACACTGGGTTCATTAGCTCTCCTCTCTAGAGTTCCTTCTTTCTTTCAGAAAGTTTGATAAAAGTAGTTAGTGATCTATTGTTTACCTCCTCAAGTTTTGGAAACTCTGAACTCTCTTCTCTGAAAACTCATTGTCTCTCTACATGCATTTTCTAAAGCCAATTTAGAAATATGAGTAAGAATTTTCTACTACTTTCTTGCTGTTCTACTATAACTGCCATGCCCGTTCCTGAGGCCATGGACTACTTCAAGTTTAATTTTAACAAGGAAAAAAATGACTTTTTGGACAGGAACATCCATTAGGCTTATACAAAAACATCTCCTTACTACATGGAAATGTAAATAGTAGCTTCCATTAGAGGCTTGAGAAATACCAAAAGGAAAAAAAAAATTAAAAAAAAACAAAAACAAAAAGGCAGCCCTCACAGAAGCATCAATATTTAAGAAGGCCTTGAAGGAGAAATCTGATCTTGACAGTCAGGTGCTGTGTGTGCCAGAGAATACATGAGCAATACCATGATATGCTTTGAAATGTTTAGAGGAAAATGAAAAATCTAGTATATTTGAGAACAAATTTCCAGAGCTGCTAGATTGGCTTCAGTATGTGAAGACTCTTTAATGCCATAGATTTGTGGATCCTCTATTCCTTCAAATGTAAGGAAGTTAGAAAAAGGTCTTGACAATATGGAAGATAATTAAAATGTCCTCTAGCTATTGTTTGAGGCATACAAAATGCACAAATTTTCTGAAACTGAGTTTGACCCTTATCTGCTGAAATGATTCTCTTTTCTTTCTTGATGGAACCTTGGATATGTGAATGAAAAGGCCAAATAATTTAATAAAATAAATGCATAAATGACAAACAGATATTCATGGATGTCAATATTGTAAAACATATATATAAGGATAAACCTTAATGATAATTAACAATTTTTTTTTTTGCACAGTATTATTGCCAAACACTGGCTTTTATCCTGTGAAGTATTATAACAGATAACAAGTATTTAGTAGATGCTTCGTAAATACTTGTCATTGTGTTGGATTTCACATAATCAAGTATATTCAGCCCTGCATTGGCTCCTATAGCACAAGGTTCCTCAATAAACACAGGCAAAATGAATTTCAAAATATAATAGATTTTGATGAGATATGCAGGCAAAAAAAAATATGTGATAGAAACTAGCTTGAGAATTTGGCAGAGTAAGCAGGAAAGCCCTTGATATATTTTATGTTCATGACTTTGAATCAGTTTGAATAGTACCAACTAGCTGGTGGTACTATTTGGGGAGGGTATAGAACCTTTAGGGCCCTTGCTGGAAAAGTAAGTCACTAGGGGAAGGTTTTGGGGCACATATAATCCTTACATGCTGTTATCAGTCTTTCTGCTTCCTGGTCTAACTACCTGAAAAACTCTGCCATAAAAACCTGGAGCCACAGAGCAACACCCCTCCTCTTCCATGATAGACTATACCCTTAGAAAATGCAAGCCAAAATAAATATTTCATCCCTTAAGGTGCTTCCATTAGATATTTTGGTCACAACAGGCAAAATAACTAATCCTAGGTGAAGGAATTATGTAAAGTACAACTGAATGAAAAGGAAAATTGGCCCTATGATAAACCGGTGGAAGCATTACAGGCATAGGGCAAAATCTAGTAAAATACCTCAAAGATCAAAATGGGTCCATATATTCAAGAATGAGATGGAAACCAGTGTTCCCTTGCCCAAAGTAAGGAATGTTGTAGAAGGCGCTGCAGAGACAAGCATGGGGCAAGCTTCCAGGGTCTTGGGTAAAGGTATATTGTAGCAAGGAACACCATACCTTTCCTAAGCACATTCTGCAAAAATAAAACTGCAAAAAAATTACAAAGCCATGTTTACTACCGACAATGAAAAGATGCTGGAGGAAGCCCATAAAAATTCACCTTTTCAATATCAGTAATATCAGTGGTGGATTTGCAGGACCTGGAGAGGGTCTCATTGTGTGTTGTAATTAGTTCTCCTAGCAGAGACATTCCTCCCATTCACTATCTCTGCGGTTAGTACTACCGCCAGCAGCTGTAAGAAGTGACTAGAGACAGGCCTGCAAGAGAAGGAACTCTTCTGATTCTGAGTACAACATAAAACGATCTGATGATTTTAAGCAATGAAACACATGAGCAGATTTACATTTTTTAGAAAGATCCCTCTGTTTGCTGTGTGGAATGTGGCTTAGGGTGAAAGCATAGCATAGAGCAGGCAAAGCAGAGAGCTCTGCAGCAGTTCAGGACTGGGAGTGACAATGGTTAGGCTACATGGCAACAACACAGGTCTGTGAGAAGTGTAAGCAGCTTTCACATGCACATTTAGGGAAAAGAGTATCAAAGTGATAGAAGAATCAACGATGATTCTCAGGAGTGTGACAATAGAACCAAAATATACTGCAGTGGCAGCATTTTCAGAGGTAAAGATGAAGAAGCAAAATGAGGCTACATTTTATCCATGCCAAATGTGTAATGCATTTAAGACCACTAGATTACATTGTAATATAGGTATAATGATGGTGAGCTCTGATGTACACCCAGGTTTGGATGTCAAAACACAAGACTAAATCGAAAACCTATATTTGAAGAATATGACCACTTGAGCAGCATTTAAAGCTAAAGGCTATATGAAAATCTTTTCTCTTTAATAATAATCCTAGTATGGATATTGGAATACCATAAATATAGCTGCCTCCTAGTAAAATAACACACCTCCACATTGGCAGAACATTCTTTACACAGCAACTAGAACAAGTATAATCTATGCCTTATAGAAGCTCAAAATCTAAATAGCCCATGGTGAAATAATCAACCAAGATTCCAACTCTTCTTCTTTCCCTGACACTTTATAATAATATCTCAAACCAGCATTGCAGTCTGTAGGGATCTTTATAATCATCATCTTATTTGTCTCTTTTGTTCTCCTAGCAATGCCTGAAGCACAAATGCTGCATATAATATCTTGTTTGATGTATTGAGCAACTCTTAACATAGATATTTCTACTCCAACTTTTCAAATATGAGAACATAGGCCTTAAAATGTTGATCCACCATTTTTTCTGGCCATTAGTCAATAAAAGTAGTGGAAAAGTGATTGGCAGAGGGAAAATACATGTGTCTTTAATGGTCTAGTTTTATATGAAAACAAGAGGTCTAGTTTTTGATGAAACTTCTTCATATGTATCTACTTTTCTAAGAAACAGCAGCAATTCAGACAGGGCTACAGAATCTATAAGAATTGGGTCAAATCCCTGTTCTCGTTCTCCACTTGCAAATTGTGTAACAATGGGGGTGACATGACCCTTAGCCTTGATCTTTTAATATGCATGCTAAGATGCTAATATCTACATCTTGGGACATTTAAATATTAATGCATCCATGCCTTTATTCAGCCTTCCACCCACAACTTTGGAAGTCTATACATAAGACATAAAGAGCTTCTACCATCTGTGAGGTGCCATGTTAGGCACTGGGACTATATCTAGGATGAAAATAAAATAAAAGCCTTCCTGGACTTTGCATTCTTCAAGCAGAGTTCAGGACCAATTAAAAAATGGTTCTAGGGCTGGAGAGATGGATTGGCAGTTAAGGTGTTTGCCTCCAAAGCCAAAGGAACCTGGTTAGATTCTCCAGGTCCCATGTAAGCCAGATTCACATGCATCTGGAGTTCATTTGCAGTGGCTGAAGACCCTGACATGCCCATTCTCTCTCTCAAATAACTAAATTAATTAATTGTAGTTTTTAAATGATTCTAGCCAGGCTTGGTGGTGCATGCCTTTAATCCTAGCACTTGGGAGGCAGAGGTAGATTGATCACATTGATCACCATGAGTTCAAGGCCACCCTAAAATTACTTAGTGAATTCCAGGTCAGCCTGAGCTAGAGTGAAAACTTACCTCAACACACACACACACACACACACACACACACACACACACACACACACTACTCTAGACTAGAACATCAGAAAATGAAAAGAGCCATGGAGAACATACATCAGTAGACGATGATTAAATGAGATGATGCACAGAATTTTCTTAGCATGGAACTTCAAACCCACTATTGAACCAAGCAATCTCAGAAAAATGTGAGCCATCACAAACAGACACAGAAAGTACCCAGGGCCATTTGTTCATTGCCCAGCCTATAGCAAGCCTGAGCTTTGGGAGTCTGTTTATCTTCCTCTTTAAATTATGACAACCTCTGGCTGCTTTATCTTGTGTTACTGAATATGTGATGAATTCAA
Source organism: Jaculus jaculus (assembly GCF_020740685.1). Lineage (NCBI taxonomy): Eukaryota > Metazoa > Chordata > Mammalia > Rodentia > Dipodidae > Jaculus > Jaculus jaculus. The sequence continues at coordinate 97,076,468 of NC_059109.1, forward strand.
CTGCTACTTTTCTGAATATGGACTCTCCAAACATTTTCTAATCATGATTTAACTACCCAAGTAAACCCAACCACCTGGAGAGAATATTCTGACCATATAGACCTCAAGTACTGAGCCTAAGTTCTTAGCTATTTCTTATTAATGTTCACATAGAGACACTCTAATTATAATCCAACTTCCCATGTAACTTGGCCACATGGGGTGAATATGCTGATCAGATGGACTTTGCTTTTTGCTCATTATAAGTTAACAACTTCCATCCTGAGCGAACATGTTTGCTTCCTGAACTAGGTAATACCAGCACCTAGCACATGGTAGGCACTGAGTGAAAGCTTTCTAAATGATGGATTGAGACTTCTCATGAGCTCATGGCAAAGGCTTGGTAAATTTACAAATGGACAATTCATTAGGGAGGGATGACTGCTGACCTATTAGATCAGAGCACATCAGTCTTTCTGGGAATCCACCCACTGTCACTACATGTCCAAATACACATGACTTTTTCTATACCAAACTAGCTTGAAACGCCTACTGTAGTCTATTTCATAGTTGAGAGGAATGACTGGAAGGTCAAAAGAAGTGACAAGGGACATAATGTTACCTATCTGTACCAGGTGAACTGAGAAGCTTCCCAGATGCCATTTTATTCCTAGGAGCAATTTCCCCATTCTTGTTCTACCCTGGAATGAAAGAAGTAAAGGAGAAAGGATAGGGATAGGATAGAGTGACTCACTGGGTTCCTATTAATGGTGAAGAAGTACAGAGTCTCATATCACAATAGCATTGTCATAGCAATTCAGCTCACTTATTTTTCAGCCAACTTTGCATTTCATTCCTCATACCTATCATTTCCCTTAATTTTTTCACACTTCAGCCCATTGCATGTATCAGCTGGAAACCTCTTTTCCCTTTGATTCAAACCCACATATTTTAGAAATGTTTAATGATGATTTATGGCTTTCTGGCTAAACACACATCACACATGCAACCATTTGTTTCTCTGGAAAGTAGAGCTGAATAATCTTATCTTTCTAAATACCATGCCAAAAGATTCTTTCATGTATCCTGTCAAGTGTTTGGGAGTATGGTGCTGCTTGCTACCTGATGATACATTCTTCCAAGGGCTCAGTTGATATAATCATTATTTTCTTGAGGTAGGGTCTTGTTCTAGCCACAGCTGGAATTCACTATGCAGTCTTGGGTGGCCTCAAGCTCATGGTGATCCTCCTACCTCTGCCTACCTTCCAAGTGCTGGGATTAAATGCATGTGCCACCACACTTGACTGATATAACCATTGTTGAAGACAGGACTAGATGATTGGAAGTTGACAGGGGCTTTCATCCCTCCCTTTGTCTGCCTCACTCCCTTCTCATGTTTAGTACATGCTGCTCATTCTATGAAGCCAACAGAATCTGGAAACTTCACTTCTACCCAGTCATTAATAACCATGGAAAACTGAATAATGTAATTGAGACTCTACTGTTAAACATAAAATATCAAATTGTTGTCTTTCCCACCAGGTCATTATGTGAATCTTTTATTTTTCATTGATTGAATGGTTAGCACCTTGTAAGCCCCAATACATAGGATTTTGATGAGGCATGGGATGTTTTTTATTCTTTTGCAGTACTTATATGTTGTGTTGGCCAAATTAATTAACCACAAGAAAACTCAACTTATTTTTTGTTTGTTTAAAAATAAAGACAGAGAAGGCAGCTGAATTATATTGGCATTTCTCAAAGTCTATTAGGGGCTGAGAGCCTACTATGCATACCATGAAATAAATATTAATAGCAAAACTATATTTAAAACCAAACATATGATATTGAAACATTACAAATAGTCTATTTAAAAAAAATATTTTTGTTTGTTTATTTATTTGAGAGCAACAGACAGAGATAGAAAGAGGCAGATAGATAGAGAGAATGGGCACACCAGGGCCTTCAGCCACTGCAAATGAACTCCAGACGCATGCACCCCCTTGTGCATCTGGCTAATGTGGGTCCTGGGGAATAGAGCCTCGAACCAGAGTCCTTAGGCTTCACAGGCAAGCGCTTAACCACTAAGCCATCTCCCCAGCCCCAAATAGTCTATTTTGTTTTGTTGTAATAAAGCAAATGTTACCAATAAATATTATAGAGTTCCTTCAGAAATGGATCACTCAGGATATTTTTAAAGGCTCACAGGGTCCCTTTAGCTGTTTAAACAAATTATGGAGTGATGATGATATTGATGCCATGATCTTGGAAACATACTTTGAAATTCATTGGCTTCTACTATTTTAGACAAAGGACATTCAAACTAGTTCTTTAGCCAAATCTTGTCCATTCTTCTTTCCTGATTATTCCTGAAACTTAGCACACTCAGAAATTTAAGTACTACCCAGAGTTGTGCTTCTGCTACCATTTCAGATTTGAATAGGTAAGACAGCAACTATACCCCTATACACTGAATTAATATCTGTCCACTTACAGACAAAAGTTTGCTTCTAGGTTGTCACAATAAACTTGCATAAAGGTATGCATAGTTCTTTCCTTGTGGAGTTCACTGTCTAATATGACACTAAATATTTAGTTCTCAAAGAAAAACGCTAGAATATCTTGACTGGGGATACTTGACCCTTATTCATAAATGTGTTAGTATGTCTTCATTTCACTTAGGAAACATTCATATACTTGTGAGTCTGTATCACATTTAAATTTCTTCAATTATATATAATTAAAATTCCACATAAAATATCCCCCAAAAGAAAAAAAAAAAAGCTTTTCTCCCTTTATTTGTATTCTACATAATTCCTAGAAAAATTATGCTTGCTATAGTTTACATAAGAACTCTCTCTACACAAGCTTACATACGGAATGCTAGGGCCCTGTCTGGTGGCATGATTTTGGGAAATGCTTGAAAGCATAGGAATGTAAAATAAGCAGGTCACCCAGAGTATGACGTTGGCAGTTAGCTCTTGCCCTGGTCCCTTCTTGCCCCCTTTCTACATCTCAACTATCTTGGTACTCTGCCTTTCCTCAAATACAAATCCATGGTCAGTCAACCATAGACTGAATCCTCTGAAGCCATGAGCAAAAATAAATGTTCCTTTTAAATAATTTCTCCAAAACAAAGAAAAATGTTAGAGAATAACATCCCTAAGTATTGCTATTAAATAATCATGAGCTTCAAAAAGGATTTGGTTTTCCAGTATCCTGCATTCTGATACCAGCCCACTGCCACTGCTTTATCTGCACTGGCCTACACAGTATAGAGTCAGTAGTGGGTTTTAGAATGTGTCTACCACATGGTTATAACCTAAGCTACTTCTTCCTATTTCATGCAAGAATTACTTCATGTGTTTCATTTTCTTTCCTGAAGTCATCTTAGCTTTCAGCCCTTACTCTGACAACTCTGAATGGAAGCTGCATCCATTTCCTCACCATCTTCCAAATGAACTCTATTGGTTGCTTATTTCTAATAAAAAAAAAAATCTCAAAACTGGATGGGCCTGTTACAATAACATATGTTTTGTTTGGTTTCTTAAAAGGAAACTACTTAGTAGCAGAGGCCAGTAAGTTAAAAAGGAGACATAAAGGGAAGAGAAAGGAAGGGAAGAGGGTACTTAATAGGTTGATATTATATATATGTAGGTACAATGATTGAGATGGAGGTAATATGATGGAGAATGGAATTTCAAAGGGGAAAGTATCAGGGGGGAGGGAGGGAATTACCATGGATTTTTTTTATAATCATGGAAAATGTTAATAAAAATTTAAAAATTAAAAAATATATATTTTTATCTATTTTTGAGCAGAGAGAGAAAGAGAGAGAAAAGGAAAGAAGGAGGAAAGGAGAGAGATAGAGAAAGAGAGACTGACCAAGAATATGGGAACTCCGGAGCCTCCTGCCACTGAAAACAAACTGCAGATGCATGTGATAATTTTTGCATCTGATTTTTCATGAATATTGTGGAATCAAATCCAGGCTAGACTGGAAGGATTGCAAGCAAGCACCTTTAACTGCTGACCCATATCCCCAACCCCACTTTTGCTTTTTGTACTCTTGGTGTTTCTATGGAGTTAAGTTTGAGAGAGGGTCTTATATGGATGGTGGTTGCAGAGGACCTTTATTGAAGTTTTCATTTAAGGTGTTGACATGGATCATGGTCATCTGAAGACTTAAGTAGATCTACCTGTAGATCTTGGTTTCCTTGTAGGGCTGGATTGCCAAAGTGCCAATTCATGCTCATCTTGTCACCATCTTCCCTATGATACCATCCCTGAATCTTTTAGTCTGGAGAAATTGTATCTTCCTTAGTTCTCCTGTGACCTGTCAATACCATTCATATTAGCAGCTACTCATACATAAGAAAGAATTTTTATCCACAAATTAAACAGGCCAAAGAGCTCAGCTCTACCTAAGTAAAGAAATCCTTTAATACCACTACAAAAACCGGTATGAGGCATTGAAAGAAAAGCACTTAATAAGGGATTGAACTGTATTATGGAGCATAAAGTATCAAGAGTAACATTAATGATGTGCAATTGATATATTTAAGAGATCAATATCTGCCACATCAGTACTTGAAAAACTCAGATATTCATGTGAATCATGTGGGGATTTAGTTTAATGCAGACTGAGATTTAGATTAGAGCCTTACATCCTGTCTCTTGAAAAAACTCACATGTGATATTGATGTTTCTGGTCCATGAGACACATTTCAATATTGAAGAACCAGAAAGTGGCATACGATAGAATGAGAACAGAAAGTTGATTCAGAAACAGAAGTAGTGAAAAAAATTGCGATTGTACCCAATCTTTAGAATTGACAAGACAATAAATATTTGGAATCAACAATCATTCAGGTATTTCATTTATCTGTACTTCCATACATTATCTCTATACATATAATATATATCTTACCTTGCCCAGCCTTGACTTAGGTTACTTTGGATAAAGAATGTTCATATCACTGATGAAATTGAAGCAAATGTTTTCTTTCCCAATTTCTATATTTTAATTGCTGAAAATTCATACATAGTCTTTGAATTGCCAGGATTTTTTTTCCTCAAAATATTATCTTTTGTTATATGGATCTGTAAAGGCCTTGCCATTATAAGTATGAAATAATTTATTTAGTTATTTATGCTGCATAATATAATTTCTCAATTATTAAATAAAACTTGAATAGTTCTAAATGTCAGATAATTAATATGACCAAGCTAATACAAACATACCTGATGCACCAGTCACATAGGAGACAAATAAAATAAGGATTTTTAAGTGTGGGCCCAAGGCAATTTTTAAGTTTACTAACTCAATTCCAATATGAAATGAAATTTAAGAATAGCTATACTTTTTGTTACTGAGAATTTTTATACATGAATATACTACAATTTGGTCATAATCCCTCTCCCATTAATATCTTTTGTTTCCTCTGCCCCATTCTGGTTCCATTAAATCCTCTCTTCTTTGTAGCCAGTGTTTCACCTATTTTCATGTCTTCCCAGCCCCCCTTCTACATTACCTATGTCAAAATGTTAATGGGCTCAAAATTGTGCAGGACTGTGGAGATCTCATCCAACACTGCTAAGAGACCATAGAAGTAATGCTTACTTCTTATCTGTAAGATAATGTCCCAAAATCCTCCTCTCTGCCCTCTGGCTTTTAAATTCTGTCTCCTCTTCCACAACATTCCCTGAGTCTTGGAGGGCAATCTAGCATTGTCTCATTTACTGCTGAGCTCTCAACAGTCTCTTATTCATAGCACTTTGATGCGTTCTGAGTCTCCCTAGTCATCTCCAAAAAGAGGTTTCTCTGGAAACTTGTGAGAGCAGCATTAATAGTCTCTCTGTCACTTCCATTGCATTACGTCCTACATCTTGGCAGGTGTGACGCAGATATCCAGTGCAGAGTACCCACGTGTGATTTCTTTTCAGCACCTTAATGAGTCTTGGGGTATTCAGAACTCATTGCCATCTGCAACAGTGGTGTGGCTCCAGTAGTGCTGGAAAATGTAACTGCATAGATAAACCATAGCAATTCTTGTCATTCTAGAACAATTTAGATTTTTCTTAATATTTAGTTATTTGGGGGGGGGGCAGGAGGTTGAAGTAGTGTCTCCCTAGACCAGGCTGACCTGGCATTTATTATGTAGCCTCAGGGTGGCCTTGAACTCACAGCCATCATCCTACCTCTGCCTCCCAAGTGCTGGGATTAAAGACATGGCCCACTACACACAGCTAGGTTTTTCATAAATGAGTATGGTTTCTTAATCAAACAAAACATGTACGTTGTATTGTTTTTGTATTTTTAAAAAGAATACATCAGCTCATTTTCTCAAATTAGTCTAGGCACTGAAAAATGTGAATAGTCAGTCTCAATTGAAATAGGACATTATTATGTTCCTCTTTTATAGATGTTTGCATCAAGCAAAACATCTTTATTTCATCTAGGAATGTCCAAGCTTAGAAGAAATGGTGACACTTATCCTGGCTACACAAACCCTGAAATAGGAAAAAAACAGAAGAAAAAAATGCATTCTAGTCCAGTGGCCAGAACACTAACAGTAAAACCCAGGAATCTGGCATCTTCTTGACATGTTTCCTCGTACCAGTTTTGTGACCTTTCCAAGTCTCTTTACTTCAGATGATTTATAATATTTCACTTTTACAATGAAGAGGTTGAAGAAAGGAGTGAGAATCTCATGGATGAAAAGGGCCAAAGTGAGGAACAAAGGCACTCTGAGTTTATCTAGTTCAGGTATAATAAAAAATGACTTAAATAATTTTCATAACACTTTCAAAAGTTCATCAAGAGGCTGGAGAGATGGATTATTGGTCATGGTGCTTGCTTAGGAAGCTTAAGGACCCAGTTCCAACTCCTCAGAACCCACATAAGCCAGATGGGCATGGTGGCACATGTGTCTGGAGTTCATTTGCAGTAGCTGGAGGTCCTGGCATGCCCATTCTCTTTTTATCCACTTTTTCTCTCAACAACATTTTTTAAAAGTTCAGCAAGTCTACAGAAGAATTTTCAAGTAGGAATAAACAAGTTACTAGTTTGTTAGATAAAGTGCATAAAAATAAAATGATATGTTTTTTGAGAAGATCGATTCAATTGTATATAATCATAGTAAGTGAAATTAAGCTTATTTCAGAAAGACAAATATTGTATATCATTTCTTATATGTCTTAATTATAAATTCCTAAATTATAAATAGGTGCAAAAAATCCTGTACACACACACACACACACACACACACACACACATATACATATACATACATATATATATATATATATATATATATATATATATATATAGAGAGAGAGAGAGAGAGAGAGAGAGAGAGAGAGAGAGAGAGAGAGAGAGAGAGGGGGTGGGGGGCGGATAATGGTCTAGAGGGAAATATGTTCAACATGCAAGATATACTTGTATGAAATGACCTTATATAACAGCACAATACACATTGAATATAAACAGTTATTTTAAGATTTTAAAGATTTCATTTATTTATTTGAGGGAGAGAGAATATGGGTGCACTAGGACCTCTAGCTACTGCAAATGAACTTCAGATGCATGTGTCACCTTGTGCATCTGACTTTATGTAGGACCTGGGGAATCAAACCTGGGTCCTTTGGCTTTGCAGGCAAGTGCCTTAACCACTAAGCCATCTCTCCAATCTCTCCTGCCCAACAGTGTTTTATTTTTTTTAATCCTCCTACCTTTGCCTCTTCCAGCAATTTTCTGCTAGCATTTGCCAGTGCAAGTGACTATAATAATAAAAAAAAAGAACTTCTAATAAGTAAAGGAAGTTTTCTTCTCATTAACTCCCATCAGTTTGTATTAGAGATATGGAAACTGAGGCCTAAACATTCACACATTTGATTTTTTTGATGCATAAACTACCACAATAACACAGGTTGAAAATATGTATTATTTAATAATCTAAACATGATACACAATTAAATGAACAAGATTATCTCTGGTACCATCTCTGGCCCTCCCCCAACTCTGAGTAAAAAAAAAAAAGAAAAAGTAAAATGAGTACAAGGATGAAAAAGTAATAGTTTTCAAGTACTAGCCCTACAAGTAATTGATTTCAATACCACTCTCTATGGATAAGGAAGCTATGTTCAGGGAAGATACATCCACTAAATACAGATAACTTGGACCAACCAAGAGACTGCATTCATAACCTAGTCATCAAAGCAACATGTAATTGTTACATCTCTACTCTTCTGCTATGTGCCCAGTACTTGTCAGACAGTGGGAATATTGTGAAGATCAGGAAGAAGAAACAAAATATTTTTACCAAACAGAAAACAAACAAATAAGAACATGGTTAGTGTGATCTCAATTGGAATGACAACTGTGGGGAAAGCCGTGAAGGGAGGTCTGCCAGAATGGAAGGTGCAGGATAAAGGCTGAAGGATGTCAGTGGTTATAGGTCTGTTTTCTTAAAGATGTTACTCTTTTCATTGAGATTGAAATGCACTGCATCATGTATTTCAGGCACAGGGATCAGAAAATGCAATGACTCTATTATGTCAATGAGGGGGCTTCTGCCAGAAGAGAAATCACCACAGTAGTGGGCATCTGAAATCTTTATTCCACTTTATTATTTATTCATTAATCTCTATACATAGGGCTACTACATACCATGTGCTGCTCCAGATGTAGTCCATTGGCCAGTGTCCTAATCTTAATTAGGGACACAGATCATATCCTAAAAGCAAATTACACATGTTAGAAGATAAATGCCATATGAAGGGGAAAGAGAGAGGCACAAGTAGAACTGGGGATATGGGAAGAGGAGGGTAGGAAGGGCCTTGTGAGATGGTAAACTGTGAGACAGTGGAAGACCATGAGGGAAATAGCTGAACAGATACATGGGTAAGTATCTTTTGGGAAGAGGGAGCCACAAGCCCAAAGGCATGCTGGAGAGACACCAAGGAAGCCAAGGTCTGAGCAGAGTGGATGAGATACAGACCGGGGGCGGGAGGGGGGACCTAATCAAAAAGGTGATAGGGGCTAGATCCTGTTCACTGGTGCCTGGTCTTTACCTTTTCCTTTAACAGAAATGAGGATGCATTTTGGGGTTGGCAAAGAGACCAAGGAATTCCTCCCCAGGGGATTCAAAAAGCACCCAGGAAGGGAGGGTTTCTCATGCAATGAGAAGACAATAGCCTGGAGTCCAGCCACTTGTGAGAGTAGTGGTAAAAAGAAAAGAGCACAGTGATCTCTACAGATGCAGGCTTCTTTTAAAAGGGAATTGTGTTACTTCCTTGGGGAACATCACCTTATTATTATTATTTTTTTTAATTTAGGAGCCTTTCGGCTTTCTAAAACAGTAACAAGCTATTCCTTATAATTAAAATATACATACTGAAAGCCATATAAAAAAATACAAGTACCTGAAGCAGTCTATAAAACTTTAAATTTCAACAGAGCACTAATTTAATCAGGGAAACTTTATCTCTAGCATTTTTGCTGCCTCCATTAAGCATGTTATATGGTTTCTGAGAACTCTCAATATCTATATCCAACAGGAAGTTATACATTCCTTTTATGTCCAACAGATGTGGGCATCAAATGTTTATGAGCATGGAAAAAGTCTTTCCATTAGAGAAAACCCTGTCAAGTGGCAGGATTTTCTTTTGTTATGTTGCTCTGTGCAGAGGATGTTTCTTTTGAAGTCACTGAAGCCACATAAACATGAATGAAGCAATGATGAATTTTCACAACACTTACTCCTCTGTCACTACTGTTTTGAGCAGAATTTGCCACAAAGTATTTTGTGAGTCATTGGCTTCCTAACAGTTTCCAGTCTTGAACTACCAGGAGCCCCCAAGACAGTGATGCATTGGGCTCCAGAGACCACTTCTGAAGCTCCAGATTTTTGCTAACTTGCAGTCAATGTCTTGTTACCCCCACCCCCAAGGTTATTCATCTTAACCATTTCCTTCTGCAGTATTTTCTAGAAGCAGAATTCAATTGTATGGGGACTAGTAAGGAGGAAAACTAATCCATTCATGCTTTATTGTTTTTAACATCTTATGTTTGTGTCACAGTGATTTATGTATAGCAATCCTAAATTGTGTTTTGTACTCTCCAGGTCTATCATGGGTGTTGAAGGAGGGTGACTTGGGCATAGACTTTTGAGTTAGAACACATGTGTGGGAAGCAAGTTGTGAGAAAAGAAAAGTTTTTGTTACTGTTTTTCTCATCAGTCATTCACTTTACTTTCCAGAGAAAGGAACACTGGATTTCATACTTCAAATCACTTACAGGGAGGAAAGAAATGTCCCATAGTCCTTAACTTTTGGTATGCCCACTGCTGAAAGAAAAAGGAAAAGTAGGAAAGGTACTTGATGCAGACAGAAATCTCTCAACATCGGACACTGATGCTCTTTCCAGCACAAGACTTGGACTTTGTTTTCATATCTTCTTGCTTGACATAGAGCAGCTGCTGGTCTGCCTGGAGAGGAAGAGTTCTCTCCTCCTGGGTGTAGTAACTGTGTAGGCATTTACCTCAAAGTAACTGTAGAATGTACTTTGGCTGATGGTACTTGTGTAAGCTTTTCCTTACCATTGAATCTTGCTTTGGGAGTTGATTTTTAAGGAGGCAAGAGGGAAAGGAGATACTGGGATACTTATGAGCTGCACATCTATGGACATAGCTTTTCAATCCACTTCTGATAACTGGAGTTGATTTCTGCTTTAGAGTAATACCATCGTTACTTGAGGTTTCGTAGGTAAAAATCCATAAAGATTTCCACTTTGCTGAATTTTGTGTGTCCCTAAGAGAGAATAATCATGATGGGTAGGTGCATATAATAGCGTTTTCTAAATAGAACTAGAAATTTCCCCTTTAATTTCCTAGATTTCAAGTATTTCATCTGAATTTTTTGAACTCCTGGCTTAAAAATATGAAAAGAAACTTTATTTCTTCAGTGATCCTTGGAGAATTCTCTATTAGAAAAAATAACAAAATAAGTATATTATCTTAAGAGTGCTCCAAGCTCTATTCTTTGGTAATGACATTTTCTAATGAAAGATGATCTGCTCCCCTCCAAATATAGCTGCTAATACTTGGTCTGGTTTAATGACATAAAATAGGCATCTTCAAACATTTTGTCAACAAGGCTTTCAAGTAAATATTTTAAGCTGTGTGAGTTGTATGATCTCTGGTGCAGCTGCTCAACTCTGCTCTACTAGAGGGGCAGCCACAGGCAGTACTGAAATAAGCATGGCGGTGTTCCAATAAAACTTTATTCACAAGAGCAGATGGTGGGCTGGAGTTGGCCCAAAGGCTGTAGATTACCAGCCCTTAGCATGGAAGATGATTCTTGAAACTTTTGGCATAACTTGTTTCCTTTTGCTCTGATTAAGATGATATTGACAAATATCCCGAAACAGCATGATTTCTCCTCCTCTGGTAATTTTTTTCTGATCTAATTATAAATCTTAGGGATTTTATTTGTTCTAGACTTACCTTGGACAGGGTAGGTTTGAGCTAGGGAAGTTTTATTTTTAATTTTTTTTGAAATTTTTATTTCTTTGAGAGACAGAGATGCAGAAAGAGGCAAATAGAGAAAGAATGGGTATGCCAGGCCTTCAAATCACTGAAAATGAACCCCAGATGATGTACCAGATTATGTTTCTGGCTTACATGGGTACTGGGAAATTGAACCACCAACCAGAGTCCTTAGGCTTCTCAGGTAAGCAACCATTGAGCCATCTCTGCAGCCCAGGAACTGTTATTTCAAGACAACGTATGGAGAGTTTTCCAGAGCATGTGTTGTATCTACTGTGGCCATATTTTGCTAGAGTAGCTAGTTTTTGGCCCTCCTGGTGTCTGACTTCATTGCCACCTTCTTTTAGCCCTGACAGGGGAAGTATCTATGATGCCATAGTCCTACTTCATAAGTTCTACTAACAGGAACACCATTTATATACTGTACTTGGTGATAAGAATGCAGAAAGTTTGAGACATACATTTTCTGAGGCAATCCTGGGAAAATTGAGGCCATAATTATTATTAATTTATTTTATTTCTTCTTTTTATGACAAGGAAACACCCTGAAAATGTTGAATAACTTGCTCTAGTTCTACATCATATATGCTATGGAGAAAAACTTCTATCCCAGGTGTTCAGATACTGAGTTTTGTACTATTCCTTAGGAATGTTTCACCAGGAAGTCTGGCTTCAACCAATCTTCTTTCACATCTATTCTGGACAGTTCATCAGTACTTTAGTATACCTGACACTATTGAGTGGGAAGAAGAAAGCTATACCATCAAAAGGTTATTCTGACTAAGGATGTTCTAAAACATGGTTCTGACTACCAGGTTTAAAGTAGTAGATGAAGGACTGGACAAGAATTTTCAAAGGTACTGTCTGTCTCTTGACAAACAAAAAGACCAATACTATCAGGAGATCTCTGATCAGCTCTGACACCCAGTACTCTCTTAAAGGCTGAATCTTCAGAGCTTATGAACCTTAGGACTGTGTCCCAGGATTTAATCTCATTTGTCTGGTCAAGGGACCAAAATGATCTTACCAAGCACTATGAAAAGACAAGCAGATAAATAAATGGCAACACTGAAAGCTCATAATCCATGAAATCCAAGAGGCCAGGAGAGAATAGTGCAACTCATTAAGGTTAAGAAGATCTAAACAAGTGATAAGATTGGGGTATGAAGCCAAGAGTCATGCTGCAACATGATAAGACGTGAAGGCTTTTAACATGTGCCACAGAGTGGCCTACCCCACCTAAATTAGGAGGTTCAACCACACACATTAAATAAAGATGGATGAAAGACAAAAGAAAAAAATTAAAAATAAGAAAAGAAAATAAAGAAGGAGGGTGGAGGAAAAGAGGAAAGGAGGGATGAAGGGACACAACAGTCAATCTTACTGAGTTAATCTTTCTGCTTTTCTGTTTAACATGAGTCAAGGAACTTGGACTAGTTATAAGATTTACTGTAAAGTTTCTTTCTTCTTATTTCTCTTCTTGTCTTGACTAAAGAAGTTCATTGAAAATGGGATTATTTGCTGCACTAAGAAAAGCTTAGCTTTTGCCACTTAACCCTTTGCTCCACGATTAACTTAAACATTCTGCTAAAGGACATTTTATTCCCCTGTGTTCAGAAACTATATATTTTGAGTAGATGATTTAGAATGAGGGATAAGTAGCCACAAGCCAAAGATACTTAAGCAAGCAAGCATAGGTTCATTCTTGTTAATAAATGAGGATATGAATGTTGAACAAATAAACTGGGAAGTTTCTAAATATGAGGAGTTTCTAAGGTTATATTATGTTATTAACACACCCTACAAGGCATCAAGCACTCTGAATCAAATGGCAGTGTGTTCCTATGAAAGTACAATAAAATGCCTAGAGGAAAAAAAAACAAAAAACAAACAGCATCTTATTAGAAACATATGTCAATAGTTTATTCTTAATTAATAAGCATATGAATTTGATATACTTGTGTATATGCAGGTATAAATATACTGTGAATATATGTATTTATATATGGATATATGTTTATCTATAATTTTTCATAGATTATATATAAATATATATGCACATTTACATAAATTTAATCTTTGTGTATATCCTGCTTAAAACAAATTGTTCTACTAAATGCTATTAAATATTGGAGAGATCAAGAAAGGTTCTGAGCCAGGCATGGTGGCACATGCCTTTAATTCCAGCTCTCAGGAGGCAGAGGTAAGAGGATTGCTGTGAGTTCAAGGCTACCCTGTTACTACATAGTGAATTCCAGGTCAGCCTGTGCTAGAGTGAGACTCTACCTTCTACCTTGAAAAAAAAAAAAAAAAGGTTCTTATAGTTAGCATCATACTCAACTCAAATTATTCTTACTCTACTTAATAATAAATTGTAGATAATTACATATAGAATTGCATATAGATTTTTATGCCATTATAGAAAATTGGCAGTGAAAATGGTTAAGAAGTCATACCAAGAATTTTTAAGTTTATAGTAGAAATTAATAACTTTGTTTTGTTAGAATTAACTTTTATGTATAAGATGCTATTAAAACCCAAACATTTTATTGAAATGAGAAAGAAAGTCTAAATGGAATATTTTATTTTCATTATGATTTTGAATAATGTAAGTTAGGAACCACTCTTGTGCTATTCTTAGGAATGGGATGGAATACTGTCTTTCAGTCATATTGGCCAAAGTGAACATCAAGGATCAGCTCTGTCAAGAGTAATGGCTATTTCTCTTGCAAATCTGAACCTATCTGAGGATTTTTTTTTTATTTGTTCTTTTTGAAATCCAAAGCACAACATATTGATACAAAAGAGAAAAAAAATCAAGTCTTACAGTATTATATCACTTACTTTCTCAACACTCGGATAAAACACTGATCCAGAAGCAGGTCATGGAAGGAAAGAATTTATTTCCAGTTTATAATTTCAGGGCAAGTTTTATTGTGAGAGGAAAAACATGGCAGGAGAAGATAGTGAGGCATCACATTTTCACATCAACATGGAGGAAGTAGCAAGAACAAGCTTTGCAGCAAGCAGGGTGGACAGTAACATTCTAAGGTCCATTGCCAGTGGTACACTTCCTCCAGAAAGGCTCTACCTCTCAAAGGTTCCAAAACCTTCCTAAATGACACCAGCCACTATGGATTAAGTATTCAAATACATGAGGCTATAAGGGGCCTTCAAATCTTGCAAGTATTACATATTAAATGATTTATTTTTCATGTATGTAATTGCTATGTATATAAATGTATAATAATTTTATGTATGTGATTACACACAGAAATTTAATCAGAATGCCATTTCTACTAAATTTTTAGCTTCAGTCTGTGACAAAGGTTATTAGTAGCTCAAACAATATTACAATAGACATGTTGCATATATTTTTGGTACCTTTATACCACTCTACTGGCATTTCATCAAGACACTATGATAATGTATACATCTTAATTAAATAATGTTGATAATTGGAATAGGTATCATTTGTTAAGTTTATTTTAATGCCAGACTCTAAGATGGGTGTTTGGTGTTTTTGTGGTTGTTACTAGTTATTTAGTTTGCACAGTCTTTGAGAGTAGATCATTTTATCACCCCATCCAACACATAAAAGTATGAAATACTTGCTTTGCCTCATTCTATGTGCAAGAGTAAGCAATTTAATATTATATAAACCTTTGCTAAAAGTACCATTCTTCACAATGAGTTGTTAGTTTTACTCCCAATTATGCAATGTGTTATGGCATTTTAAATTTTAATAGCACAGAATGTAAATAAATCTATGAAATTATCTGTGTTTATTATAGACACCATGTAAATAAAGACCATGTGCTAATTCCCTTTCAACTTACATTACAAAAGGAGCTATCATTTTAAAAACTATATATGTAGCTTGCACCAGCTTTGAAAACAGCTGATTTTTTTTAATGTTTATTTGCAGTTCAAAGAGTTCTTTCACAAAAATACTAGAGAATGGATTTTTCCCTGTGACTTTATTCTATAGTGGATGTTTCCTTTGATACTTAGATTTTTAAGATGACTTTAAAATGCCTAAAACAAGCAAATCTTGGAGTGAGGTGTTTTTTCAGATTTTTATCATAAACAAATGTTCCTTACTGATTCCTGTATTTATCAGACTGGTTTGGAAAGGCACTAGCAAAACCCACTAACGCCAGTAGAAAAGGGTTATTTGCAGGAGATTAGCAGAGAACACTGCCTTTTATACTCTAGATTGAGTTTTTTTAAGGTCGAAAGACTGTGCTTTACCATCAATTCTATTTACTGTATTTTTAAAAAGACAAACATTTTGTTGTTGTTGAGTCACTTTGTTTCTCTTTCTCATCATAAGACTACAATACTTTGAACAAAAGACACAGAAAAGAATAACAAGAAACTGTGAAAGCCATCAAGGGTGTTCTTTTCTGAGCACCACTGTTTGGGGTGTTATTCTTTATAACAGTCCCTGAGTGAAAAAGAGGAGAAAAAAGAAACTTTACATGATTAAGAAAGGATAGGAATTGAAAGCACTGAAAGATATGAGGAAATGACAATATGGTGACAAAAAGGGAAAGTTGTTCTCTGTTGGCCTTGATGTTATTTTCTCTGACCCATCCATACTGACTTCTACTGGACATTCATTTCTTGCCTCCTATATTCCATCCTGGTGGTAAAAGGCTTTAATGTGATCAGCCATGAACCAGTCCTTCCTTGGAGACCATTTCTCAGTTAATTGTTTGTTTTCTTAAGTGCCAAATGTATCCTCTGAAGTATGATAGGTTTTAGTTTATCCCTATAATTCAGAGGAGAAAAAAGAAGAAAATACCCTCATATGTCTGCAGTATAAGAGGGCTATTAAGTACATTTATAATTTGTTTGTTTTTCATAAGCCTAATCTATTTGATACTTTTCATCCTAAATGAAAAAAATAAGCAAAGACCAACAAAAATGCCATAATTGGATAACTAATTAAATATCAGGCATCTGCTGCTTGGTGGTATTGAAGTTTTACTAGTTAAAGGACATAAAAAATCCTGCAGCTTGTGGCAATGTATGTGAAAGATCACTTTTCAGTAGAACTATTTATTTCTCTAGCCCTATGATTCATTGAGATAAGTGATTAGGAAAGTATGCAACATTAAACAAATTGTGACAGACACATTCAGATTCTTAAAGTTTTCACTTAAGTGCTGTTGATGCATTTCTGCATGCTAAAAAGCAAAATCTGGGTGAGCATATAGCCCCAAACAAGTGATCTTGAGGGTCAATGGAGAACTTAAGAGGGAACAGGCTAAAAGATAGGATCAAATACAAGAGAAAGTGGTACCCCTTGTCAGATAAGACCAGAGAATTGGCCATTGTATTCATTACATTTAGTTAATAGTGTATCTTGGGAACACATATATCAGTGGAATTTGGGGAACAGAAACCTAATTATAGTGGACTCAGGAGAGACTGAGGAGGAGGAGAAAGGGCACTATGCACAGGCAGTTTCTGCTATGAAGTTCAGTGAGACAGCACAGTAGCTGGCAGGGGTAATCCAGCCAACCTGAGTGCTTGGATGCAGCAAGGGAGACAAAAGGTGAAGAGAAGAATTTGGTATTGTGGTCTTAAAATCTAAGATCATGATAACATTTACATCTTTACATTGCTTTTGAAGTGCACAACCAAATTAGTGAGTCACATTTCCTCATGACAAAATATGGCTTACTTTTTTTCTCCAAAAGTATAGACTCCTACCTACATGTTTAAAATTAATTTAGAGGACTATTGTATTTTTTTCAATATGCAGCGTTATTATATAAAGATAATACAGGCATCATGGAAATAATTTGAATGCAATCAAAATATAATGTCTATATGGACCAACTGGTATAGCTCAAACCATGCTTGCCAATCTGCACTTATGTGGGACTGTTGTTAACATTTACGAAGGAATCACTTTAGGGATAGATGTGGACCAGTATACCCTCTGATTTCAGAGATACCTCTTAATCTCCATCATTCAGAAGTAGAAGGTATTGCCCTTCAGATGTCATTCCAGCAGTCCATATATCTTTCATCCATCTTAGATCCATGGCATTTACAGGAGAAAATCGTACACTAAAACTGTATGCCAGGGTAACAGGAAATCTAATGAGAGAATGTGTGAGTAGAAATGAACTTTCTCTTTCCATTTTCCACATGACCTTGGATAAGGTTCTTGGTTACCATCTCTCAGCTCACTGAGCCTTCTTTGGGTGTGAAGATGGTGATACTAAGCACCAGAAATACTTTCAAAGGCTGTTCTGCACATTAAATCTTCTAATTATCCTTCCTCAAGCTAGCATCAGTGCTGATTATTAAATCGTATTATTATCCTAACTGGCCTGAATTTCTTTCAATGCAATCCTTCAAATTATCCTTTTGCAATGATGAATCTTTGCTAAAGCATTTGATTCTGCACACACAAAGAGAAATACCAATGCTTATTCATGAGTTGTACTGAAAAAAAAAACTATATTTATTTCATGTTCAGGCTGTAAATATCATAAATTTATGGATGATGCTTTCTTAAGAAATAGCATGATGGGTTCAGAAATAACTGGCAATTCTATTATAAGGGGTTTTGAAAAAGCTTTGAGGTAGAGATTCCAGTAGAAGAATTTATGCACTGTGTAAAATGTAAAGATTCACTGCTAAAATATTAGATATGTGTTTGTTCTAAACATGCCATGATAGTTATGGGTGAACTCTAGTGTTTCTCCCTCTCTCTAAATGGTCTTTGGTATCATCTATTTGGTGTTTCTCTGTGTTATATGTTTCTCATTAAGGAATGTTATGTTATAATCTCTTCTCCACATCTATGGGCCTCCAAAAGCTGGCTTTAAATATTATAAATGGCCAGTTTCAACCAAACTTCTGACTTAATAAATTTATATTTTATTTTTATTTATTTGACAGAGAAAGAGGGAGAGAGACAGAAAGAGAATGGGCTTGCCAGGACCTCCAGCTAGCCATTGCATATGAACTCCAGATGCATGCGCCTCCTTGTGCATTTGGCTAACACGGGTCCTAGGGGAATCAAACCTGGGTACTTTGGCTTTGCAGGCAAGTGCCTTAACTGCTAAGCCATCTTCCAGCCCCCTACTTGATAATTTTAAATGTGATCACCAGAATAAATGTTGATTTTCCTGAGTTTTTATGAAATTATTTTTTTGCCATGAGTTAAAACAACACATCTTTTTTCTTTAAAATCCACCTACACTTATTTGTTATTTTAGTAAATAGATTTGATTCTACTAATTTTTCATAATATTCTCAATTATGACAGCAAAACAACTAAGTTCTGGTAAAATATACCAATAACTAGCAGCAATAAAAATGAGTGAGTTTTAATTACACGACTTGGGTTTTTTTAATTGAAATATTTGTGCAAAAAAGCCCATGATGTCACCACTAGTGGTTAATTTATTTGTTTGTCTGACTCATAATGAGAATGGAAGAATGGTTTTAACAAAGATAAATTGCTTTTAATAAAAACTCAAATCTCTTTAGTTTAGCAGAAGGCTCTGCACTAGAGATGCAGGAGTTGGTTCTCCTGCATGTTCCCTACCCAGTGCGACACTGTGTATGCTGTGGTTGGAACAGATTTAACTCTTGATAGTGAGCTCAATAGGGAAAATGATGTGTTTTAACCTTAATGACAAGGTACACCTTGAGATGCCACAGACTGGGTTCTTACTTCTTATATTATTAGCAGGAGGTAGTGAAAAATTTCCCAGTTGGTATCTATTTTTAAAGACACTTATTACTTAATGGAGTTATATAACTTATGGAATAAAATGATCAGTCTAGACCTTTTCTATTTTGCATGAAAGTAACATGTCATTTTCAACTTCAGCACCATAACTAGTGTGAAAAATGTGTCTTCCCATGATTCCCAATGGAATGCCCCCAAACCCCACTTATTAATTATTATAATGAAAGGCTGGAGAGATGGTTCAGTGGTTAAGGTGCTTGTCTACAAAGCCTGATGACCAGAGTTTGATTCCCCAGTACCCACATAAAGCCATATGCACAAGGTAGCACATGCGTCTAGAGTTTATCTGCAGTGGCTGGAGTCACTGGTATGCCCATTCTCTTTCTCTCTAATAAAATTAATTAATTATTATTAAAAATTCCTATAATAAGTACCTAAAGAATAATAAACTTGTATAGAGAGGGTTTATTTTGTCTCAGAAATTTTTAAAATATTTTATTTATTTATTTGAGAGGGAGAGAGAGAGAAAGACTGGACATGCCAGGGCCTCCAGCCTTGGTGAAAGAACTACAGAAACTTGTGCCACCTTATGCATCTGGATATATATGGGTACTAGGAAATAGAACCTGGGCCCTGTGGCTTTATAGGCAAGCACTATAACCACTAAGGCATCACTCCAGCCCCACTGTCTCACAGTTTTTTGTTTTGTTTTGTTTTTGTTTTTCAAGGCAGGGTCTCACTCTAACCCAGGCTGACCTGGAATTCACTATGTAGTCTCAGGGTTGCCTCAAACTCATCCTCCTTCCTCTGCCTCCCAAGTGCTGGGATTAAAGGTGTGCACCACCATGCCAGGCTATTGTCTCACAGTTTTAAAGATTTTAGTCATGACCAATTGGCCTTAAGACTTTGGGCCTGTGGCAGGACATGTTGGCAGGTATGTGTGACTCAGCAGAGCTATTAGCTCCTGGTAGGGGAATGAAAGAGCAGAAGAGAGAGAGCAAGTCTTCTTCAAAGGAATGTCCCATAGTGTAAGTTTTCAAGCATTGTTAATATATGCAATTTGGGGGGCATTCCAGACCCAAACAAAACACCACATATTTTTTTTTTCTTTACTAGTGGGCATGCCATGGACTCCAGCCACTTCCAATGACCTCTAGAAGCATGCACTATCTTGTGCATCTGGCTTATGTGGGTAATTATGGGGAATTGAACCTGGGTTCAAAGGCTTCACAGACAAGCGCCTTAAATTCAAAGCCATCTATAACCCCCACAGGTGTATTTAATAAATTTTTATTGAATTCTATATACTGTGAATCACAGAAAAACTCTAGGATGAAGGATGTGTGTATGCTTGTAGGAAATATGACACTGGGGTAGATCAAATGGACCCAGGCTAGAATACCTAGTCCTATTAACTATGCTCAGACAAGACTTCACAAGACTCTAGAGTAAATGTCACATGCATAGAGCAGCTGTAGAGTATTAACAATGGAAGGTGTGGTATCATCAGTAATGAAGAGGTGAAACCAGGAAGTTGACAACAGTGAGTTGAGTATTGGGAACTACTCAGGGAGAGAACAGAAAAGTTCTGGTTGGGTAATTGGTATCATAAACATTTCACAGGTTGGAGAACACATGCATGTTGTTATGTAAGAACTAAATTTTGATTTATAGAGATGAAAAAATTATTGTTTAGCAATATTAAGTCACAAAGTATTTTTGAGTTTAGGTTAAGATTAAGACTTCTACAAAATGGTGCATGCATCTAGGTCCTTTTGCAGTGGTTGGAGGCCCTGGTGTGCCCAATCTCTCTGTCTGTCTCTCTCCTATCTCTCTCTGCCTATAAACTAATAAATAAAAATACTTTTTAAAAGAGTTTTCTCATAGCTTTAAGACCATAATATAATAAAATTTGAGTTTCCAGGGTTTAATAAGATGAAGTATGCTGAAGGCAAGAGAAATAGGAATAAGGGGTTTAGGATTTTTATGAAGGAAGAACTGAGCAGCTTTGGTTAATAGTTGCATATGGGAGCAAGCAAGAAAGAAGAAGCTAAGATAGATCCAAGTATTCAAGACTTGTTAATTGAGAAAATGAGAGAAGATTAAAATAATCTTGGAAGATAATGTGTTTGCTTTTAGATATGTTCAATTTAATGTGATTGAGGAAGATTTGAGTTGAAATCCCTACTCAGTAGTTGGCATGTGAGGAGAGAAATTGAAGAACGATGTCAGAAAATCAAGTCATGAGTCATACATCCTCATGAAGTTATTAAACATCCAGAAGCAGATGAGTTTTCCAAGGCAATGTTTCTCAACTGTATCTTGTGTTGTTAAACACTCATTCAACAATGACTTCTGACTGAAGAACTGATGCAAGTGCAACAAGAAAAGCTCTAGCATGCATCCCTGGGATCAGCAGATCACACCATCAAAGCCCTACTGCCCTGGACACTCAGTGCATGGTAACTGATATGTGAGGTAGTGTTAAGTTCTGTGTGCTAACTTTAACACCATGTCTCTCAGTCTCTCAAGAAAGCAAACCTTGGCACAGAAGTGAAGAACAGAAGAATTTCTATTAAAATACTTTTCTCATCCTGCTCTAAATTACTGAGAAAATATATCACTCACATACACTGTAATGTTTATGTGTGTATGTGCATAATGTATGTGTGTATGTATATACATTGTTAATGTATATAATATAGTGTAATAATTTTCCTGTGATAACCTATGATCAGTAGTTGGATAAGAACCATTGCTCAAAAACAAGTTAGAAAAAGAGGGAAAGGACTCTCAAAGTGAATCTTGGGAAAAAGACTCAAGTACTAGATAGGGAAAGTAGTCAGTAGATTAAATTAATGGATGAATAAAGGATGGGAGTGATGGATGATAAATAGGAAAATAATTGTCACAGATGGTAGTATAGGTAGATATATAGAAGGAAGGAAATTAAGAAGTAAGCATTAGGGACTTTAGAGGCATATAAACAAAAGGCAACAGTACCACTGAAGCTCATGTATGTATTTTTGTATGTATGTATGTATGTATATATGGTACCACTGAAGAAAAAATGTTTAAGAAAGAGAAAATACCTCCTAAAATTTACTGCTGTGTATAGTTAAGGAGAAAAGGAGTGAGGCATTTAAAGCTCAGGGTTAAATTTTCCAAGGAGAAGTTCTGCAAAATAAGAAGTGAATAGATAAGATTACATGAATTAACATTCATGTGGAAAATAAGGCACAAAATGGCTCAAGGTTTTTATAAGAACTTGCTTGTAAACAAGTGTGTTGATTATGGAAAAGAGAAATGGATATGTTCAGGAGGAATGCTTGGAAAGCATTTGCAAATGAAGAGAGAATCTTAGAAGTTGAAGCATTCCCAACAAAACTGTGTAATAGGGGTATCATGGGAAATAGCTCTTAAGGTCAAACAAAAAGGTCAGGTTTTAGGATTAGAGTCTGAAACAAGTGCTCTGGTTGAAGGAGACCATTATCACATGAGAGGAACTTCAGCTCAAAAGGTTTGAGAAACCAATCAAAGCTGTGTGGTTTTACAGTCAATATATATCTGGGCAAAGGTAAATTGCACATAGGTTACACTGAGTAGGGGGTTAATGTAAAATTAGGCTCAAAATAATAGTGATTTGAATAAGAATAGGAGCTATGGGGATGGAGGGAAACAAATTGATAAGATATTTAGTACTGATATTTAGTACAGGGCTTTGTGACAAAATCAAAGTGACTGGTATGAGAAAAAAAGGAGATCTCCATCAGCAAATATTTAACAGGTATTCAACAAATCAATCAGTCACACAGGAGTAGGCAAAAATATGTCTCTGTTGGCTCCTGGCAAGTTTTGATCAAGCCAAGTAAGATGTTCTTTCAAAACAAATCCTGGGTTGCAGATACCCTTTCTTAATTTTTCATATGAAAAACATGGCTTTAGTTCTAGATTAGGAAATCAATACTTGATACATTTAATCTCTAGCTCAAGATGTTATGCCATATCTTCAGTGAGAAGAGAGCCAGTAATTAAATAAAACTTAAGGAAATAGGCTACAGAGAGGAGATTAGGAGGGGAAGGGCAGTAAAAATAATGATCTTACAAGGTCAAAGAACAGGACATTTCAGAGCAAAAATTCCAGATCTAGGAAAGTTAGTACCACAAATTACTCACTGGACTTAATACTAATGAGTAAAATTTAGTGCAATAGTGAAAATGGAAATTAAGCTAAAAAGAGACAATAAGTAAGTGCAAGTAAACATAAAAGGGGGAGCATAGACACTGTCTTTAGCAAGCAGGAGCATTGGCAATAGTCTGAATTGTTTTGAGAGCTTCTGAGACCTCCCTGACCAATGAGAACTATATGTTAATACCCTATTGCTGAAGACACCATTTTTTTTTTCAGCTGCAGGATGATGAGTAGTTTATGCTGGAACTGAACTGAAATCTTCTTCCCTGCTTGTTGGTTATTTAGTGCTGGAAGGTGGTATGCAGGATACTGAGGGAGAAAGCACATCAATCATCTTATCCAAGAGTGGTCTCTGCAAGCTAAACAACCAAGAGGCAAGGCAGGATGCACCCACTGGTGCAATCGTGGCATGACTGATACAAGGGTAACTACCTGCTCTCCGGTTGAATATCTGGCCCATTTCATGGGAAGGGATTTATCCTTTATACTGAAGACTCAATCAAAAGCCTATAAGGGAATGTACTACTATTGTTTGGTTAAATGCATATGCTGTATGTTCATCAAATTGCCTTCTAAATCCATGTGTCTATATCCATAGATAAGTGTTGTCATTATCACCTTTGATATGAGAAGCTTCTCTTTGCAGATTATGGTGACTACTGAGGAGATTCAAAACTTGTTGAAGTATTGAGGATGTTACTCCTGAGTGCTCAATAGAGGATGTGACATCTACACTACTCTTTTCAGGACTTAGCTAGCAATGCAACAAAGGATAGACTGCAAGAGTCAGAGGATGGGAAGAAGTGCTGTGGAAAAATAGCATCCAGGCATGATAGGAATGTTAACTTCTTGACCTCACAGTCTAACCTTCACAAGACCCACACAATATTGGACCTCACAAAATTTTGTCATGGATGATAGAGGAAGCATGGGGTCCTCATCCCTCTCTGAGGAGTTATAGACAGTAAGTGGTAGCTGGAGTGTGGGCAACATTTTCTGCAATGGTATAGCAAGTGGTAGGACTCATGTGCTTTCATAAATAATCCCCCACCTTTGCCTATGCAGACAATCCTAAGTAAAGTCAATGGATCCTTACCTCACACAAGGAAAAAAAAAAAGAAAGAGAGAGAGAGAGAGACATCAAAGTAGAAGAGTAACCAGTTGGGAACAGAAGGTAATAGGAGAGAATTGTGATCAAAACACATTAAATATATGTATAAAATTTTCAATAAAAATCAAGTCTGTTTAGCAACAGATACAGAAACCAGGACAAAAGAAAATACATGACAGACATGATATAAGAGTACAGAATGGCATAACAGAAGGTCAGAGAAAGAAGAAGTTGAATACAGGCTTAGAAAGCTGAATCACATCTCTGTTATACCTGCTGCCTTCAAGGACTAAAGTTAAGTTAGCATAATAATGACATTATATTTCAATAGCTTAGAATACTACCTGACACACAGTTAACATTCAATGTCTCTATTAGTCAAGATATGCAAACCACTGTAAACAACTTTATAATTTCAGTGGCTTATCATGACAAGGTTTATTTTCTTTCAAGTCATAGTCAAGTACAGATTACAATGAGAATTTAGCTCCCTGCAATCCTTCAGGCTTTCACAGCTCTCTTACACCTAATAGTCCACCTACCTCCAGGGTCTTTGAGCACACTACTGGATACTCTCTGACAAGCTGAGGAAAAATAAAGAGAAAGAGAGACAGTGGAAGAATATTTGGGAGGGTTCTTCCAATACTTTAAAATATGTTATGTATTTTTGTCTCAATCATTGGCCATAGTTTAATCATATGATTCCTTCTTAAAGTAAGTGAGGCTGAGAAATGCCACCTACCTATAAACCCTGGAGAAATAGAAAGAAGGCAGCTATAATAATTACTGTGATTGCTATCAATAACAGAATCCTAAGATTTTGTTCAAGTTAACTAATGACCAGTCAGGATGAGAGAAAATATGTTTTAATAAAAACAAGACGTGGGAAAATTGTGAATGCCAAAGCAAGTTCTAGGAAACTGAGAAAGAACGCCCATCATCCTGAGAAGAACACACAAACAGGTCAGGAGGAAAGGACAGAACCACATAAATCTAAATGGGGTTTCTTGTAGAGAAACCCATAATTCTAAGTGGGTGTTTCTTGTACAACCATCTTCTACTCCGAAATTTCCTTAATTTCCTTTGGAGTGTCCTCAGATATCTCAAGTTTAACATACCAAAATTCAAACTGACTTCCTCTGCTCCACCAAAAGTGATTGTAACTGGAGCTTTATTCAGTTCCTACTAATGGTGGTGCCTTTCTTCCAGGAGCTGAAATCATAACCCTTGTCATCACTCCTGATACCTCACACCCATACAGCCAATGAACAACCTTCCAAGTGCATCATCTGATCACATCACTAAATTCCACTCACTCCTGCCAGGCTTCTCATCATCTTTCTTCTTTGCTTGTCTATTTCACCTAAATAACACAGTAGGTGGAGATCTTTGCAAATACATGTAAGATACATCACAACTCTATCCTAGCTTACTACCTCTGACTGATATTGTGTCTCAGACTCTGGCTTTCATACCAACTCTCACACACATCAGATATATAATAATGGCTATGGAAATTATGTTCTAGGTATTTTCATGAATGAGGACACTTTAGTCCCAGTCACCTATATGACTAACTCTTAACTCATGTATTTTTTTCATGTATCATATTGCAAACAGAACTGATGGAAATTCCCCCGTGTACTATCTGACAGAAACATCCTCCCTACAATGTGTCCCTACTCAAGCCAGTTTCTTCTACTTCTTCATTTCCCATAAGACATTTATTTCCTCCTTTTGTTAAAAATGGTGAATTTTCATATATGAACATATTGAAAATTTGTCATAGTCCTATCAGGGTACAAGCTTGTGTTTCCTGTACCCCATTCTCATCCCAACATGTGCCCTTCTCAGCGGGGATATCAGTAATCACTGTGGGATCAAGAGTGCAACAGTCAGTGTTTGTACGTGTGGAGGACAATGCCTCAGAGTATGTCCCCATCCTGTGACTCTTACTTTCTTTCCACCACCTATACTGTGATTTTCCCTGATACTTAGGAGGCACGTTATAAGGCTCCTTTAATGTTGGACTTTCATTAGCCTCTCACTTTCTGTTATGATGAGGTTTGAGTCTCCTCAGTATCTAATGCCAACTACCTGGAGAATGTTCTCAGGCTAGTAATGACAGCAGTACTCATATTTAATCTACTTTCCCTATAATGTTTCCTGGACCCTGGCAGAAAAGATAGACATGACTTGTCTCATGCTAGACAATTAAATTTCTTTTCTTAGTATACATTTTTCAGCACTATGAAAGCTAGCCAGCAGGGATGGCTTCCATCACATGGGCCTCCCTGACTAACAGTGGGAAATAACCCAGTTCTGGCTCTGTGATTTAGCAGCAAGAGCCTACTTTTGAGGGTAAAGCTTTATCTATCCCTGCAGGGTGCTTCTTCCAAAACCATTCATTTCTATCTCTATCTCTATCTCTATCTCTATCTCTATCTCTATCTCTATCTCTATCTCTATCTCTATCTCTATCTCTATCTCTATCTATCTATCTATCTATCTATCTATCTATCTATCTATCATCTATTTCTATCTATCTATCTATCTATCTATCTATCTATCTAACATTTTAAGTGATTTGTTTATTTTAATTAGTTAATAAGAGGAAGGTCTCCATGATACCAATTCATGCTGTTATAAGTTTTGAATATTTTCAAACTCTCCTTCCTCCTTACTGCAGTTCTTCCCCAAATCCTTCCACACGTTGCATTTGTCAGCTCTACTTGAGTTGTAGTATGCCCTCCTCATATCCCCTTCTACTTGTCTTTCCAAGCCTCCTTCTAGCCTCCTTATTAGTACTACTGATGCATACTACAACTTATAAACAAATCAAGCTGTTCTATGTTAGGAATCACATATGAGAGAAAAATGTGGTGTTTATCTTTCTGAACTGGTGTAACCTCACTAAGTATGTTTTTTTCCAAGTATATATATGTTCATGAAAATTTCTTTATTTCATCATTTTGTTACTGCTGAATAGAATTCCATTGTATATATGTACCATATCTTCATTATCCATTCATCTGCACTGAATCTATTTCCAGGTTTGAGATCCCAGTGGTTGAGTATTTGTCTTATTCCCTGAGCTACTGGGGTCTTATTCACAAAGTCTTTCTCAAATATATGATCTGCTTATTATATCGATTGTGAAATCTGTCCTTTTCTTCCTCTCTTGAATATTAAACTTGACTAGCTCAGCAGATTTTGCATCTGGTGCACAGTAGAAGTTTAGCAAATGCTAAGTAAATGAATGAGTTAATAAAGTAATATATATTTATAAATAAATGAGGTTTTTTCATGAGCCCCCACACCTCCCACATTGTCTGATAAGCATCATTTTTTGGTTATACTTTGTAAATTATCTGATTAATGGACCTTGCCCCACTATACAGATAGCATAAGCTGTTTAATTTGGTACTTTGGTAAGAGAGAAGTTGCTTTTGTTCATGAATTGCTGATTTATTCTTTTTGCATTGTCAGTATAATTATCTTCTGTGTTTCAAATTGCATCTGAAAATTTAGAGGCCAGCAAGTGGTTGGGAGTGAGGTACATACATCATGTAGAGCTACAGTGATTTTCCCTCTCTCTCTCTCTCTCTCTCTCTCTCTCTCTCTCTCTCTCTCTCTCTCTCTCTGACTCATCTGGAAAAGCCTTAATTAAGTATTTATTCTTATACTGCAAGATCCAAAAAACTTAACTACCATTAAGCTGTCTACAGAGGCAAAACGAAATGGAGAATTAAGGCAATTATCAGGATGATATGAACCAGAGAAAACATGTTTGCCTCAATCTGTATGTTTCTGGAGACTTATTTTCAACCCAAATTATCTAACTAATCCCCTCTTTAATATACACTGCATTTCACACAGATAGATAGTAATGTAGTACAAGGAAGGGCAGCCCATGATGCGAGCAATCAGCATGAGAAGAAACTCACCATCCCAGGCATAGATGGATATTTTTCCTATTTTTTAATAAACTTTGTTGCTATAGAGCATAGTGGGGGAATGTTTTTTTGAAGAAATTCTGAAAATTAACTATTGGCTTATTAAAGATGGGCTTTGACACCTGCCCCCCTTTTCATCTTGAGTAAAATTTACTCTTCAGTTTGAACTTCTTTTAGCTTCTCTTTCGGCTGTAACTTTAGATCCATGTTTCAATACCCAATGGGTATGGGGCTGGATAGAAGGCTCAGCAGTTATAGGCCCTTGCTTGCAAAACCTGAGGGCCCAAATTCAATTCCCTAATATTCACGTAGAGCTACCTGGAGTTAGTTTGCAAGAAGCCCTAGTGTGCCCGTACTCTTACTCTGTCTATTTTTTCTCTACGTGTCTCCTTTCTCTCAAATAAATAAATAAATAAAACAGTGGGTAAATAATCAGGGTATTTACCATCATATATCATGCCAGTGTCAATGGAAAGATACAGATACAATTGGCAAGAACATGGGCCATTTCTGGCTTATAGGAAAGCTATTTCCCTGGGGTATGCCAATTGTAACTGGGATGGTAAAGAATTTGTAGGTGGATTCACTCCTCTTGTGCAGCTTGCTAAGTAGCTTGTCAGATCAATGGATATTTTTTCAAGGTAGGGCCTCCCTCTAGTCCAGGCTGAACAGGAATTCACTATGTAGTCTCAGGGTCATCTCAAACACATGATGATCCTCTTATCTTTGCCTCCCAAGTGCTGGAGTTAAAGGGATGCACCACCACATCCAGTCAGGCTTTTGTTTGTTATCTTCATTCTTTTCCCCAAAGATATTTCCCAATGAAACTGTTTACTAAATTCAAAATTTGGCATAAAAACAATACTCCCTAGTCCCTTGCCAATCACTGTCAGCTTCAATATCAGAATAAATGAAAGGCAGAGGAGAACTTGAGAAGAGCTGCTTCAGTGTTGCTTTCTGAGTAACTGATCCTCGATGGCTAGCCACATATGCGCCTTCTTGATGCAGAAGGATGCAATTGTATGGCCTACATCTCTCTTTTCTATGATGTTGACTGCATTGATGACTGCTGTCTTCAGAACAC
This sequence comes from Jaculus jaculus, assembly GCF_020740685.1. NCBI lineage: Eukaryota > Metazoa > Chordata > Mammalia > Rodentia > Dipodidae > Jaculus > Jaculus jaculus. Next base: position 97,106,065 of record NC_059109.1, read on the forward strand.
TACTCATCATCAGTGGCTGTCCTTCTGGAAACCACCATTCATTCTGAATTTCCATGTTAATTTTTTTCTTGGATGTGCAAACTTTTTTTCAAGGCCAAAGTTTGCCCTAGAGATTGAGAATGATTAGCCATTACTTGTGCCAAAAATTACAAAATGTTTTCACAAAATAAAAGGTGATTGCATCTAGGTCTGTTTATGTTTTAAAAATTAAACTCAAACTAAGGTACTATTCTTTTCCCACAGTAAGATAATGAGGAAGTAGTATGATTTGTGTTACTTTGTCATAACACATAGTATATTGAGATTAGAAAGTAGGAGGAAAAATAATAATGTGTATCTGACAAACATGGACTGAAATATTTGCAAACCTTTCAAACATTTACTAACACATGCTATATGTACTATTTTATTTATTTATTTTTAATTTGCTGCTGCAAACAAACTCCAGTTGCATGTGTGACTGTGCATCTAGCTTTATGTGGAGAGTGGGGAACTGAATTTGGGTTGTTAGGCTTTGCAGACAGGTGCCCTTAACATCTGAGCCACCTCTCTAGCCCTATATGTACTACTTTATGTGTTGTAATATTTTTTGTTAAGTGCTTTCTTGGGGAAAAATACAAGAGATGCTTTCCTTTTCACCCATATCTTTGAATGTCCTCAATATTCTCCTTAGGCATGGCACCACTTGACAAATAATTATATCCCTTCAGCATGAATATCTATGATGTGACAGAAAACTGGAGTTTTTATAGTCTACATAGGGAGCAAAGAATACTGTGAAAACATCTTCGTGGCCCATAAATTCTCTCCTGGAGTTTTTATGATCTGGGAATTGAAAAGAGAAAATGACACATAGGCAAAGGAATTGAAAGTTGTTTTATGGTGGTAGAAGTGTGTCTCTTTGTGCTCTGGACATGTGATTTGCCTTTGTATGTTATATTTGGTTTATGTCAAATATATTATTTAAAAAAATGAAGGTTCTGCCTTCCAAATCTATTTGGCTCTGTTTTGCTAAATAGAATCTGTGATCATGTCAACATTCCATGAATCCTCAAAACCTCGGTCTTAATGTGCATCTTTAAGTTACAGAATAATCATCTAGTGATGGAGAAATGGCTTAGCAGTTAAGGTACTTGCCTGAAAAGCCTAAGAACCCCTGTTCGATCTGTCTCCAGATCCCTTGTAAGCCAGACACACAAAGGTGAGGTAAGCACAAGGCTGCACATGCCCACTAGGTGGTGCAAGCATCTGAAGTTCAACTGCAGTGGCTGAGGCCCTGGCAACCCAATTCACTCTCTTTTTGCACACTCTCTTTCTCTTTCTAAAAAATAATAAAATAAAATTTAAAAGTATAATTGTTTAATTGAAACATTATCATCTAGTTGATTATAAATATTGATAACTATAAATAGAGATGCTGCTTTTAATATTTGTTCTAACAGTTCACAGTTTGGAATAATTTTTGTATATTGTCTGATCTTCAGAGTAGCTCTTCTCTTTGGTTCTATTATAGGACAGATCTTCCATGTCAGGGCTCTGAGGGCAGGCAGCAGCCTGCCCTGCTTTTGAAGCAAGTATAGACTGGATATGAATACTTCTGCAAATTCAAGATGTGTTCCATTTTATGAAGAGTTTGAGTATATCTTATCTCTATTATTAAGTGCTTTCTTTTATACAAAACTGCTTTCAGAAAATGAATTTAAATCCTTTTAGATTTCGATATTTTTATACTTTCAACACCAAGGAAAAGATATCATTTCCTTTAAAGAACCCTCTAAATTACCTAACTAGAGGCCCTTTAAACTGTTTTTGTTCAGATATCTTTTGGAAATAGTTCAAGAGAAAAGTCTAGCATGTTGTTCCCATAATCAGTTGGAGAAAACAAAAACTCTACTGCTGTCAAGACAAATATGTTCCCTTTTAACTATAATTTCTCTCATAGCAATGACAAGCAGAGGATAAACACACACACACACACACACACACACACACACACACACACACACACACATCTACTCCAGTCTAAGCAGAAAAAATGTGGATCCTGCCCAGTCTTATTACTCTCTCAAAGACCCAACTTCAAAAGTATATGGATTGCTGGGCATGGTGGTGCACGCCTTTAAGCCCAGCACTTGGAAGGCAGAGGTAGGAGGATCGTCAGGAGTTCAAGGCCACCCTGAGACTACAGAGTTAATTCCAGGTCATCCTGGACCAGAGTGAGACCCAGCTTCAAAAAACCAAAAAGAAAAAAAAAAAGAGAGAGAGAGAGATGGATGCACCATTTCTGCAAGATGCTATTTTTCATTACATGGGTTCTTCCTCAAAGAGCCTTTCCATCTTAGGTGAAACAGGCTCCATTGTCATTTATTGCATTATTATTTTTATTGCATATTTGTACCTCCCCCACCATGGATTAATTTTTTTTCATTTTGTTGGGCTTTTTTTTTTTTTATTCTTTGTGCTTATAAAAAAAAAAAAGCATGTCCTGGAAATATCACTCAAAACCCAGAATTTTGAAGCTTTCTTACTGTAATAATGGTTAGTGTTTAATTTCAGTGTGAATATTACCCTTGCAGCATACTATACCATCTTTAGATACATATGGAAGAGATATAAGCATTAGGTTTGCATAGGGGGGGGAGTAATGGTGCTGGGTGAAAATAGGAAGAGGTGTGTGTATGTGTGCATACTTTGACTAAGGCAAACCAATTAATAATACTAGGCAATGCAAATAAAATTGACCAGGCAAGGAATTTGAGAACTCTTATCTTAGGTGACAATGATTGTAAGGAATATGTGATGTGTGGGTGTATAGCAAAAAAGCAATATTTTAAATTAGACCCTCTCATTTCTGTATACAAATACTCAACCAAAATCAGATTATGGAAGGAAAAGGATTTAATTTGACTTAAAAGTTCCAGAAGGTAGAATCTATTATGACAGGGAAGGCATGGAAAGCAAGAACCAGAAACCTGGATCACACCATCAAAATGATGGAGAGGAAGCAGAGAGCCAATGGAATGTAGAGCCAAACTATATAACCCCTAGGCCCACTTCTAGAGACCCATTTTCTTCAGCAATGTTCCATCCCCTTAAGGTTCCACAGCCTTGTCAAACAGTGCCACTAACTGGAGACCGGGCTGAGTATTCAAGTGCATGACCTCATAAGGGGTATTTTATATTAAACCACAACAAACCTTAATTAAATATGAGAGGTTTAAATATATAAATTTGTAGTCCAAAATGAACTCTAGAATGATGCTTGGTAAGCAATTACCAACACTATCAAGATTTCCACAGGTTCCAAAGGTTATGTTATCCTTTCCTCCTCAGACAAAGCCTACAGTATCTATTTGCCCTAGAATATGCTTCATCTTCTAATTGCTATACTAAAGTTTCAAAGACTCCCCTAGGCAAAGCCATTTCTTTCTCTATGCTTGTCTTGTTCAAGAACATCAGTTTTCCTACTAAGCTGCTAGACACTTGAGGGCAGAGACACCTCATTTTCATCTTTGCTTTACCTCGTAGTCCATCATGTGCCCAAACATATATGTTCTCAATAAATGCTTGTTATATGAAAGCCTTGAGAAAGCAAAATTTTTACCTCATTCATCCATGTGTGATCAGGCCCAGCAACAGGCAGTGTCTCATACCTAATTAACGTTTATGAAAGGAGACTGGAAGGGCACAGCAGGAGATAAACTCTAACATCTCCAAGTATTAGATTGGAGGGAAAAGTAAATCCTCCAGGCAAGCATCCCCTGTTTCCCTACTTAACCACTCTGAATGAACAGATAAAATCAACTGCTCTTCGCCCATTGGAGACTACATGGTACTGGTGCTGCTAGGTGCTACCCTAATTATTTAATTATTACCCACTTCTGTCCCCTTATCACCTTCTTCACACATTATCCTTGTTTTGGGTTAATGTACTTTTTGATCATCTTCCTTAGTAGCCTTTGCCACTGATCACAACACCATAGTGGCACTATGGCTTATTCCTTGCCAGGCCCAACACAAGCCCTGTCTATGAAGAGGCACTTGGGGGGCAGAATGAAAACACAGGGTAAGGAGATGCCATCTGCATTTCCTAGTACATAGCTCAATTACTTGATTGATTTGAAACACTTTAAAAAACATTTCTAAGCAAAGCAAATTAGAAGAGTGTTTTATAATGTATTCAGTTTAATTAAAACTGCACTAAGTGGAGTACTTTGCTTCTCGGTTTCAGGAAAGAAATAAAGAAAGAAACAAATCATGAGGCCACATATCATATTGATTTTTAACCCCTGAAGCAGGAGTAAAATATCATCATTAAAGGTTACATCATGTAGGGAGACACAGTTCACCTCTTTAAAAGGTTTGCTATAATTACAATATAGAAGATCTAGGGAGCATTAGGAAGGGGGCTTTTGGGCAAAGCTGGTAACATATTTTTAATTTGAATAACCAGCAACATCTGCTCTTTGTTGCATACAAAAATGTTTTTACCATCTGAAGGGAAAAGAAAAATCTGCCACAGTTCCAGATAAATGTTTAAGCTTAAGAACAAGTGGAAAAGATGTAATGTACATGCAGGTCTCTGTTGTTGAAGCGAATGTATCAACAGCCTCCTGGTGCCCAACTTTTCCAAGTTTGTATAATTTAAGATGTTAACCTGGATTCTCCCTGTCACATGTCAGATTGCTGCCACCAGGTTCTGCTCTTCCTAGCCCAGATGCCTGTCAATTAACAAATGCAAGCAGGCTTCCAACTTGGTAGTCATCTGATGAAAGTCTCAAATTTGCATGGGTAATTATGATTTATTTAAATGCATTTTGTTTGCATTGCTCTTGTCTCAGTTTCTTCAAAGCCAATTACTGATAAATTGATTGAATTGGTTTGATTTTTGAAGACATTTAGAGCTTTAGAACATGAACCCCTAGCATAATTCTTTTAAACATAAAATTAAAAACAAAATAGAATGAAGGGAGCAACTTTTGTAATCCTGTTTGGCTATTGTCTTTGGAAGTTTTGTAGCATTCAACCAAGCAGTTAAAAGTCCTGAAATAGGAACTGAAAATATGGCTTAGTGTTTAAGGCACTTGCAGGCAAAGCCAATAGACTCAGGCTTGCTATCCCATTGCCCACATAAAGCCAGATGCACAAGGTGGCACATGTGTCTGGACTTAATTCACAGTGGCTAGAGGCCCTGGCATGCTCATCCCTCTTCTCTCTCATAAAGAAATAAAATACATAATTTTTAACTCTTGAAATGGGCCAGGCATGGTGGTTTATCCCAGCACTCTGGTGGGAGAGGTAGGAGGATTGTTGTGAGTTCTAGGTCAGTCTTTAGACTACATAAGTCCACTTGGGCTAGAGTGAGACTGTACCTCAAAAAAACAAAAATGGAAACAATGATAGGAGAGATCAGAGTAAATCAATTGAGTTTAGTTTCAGCTCTATTTCTTGTCACTCATGAATAATGACATAAACGTTCTAATTCCATTGGATTCCTATTGCTAGACTTGACACATTGTATGCCACTGCCCTATGTCACGGGGCATCCTTCTTTGTATCGTGAATATATTGATATCCTTACTTAAATTTTCTTGGAATAATCCAAAATTTACCAGCATAATAGTGAATTTGATTATGTGCCCTAGAAAATATGCCTCCATGAGTATCTTTATCAGTTTCTGTTGCTATAACAAAACTCCACAAATGAAGTGGCCTTTTTCTAGAGACTTGAAGTGCATGATAGGGGGCAGCAGATTCTGCTCATGGAAAGCTTAGCTTCTCTGTGTTCTTCTATGGAGGAAAGAGAGAGAGGAAGAAAGGTTAATCCAATTATATTCCTGTGCTCAAGATCTCTTTAAGCCTGATTATCTTCCAAATAACCCCCCTCCCAACTTCCAAATAATACCACATTAGAGGTCAGGACATGTCCACAGGAATAATAAGCCACAAAAATTCACTTAATATCAATGAGATGTTCACCTCATATCTCTTCCTAACCCACACTAACAAAGGACCTCCAAATATTGTCATTCTCTTTTTATAATCAATGCCATAGAATCAATAAATTGCCACCAATTTCTTAGCCTGGGAAGTTGCCTTAAAAATTGTAAGCAGGAACTGGAGAGATGGCTTAGCAGTTAAGCACTTGCCTGTGAAGCCTAAGGACCCCAGTTCGAGGCTCAATTCCCCAGAACCCACGTTATCCAGATGCACAAGGGAGCTCATGCATCTGGAGTTCGTTAGCAGTGGCTGGAAGCCCTGGTGTGCTCATTCTCTCTCTCTCTCTCTCTCTTTCTCTCTCTGTCACACTCAAATAAATAAATAAAAATGAACAAAAAAATTTAAAAAAATTGTAAGCAGGACTGGAGAGATGGCTTTGCAGTTCAGTGCTTGCCTATGAAGCCTAAGGACCCAGGTTCAAAGCTCCATTCCCCAGGACCCACATTAGCCAGATGCATAAGGGGGCGCATGCATCTGGAGTTCGTTTGCAGTGGGTAGAAGCCCTGGTGTGCCCATTCTCTCTCTCTCTCCCTCTGCCTCTTTCTCTCTCTGTCTGTCACTCTCAAATAAATAAAGAAAAAAGTTTTTTTAAAAATGTAAGCAAAAAAGTATTAACTTCTTAAGTTTGATGATATTCTTTGTGAATTGCCAGCAACTCATCTCTGAAATACATTCTAGGGAGTGTCTCAGAAAGCCATTTCAGAATAATCTACGTAAATCTATTTGTAAAAGGACCCTATCAATAATCATCTTACCATCCCACAGACAAAGGTGCTAAAAGATAACCTCTGTGGAAACCCACTAATTCCTGAATGGGTACTTCTAGTAAGAGTATAATTAATCCATGCCAAAAATTAAAACTAAGAAAAGAAGAAAGATAATCTAATACTTGTGATTTTAAATATTACTAATGGGCCTGGAAGTAAAAATAATTGCTATTTAATTACAGAAATGTGTGTGTACTTGGATGCACAAATGCCTGATAGAAGATAATGACATCAGACACAGAAAATATTCTGTGGCTTCTGGGAACATTTGACAATAATTTACATTTTTAATTGAGTTGCTATGAAAGGCTCATTGTGCAATTACATGTTCACTTAGGTGCTCATATAGATACTAGAAATAATCTTTTCTTCACTTGTACCTATTTGTCTAAATTGTTGCAGCAGAAAAAAATATCTGTGAATTTACTTATGTTGGACTTTTAATGTGATTGCACTTTAGCATGTGTTCCAGCACTTTTTGCCCTCAGGTCTGATGGTGCAGGCTTGCTCTAAGCACCATTTCAGTGCAGGCTATTTATGGAACAATATTGCCCTCTGGCAGCAAGGCATCCAATGGTTTTAATAACTGTTTTATGTCATTTTGACAGGTTTTAAACCAGTCACACCCAGCAGTTTAAGCCAGAAAGGAAACATCAGCAAATGCTTCCAGAAGTTTTATATTACAAAACTTGTATGTGTGTGCATGTTAGGAAAAATGCTAGTATTCTTGCTTGAAAGCAAAGCTGCTCTTCACAGGAGCCAATCTGAATTTTAGCCATGATAGAGCTTCAGAAAAGCGCAAATAATAATAACGTCATTGTGCTCAGTATGTAAGAAAAGGATAAAAACCTTCTCCCTCTAAGAGACTCATTAGCTGGAGTTCTACAAATATCAGCCCTAGTGAGCAGATCCAAAGCATTTCTTGTAGCACATGTTCAAACACTCATAGGATCAGAAAGGGACTGTGGAGTTATGTCTGATCCCTTTGAGTGAATTACCTTGAGGAGTATCTGTGCTGCAGAAAGAAGACCTGGAGCTGCTCAGTGAAGCTACAGAAACCAAAAACATGGCAGCAGGTATCCATTCCTGAAGGGTTTTCTAGGTGCTGTTCAGCCACTTACTTAAAAAGGGGACACTGATGGAGAGCTAGATGTATTTTGCTAGCTGTGTCTGGGTTTGCAAGGAAATGGGCTCTGGTATATTTAAAGAGCAGCTTCCATGGACAGCTGAGACAGGCATAGCTCTATACAGTCCAAGTTTCCCACTCCAGTGGCAGTTGCTGAAAGCATTTTTCTGATTACAGAAAGTAAATCTGGAGACTTAAGTCATCCCCTCCTTTCTGTCCACTGGGAAATAGGTCATCCCCATATTACATTCTGATACAACCTCTAAATGAGTTTTTAAACACAAATAAGATTATGATAATTCTTTGCTCAGAACATTCCAGTGGTTCTTTTAACACTCTAAATAGTTCTAAAATTCATATTGTGACCAAGAATGACCTTTTAGGATTCAGACCTTGTTCATCTCTTCTGTGTTTCCTCCTTCTACTCTCTGCACAGATCACTTGTTGTTGTTATTATTATTATTGTTGTTGTTGTTGTTATTACTATTATTATTATCATCATCATCATCTTACTTGCTATCCTTCTTCTGGAATACCACTTCTACCCTTATACCAGTTCTTTGATAAGTAGCCTGTCACTACTAAGTTCCTTCACAAATGTTACTTTCTCAAAGCCCTCTTCTTTATCCACTGTGTTTTAAATTGCCCTTTATTCTCTGTAGGCTGTTGCCTTTGACCTTCAGTACAAACTCCCATTCATTTGTCATCTGGATGCTAATCCCAACAATGTAGATTTTATATGAAATTGCTAGCATATCATAATTATTATCTTTTAGTACAAACAAGCAAGCTCCTATTGGTAGTTCAAACACTGAGGCCAGGGCTGTGTTATCTCCTGTCCAAATTTATAATTCAGCTGCCACTCTCCCAACTGGCCTTGTCTATAAAATCTTACATATGTATGGTTTGACTTCTGAAGTTATATGATGACTGTATTTATCAAAGGGATGTGATCTCATTTGCATTATAAAAGCATTCATTATAGCACAGTGCATCTTAAGGTTATAAATGCATAGAAAATAAACATGCTGGAATGATGTATGCAAATTAGTCTTGATAGTATAAGAGATTTTTATTTTTCAATTTTATATTTTATGTTTGATTTTTTTCTCACATATTGTTTACATATATTTATGATTCTTGTGTTAAAGGAAGAAAGATCAGAAGTTAATAGGATTCCAAAATGAAATAAACTGTATGTTTGCAATAACAAGAAATATATAACAAGATAGACATATCAGATATAAACATGCTTATATTTATATAAATAGATGACAGACTTCATATTCCATATGACTCCATTCAATATTGCAGTTAAAATCTGTGTAATGTGAATATTTGCACTTTTAGGCTTTTAAAAAAGTAGATAAAATCAAATACACATATTTTGTTTTTGATATCCCTCATGCAACCAATAAATGTTCTGAAAAGAGAATAACTCAGAGAAGAAAATGTGGAAAAATCAATATTATCCTTATTTCTCTACCTGAAGACACTATGAAAATAATTATCATATTTCTCTGATGTTTTATTTATGAGCTTCCCCCTTTCTCATTCAAGCATGTATTTTAGTATGAGTCTATGTGTTCCCATTGGCAACTTTTGGTGACAATTCTCATGTAGAGATTTATTTCTGAGAAGCAAAGCTTTATGCCATTCCTTTTTATGGCTTCCTTTTCACTGTTTAACTCTTAGTGTTCTTTCTTCAAAATAAGGGACTCAGTGGCTTTTTACAAGGAATAGACTTTGATTTCTGTCTATTGGACTTAATACCCCAGAGTTGAAACAGGCTATATTCTTTTTATGTGCCTTAATTCAGGAATTGGTTATTTCACAAATACTATGATAACAATGACAACTGACATAAAAGTCAAGTAATGTGTTTTTCCTATATTTTATTTATTTATTTGAGAGAGAGAGAGAAAGAATGGACACGCCAGGGCCTCCAGCCACAGAAAATTAACTCCAGACACATGTGCCACCTTGTACATCTGGTTTACCTGGGTCCTGGAGAGTGGAACCAGGGTCCTTTGGTTCTGAAGGCAAGCGTCTTAACTGCTAAGCAATCTCTCCATCCCTCAAGTAATTCTTTTAAAAACTAACATAGTTATTGGCTAGTTGTTTCTTCTTTAAGAACTGTTCACTTTAGTCTCCCATCTATCAATTGTCAGGTTTCTTTGGTGCTATATTTTTGCAGGTCTTTATGTATTCTGTATATTAGTCTTCTATCTGAAGTATAGCTGTCAAACATTTTCTTCCATCTTGTTGCTAACTGCTAGCTCTGCTGATAGTTTCCTTTGCTGGGCAGAACCTTTTTAATTTTATGTAATTCCTTTGCCAATTCTTTCTTTCCATCATCACAGATACATTCAAAAGGTATACAGATAGTAATATGCTTCTCACTTGAAAATAACACTTATAAGATGTATAATGTGTAATATAAATGAATGACAAAATATAGTAGCTGACAAAATTGTCATTAAGCTCTAATCATTGCCACAAAGAATTAATGAAAATTCAAAGCTATCCTGTTCTGAGAAATAACAAAAATCATCCTTCTTGAACAAGTTTGTCATTCTCCAATGAAGATAATGTTGTCGAGCATGAGTCCTGGTTTCTTAGCTTTTCTTAGCTGTCTGAGGAGAAGATTCCTTTATCTCAAAAAGTTTAAGTAGCTGAGGACTACCCTCAAACCCCATCTGAGGATGGACAATCAGAAAAAGATATGTTTTCCCAAACAAAGCTTTGTGAACTCCCAAAGAAAGAAGTCATACCTGTCTTTTATTATCTCTAGGTAGATAAAGTTATAATGTCATTGAAAATAATCCTCATTTGAGCTATTGTAATGGAAATTTTCCTACTTCACAAACCATGTCAAAATATCATAGTTCTGGGCTGGAGAGATGGCTTAGTGGTTAAGCGCTTGCCTGTGAAGCCTAAGGACCCTGGTTCGAGGCTCGGTTCCCCAGGACCCACGTTAGCCAGATGCACAAGGGGGCGCACGCATCTGGAGTTCGTTTGAAAAGGCTGGAAGCCCTGGCGCGCCCATTCTCTCTCTCTCCCTCTATCTGTCTTTATCTCTGTGTCTGTCGCTCTCAAATAAATAAATAAAATTTTTTTAAAAATCATAGTTCTAAAACATTTATTGCATCTTCTGGTCCACTGACCTAGGATGTCTCTCCACCTGGTGTGCCCATGCACAACTGGTTAGTATAGCCTTGTTCACATGGTAGCAAAAGGGATCCACCCAACAAAGAGGACAAAGTTCATCACACAAATTCTCTTCAGGTCTCTCATTGAATCAGTTTTATTGCCATATGACTGCCATGACCAAATCCTGACAAAAGGAAAAATGCTTTTCGACCTCTCATGGTAGGAGCTACAAGAATTTGTATGCATTTTGATGATATACGAGGAACACCAAAAGAGACTAGCTTTTACTCTTTTCTATAATAAAGGTTACTCTATATAGGGAGTAAACTGAAATTTATTTTGTCTTCCATTTTTTATCAAACCTTGCATAGACCATCTTTTGGGAGGAGTAGCCGGGCTCGTTCACGTTCCCCATTCTAAGAATGCAGGTAACAATTACGCAATGTCTGACAACTGCAACTTGTGTACACATGACCCAGCAGAAGCCATCTGTAGCAGACAGCTTCAGGTTCACTGAGATGAACTTCCAGACCAGGCACAGTTATGGAGGAAGGGATATTTATTGAAGCCTACAGATCCAGGAGGCATTCTATAATGGCAGAAGAAGCTGGCCTGCCTTCACAGGCCCAAGCAGAGAGAGAGAGTCACAAGACAAAAGACAAAAACCACACAGCAAACTTCAGGAACTCCAAGAGGAACTCCGGCACTTTGTATATCTTTAGATTGGAATCTCAAATCCACCACCACACTTTAGGACTAGGCCACCCAGTAACACCTCCTCCAGCCAGGTGGCTGCAGATCCAAACTACAAATAAAACTCTGAATATATTGGGAGCCATCTGTTCAAACTACCAAGCCATCTATACTATATTCTTAGTAGATAGTAAGTATATGGATTGATTGCAATAATTTATTGGCTATATCTATGGCAGTGTTTGTTCTAACTCATCTTTGCTTGAAACTTATGCCATTCTTTCACAAATGAAGAAAAACTTACTTAACGCATAGAAAATCAGTTTACGCTTTGCACAGATTCCTGTAGTTCTTCATTTCTTTTACATTGGAATGCTTGTCACTTTTTTTTATATAAAAGATGAAGTCATCTTAGTCAACTCTCACAGATTGTGTTTGTGCACATTCCTATTTACATCTTCAAATTGTTACAACTTCAAAGTATCTCTTCCAGGGCTGGTGAAATGGCTCAGCTGTTAAGGAACTTGCCTGCAAAGCCCAGGTTTGGTTCCCCAGCACCCACATAAAGCCAGGTACACTGAGTAGCCCATAAATCTGGAGTTTGTTTGCAACAGCTGGAGGCCCTGGTGTGCCTATTCACTCTCTCTCTATCTCTTTCCTAATTAATTAATTAATTGAAGTATCTGTTCCATGCTGTTTGATGTTTCCTAATCTAAGATCTCTTTGGTCTCCATTTTGTGTGAATTTCTTTACCTCTTAAATTTGACTGTGTAAATTGTTTTCTTCCTGATCTCTCCTAATCCCTTTAACCACTAATTGCCAAAGATTTCATAAACCACTAGGTTGATTTATTTCCATGTTCAGCAAGGTATTTCATCCTCTGAAATTGACCTGAAACACTTAAGAAAAAAAAAAAAAAAGATAAGGTCAGTCATCTTGGATGTAGATGGTAGTAGAACTTGTTGCACAGAAGAATGGAAATGAACATGAAAACAAAAACAAAACAAAAAAGAAGAGAAAAAAAAGGATATGTTTCCAGAAGAAAACAAGGTGGCATAAACAGTGTGTATGTGTAAATAAACAGAAATTAAAGTATTACAGAAAAAAAATATAAAAAATGAGAAATTAAAGGTATAGATTTAAAATACTACAGAACCTAGCATTGAGTCCCTGTATTGACTTCATTTCAAAGACCAGAAAAGAATCTAAATTTCCTACTTGAGAAGAAATATGTAAAAAGTAAAGAAAGTCAGAAAGGGTTTAACAGTGTTGATCTCATCTGGAGAGAGTACTATTTGTAAATTTAGAAAACATTTATTTTTCACTGATTATTGGCTCCCTTTCTTTAAACTATTGAATTTCTCAGTTGGACACACAAGCTTATCAATGTGTACACAGACACACAAAGATGGTTTTGATTACTTCAGGAAAATTGCCCACAGATTTCTCATTTTATCTCTGCTTGTTTAAATCCTTCAAGAAAAGTTGAAAGAAAGATTTCTTAAATCAAGTTCAAAGTAGTTGTCATATCTATGCCTAGGGAACACTGTGATTGGATATTAAAGAAATTAGGGGGTAAATAGAGTGTACCCTAATTGAACTTGAAAAATTGACTCACTGGGTGTGGTGGTTTGAATTATGTGACCCCATAATCTGGTGACAATTTGGGAATTGAAGCCTCCCAGAGGTAATGAATTGCTGGGGGTAGGCTTGTAGGTGTTATAGCCAGCTTGCCCTTACTAATGTTTGCCACACTCTCCCGTTGTTGTTGTTGTCTATCTGATGTTAGCCAGGAGGTGATGTCCAACCTCTGCTCCTGTCATGGTTTTTCTCTGCCATCATGAAACTTACTCTCCAATCTGTAAACCAAAATAAACCCTTTCGTTCATAAGCTGCTGTTACTCAGGTGCTTCTTGCCAGCCACGAAAAGTTGACTAAAACATTCGGAAAGATGAAGGATTTGGGTTAGATCACTTTAGACTTTCTCAGTTCTAGCCATATGTGTATCCTTTACAAATGTTCATTTTTATTTTCTACTTACCTATGAGGAAAATAAACAAAGGAGACAAACTCACAGGGAGAAACAGAGAAAATAGAATAATGTAGTGCGTCCATCACCTGCTCATACTCAAATGCTGCCTAACGCACTATCTCAACTCAGTTTTCCTTTATTTCAGTTTGGGTCTGCTGGGGCAGCTCTTTCTCAGAGTATAGGTCATCCAAGGAGGCCTCAGGCCTTTTCCATTGACAATGTTACAGGGCTCATTGAGATGAGGAAGAGAGTATGCCATTCTCCTAGGAAGTAACACTAACCTGAATGGCAGCCAAACACAATTTGTTGACATTACCTAGGCAAATCAAATCTTAACAATCAATCTTCAAATGAAAGAGACTTTGAAAGTGAACTCTTTGAGTGACACATTCTGTGTGAGGCATGATGCAGATAGTGCAAGGAAAGCAACATCCAAAGAAGGTAGCAGATGCTCAGCCTCAGGAACAAATGGTTTTGTCTATTTATTTTATTCTTATTTTTATGAGAGAGAGAAAAATAGAGGGAGTGAATTAGCATACCAAGGCCTCCAGTCATTGCAATCAAACTCCAGATGCATGTGCCATCTTGTATGCATGTGCAAACTTGTACACTTGCATCTTTTTGTGCATCTGGCTTACATGGGATCTGGAGAGTCAAGCTTGGGTCCTTAGGCTTTGCAGACTAAAGCCTTAACCACTAAGCAATCTTTTCTGCCCTCTTTGTTTATATTTTTAAGGAGAAAAGATGCATTTATATATCTCATGTCAAAATGTCCCACTTTTTAGTGTTGGAAATTAGGTTATATTTTAAAAATTATGTTTATTCAAACAAAAATACTTCTGTAAATGAAGAAACAATTTGGAGACTGCCTTGTGTCACCTTTCATCCAAAGATTCTCTGGCTTCCAATATGTGACCTGCAGTTACATATCTATGAAAGACTTAAAAACCTATATTTGGTGTTCCACATAGCCATAATTACATCCTACTTGAAACAAGCTTAGTGTTATAGGCTCTTTGCCCACTTACTGTGAAGATCTTCTGTACAGAGACAGCATATGAATGACACGGTAGTGTTACATTACTTTTAACTTTTTATTTATTTTTTTATTGATACATCTTTTTTATTTTCTCAATTTTTTTAACATTTTCCATGATTATAAAAAATATCCCATGGTAATACCCTTCCTCCCCCACATTTTCCCCTTTGAAATTCCATTCTCCATCATATCCCCTTGCCATCTCCATCACTCTCTCTTTTATTTTGATGTCATCATCTTTTCCTCCTATTATGATGGTCGTGTGTAGGTAGTGTCAGGCACTGTGAGGTCATGGATACCCAGGTCAGTTTATGTCTGGAGGACATTGTAAGGAGTCCTACCCTTCATTTGGATCCTACATTCTTTCCGCTACCTCTTCTGCATTAGACCCTGAGCCTTGGAAGGTGTGATGAAGATGTTACTCGGTACTCTTGTGCGGGGCTCTTTCCTGCTCAGGTAGTGCTGAGGGAAGGACCAGGCCTGCTGGTTCCTCCCTAGGGATTGAGGAGGATGATGAGCGTCGGATGACCCAGAAACCTCTCCTGGCCACCGGAGAAAAAGCACACTGAGTCAGGAGTCTTTTCCATGCAGAAACAACTGTTTTATTACTGTGAGCAGTTGCCTATATCATGTTGGGGACAAAGGCGGGGATTTTAGGGTAGGAGAAGAGGTAAGGGCCAATAGTAAACTTTAACTATTTAAATGGTAATTATAATTAACACACGGAAGTAGCAGGCCAGAAGCCATTAGGCATCCTGCTGAGTCATAGCTGGCCAGAGACAGGTCGCCAAACTTTAGCTAGGCTCAGGAAGTTCCACTAGGTCTCACGCCTGGGCCTTTCAGGGCCCAACACCCTTGTCACTTCTTTCCAGCACCATGATACCTTCTGAGTCGTCCCAAAGTCACTGCCATCTGAAAAGAGAAGATTCTCTACCCAAAGTGAGAGTAGTATTAATATAAGGGTATGAATATTAAGAGAAGTGATTACTGGGCAGTTTGATAAGCATAGTATATACACTTATGCAGACATCAGCAGATGTTAAACCCCTAGGTGTCTTCTGCAATTTCTTGTTTGAGTGTTTTAAAGTTTTCATTGTAGAGAACCTTTACTTCCTTGGTTAGGTTTATTCCAAGGTACTATATTTTCTTTGATGTAACTGTGGATGGGAGTGGTTCTCTGATTTCATCCTCTGTGTGTTTGTTGTTAGCATATAGGAAGGCTACTAATGTCTGTGTATTTATTTTGTATCTTGCTACATGGCTGTAGGTGTTTATCAGCTCTAACAGTTTGCTAGTAGAGTCTTTAGGGTCTTTTATGTATAGAATTATGTTATCTGCAAATAATGATAACTTGATCTCTTCCTTTCCAATTTGTATCCCTTTTATGTGTGTCTCTTGTCTTGTTGCTATGGCTAAGACATCCAGTACTATATTAAATAAAAGTGGGGACAGTGGACACACTTGTCTTGTTCCTGATTTTAGTGGAAAAGCTTCCAGTTTTACCCCATTTAGTAACATGTTGGCTGTAGGCTTGTCATAAATAGCCTTTATTATATTGAGATAGCTTCCTTCTATTCCCAGTCTCTGTAGGACTTTTATCATGAAGGAATGTTGGATTTTGTCAAATGTTTTCTCTCTGTCTAATGAGATGATCATGTGAGTTTTGTCCTTCAACCCATTTATATAATGTATTGCATTTATCGATTTGCATATGTTGAACCATCCCTGCATCTCTGGTATAAAGCCTACTTGGTACAGGTGAATGATCTTTATGATATATTCTGATATTCTGTTTGCCAAGATTTTGTTGAGAATTTTTGCATCTATGTTCAGGAGGGAGACTGGTCTTTAACTTTCGTTTTTTTTGTTCTATCTTAGCCTGGTTTTGGTATCAGCATGAGGCTGGCTTCATAGAAAGTTTGGTAGGATTCCTTCTTTTTCTATTTTATGGAAAAGCTTAAGAAGCAATGGCGTTAGATCTTCCCTGAAGGTCTGATAAAATTTAGCAGAGAATCCATCTGGGCCTAAGCTTTTTTTTAGTTGGGAGATTTTTGATAACTTCTTGTTATAGTTCTATTTAAGTGATTAATCTCATCTTGATTTAATTTAGGTAGGTCATATAAATCAAGGAAATCATTCATTTTTTTCAGATTTTCATACTTTGTGGAGTATATGCTTTTATTATATGTCCCTATGATTTTTTTTAAATTTCTCTGGCATCTGTTGTGATATTACCTTTTTCTTCTCTAATTTTATTAATGTGTGTCTCTTCTCTCTTTCTTTTGGCCAGATTTGCTAAAGGTTTATCAATCTTGTTTATCCCTTCAAACAACATACTCTTTGTTTCATTGATTCTTTGGATTGGTTTTTTGTTGTTATTGTTTGTTTCTATTTCATTAATTTCTGCCCTAATCTTTATTATTTCTTCCTGTCTACTGATTTTTGGTTTGCCTTATTCTTCTTTTTTCAAGGCTTTAAGGGGAAGCATTAGGTCATTTACTTGTGACCTTTCTAATTTCTTAATATAGTCAATTAAAGTTATAAATTTACTTCTTAGGACTGCCTTCATTGTGTCCAAGAGATTTTGGTATGTTATGTTCTCATTATCATTTGACTCTATAATTTTTTTTATTTGCCTCTTGATTTCTTCATTGACCCATTCATCATTGAGTAGTGTGTTGTTTAATTTCCATAATTTTGTGTATGCTCTATAGCCTTCCTTGCTATTGATTTATAGTTTGATTCTATTGTGGTCAGATATAATGCAAGGAATTATTTCAATTTTTCTGTATTTGTTATGATTTGCTTTGTGTCCTAATATATGGTCTATTTTAGAGAATGTTCCATGTGCTGCTGAAAAGAATGTATATTCTGCAGCATTTGGATGAAATTTCATGTAGATATCTGTTAGGTCCATTCCTTCTATCACCTCATTTAGTCCAGATGCCTCTTTTTTTTTTTTCCCCCCCTGGGATGACATGACAATTGATGAGAGTTGGGTGTTGAAGTCACCTACTACCACTGTGTTTGTTGTTATCTGTGACCTTAGTTCTAATAGCATTTGTTTGATGTATTTGGGAGGCCCCATGTTAGGTGCACATATGTAAAGGACTGTAATGTCCTCCTGTTGAAGGGTGCCTTTATTCAATAGAAAGTGGCCTTCCTTATCATTCTTAATTAATGTTGGACTGAAGTCTACCTTGTCAGATATTAGGATAGCAACCCTGGCTTATTTTATTGGTCCATTTTCTTCTTTTTTTAATTATTTATTTATTTATTTGAGAGTGACAGACACAGAGAGAAAGACAGAGGGGGAGAGAGAGAATGGGCGCGCCAGGGCTTCCAGCCTCTGCAAACGAACTCCAGACACGTGCGCCCCCTTGTGCATCTGGCTAACGTGGGACCTGGGGAACCGAGCCTCGAACCAGGGTCATTAGGCTTCACAGGCAAGCACTTAACCACTAAGCCATCTCTCCAGCCCTCGGTCCATTTTCTTGAAACACTGTTTTCCAACCTTTTACCCTAAGATAGTGTCCATCCTTTGTAGAAAGGTGGGTTTCTTTGAGGCAACAAATTGAAGGATTCTGCTTTTTAACATAATCTGAAAACCTATGTCTTTTGGTTGGGGTATTGAGGCCATTGATATTAATAGATATTATTGAAAGGTATGCATTCATTTTTGCCATTTTTTTTTTGGTTGCTCTTCCAGTTTTATCTTTGCTCTCTTGCATTAACTAGTATTTGAGTATTGTTTGTTTTCTCCTGGTTCCTTGTATGTATGCTTTTCTTTTATTTCAGCATGGGGGATTCTTTCAACTATTTTTTGTAGAGCTGGTTTTGTGTTCAAATACTCCTTTAGCCTGCTTTTATCATGGAATGTGCTTATTTCTCTATTTGAATGGATAGTTTTGCAGGATAAAGTAACATTGGTTGACAGTTGATATCTTTCAGAACTTGGAATACATCACTCCACACCCTTCTGGCTTTTAAAGTTTGTGTTGAGTAATCTGCTGTAAGCCTAATAGGCTTGCCTTTGTAGCTAATTTAATTTTTCGCTCTGAGTGTTTTCAATATTTTTTCTTTGTTTGTGTGTTTGGTAGTTTGGTTATAATATGGTGAGGGGAGTTCTTTCCATGTTTTGTCTGTCTGGTGTTCTAAAGGATTTCTGCATCTGCATTGGCACCTATTTCCCAATTTGGGGGAAGTTTTCTTCTGTGATTTTTGTTGAAGATGCCTACTATGCCTTTGGAGTGAAATTCTTCTCCTTCTACTATGCCCTGAATTCTTATGTTTGATCTTTTCATAGTGTCCCCATATCTTGAAATTCCCACTCATACTTTTCTATTAGTTTTACTTCTCTTTTTTGGACTGTGTTAGATTTTCCACCTGGTCTTCTAGCTAGATATTCTGTCCTCTCCTTCATCCATTCTATTGATGAGATTTTCTACAGAGTTTTTCATTTCATCAACTGTGTTCTTTATTGCTAGTAATTCTGACTGGTTTTTCTTTATTATTTCTATTTCCTTATTTGTGTCTAGTATTGACATCTTAATTTCATTGAATAGGCATCCTTTGTCTTCTTTGCTTCCTTTGAGTTCTTTGAAATTATTTATAATCATTCTTTTGAAATCTTTCTCAGGCATTTCCTCTAACTCATTCTCACTGGAGGTCATTTCTAATGCATTAATACTTTTTGGTGGATTTATATTGTCTTGATTTTTGGTGTTTCTTGTGCTATAATGCATATATTTTTGTATCCAGGATTATTTATTGATTGAATTTTCTAGTTAACTGGGTATTATGAGAGGTATCAATCAATATGATATTATATATCTTCAGGGTAGGAGCTTAAGGTACTAGGGTGGCTCTCAAGACTCTAAGAGTATCTGTAAAAGTGACCCTATGTGTTGGGTTTGCCTGCTGTGAGAGTATTCAAGGAGGATGAGTGGAACCAAACACAAATAGTTTCTAAAATTTAACTAAACAATGTATACTTTCAATGAAAAACAGTACAGAGTATTTATGCAAGAGTAGGTATTATGGCAACCAGATCCTTTGTCTGTCCCTTAGGCTGTGTGGTGCCTCACCCACTCCTTTAATCCTGACAACAAGGAGGTTATGATTTCTGGTCTGTAGAGGGTTCTAATTCAGCTTGTGACCAGGTGAGACCCTTCCCTAATGTATAACAGAAGAGTAAACAAAGCCACTACAAATCAAGAAGCAACAAATATCAAGACCAAAATACAGCTTATTTAAGAATGGCAACTTTGACCATCCATCCCATTTAACATATAATTTATCCTGATATGTAAGGTGCAATTAGCACTTCTGGTTCAGGCCTATATACCAGGTTTATTAGGTAGGTACTTACCTGGTGTAATCCCAATTAACTTTTGGGATGATTTTGGTCTCAGTTAGCTGTGCTCCTGCTTGGGTCCCTCTTTGGTGCACTGTCTGTTCAAGTAGGTGTGGCTGGGTCCCTGGACTGCTGCTCTGTTTGTGGGAACTGGGCCCTGGTGGTGGGGGAGAAGGAGGGAACTGATGCTGCTCTCGCTCTCTTGCTATTCCATGTGTTCTTCTACCTTGTGATCTGCTCCTCTGTTGCTCACTGCCATTCTCCCTTCACATTTCTTGAGTTTGCAGAGAGCTCCGGTGTGAGTGGAAAATCCCCTCACCTGGCTTTTCCCATGGCTCAAGCTGAGCCTCATGGCTGGCTGGCATGCCACCACCATGTTCTCATGTGTGGTCCCATTGGAGCCGCTTCTGCTGGCCTGTGTGGGCTCTGGATTCTCTGGATCTCTCCTACTTCTCCACTGCTATTTCAATTTCCCATACACCTCACTTTTTAGTAAAAGCATGTATTTTGCTGGTTTTTTGTTTTGTTTTGTTTTTTTTGCTTCCACCCCCACTGTCCAAGGCTGCTTTGGCATGGTATTTATGCCACCATCTTACCATCTTAAATGGAAGTCCATGTTACATTACTTTTAAGCCACAGTGTTTACACAGCATTTGTAAGTACAGTGGTCCACTGCTATTCTCATGGAATTGGTCCCCATACATAACCCGTACCCAAACCCACAGATAACTCAAATTATTTAAATAAAATGACACAATATTTGCATATAATCTAGGCTTATCTTCCTATGTACTTTAAGTCTTCTCTAAATTATTTATAGTAGCTAGTATTATATAAATGCCATATCAGTGGCTGTTATAATACTTTTTTACAGAATGACAGCAGCAATAAAAGTCTGTATATGTTAGTAGGGACATAATTGTTGTTTTTATTGGTTTTCTGAGACACTGTTTTAATCTGAAACATAGCCTTGCCTGGAACTCATTATGGAATCCAGGCTGTCTTCAAATTCATGACCATCTTGCCTCAGCCCTCTGAGTTCTGGGATTACAAACATGAGTCACCATAGCTAGCTCTTTTTTTTTTTTTCCAATAATTTTCTATCTGCAGTTGTTTGAATCCAAGGATATAGAGTCCTTAGGTACAGAGAACCAGCTATACCTAACACTGTTCTAATCCTCATAAGCAAATAATATTATCCTCAATTTGTAAATAGAAAATGGGGGCTCATAAATATTACATAATTTCACCTAGGTCAGAGCAGAAGCAAGAGTCTAGATCATGTAACCTCTTTTGAAGTCAAAAGGAGGTTAGGTAGGTAATCATAGACTTCTAAAATACCCAAAGCTATTTTTTTACTGTTATAATTTGATTCAAATATCAATATGCCAAGAGTGCTATGTTTTTTAACATCTTCCATTTTAGTCATTTAAATCCCTTTTTGATGGAAAGGTAGTGAAATTCTACAAATAATCCTAAGGTTGCTATTATCCTTTTCTACATATTTAGTTCCAGCTGCATCTAGGTCTTTGAACCTCATTCCCATCAGATTAAGTGATGATTATCTTGTCTAGAAATAATTGGTATTGTTTTGTGGTTCCACTTGACCCCAAGTGACATGAAACAGTTGTATAATGTCACAGATGTTAACTTGCAAAGTAGAGAACACTACTTTTTAAGACAAGAAGTATAATTCACTATTTACAACAAATTCCTAAAAATTAGGTGACAATTTCTAAACTTGATTCTGCTTCAAATCAACAACATGTTCATGGCTATGACAACTCATTTTCCCCTGAATTATCTAAGAAAATGTAAGGTGAAGATGGTAAAGAGACTTAGAACTCTTTGGAAAAAAAAAAGTTTACTCTTGGTTCATATTACTAGTTAGTAATATGAACCAAGAGTAAATTACCAGATCAATTCCCTATTAACTCATTTTCATGTTTCAAGCCCTACTCACCAAATATATTACAGTAATTTATTTAGAATTTAATGGCACTGTGCAGTACTTACATCACAGGTTTATTAACCTAAGCATTTTAAACCTCAAAGTATTTATGTTTAGTGTTTTGGGCTTTTTTTTTTTTTTAAGACAGCTGTGAAAAGACATCCTTTTAAGAGGTGCTGACTACATACCCCAAATGGTGAATAATACAGAGAGTCATGAATAGATGCTATGAGTAGCATTGTTCTTAAATGCAAGTCAAAATCTGTTCCAAAGCAAACTGCAAAATAAGAAGGAAGACGAAGGGAAGATGCATTTCCATTTAATTTCCTTTCCCAGTGTTTTCCTGCTGTGCTGTTTTTAATATCTCCCTTGGAGCAATGACTCAAATGTCTTCCATCAAAGGAAAGTAATAGTGATATACATTTTACTCATAGTAAAATCCATATGATTTCATGGCTGCTGAAAAGGAAAATATTTTTCCTCTTTCACTTTTCCTGTGGTCCTTTATTGCAAAAAAAATTAGGTTTCTGTGGAGGTCAAAGGATCCTGCTATCTATTTCCTGTGCTCCAAGACAGCTGGAACTGCCTGTTTTAGAAATTTACTTTTTTCTTGTTTGTTTGCAAGAGTTTTAATGGCCACTTATCAACTAGTACCTAAAGGGGCCAAGTTATCTATATGTAAAAGGATTCAGGAAGATGTAGGAAAGTGGCTATAAAGACTCCTAGCAACTCAAGAGAGTGATGCTAATTGCCCTCCTGGAGTTGGAGTCTGGGGTTTCATAGCTCACTTTTCTCTCAGTAACTTTTGTTTTGATTGTGTCTCCTGATTATGCTGTGCCATTTAGTATTCCAATTCCTTCCTCTTTTGGAATCTCAAAGCTATCCCCTGAAGGACTCACCAGCTACTCCAAACATTGCTAGGGAACCTGGGGTGTCAGAATTTCCCTGCTTTCTTCCCGCACCCTAGGTAGAAAAGGTTCACTTCAGAGCAGACCTGTATCAGTGGCAGACACAGATCTAGGAAGGCTGAGGTCTGGGAGGAAGAGGTTGAATTCTGCCTGTCTTGGAAATCCCCTTGACGTTATTCTCAGAAGAACTGCTGATAGAATCAAGAGCTCTAGAAGAAACAAAAATATTTCATGTGAGAGAGGGTGTGTGTGTGTGTGTATATATATATATATATATATATATATATATATATATATATATATATATATATATATATATATATATTGCTCTATTCCTTTTGTCTTAAGGAAAATAAACATATATTACTGTATTTTTTGATTTTTTTATTAATTAGTTTTGTATTCAGCGAATATAGTCAATTTGGTACAATTGTTAGGCTCATCCATGTCCTAACCCCGCCCCCTGGCCCTTCCTATGTGTCTAGATTTATAAGCTTGATAGCTCAAGCATGAAGCTGAGGGAAGATGCCTTTCCTTTTGCCAAGATAGAATTGCCTCCATTTTCACAGTATTTTAGAACACAAAACAGAGAGATGGCTTAGTTCTTCATGCACTTACCTATGAAGCCTAAGGACCCAGGTTCAATTCTCAGTATACCCCCAGATGCACAGGGTGGCACATGCATCTGGAGGTTTTTGCAGTGGCTTGAGGCCCTGGCATCTCCATTTCCTCTCTCTCTTTCTCTCTCATCTATCTGCTTAAATTTCAAAGCATGTCTTTCTAGAAGTAGTTCATATCACCATGCTTGTATGGCTAGACTTACCCCTCATCTCTCCTCTCCCACCCACACTAATTCTTACCACTCTTCACTTGTCCCCTTCACCTGCTGAGCTGCCATGGTAGTTGTGTTTATCTGGCAAGCGTGTCCTATCTAGTATGTTCTGTGCAGTAATGAGCTCTGAGTTTTCTTTCACTCCAAGAATTAGTGTGCCCCCTCTTGGTGCTGGCTAACCTTGGCTTTATTCCCACATGTACTTCCATCAGTGGTCACCCTTCCAAATGGACATCCTTCCTCCAGAACACTCACATGTTACTTAGCAATCATTTAAATAACAAAAGAACTCAAGAACCTCTAATGACATTTATGCCCTTGATACACACCCATGTAAGCATATTCTCTTTTAAGCTAAATGACAACCTTTCATTTTAAAAATTAATATTTTCAGACTTCTGAACAGTAGCATATTCACTCCAAAAATAAGTTTCTAGTTTATACTGTTAGGGAGGAGAGGCCCAAAGCAAAACTAAACTTGATGTCTTGATTACTCAACAAGGGAGTATATTGATAACACAAATGTCCTGAGCTAGGTAGTGATTATACTTAAGAACTGTAGAAGATTTTCATAGAAGAGATTGCAATCACTGTAAGTACTCAGAATTGTGTTGCTTGCATGAAAGTAAAGTGACTGTTGAGAGGAAAAGAAACCTCCTTAGTATAGATTAGTTTGCCTATTGTCCATTAAGTATGAATGAAAGTTGAAATTCTGTTCATTGCATTTCAATACTAGGTTCTATAAAACAACAGGCCATATAGAGAGTGTGCATCAACAGTCGCTGAGCTTTTTTCTAACACAGTTACTTGTAGAGGTCATAGAAATTTAGGAATGGAGCTTTTACCTCTTACTATACCATAAAGGTTGTAATATACATTTGTGTGTAGATATGAGTACCCCCACATTTAGAATCTTGCCAACTTTAACCAGAGTTGTAGCTACTATTTATTTATACATATACTATTGATATAGTTTTCATATAATGAAACTTTATGTGATGTTGTACTTAAAGACAAAAATACTAAAATTATTAAGGAAAATTTATTTTTAAAACATTTCAGCGCTTGCATTTTCTACATGAGTGAAAACTAGATACATGATGATGTTTTATGTCACCTTGATGGTTAGTGGAAGAACCAAGTTTTAGAACTCCCAACCAAATGTTTTTTGAGGTTTGATTGGCTAATATTTGTTATTTGTAAACACTGCCCCAAGAATAAAATAGTTTCAGCTTACCATCCCACAAATCCTGTGAAATCAATATTATGCATGTTAGAAATGAGAGCAAAAACACTAAGACAAGATAGACAATTATAGCTACAAAGTGAAGAGTCAGAATCCAAATCTGATTTGATTTGATTCTATTATCACTAACTAGTTTCTCAACCACTTATTGTTGTCATAGCCATCCTTTATATTATTATCTGAATGGTCAAATTAACATTAAATGAAACATTAAAAAAAAATTTGGTGGGGTTTTGATGTAGGGTCTCACTCTAGCCCAAACTGACCAGAAATTCACTATGAAGTCTCTGGGTGAACTCAAACACATGGTAATCCACCTACCTCTGCCTCCTGAGTTCTGGGATTAAAGGCTGTGTGCCACCACACCTGGCAAATAAAACATTTTTATGTATTTCTATATCAATGTGTAAAATAATATGCTAAAACTTTTTATACAGAAGTGTTTATTATTATTAAATGTGCAAAATACTCTTGCCTTTATTCTTCATATATAATCATATATATATATTAATATATATGAGTATATTCATACTTATACATATAATATACATGAAATATATGTATATAATTTATGTATATATATACATGTACATATATCATATGTGTGTATATATAAGTTGTAACTAAATCAAGCTGACATAAGCATGAAAGCAATTCTTGCTTCAAAGTTTTTGAAGAGGTAGAAAATGATTTGATAAAACTATCTTAAACCGTGGTTGAATCTTACTCTTCTATATAAGGTGGAACTTAGAAAAGAACATTTATTCCTACACATTTTACATAAGTTACATAGGTTATAAAATACAAAAATAGAAGTGAAGCAACTAACAGTACATTCTTTCAGAGTGGAAAGGGATTTTCCCATTTTGTCTGGACTTATCCTCCCAAGTACATTGTAAACCCACTGAGCCATCTCTCTGGCTCCTGTATTCTTTTTTGATCACTCTTGCCAGGTCTGTTTCATCCTGTGGGCCTTCTCTTCCATTCTCTTTCTTGAGCTTGATATGTCTCTGCTTCTTCCCTACGCCTCTTTCCAGACAATGTCTTCTTTCATTTTGCTTTTTCCTATGCTTGTCATCCTTCACCCCTTTGCACATCACATACATACTCACAACCTCCAGATTCATGTCACTAGTGGTCTCATACATCTCCAGTGAGCTGAAGATCTCTGGCCACTGATTTTATGGCTCTATTTTCATATCACAGGAACTCATTTAAGGTAACATTTCTGGAACTTCATCCATCTACCACTCCCAAAACACATAATTTTCAAGTATTTCCTGTGAATGGATAGCACTACCAGTTTCCCATTCTGAAGTCAGAAATCTAAAGCATTAGAATCCTGCCATATCTGGTCAAAGCCAGGAAATTCCGTGTGTGTGTGTGTGTGTGTGTGTGTGTGTGTGTGTGTGTGTGTGGTGGTGGTGGTGGTGGTGGTTTTTTGAGGTAGGGTCTCACTCTAGCCCAGACTGACCTGGAATTTACTATGCCACCTCAGGGTGGCCTTGAACTCATGGTGGTCCTCCAAAGTGCTGGGATTAAAGGCATGGGCCACTACAACTGGCTATTCATTCTTTTTTCTTTTTTTTACATTCTTTCATTACCTTCAAGAGATATGTGAAGAGGCCAACTTGGCACAGTTTTCTTTTCTGTGTCTCTTGCTAGGGCTGAAGTTTTCTACCTGTTCTCTAGGACTCCAAATTAGTTCTCTACCTTCTGCAAGTGATGTGCTCCAGTATGTCTAAAGCAATCTTTCTAATGTGCAAATCTCAGTCTATCCCCTAGCTCTCTGTTCTACAAAATCTACAAAAGACACTAAGAGTTCTCCCTGTCCAGGCTTCTCTCTCACTATGGTGTTCCATGTGCTTACTCTTCTGTCCATGTTTGAGCCTCTTAGTCTGCACAAGTCTACCTTATTCTGTTGTCTCATATGCCATGGGCATTTGACTTCATTCCTAAAGTCATGGCCCCGTGTGTCTGAGGTATTTATATGCTTTAATCAAGCACAAGTCCTGATAGCTTCCTGACATGTATTGATGGTGAAGTTAGTTAGCTGTTCCCATGTTTTAAATGCAGAGACTTCCATTAGCTACATACATGATATTCTGATATAATTCACTCTACCTTCTTGAATCATACAATATACATGGTCATGTGCCTAATAGACTAGGAGTTTATTGGGACTACAAGTCTAAAAGTTGGTGTAAAGACTTGCACATGGTATGTACTTCATTGATTCTTATTTAATAAATATATGAATAACCTATGTGAATTTAACAAATATATTTTATGTACAATGGAATACAGCTCTAAACTCTGAGAGTGATGTTATGAATCTATTTTATAGATAATGAAGGGCTCAGAGAAGTTTAATAACTTACCAAAGGAATTTAGCTAGTGGATAGCTGTTTATCTGTCACTGTTTATATTTCCTACTGCATCATACAGGCATTTACATGCATTAACACTGCAAAAGTCACTTGATCCGATTTGGCTTCTTTTCTCACCTATAAAATGAGACAACAATAGTGTCTACCATTTATCAGTGTAATAGCCAAAAGACTTGTTACATGCAAAACATACAAAACATTTGTACCTTGTGTTAAGCATAAACAAAGTTTAGGGCTATGAGTATAACAAAAGAATGGACAGAGGAGGGCACTGTTGGGGAGAAGTGGAAAAAATAAGCAAGTACAAATAAATCAAAAACTCACAGTGATGATTCCTCGTAACTGATTCTTAATAGTCCTACCCATCATGTATTCCCAAGAGTTAGTCAGAGATTTGGCATTATTATTCAGAGAACATTCAAAATTATCACCATCCTCATTGTTGAAATTCTCCCCAGAATTGTTTGCATACACCTTGATGGTGATACTCCAAGAAGCTATTATGTCCTTGTGTATATTAGGTTGCAGAACAGAAAAATTAGAGACGCTCTTGAATTTTGATTCAATCAAACAAGCATTTTACATTTGATGCTGCAAGCCTAAGTGTGGATCCAGTGGTTTACCAGTGAGTTACTGATATCTATGTGAGGAAGTAGGTAATGTGAGTTATTCATAGATATTGGCTTTCACTAATTGAGTTTGGTGCTCTGTGTCCCCCGATCATTAATGGTTTGAAAGTATTTCCATGTCCCCAGAAGCAGCAGAAAAAAAAATTCCTTTGCAACATGTAGCATATAGACATGTACTAAGCCTTTTGGGGAAACATGGCTGGTAAAGGGTGAATGACAATTCCACCTCACTTGGAATTTGAGCTTTTTATCTTCTATAATATATCTGAGTCATAAAACTCAAGAACCACACAAAAAGAGAGAAGTCAGGGCCTGTAGCCACTGCAAACAAACTCCAGATGCATGCACCACCAAGTGCATCTGGCTTACGTGGGCACTGGGGAATTGAACTTGTGTCCTTAGATTTTAGGCAAGCGCCTTGACTGCTAAGCCATCTCTTTAGCCCTAGACCTTGCTTTTAACCAGGAGAAAAAAAGTGGGGATGAAGCGATTGCTCAGTGGTCAAAGGCACTTTCTTGCAAAGCCTAGTAGCCCAGAATTCCATTCCCTAGTACTCACCTAAAGCCAGATGCACAAAGTGATGCATGTGTCTGGAGTTTGTTTATAGTGGCAGGAAGCCCTGTCATGCCTATATTCATTCTCTCTCACTTTTCTCTCTCTCAGCTTGCAAATAAGTAAATAGAAATAAAAAAGAGAAAAGAAAATACAAATCTTCCCTGTAGTTCTAGTCAAACTTGCAGTCTGGCCTCTTCTGCTCTGCCCTTTAGTTCTTTGTTCCTGGCTGAGAAGATGAGATAGTTTGCTGGCAGCGGCTGTTCTAGTATCTGTTTTGTATTGAAAGTGGTGTTGTAACTCAGTGCTTGCATGATAATGCCTGAGGCCCTGTGTTCAATCCTCAGCACTGAAGAAATTAAAAGACTCAAATTCTTGCAAGCATGTGTATAATCCCAGCACTCAGATTGGTACAAGGGGATTGCTGTGAGTTTGAGGCCAGCCTTGTCTACAGAGTAAGATCTGTCTCAAAATAAAAAGTTCATATGAAGTGTTGACAAAACTTAATAGTCAAGGTTGTTTTAAAATTAGATTAACATTGTGAGTGATGTTTGGAGCAATTAATTGTTTTTAATGTTATAAAGTGTATGTTTATAGAATTTACCTTCATGTTCAAATTTTTCACTGTAAAATAAAATCTTGCATAATTTTCAAAAAAAAAAAAGAGAGAGAGAAGTCTCCACCTCTTTAAATACATCTTCCCAGAAGAACCTGTCTATCTGCCATATATAGAAATAGGTGCTTGGGTTTCTTCAAGGTAGAAAGGACAAGCAGGACCTACTACAGGGAGTTTGTATAAGAGTCCTTGGAGCTGTCCTATTGGGCTATTGTCCTACTCAGTACGTGTAGGGAGTGCATTGATGGGTGGTGCTTAGCTGTATTGTTGGGTCATTCTGATAAGACAAAGAGGAAAAGACAAGTCATACTTTATTTCAGCACAGCAGACCACAGAGAGCACACTTAGCTCAATGGAGGTCCTCCATTACAATATTGCCTCTTTTCAAAAAGTATGTGTTTATAAGCATATATCTCTATTACTACGGAATTGATTTCTGAATGTTAAGTTTTGAAAAAATAGTATCTAAATTACAGTTGGTACTACTATAGCTAATTGATATTCAATGCTCTAGCTCGTTGTTGCTTCTAATATAGAGAGTATGGAAAGACACACATTAAGCAAGGGAACAGAAAAAAAAGTATTTATTTAGGATCCTGGTAATTATTCTAACTGGACAAAGAACAGTCCTCTCATAGGAGAGGATAATGACTGGCTTACATTCTATTTATTGTTCTGGTAATTTTTCTTTGAGCAGATGGTCTAGCTAAGTCTGGAAAAATAAAGTAAAACCATTGAGAGAACAAGGAAAGTAGACTAGACTATGCAGAGATCTTGTGGAAATATAATTTAGTAGGGAAGTAATAAAAGCCCACTAGACCAAGATCATAAATGAGACAAAAGGAAGAAGTAGGACTGGAATTCAGTAACTCATCCAGTCTCTGTCCTAGAGAACTTTGAGAATATGGTGACTCGAAGGAAGGGTCAAAGTAGAGGAACTAAAATACCCAGTTTCCATTCTGCAAAATAATTCTAACTACTCTTCAGTGAACAAATTGTTATAGGTCAGGGGATATGGGGAAACCCACTCAGACACTTCTGTGGTTGCTTACGAGGAAAACAATAATGGCTTAGATTAGGGAGGATTCCATTGAGACAGATAAATGAACAGATTTATGTACATTTTTTTTAGGAAAATTGAGAGAAGTGTACTGATAAATAGAATGCAAGAGATATAAGACTGTGAGGTTGTTGCATTAACCTTTCCTGGAGAGATATGAATAAACTTCTCCCTACTGCAGATGGACAAAAGTAAGCATTCTACCCAGGTATAGCTTGGTGAATTAATGAGTTTACTGGGCTTACTTACAGGATCATGGGTTAGAGGTTGCTTACAGGAGTGTGAGTGACCCTACAACATACACATCCCTAAAAAGTGCCACTCCAGGCTAGGTGATAGCTGGCTTCCCTAAAGTTGCATAGATAGACTCCTACTTCAGTTGACTTTCACACTCTAACTCTAGTTAGCCCCTCCTGAGACCACATGCAACTAGGGCAGAATATATACAGCTAGAAGGATAGTGCAGGAGGCAGTGGATAGAATCTCAAGTGCAGGGGTAATGACTCCCCAAACCCTTCCTTCTGTGAGGGAACATCAGTCAACAGACTTAACTTTCAGGGTCACTTTAGGGTACTCACAGTTTATTTGATTAAGATGGTAATGGATGTTATACTCAGAGGACAGCATTCTACAGCAGGGATAGCTCATTAATTCCTTCCTACTTTCTAGTCTGAGTCCCTGATTTAATGGTATGTGCTTATAGTTATATAGAGATACCATTACCAATATAAGGAAGATATCACTTATATCTTGAACACCCTGAATATATTAATTCATTTCTATTTCATTCTTCATTTTTCTTTATTTTATTTATTTAAATCCCACCTATTCCTTAATAGCTGATATATTCACCAAATGCATATTAAGCAATGCATACAATAATGAATTTTAAAATTTGATTCTAAGACTACATGCCCATAGCAATATTCTAAAGAGATATAACTTTACACTAAATAGTGTTACAAGTTACATGTGTGATTTTTTTTCAGTTCTGCTATTTAAACCCTATGACCTTATACATACTAGGAAATTATTCTACCACTGATCACCTATAGAGCCATGGAAGGTTATTTTAACCTGTGTGTACTACTATAACAAACTAACACACACTGGATAATTTATAAGGAACAGAAACTTGTTTCGTAGTTCTGGACTAGGTAGTCCAAGATCAGATTAAAACAAATTTGTTTTCTAGTGAGGGTATTGTCTGTTTCCAAGATGGCAACCGTATAGCTGAATCCTCCAAAGGAGAAGATTGTGTCCTGAAGAGTGAAAGGCAGGAAGACCGGTGAGCAAAATGCTATAGAAGCTTCCTAAACAAGGTTCTTAACAAATGATCATCTTGTATTCCCTACTCACCTCTGAAGGACCCCACCTCTTCATACTACCACAGTTATTACCCTTAAGTTTTGATGAATTTCTGAGATAGGGTCATTGAAATCATGACAGCAACCTTACCATGGAAGCTTCCAGAAAGAGATGAAGCATGAATTGTACCTTGAAGGATAAAATTTATGAGAGTAAAAATAATTGGGAAGTGAAGGAAAAGGCACATATATAGGGATACCATGTGTAGAACAAGAGAATGAACAAATAAAAGGATAAAGTTGGGAGAGATCTGGTAAGAAAGACACGTAGAGAGTTAAGTGATAGAAATGATGGATGAAATTGATAGTTATGGATTTGCTTTAGGTTTTAATTCAAGCAAGATGCTCTTTTCAGCATTGAGGAAAAGGCAAATCAGCATTCCAAAGGTCCATTTTTAAAGCTTCTATATTTCCATTTTTCTTTTTTAAAAGTATTTTATTTGGGCTGGAGAGATGTCTTGTTGGCTAGGGTGCTTATGCAAAACCTAAGGACCCATGTTTGACCCTCCAGATCCCAGTTAGCCAGACACCCAAAAGTGAGGCAAGTGCAAGGTCTCACATGGCCACTAGATGGCATAAGCATCTGGAATTCGACATCAGTAGCTGATGCCTTGGTGCAACAATTCCCATTCTCTCTCTAAAACTATAAAAGTAAAAATATTTTACTTTATTTATGTATTAGAACAAGAGAAAGAACGAGAATGGGCATGACAGGGCCTCTAGCCATTGCAAACAAACTCTATATCTAGCTTACGTGGTTATTGGAGAATCAAACCTGGGTCCTTAGGCAAAAGCATGAACCACTAAGCAACCCCTCCAGCCCATATTTCCATTTTTCTATTGCACTGAAAGTAGGGTTTAGCATAGAACAATGGTATTAGAGGTGAGATGGAATGAAGATTAAATGAGAAAGGACATGAATGTTCAGCATAAATACATAAGAAATGTGCTGCCTAATAATCCACTGTGAAACTTAGCAGCTTAAAACAACAAGGATTTCTACTAATTCTGTGGGTTTGGTATGTGTTATGTGGTGGTGATTCCCTATTTAATATAAATAAATTTGATTTAAATGATTGTATTAACTGGGTCATTCAATTAGCTAAGTTCGGTTTTATTTGGGTTGGGACAGTAACTCCCAGTACAGTCTCTTTCTCCAAGGCCTCCCTTCCCACTAACCCTAGTCTTTCAGTGCCTGAACAACATGGCAGCCAGCTCTAGAGGGAGGAATTAGCAGCAGCAAAGACCACTCTTACCACATCATCTTGGAAGAGCTACAACCAGACTACCTCCGCCTTTCCATTGCTAAATGCCAAGTAAAAGGCCAGCTCAGATTCAGAGAGAAGAAAATTTGAATCTGCTCTTAACACGAGGAGCCACATTTGAATACAGGGATGGAAAGAATGGTTGACAGCCATGCCTAGAGACCATATTTACAGCATGGTTACTAAAATGATCTAATGTCAGTGAATATCCTTGAAACCTGGGTAGCTTGAATTTTGTTCATCAGGCCTTTTTGTTTTGAAATATTTTGTGCTTTTTACCATTTTGCTGGAGTTTAAACAACTCTGTGTAGACCCTATTCTCACTGGATGGGTCTTTGTACTATTAATTCAAAAGTTCCTCCTAATAGTGCCTTTTATATTGATAAAAGTCAGGGGCAATAAAATATAAATATACATTGTTTCTTTTCAATAATGCCTGCCTTACGTGAGAAATATAACCCATTATCCAAGCAAGGATACATTTTAGGATAAAAGGACACAGTTATTAAAATAATATGTCATTACAACTAAGATGGTACATGGAACTCCACAGAAAACAGCATTAAATCACACAAATGATGGCAAGACTAGAGCCAAGGCATCCAGTTTGTCTTCAGTTCCCTGCATCTTCCATACCTGACTGCTGTCTTAGGACTGGAGGGTTTACCCATTGGGGAGTAATCTTATTTGATATTCTTAGTGTAAACCACATTGGAAAACTGCACTTGCTTATGTTATTCTCCCCACTTCCTAGTAATATGTATTGATGATGAAGAAAGGCATGTCTTAACCCCTGGCCTTTTCAAATTTGAAAGGAATTAAATGTCTTAGACTTCACCTTTTCAACGCTCCCTGCCATATTACCTGAAAAGGATTAACTCTGGGCCATGGTCATATATGCCAAGTATGTGACAGATAGGGTAACACTGGAATGTTTCTACTGAGAGAAGGTGACTCCACATCTGGGGGAAAAATAGCACCATAGTTACTTAACATGCAACATCTCCAACCCAACAGGTATTTGTAAGCCATTGTCCTCTTTGATCTAAGGAATGTTTATAACAGCTTGTATATATCTAAAGAAATGAGCTTGAAGAATGATTTTTTATTTCATTTTTATAAGGTTTGAATGGCATATGAGTAATTGTAATTTTTATATGAACCAGATGATCCAATGGGACAAATCACACAGGGAAGAAATTTATGAATCTGACCATTAATGCACATTGGGTTTCTATAATAGATACATATAAAATAATTCACTTGGAAACATTACTCCTTTGTTATCAAAGGGCTACACAAGAGCTTTATCCTACTCCTTAATTTTTTTAATTTAATTTTTTATTAATATTATTATTTTCTTTTCACAATTTTTATTAACATTTTCCATGATTATAAAAAAATATCCCATGGTAATACCCACCCTCCCCCCCTGCACTTTCCCCTTTGAAATTCCATTGTCCATTATATTACCTCCCCATCTCAATCATTGTACTTACATATATACAATAGCAACCTATTAAGTACCCTCCTCCCTTCCTTTCTCTTCCCTTTATATCTCCTTTTTAACTTACTGGCCTCTGCTACTAGGTATTTTCCTTCTCACACAGAAGCTCAATCATCTGTAGCTAGGATCCACATATGAGAGAGAACATGTGGTTCTTGGCTTTCTGGGCCTGGGTTACCTCACTTAGTATAATCCTTTCCAGATCCATCCATTTTTCTGCAAATTTCATAACTTCATTTTTCTTTACCACTGAGTAGAACTCCATTGTATAAATGTGCCACATCTTCATTATCCACTCATTAGTTGAGAGACATCTAGGCTGGTTCCATTTCCCAGCTATTATAAACTGAGCAGCAATAAACATGTTTGAGCACGTACTTCTAAGGAAATGAGATGAGTCCTTCGGATATATGCCTAAGAGTGCTATAGCTAGGTCATATGGTAGATCAATCTTTAGCTGTTTAGCTGTTTTAGGAACCTCCACACTGATTTCCACAATGGCTGGACCAGATTGCATTCCCACCAGCAGTGTAGGAGGGTTCCTCTTTGTCCACATCCCCGCCAACATTTATGATCATTTGTTTTCATGATGGTAGCCAATCTGACAGGAGTGAGATGGAATCTCAATGTAGTTTTAATCTGCATTTCCCTGATGACTAGTGATGTAGAACATTTTTAGATGCTTATATGCCATTCATATTTCTTCCTTTGAGAATGTTCTATTTAGCTCCATAGCCCATTTTTTGATTGGCTTGTTTGATTCCTTATTATTTAACTTTTTGAGTTCTTTGTATATCTTAGATATTAATCCTCTATCAGATATATAGCTGGCGAAGATTTTTCCCATTCTGTAGGTTGCCTCTTTGCTTTTTTTCACTGTGTCCTTTGCAGTGAAAAATCTTTGTAACTTCATGAGGTCCCAGTGATTAATCTGTGGTTTTATTGCCTAAGCAATTGGGGTTGTATTCAGAAAGTCTTTGCCAAGACCAATATGTTGAAGGGTTTCCCCTAATTTTCTCTCTAGCAGTTTCAGAGTTTCAGGTCTGATGTTAAGGTCTTTAATCCATGTGGACTTAATTCTTGTGCATGGCAAGAGAGAAGAATCTATTTTCATCCTTCTACATATATATACATCCAGTTTTCCCAACACCATTTGCTGAAGAGGGTGTCTTTTCTCCAATGAGTAGTTTGGGCATTTTTATCGAATATCAGGTGGCTATAGCTATGTGGACTTACATCTGGGTCTTGTATTCTGTTCCACTGATCTACATATCTGTTTTTGTGCCAGTACCACACTGTTTTCGTTATTATGGCTCTGTAGTACAGGTTAAAATCAGGTATGGTGATACCACCAGCCTCATTTTTGTTGCTCAGAATTATTTTAGAAATTCGAGGATTTTTGTGATTCCAAATTAATTTTTGGATTGCTTTTTCTATTTCCATGAAGAATGCCTTTGGAATTTTTTTTAATTTTTTTTTTGTTCATTTTTTTATTTTATTTATTTGAGAGTGACAGACATAGAGAGAAAGACAGATAGAGGGAGAGAGAGAGAATGGGCGCGCCAGGGCTTCCAGCCACTGCAAACAAACTCCAGACGCGTGCGCCCCCTTGCGCATCTGGCTAACGTGGGACCTGGGGAACTGAGCCTTGAACCGGGGTCCTTAGGCTTCACAGGCAAGCGCTTAACCACTAAGCCATCTCTCCAGCCCGCCTTTGGAATTTTGATAGGGATCACATTAAATGTGTAGATTGCTTTGGTAAGATTGCCATTTTCACAATATTGATTCTTCCAATCCAGGAACAAGGAATGTTTCTCCACTTTCTAGACTTTCTAGTGTCTTCTGCGATTTAGTTTTAAACATTGAAGGAAATATTTGTAATAGTTAGCTTTCCATAGCTGTGACCAAAATGCCTAAGAGAAAAACTTAAAGAGTAGAGATATTAGTTTTGGCTAATAGATTCTCATGTTTGATGATGAAAGTGTGCAGTGGAAGTGACTTCTGTCATTGTAGTGGAGAGGAAGCAAAACCAGAAACTTGGTGAAACTTCAGAATGTTCCTAATGACCTACTTTCTTCAGCTATGGGCAACCTCTGAGAGTTTCCACAACATCCCAATATAACTCAACCAGCTGGGAATGAAGCTTTCAACTTTTTATGTTCAAAAGGTTATTTTCCCTGAATTTTCCTTTTCTTTTCCTTTCTTTTCTTTTCTTTGTCCTTCCTTCCTTCCTTTCTTTCTTCCTTCCTTCTTCCCTCCCTCCCTTCCTTTCTTTCTTTTGTGCATATATGCATGTGTGCATCCATTTGTGCCAGGGTCTCTTGTCTCATGCTGCTGCAAATGAATGCTCATCCAGGTTTATGACCATGGATGGGGGAATTGAACCTGAGACAACAGACTTTGAAAGCAAACACCTTTAACCACAGAGCAATTTTTCCAGCCCCACAGACTTCTATATACTTTTAGTTTTAACTTAAAAAACTTTTGAATATTTACATCCTCTTCCACATAACACTGTCCTTTATCTGCCCTTCCCCATCCTCACTGCACTGAACTCCCTCATCTTTCCAACTGTTCCCTCTTTTCTTTTTATGATCTATTTGTTTTATTTGCCCTCCTCCATCATCCATGAAAGTGTGTCGATGAGTCCAATATTAGGCAGGTCTTATGTAGGTCAAGATAGCCACTCTGAAGTTAGGAATGCAACAAGCAATTTTTATCCAGATACTGGTGTTTCAGAGTACTTCTCTTCAAGCTTTTGCTCTTGAATCCTTTTCTTTACCTTTTCTGCATTGGTCCTTGAGATTTGGTGATAGAAATATCTCCTTTAGGGCTGAACACACCACTGTCTTTTCTTCTTAGCATTTTGACCACTTTTGAGTCTCCTCAGTAGTTACTGTTATCTGAAAAAAAGAAAGTTCTCTAATAAAAATGAGAGCATCCAGAATATTTGGGCAAAAACATAAATATGTAGAAGTGACTTTGATGGACATAGTATTATCCATTCAGTTAAATAACAGTAATAGCTTCTCCCCTAGGGTTTATAACCTTTCTAGTAGCCATAGGCTTTGGACTACATTTTCAATATCAGGGATGAATTCACTCTTGTGAATTAGGCCTCAAATCTAATCAGAAAGTGGTTGGCTATCCCATAACAAACATGCCCCTTTTGCACTAGTGGGCACATTTTGCCTGGCTGACCAATTTTGTAGCTCACAGGGACCACTCCTGGTTAAAAGTGCTGTTGAGAGTTGGAGAGATTGTTTAGTGGTTAAGGCACTTGACTGCAA
The DNA here is from genome assembly GCF_020740685.1 of Jaculus jaculus. Taxonomy (NCBI): domain Eukaryota; kingdom Metazoa; phylum Chordata; class Mammalia; order Rodentia; family Dipodidae; genus Jaculus; species Jaculus jaculus. Next base: position 97,143,844 of record NC_059109.1, read on the forward strand.
AGGCAAAGTACCCAGGTTTAATTCCCTAGGATCCACATAAACCAGAGGCACAAGATGGTACTACATGTGTCTGTGGTTTGTTTGCAGTGACTGGAGGCCCTGGTGCATCCAATTCTCATTCCCAGTCTCTCTCTATCCCTCTCTCTCTCTCTCTCTCTCTCTCTCTCTCTCTCTCTCTCTCTCTCTCTCGCACACACACACACACACACGCACACACACACACAAATAAATAATAAATAAATATTAAAACAATATTTAAAACATGCTGATGACTCTTCCCCAAGCAGAGTACATTGTACTTTCTAGTACTGAAAGCAAGTCAACAGGGAGGAGGTATCCAGTTCAGGTCTAACTTAATTTCTTAGTGTCCTGTAACTGAAGCATATGTAAAACCATAATAACATTTTCCAAAAGTCCATTTAACAAGTTTTTTGTCAAAAGTAAGGACTCTAAGAAGTGATGTAATGGTATTAATAAAAAAAAAAGTTTTTGCCAGGCGTGGTGGCACACACCTTTAATCCCAGTACTGGGAGGCAGAGGTAGGAGGATCACCATGAGTTTGAGGGCACCCTGAGACTACATAGTGAATTCCAAGTTAGCCTGAGCTAGAGTGCAACCCTACCTAGAAAAACAACAACAACAACAAAATCCTCTCAAAACATAAAATATTAGTGATAAGCCTCATTAAAATAAAAGGAGAATAAGTTAAACTAGAATTAAATAAAGACAAGGGAGATAAGTTTGAAACAATCCTAAAAATTGAGATGTAAAACAGCATATTCAAATAATGTGGATTAGGTGATAGATATAGAAGATAGTGAAAAAATTATTTGAATAATTAATGTTTCTGAGAACAAATGGAAGTGAAAATTGCATTTAAAAACATGAGAGAATACAGATTGAAAGAAGTATCATAATTTGTAATGAAAAAAGATACAGAATATATGCCAGAAAAATTTTATAAAAAATAAATTAAAAATTTAGTAGGAACTCATTCTTATATTGAAGTTAATAAACTACAGGACTCAAAAAATAATTCTTTGCTGTGTATAAGCAGATTTAAGGTAGATGCTAGTTCTTGATGTAATGCTTGATACCAGATGACAACAGGTCACTGTCTACAAGATTGAAAAAAAAAGAAATTGTGATAGAGAAAAGATAATAATTCCCCTTGAGTTTTGATTATGAAGCAGTGGGGAAAAGCTTTCTGATGTCCCTTTTGATGAGAAAGGGGAGTGGACACAAGAATATGGGATTCAAGGAGCCAGTGATATTTAAATCTTGAAAATAATGGGATAAGAAAGGTTAAGAGATCCTGGAATGGTGACATGCTTGTAATCCCAGCACCTGGGAGGCAGAGGAGTTGGGAATTTGAAGCCAGCCTCCATATGTTACGTAGTGATTTCAACGCCAGCTTGAGATTGTGATCCAGCCTCCCAAATCTAAGGAATGGTGGTGAAGTTCAGTGTTAGAAGGCTTACCTAGCATGAAGAAGGTCCTGGTTTTCATCCCCAGCCATGGAATTAAAGAAATACTTTCTAGCTGGGCATGGTGGTGCACACCTTTAATCCCAGCACTCAGGAGGCAGAGGTAGGAGGAGCGCTATGAGTTTGAGGCCACCCTGAGAATACAGAGTGAATTCCAGGGCAGCCTGGGCTAGAGTGAGACCCTGCTCAAAAAACAAACAAACAAAAAGAAATACTGTCTATTGTTGGAATAAAGTAACTTAAAAATATTTTATATATTTATTTATTGGAGAGAGAGAGAATGGGTGCACCAGGTCATCCAGCCACTGCAAACGAACTCCAGCTGCATGCACCCTCTTGTGTATCTGGCTTACATGGGTCCTGGAGCATCAAACTGGGATCCTCTGGCTTTGTAGGCGAACACCTTAACCACTAAGCCATCTCTCCATCCCAGGAATAAAGTAACTTTTATTTTTATTTTTATTTATTTTTTGAGAGAGAGAGAGAAAGAGAGAGAATGGGCATGCCAGGGCTTCCAGTCACTGCAAACGAACTCCAGACACGTGTGCCCCCTTGTGCATCTGGCTAACATGGGTCCTGGGGAATAGAGCCTCGAACCGGGGTCCTAAGGTTTCACAGGCAATCACTTAACCGCTAAGCCATCTCTCCAGCCCTAAAGTAACTTTTAAACTTACATATTAACTCTAATTTTGTTATGTTATATTAATAGACCTTTATTCTTAATGTTTTTAAGATTTAAGAAATATTTTCCGAAACAAAAATCTTGTGCTATGGAAACTACATGGAGTTCATTAAATTTTTCACTTTAACTTTTTTTGTCACTTGTGTTCAACTTGTTCTCCTCACTGTGTAAAGGCCTAGTATTTGTTACCAAGGGATAAAAATGCTTTGGTTTTGTTACAGAATTTTAGAGAATTGACTGTGTTCACATTTTTTATTTTTCTACATTTATTTGTAAAATTATTTGTAATTTTTTCAAAAACCATAGTTATAACTATATATGCATATGTATACATGTATATATTACACATATGTATATGTATAAGATTAGAAGTGGTTAGGGTTCTCATAGCTATTTTGTAAATGTATGGCTAAGTTCAGGTTCACAGAGTCACAAAAATCTAGATTGTTCTTCCTCAGGGTAGAGTTGTAGCTATTCAGAGTTGCTTAGGAGGAGTGTATCTTCTGGGAAAAAAAAAGAAAACAGATGATGTTTAAAATGTGATTCACATACTTATAAACTCCATTACATTTTCTCATGATGACCTTCTCTCCAATATATTTGTGTAATTTCAATGTTAGTGGATTAGGTTTGTGTTGTTAAGGTAGAAAAATGTGGTATTAGGAGGTAATTACTGTAAAGTTGTTTAATTATTGATTTCCCCAACATAGCAGACTTGACATTTTGCAGATACAATGAAGGAAAATATATGCATTAACAAAATGAGAATGGAATCAATGCACATGTTAAAGGAAGGCATAACTCATTTTAATACATATGCAGAAATTATCCTAGAAATGTGACTACTTTTCTCACTAATGACATTATCTATTCAAATTAAAATGACAGAAGCATAATGTGTAAGAACATTATGAGGATATTTAGAACCCCAGCATTGGCATCAGAATATATCAAAACTTCATGTTTACCCATGTTTTTGTAGTCCCTCTTTTTGTTACCCTTATCAAAAGCACACTTTATTTAGAAGCATTTATATTTCCTTGTGTTTCATTCATCACCTAGAAAAACAAACATTTTTGCTTTGCATTTGTATCTAATACCTATAAATAAATGCAGCTACTTCTCCCCTTGAAATAGAAAAGAGTGCATTTTTGACTGAATGAAAAAGATCAGTTCAGGACTTCCGTGGAGTTCTTAGCCTTACTGAGTCTTTACATTCATTCCTGGTTTACCTGCCTATCTGATTTCTAGGACAGTGAACACACATTACTTACTACGTGGTAGTGAGCCCTTAAAAATGACAAAAATAAGTCCTTACACTTCCAGAGGAGTGTTCCAGCCTAGCAAATAGACTTTGGTAAACACATGTTTGAGTTATTTGTGAGGTTGCCTTTAGAATCAACATGTGAATCTCACAAAAATGAAGATTTTATTGAATCACAGAGCCACGTGTTTGACAACATATGTAACCGTGCTGGTTAACCACTATGTCAGTCAAGCTCTGTCTGAAATAACAGTTAGGCATCCCTTTTATCATTATTATTAAAACAAAGGAGGATTTGTCACAGGTTAGATAATTCAGTAAATATTATAATAGAGCCTAAGGAGTTCTCAAAATGAGATTTAAAAACATCTTCAACCAGAAAACAAAGTAACCAAGCATTTAAGAGAAAAACTTGAAAGTAAAACTGAAAAAATTCAAACAATGAAGAGATGACAAAAATAAAAAGTAGAATAATTGATTGGAAAATGAAAAATATTTTAAACTTGTTTGATAACTGTGGTGGTTTGAGTAACGTGTCCCCCATAAATTTAGATATTCTGAATGCTAGGTTCCCAGCTGATGGAGATTTAGGAATTAATGCCTCCTGGAGAGGGTGTATTGTAGGGGGGCAGGCTTATGGTATTATAGCCAGTTTCCCCATGCCAGTGTTTGGCACAGTCTCCTGTTGCCACCATACACTTGATGTTGGCCAGGGGTGAAGTCCACCCTCTTCTCATGCCATTGTTTTCCCTGCCATTGTGGAGCTTCCCCTGGAGCCTGTAAGCCAAAATAAACCTTTTTCCCAGAAGGTCCTCTTGGTTGGGTGATTTCTAACAGCAATGCGAACCTGACTGCAGCAATAACCATCAATAAATTTTAGAAATACAATATAAAAAAATGCAAAATGGACTTGTTTAAGGAGGGCACAAAGGAAATGAGTATATTGGAAATTAAAATAATATTTAAATATTTGATAAATTCCTACAGAAATTCATTTAACAATTCTCAAATACATAGGAACCAAAAAGTTATAATCAATCTAATGAAAGAACAGAAATTCTAGTTGTTGAATAACTATGAAAATTATTTAGAAAATTATTGAAGAGCTACAAAATAATTTCTAGACATAGTTTCCAAAGGGACATTCTAAACTCTCCAATAAGAATGAATTTGGGGGCTGGAGAGATGGCTTAGCGGTTAAGCGCTTGCCTGTGAAGCCTAAGGACCCCGGTTCGAGGCTCGGTTCCCCAGGTCCCACGTTAGCCAGATGCACAAGGGGGCGCACGCGTCTGGAGTTCGTTTGCAGAGGCTGGAAGCCCTGGCGTGCCCATTCTCTCTCTCTCCCTCTATCTGTCTTTCTCTCTGTCTGTCGCTCTCAAATAAATAAAATTAAAAAATTAAAAAAAAAAAAAGAATGAATTTGGGCTGGAGGAATAGCTTAGCGTTAAGGCACTTGCCAAGAAAAGCCAAAGAACCCAGGTTTGATTCCCTAACACCCACATAAGCCAGATGCACAGGTGGTGCATACTTCTGGAGTTTGTTTACTGTGGCTAGAGACCCTGAGGCACCCATTCTCTCTTTCTCTTTCAAATAATTTATAAAAATAAAAAATGCTTTAAAAAAAAAGGAATTGACTTACAGAACATTGGGGCTGGCTGGCGTGAGGAATCTCACCTCTGCCCATCTGCAGTGCTGCCAGGCCCCCCAGTTTCTCTGCTTTCCACCCTGGAGCCCCAACCTCTGGCTCCCCCAGCTAGCCTGTTGGGAACCACACAGGCTCAGCAAATTCAGTGGGCTTAATCTGAGCAGCGACTCCTCCATATTGACCAAGCCTCTGCAGGGCTCCCTGTGCGCCTGTGACCCCCCACATCACCACCAGGAGGCAAGGATCAGGCAGCCTTCAAAGCTGAATGCCGAGTTGGCTCTCTTCTGGGCAAGGGGGGCTTAGGCATGGTCTTCTTGGGACACCACATCACAGACGCCAGTCGGCCATCAAAGTAATCTCGCGAAATCCTGTGCTGTGCTGGTCCACCTTGTCAGACTCAGTCACATGTCCACTTGAGGTGGCACTGCTGTGGACAGTGGGGGGAGGCAATGGACACCCTGGTATGATCCGTTTGCTTGACTGGTTGGAGATGCCACAAGGCTTCATGCCTGCCCAGGGTTCTGTGGACTACTTCACCAAGAAGGGCCGCAGCTTCTTCTCCCACGTGGTAGCAGCTGTCCCGCACTGTCATGCCCGTGGAGTTGCCCATCTCGATGTCAAGGATGAGAACATCCTGATAGACCTGTGCAGGAGCTATATAAAACTCATCAATTTTGGTTCTGGTGCCTTGCTCCATGATGAACCTTACGCTGACTTTGATAGGACAAGGGTGTATAACCATGCAGAATGGATCTCTTGACACCAGTACCATGCCCTTCCAGCCACTGTCTGGTCACTGGGTGTCCTCCTTTATGACTTGGTGTGTGGAGACATTCCATTTGAGAGGAACCAGGAGATTCTGGAGGCTGAGCTCCACTTCCCTGCTCATGTCTCTTCAGATTGCTGTGCCCTAATCCGCCAGTGTCTAGCCCCGAAACCTTATTCCCACCCACACTAGAGGAGAATCTTATGGACTCCTGGATGCAAACGCAGCAGACACAGAACCCTTCAGCCCCTCCAAGAAAAGCGGCACCCTTTTGACCTGGTCCCTGCTTCCCTAGGCCCAGCCAAGATCTCACTGGTTGGAATCCCATGGTTATGCCACAAGGGATAGATGGACATATGTTGACCTGGTTATACAGGTTAAAAATCTGGTATCATTAAGGTCAGAGACTAGGGATCAGGGCTCAAAAGATCAGACAGGTATGCCCAATTCCCATCCCAATCTTATGCAACATCCTTCCAGAACCTGTGGTTTCTTATTTGGGAAAGGAGAATCTCTTCCTTCTGTTAAAGATGTTTATTTGGTTGGCATGCCTCCCCTTCTGAGCCCTAGGACTCTTTTTTTTTTAATATTTTTTTATTATTATTTATTTATTTGAGAGCGACACAGAGAGAAAGACAGAGGGAGAGAGAGAGAATGGGCGCGCCAGGGCTTCCAGCCTCTGCAAATGAACTCTAGACGCGTGCGCCCCCTTGTGCATCTGGCTAACGTGGGACCTGGGGAACCAAGCCTCGAACCGGGGTCCTTAGGCTTCACAGGCAAGAGCTTAACCGCTAAGCCATCTCTCCAGCCCCAAATTTTTTTTGTTACTTTTCTTTATTTATTTGAGAGCAAATAGAGAGAAAGAGGCAGAGAGAGAGAGAGAGAGAGAGAGAGAGAGAGAGAGAGAATGGGTGTGCCAGGGCCTCCAGCCACTGCAAACGAACTCCAGACGCGTGCGCCCCCTTGTGCATCTGGCTAACGTGGGACCTGGGGAACCGAGCCTCAAACCGGGGTCCTTAGGCTTCACAGGCAAGCGCTTAACCGCTAAGCCATCTCTCCAGCCCGCCCTAGGACTCTTATTCTGACATTGTGGTACCTTATACTACCACAACAAACTTGGACACTTAGTTCAAATGTTCTCACTTGGGCAAGAGTGCTTTCCTTAAAATATCCCAGCAGATCTTACTTTAGCTAAAGGGCCCTTAACCCTAGCATAGAGTCCCACAATCAGTCAAACTACTTGCCTGCCTCAGCCCAGAGTTGCTTATTCTGGGGTAAATAATGCCCTGTTGGTATTTTTGCTCTTATTCTCTTATTAAGTAATAAATAAATAAATACTCTTATTCTGGTGAGTTGGGAAGGAATAGGAGATGGACACCACCAGAGATTTGGATGGCTTCAGGGAGAGGATGGGCTGGGGGAATTAAGTCTGGCTGTTTGTTCTCCTGGGGTCCTCCCTCTCCAATTTCACTGCCTCCTCCTGAGCCAGCATTGTCCACTTGCTAAAATTTAAACAGTTGGTACTGGAGGTAGGAGAAAGCTACAAGTGTGTCCTCCTGTCCCTTCTCCCCCTGCCTGCATTATTCAAAAAGCCATGTGTGGAAACCTATTTAAATAATGAAGTTACAAGCAAAAGTAAATAAATTTACAAGTTACTTAAACATAAAGAAAGAAACATAGAAAGTGAATGTAAGCTTTCAAATTATTTTAGAAAGATAGAATATAACAGTTAAAGTGAAAGTTGGTAAAGATAACAAGATATAATATGCTGATAATCTTATTTTTTATAATTTACTCATGAAGGTTGAGAAAAAATATTACAATTTTGAAAAACAACAGTGGACTGTTAAAATTTTACATGCTAATCATGATTGTATTTTGTTAAATATCCAACATTAAGTTCAAAGTAACACATCAGAAGTTTTATATTCACATGAAGAATGAACCAGCAATGCTTAATTAACATTGTTCAAGAAATTCATGTGTAATTTAATTTGAAAACAAAATTAAAGATGTAAGTTTGGTAAGGAGGGAACAAAATTTATTTTTAGTTGTTATACATACAATACCTAAGATATCCAGTAGTAAAAACCAAAAAGTTCATGAAACAATATGTAAAAGTAATAAGAAAAAAATATTGGATTTGGCTTTTCATCTTTTCTGTTTGGCCATTTTTCACCACATAAGATGTTTCAATGTGCTTTTCTTCAATATTATTTTGTCATTAATTTTATTTTCTATATTTCTTATTGCCATTATCATTTTTAATATTTTCTGTGTGCTTATTTTCTGCAATATCTTTCGCATTTGAGTTTTACCTTTTGAAAAATTCCTAGACTTATTATTAACCTGTTCTACTATTATTTTTATTTCTAATTTCAAATGAAAATTTCATCTAACTATGATGACCTGTAATTTCTGAACTAAGGAAGCTGAAACAAGAAGATTATTGCAAGTTCAAGGTCAGCCTGGAGTACATAATGAATTCTAGGTCTGTCAGTAGTACAAAGTAAAACTTTGTCTCAAAAAAAAAAAAATCATTTGTCTACTTTCTTCTGATTTCCACATATACCACTTAGCTTTTGTTCTTCTGAGTTATTGACTGCTCATTGGTTGCCAGCAGTCCAGCCATTTTGGGACTTTCCTATCTTTTTTCCTTAGAATTAGCATTCTAAAGAAACACACTAATAATCTAAGTGGCAATAAGTATTTATTTATTTTTTTTATTTGTTTTTGTGGTTGACAACTTTATTCACAATAGAAATTGAAAGGCTGACAAAAACTTGCTGTAAGATTTCTTCTGATGTGTTGAAGTAGTTTGATGGCAGACAGTGTGAATTGGGGCGTGTATAATGGCATAGATCTTAAGCAGATTGTTCTAATGCTATTTCATCAAGAGTGCAATTTATTTTTTACCTGATGGCTGTTCCAACACATTTACTGTAGAATAAATCTAATGCTCACTGGAAAATACTCAGCAGCCTATGAGAGCAGTATTCTCAGAGAACACACAAGGTATTCAAGTGATGGGATGTGGGAGTCATTGTGAGTGCGAATCAGGGCTGCCTGGTATATCAATGAAGTACACCTAAAGCGAACCCATCATGGCTCAGGAAAATTTGTGGAAGAGGGGGCAGAAAGATTGTTAGAGCCACAAGTTGGGACATTATGCACAAAGATAGTGCCTCTTACCCATAACTGATGGTTACCCCCACAATGCATGACCCACAATCCCCAACAAGGAGGGTCACTTCAGAGGGGGGAGTACAGGGAGGAGGCTAACAATGGTACCAACATGGCTGTTTATACAATGAGTATGCACATAACTAATAAAGACCAAAAAAAATAAATAAATAAATAAAAGAATGGCATCCCATAACAACACAAATGGAACTTCAGGGCATGCATGCAGTGGGTGAGCAACTTCAGAGTCCCTTCTGTCCCAGGAATATAGCATAGCCCCTCATCACTGATAGGACCTAACAAGAAGCCATATTGCAGAACCATCATTAATCAAGACAGTAGTAAGGATGAGCAACAGTTCTGGGCAGTGCTACCCATCCTCAGAGCAACTGGGTGAGAACTTTGGGCAGACTTCTGAGGGTTTATTAAGGATCTGCGGCTTGTCCTCACCTCCTGAGGACAGACAAGGAAATGACAAAGATGATGTAGACTTTGTCTTATTCTTTCCAACTCCAGCCATCTTCACAGCTATCAGGACTCCAGGCCTAAACTAGTCTAAGAGAGGTGGAACTCACTGTGATAAAATTGATGAAAATCTCAAAGGAACAACCTCTGAATTCAAACCATTCAAGAGGCCATAGGTCATCATGGCAGAGGAGGCCTGTGATAGGAGTTGAAGGTGCATAGTTATGTCACATCCAGTCAGTAATCAGAAAGCCAATCTTTATTTTTATTGGAAATATAAGAAAGTGGTTATGTTTGTTCAAAAAAGTATAGGAGGTGCACTGTAAGACCAAGATTGACTATGTCAGTCATTGTCAACAATCTTGTGCCTATTGAGGTAGCTCAGTGGCAGAGATTTTTTTCTAAAATGCATGAGGACTTAGGTTCAATCCCCAGCATTAAAAAGAATGTGTATCACTACAAACTAAATGATATACATTGTCTCTTGTATAAAATTAAAGATTTTATATATATATATGTATATATATATGTACATATATATATACATATATATATATATATTCAAAATAGTTTCTTTTAATTAATTATTGTTTTAGTTATATGAATTTATGGGAAACAGTGTGATAAGTCAATGCATATATACAGTGTGTAATGATCAAATCAAGGTAGTTAACATTTCCTTCTCAAGCAGGTTTTAAAATGTTTGAATCACACATAATAATTATACATATTTATGGGATACAGTGTGGTATAATAATATACTGAACAAATCAGGGTAATTAACATTTCCTTCTCCTGATTATTACTTAACATTACTTTGATCTCTTCTCTCCTAGTTCTTCATAAAATACATAACAGGTTATTGTGAATAACTCACAGAATGCATTACTTCTTTGTCATAACAAGTTAACAAAGTCTATTTATGTCTCTTTAATAGTTGACATTCATTTAGATGTGGAAGCATTTTCTTTTTTCATATATAATTGCCGGTATCAGAGAAAAAGATAAACAAATATGCAGAATATAAAGGTTAGTAGTTTTGTGTATACACAAAAGTGACTGGAGGCTGGAGAGGTGGTTTAGTTGTTACGGCATTTGTCTGTGAAGCCTAAAGACCCAGGTTCAATTTCCCAGTACTCATGTAAACCAGATACACAAGGTTGTGCATGTATCTGGAATTTGTTTGCAGTGGCTAGTGGCCCTGGTGTACCCATTCTCTCATTCTCTCTCTCTCTCTTTATCTTTCTCTCTCTCCCCCTTCCTCTTTCTTTCTCTGTCTCAAGAAAATAAAATAAATAAACAATTTTTAAAAAGTGATTGGAAAATATAATAATAATAATATAGCAGCAAAATACATAATACTTAGTGTTAAATCTAACCAGAAATATTAAAGACCTACATAAATGAACTGGAAAATCTGAAAGTAGCATGAGAGTAGAGTTTAATAAAAGTAGAGATATAAGTTTTATTTTGTAACAAGACACAATACTGTACATTGACAAATGGTAACTTCCTAAGTTATAAATTCACTTTAAAATCAATTATTATTTTGCATATGTGTGGCACCACATGGTATATGTACATAATGTCCCCATGCAGCTCCTTGTGTGATGGATTGTGGTGGCTTGAGCAGGATGGAATCTCCATCATTTTTCTGCTCTTCATATTCAAGATATAACCTCTCTTTAAAAATAGTTTAATTAAGAACTTTATTGTATGAGCAAATTGTACATTGGTCCCATTTCCCTCATGTTATCCTCGTACATCCCTTCTACACCACTCCCATTCCACTGAGGTCCCTCCTCAGTGGGGTTACCCATATTCACCATGGGGTTATGAATGCATCAGTCAGTCTCTGGGGGGAAGGGAGTGATGCCTCAGGACACTTGTTTCCTTTTTGTCTTACATTCTTTCTGCCCCCTCTTCCACTATGTTCCCTGAGCCTTGGCATATGTGTTATAAGTCTCCTTTAGTTTTGTGCTCTCTGCATCCTGTGGATTTTTGCTTGCATGAGTTTTGTATATTCTCAGTATCTATCACTATCTCCATAGAGCAGGTTGTCAGGCTAACAGTGATTGCAATACTCATTTAAATAGTGACTTCTTGTGGAGTGCCATCTGACCCCTGGAAGATGTGCTAGAGGTGGCTCATCTCAGGCTAGACAGTCAGCAATATTCTCTTATCATATACATGGTCTTAGAGTCTCACTGGTTTGGGCTGCCATTTGCTTATAAAAAAAAAAAAAAAAAGATTATCCAACCAGGAATGAAAGCAGCATGGATTAAATGGGATAAGCATAGTTAATTGAGAGACATTTTGATGAGTATAGCCACTTTTTTGGCCAAAGACTAGTGAGAGCTTCTCTCTGGTTACTATGACTATTGTATCCATAGGATTTTGCCTTAGTTCCAAATTCCATGTATGAATTTTCTTCCACTGAGTCAGAGAGCTGTTGAGTAATAACCACTTCTTGACTGCAGAGCTTGCCATTTTTTTTCGGAGCTTCTGAGTTCCTCTGTGCTTCCCTTTTGGGCTGTCATTGCAGACATACATGGTCATGTCCGCAGCTATTTATGGAGCTCCTGGGGACTGAGTTCAATCAACATCTCTGTGCTCTTCAGGCCCTCATGCTTACACAGCACGTACTCTTAACCACTGAACATTTTCCCCAGCCCAAATGTATTTTTGCATTGGGCAAGTTAATACAAATCTCATCATGATAAATATATGTGTAAAAATACCTTGACTTTTTTAAATGAAGCACAAATTAGATATACTCCTGAATAGCATAAAAATGGCCAGTAAAACTTTCCTATTTAAAAAAACATAACACTAAAAGATGAATGTATTGTAACTGGTTGCTAATTCTCTATCCATGGATATAATGGTGACAACCCATTCACTGGGGAAAAAAGAGCTTATTAACTTATAAATGTTTTTTTAAGAGACTAACTCTGAAAAAAAATAAAGTCTGGAGTCAGCCTCATATCTTTTAGCAAATTAAGCTGTTAATAGTAAAATTTAAACACTGAATTGTGAAAAATATGAGGGAATTTATTTAAATTTGTAATGGGCAGATGGTCTTTCCACTCTATTGTTGACTATACTGCATGTTATGTTTATAGAGCACAGTCAAATAAAGCTGAACTAACTTAACAAAAAAGAATATAATCCATAGAATGTTCCAAAAAGAAAGCATTAACAAAGAAGATAGCAGGCTTCTAGGATGGTCCCTTGGCAGTGGGATATGCCAACCTACTTGTTATTTCTGGTAATATATCTTTATTATTGCAATGCTTTCTCCAGATATGAATTTAATAAATCTTTAGAACAAGAACAATAACCACATCAAAAGGATTATCCAATTTTACCCCACTTTCCTTTTTCTGACAGACCATTTTCTTATAATCTTTTCTTGGTATTATTATTGCTATTTTGCTTAGACTTCTCATGGTTTTAGTGTTCCTAGCACAACCTTCCTTAAGAACATACAAAGTAGCTAAAACTTCAAATGGCTGTCTTGCAAAAGCCTTCTCTCTTCAATCAGGGCAGAACACATGAGCAAACAGGCATTGCACTAGACCATGTCAGCAGCAAAGCAAGCCACAGTTGGGTTACTGCGGAAGGAATTCTTGTGTTTTTTTTTTTTCCATACCAAGGCTATTTTTTCTTTTTCCCCTAAAGATCAAATTCTGTGGTTCATTAGCTATTCTGGCTGATCTCAGCTTCCACTGTGCAAGTTCTTGTCTTCCCAGCCCCACACTCCAGGGGGTTGATAGAACAAGGTTAATACTTGGAATCACGGTCAGGAGCAAATTGATTGCAAGTAGGGGAGGTAGAGCTTGTCTGTCACCATTTCCTTATGGCTCCAAGTTACGCAGGCAGTTGTATTTATTGAGGCTTTAAAATTATTTCCTCCCCAATATCTGTTATAGAGAATGTTATTTCTCTCAAACCACCTACCACTGAGCCTGACTACCATTGGGCAGATGGGGTGACAAATGCATTACTTAAAGGACTGAACTGTACCCTTAACTGCTTGCTGTGAATGTTAAATAGTCTTATCATTTCTGCCTTCATCTCCAACCAGCCTGCCATCACTTAAATTAACAGGCATTTGGTGGGCATCTCTTGGATGCTACTAAACACTAAGAATCTCCCTGGTGCACAGTTCTAGAAGCTATCATTCATATAGATATTTTTTAAAGATTTATTTTATTTTATTTATTTATTTGCAAAAGAGAAGAAAGGGGAAAGAGAGAGAAAAGGAGAAAGAGAATGCCAGGGCCTATAGCCATTACAAACAAAGTCCAGACACATGCGATGCCTTGTGCATCTGGCTTATGTGGGTACTGGGGAATCAAACCTGGGTCCTTATGTTTCATAGGCAAATAACTTAACCACCAAGCTATCTCTCTAACCCTCATATAGATTTGGATATGTATAATTTCTACAGAACATTGTGTAGTAATAGCCTCACCAGTCATACACAGCACTAGGTTAGACCAAAATAAGGAGATGGATGTCATAATGAGTTATAATACACCATTTGTCAAGTTTTAGAGCTTATACTTTCATGAAAGGCTGGGGCCAAGGGTACAACTGCATGTTACTGTAACCCATAACTCAGGTTATATTAATGTAACACAAAATCTGAACAAGGAGGTTCATTCAGGGTCAACAAACAGGGTATAATGAGTTCTTGTAGTACCTGTGTGGAGATTTAAAACAGTGCTTAAAGGGAAGATGACATTTGACTTGGGTATTTTGGAATAAGTCATAGTTGGACCTCAGGAGAGGGACGGGAGTGGGGTAGAGTAGTAGCAAAAACAATATGAATGTCACTGCTGCCCACAGTTGTCTGGGGTAAATATTAACTAGGGGTAATTTAAAGATATTTTCTTATAATTTGAAGGACACAAAGCATGGCTTCTCTCTCAATGAATGACCATTCTTCTCTAAATTGTTTAATCTGCAGTTCCAACGTATTAAGATATGTGTGGCTTGTCATGGGAGTCTGAGTAATCACTGGCATTGTATGGGAAATGCATTTGCATGACATTATAAGAATGTCAAGTTGTCTCTCAAAACTGCACATGGATAAAAGGCTCACCAAGGTCTGGGCTATCTCTGAGTGCTGGCTGTGGGAACATCTGCCGTAGGCATTCGTTGACTGTATGCATACATTTCAATCAATGCCAAAGGCTTTCTGCCCACAAAAGGCTGGACAGTCCTTACCTCTCATTCATAATGCCACATTAGCATTTCTATTCTCAGACTCTGTGGTCTTAAGAGGCTGGGAGATCTTTAGAGAGATATTTCTCAACCTGTAGACACAAAAGGGGTGTGTTGAGCTTTCAGAAGGGCACCGACTCAGTGGGGTAAGTGCCTAATAAAGGATTCCATATTGCACACAACACCTCCAGAATCTGAGGGAAGCAATTTGCAAAAGCAGAAACTGCCATAATCACAGAAGGAGGTTGTGATGAGGAACATAAGGAAAATGGTATATGGCCACACTGCCTTTGCTGAGCAATTTTCCACAGTAGTAACTGTGCCTATGTTAACACCCAAGAGCTTTAATCTCTATAGTTCTCCTTCCTACCAATGTGCAGTGTAGGTGCACATACTTTGAGGCTCAGATCAGTATTCTAGTTTCAAATAAATTGAACTTGTTTGCCACAAGAAAAGCATTTAAAGTTTCTTCACCTTGATCTGCACATTTGATGTAAAATTGTGCCTCTCAAAAACTTTGCATATGATATAATAAATGATTTTAATCTTCCAGTTAAATAAATTGCTTGACATTAGTGGTGATTGGAAGAGTGTGGACTCAAATGATGGCAGGAAAAATGATGATATGAGCAGAGTATACATCATCTCCTGGCCAACGATATGTGGACAACAGCAGCACTGGTAAGGGGAAGTTGGCTAAATATCTATAAGCCCACCCCCAACAATGCATCACATCCAGGAGGCTCCAGTTCCCAAACTGCCACCAGCTGGGGACCTAGCATCTATAACATATATGTTTATGGTGGACACCTGAATCAGGGCAGACATTAAACTCTATAGCTCTAAATCTAAATCTGATAATTCTAACCAGAGACAAGTATCTAATTTTGCCCCTCCAGCTAGGCTAAGCACAGTCCTAAAAAATTTCATTCCAGTGCCTGCAGCTCTCTTTGGTAGTCATCCCATAGTGCTGGCATCTCCATTGGTTCTCCACTGCAACCTATGATTCATCAACATGACCCCATTGGTCTTCCATGTAAGTAATCCAACAAACCTCTTTCATACTGCCCACGGTCATTTCCAAAATGGAAAACTGTTGAAAATTCAACAGTCCTCTCTTTCCTGCATTTGTTTTACTACATAATACCAGGTGGGCTACCAATTTATTAATCCAGTGGGGAATAAAGTTGACTTTGAAGAACAGCAAACTTCTTCAACACTCAAGCCCTTTGCTTCCAAGGAGTTCACATTCTTTCTGCTGTCCCAATGCAGGTCAGCTGGCCCAATCTCAGTAGTTGTAATCTCTCAAAACAATTGCAGCTGAATCAGCAGCAGTTTCAGTCCAAAGATTTCATTTCTTTATTTTGTTTGTTTATTTTATTTCTTTGAGGTAGGGTCTCACTCTAGCCCAGGCTGACCTGGAATTCACTATGTCATCTCAGTGTGGCCTCAAACTCACAGCGATCCTCCTACCTCTGCCTCCCAAGTGCTGGGATTAAAGGCGTTTGCCACCACGCCTGGCTTAAGATTTCATTTCTTTCTGTGTCATATCCCTCTGCTCATACCAGTCCATTTCTATGCAGTGCAACCTTGTGAACGTTCTCAGGACACAGGCAGCAGAATGCAGCAAGCCTTCTAGACCAGTCCTGACAACATTCTTTCTCATCCTCATAAGCCAAACCTCACATTCCATATTTCTTTTAACTCTGTCCAGAATAGTTCATCAAGTTGTACTTATAGAACCATGAGGCATCTCTTAGGTCAAGGTTGCAAATCCTTCCACATTTTTCCCTCTAAGCAGTCCCAAAAGACCAAAGTGACCTGGTCAGGTTTTTAGAAGCATTGGTTCTACTTCTCAGTACCAGTTTTACTGTTATCAACCAGAAAATCATCTGTTTTACCTTTGTCTCTTCATTTGAGAAACAGGGATGGTGATCAGGAGATTTAAAGATCACTTTAGTAGAATGTGAGGCATTTGGCATATGTTTAGTAAAATTTAAAATAAAGAGCTGAAGAGATTGCTCAATGGCTAAGGTGCTTGCCTGCATAGCCTAATGACCCAGGTTTGAGTCCCCAGAACCCACATAAAGCCAGATGCACAAAGTGGCACATGCATGTATAGTTTGATTTCAGTGGCTAGAGACCATGGCATGTTCTCTTCTCTTCTCTTCTCTCTCTCTCTCTCTCTCTCTTACTTCTCTCTTAACTTGCAAATAATTTAAAAAATACTAAAAACCTTAAAATTATCTTCTCCAAATTCCTTTGGTGTCAGGTGCAAACATAAATTCTACATAATGTGAAATTATTATTAAAGAAGAATGGACATGATTCCAGTCAGAAGCAAGCACACTTGAACCTTAACATAGCACATACTGTCTCTTTAAGGACAAGGCTATTTTTTTTTTTTTTGCAGATACAATTTCTCAAAATATTACAAACAAGATTTACATGTGTAAGGGATATACTTGACTGCAACTAACAGTGACCTAAATAATTAGTACATCCTCTTAACTCAGAAAAGTCCCTGAGTAACCAGCTGTATAGCAGCTCAATATTTAGGACTTTTCTCCCCATAGTATTGACCCATGGTTATAAAGTAACTGCGATGTCCTGCCAGCATCACAGATTGAAGTATAGGTTAAAGAGTCATCCCCAGGTGATGTGCCAATTTGATCAGTGAGGCAAATGCTGTCCCAGAAGAGTTCCCAGCAGAGTTCACAGATCTATCATGACTAGAACTGTCATGCAGCCACACATAGCCACCAAAGACTCTTGAATAACAGATAGGGGATTGTCATGGGGGAACTCATCACAGTCTATCAGCTGAGGTCAGAAAAAAAAATCAAGATTCTGTACTATACATCAATGGTTCTTAAACTTCATTTAACAGCAAAATTACTTGAAGGTTGATTAGAAATTTCCAGGTACCACTCTGAGAATTTCTTGTGCAGTATGTTTGGAGCAAAGGTCAGGTGTTTGTATTTCTAAGAAATTCTCAAATGATGTTGATGTTGCTGGTATAAGAACTACACTTTGAGAATCCAGGTATAAAGGCACAAACATTCTCTAAAGGGTCTATAGTCCTTGTTTTCAATTGCAGTATAAAGACGCTATGAATAATATGTGAATGAATAAGTGTAGCTATGTTTCACCAAGATGACTTAAAAATTTTTTTTGTTTATTTTTATTTATTTTTTGAAAGCAACAGAGAGAAGGAGGGAGAGATAAAGAAAGAAAGAGAGACAATGGGTGCGCAAGGGCTTCCAGCCACTGCAAACTCCAGATGTGTGCATCCCCTTGTGCATCTGGCTAACATGGGTCCTGAGGAGTCAAGCCTCAGCTGGGTTCCGTAGGCTTCACAGGCAAGTGCTTAACCACTAAGCAATCTCTCCAGCCCAACCAAGATTATTTTTAAAGACAGATGTGGAGTGTTCTTGGTGCAGATAACTATAGGAATGAATTTTGAGCAGTATTCCAGTGCCTGGGAAGGAACAGCAAACCCCTCCATTGTATGAGGGCTGAAAAATCAGTGGATTGTGAAGGAGTAGGTTGGTGACACACAGTGTCTGGGGCTTCCTCTGAGAAGGCTCAAGTATTTAAATCAGAATTGAATACCTAGAATCGCCTGGAGATGCCGTTGTTCACATATGTGGTATTATGACTGGGATGACTAACAGGACCTCTGTGCTCTAACCATGGACCAGAATAGTACACGTTCCCTCTGTTTGTGGTTAACTTTCTCACAGCTTGCTGGCTCAGTTCTGAGAGCAAGATTTCGAAGAACACTGGTGTGTGTGTTTGGGGGTGGGGTAAAGTTCATGGCCTTTGTGGGGCATCCTTTGAAAATCCTGAGCATCAGTTACATCTCTAGTTCTGTCAGTGACAAGTGAGTCATATAACCACTAACATTCAAGAGAGAAGTAGGCTTCACCTAGGTGAGGGCATAACAGTATCACATTCTAGGACATAATGGATGGGAAATGACTTGTATTTGGTCATCTTGGAAAGTACCTTCCTTCAAAGGCATATATAAACAACTATAAATAAACTGCCCCCTTCTCAAAGATTTTCCATGCTCCTGATGTCCTGGAATCACAACACATTGTGAGTCCAGCCTTTCTAGTGCCCTATAGAAGAATTTCTGGGGATTATTATCTAGTTGGACCTGGCCAACACAAGTTCTGTCCTAAGTCACCAATGCCTGTCAAATCAGTGAGCTCATATTGATTTCCTGTTTGCAGGCCAGCTCCAAGGGATGAAATCAAAACAAATGAACAAAGAATTCCTGAAAGTATTAGCCATCACTCAACATCATCATTTAACAAAGGCCTTGAATTTCTTTTGTGTATAAGAGTAATGTCAAGAGCTGCCAAGTTCAAGGTTCCAAACACACCTTCAAAGAGCTTATGATCTTTTAGAAAATTGGACCTGTACTTAAAAAAAAAAAAAAGATAGATCTCCACACAGAAGTGCATACCATAGTGTGTCAGAAGAAACATTTTGGTGGCTTTAAAATGAGCCTATGATTCTTCTCAGATGGATAAGCTGAAAATACTACTTTAGTGTATGGCTTTGTTTATTTAAACCTTGAAAAATAAAGTGAAAAGGGGCGGATAGAAAGAAATAGAAAGTGTGGGGCTGTAGGAATGGCTTAGTGGTTAAGGTGGTTACCTGAAAAGCCAAAGGACCCAGGTTCAATTTCCGAGGACCCATTTTAGCTAGATGTACAAAGGGCCACACACATCTGGAGTGCGTCTGCAGTGACTGGAGGCCATGGCATGCCCATTAATTCCCTCTCTCTCTCCCTCCCTCTCTCTCTCTCTCTCTCTCTCTCCCTCTGTCAAATAAATAAATAAATAAAAATTAAAAAAAAACAAACAAAAGAAATAGAAAGTGTGTTACAGATGACAAATACTTAGTGTAAGGTTTTGGAGTGGCAAAGACCAAACCACTCTGAGGCAAAGATGAAGGCTTTTATTCTGGAAAAGCACAAGCTGCCAGAGCTGACTCACAAGAGAGGCGGACAGCCAGCCTGAGTTTTCAGGTAGTGGGCTTTATAGGGCTTTTTCAGATGGGGGAAGATGAGGAAGGAAAAATAACTTGTTTGTTAAGTTGAACAGAAAAGTTCCTTTAGGGGAGATCATTACATTAATCATTTTAAAATAGCTAGGTTGTGACCCCAGAGCACATAGGAGATAACAGGGCAGGTAACCATGACCTGAGGCATTGTTAGGCAAGGAAGGGATAGTATCCCAGTGGTTTCTTGAGGAATGTGGGTAATCCACTTTCTACTTCCTGTGCCTCTGTCATCATTCTGCTATCCTTGGTGACTCCATCTTGGGAGCCCATCCTGACCTAACACTTAGATCCTGGTGATGTAAGAGTAAATGATGATTGGGTGTTTGGGAGTTACACAATAAATTACTAAAAGTCAGAAGCAAAAACATACTTGTTGAGAGAAGATATGATGTGGCAAGATTAATCACCACTAAGCTGAGAGGCTTCAACAGAACTTTCTCACATCCGACAATTTCCCATGATATAATATCTGGGTCCTTATAGTCTACTTTCCTTTTTAACTACCTATCTGCTCTAATGACCATTTGTCTTGGTGAGTTTAGGGCCCTGTATCTTCCTGGTGACAGCAGTCACAACTATCTATAAAGCAGGATTTTCAGTCATACACACTTGCCCAAGTCTATTACACTGGACTTTGACATAGCCATACAAATAATAGGAAAATAAAACAATAACAATACTTCAAGTAAAAGGCCAACAAAAAATTTTCTCAGAAGTGCATGCACTTTGAGTTTTTTTTAATGTCCCCTGCCCTTTGAACTATATGAAGGCAAAAGCATTTTTGTTTGAAATCTTTGAGTCTTAAAAAGTAAACCTCATTTCAGAATTTTAGGCTACATGTTTGTATCTTACTTAATGTGCTGTCCCAACCTAGGGCATTTAGCATTCTCTCTCCTCTAGGGTGATGTAGCTTATAATCATGAGGTTGAGGAACTTGAGTCCATCAAGGCAGCTCCTATTTTCAGACACCTTGAATGTGCCATCGGATATATAGGACTCTTAGAAGCTGGACCATAGCAATGTTTTAAGGTGGTGTTTAATTTATAGGGCATTGCCCCAGGAGCTGTCACAGTCACTGATTCACTAAGAATTGTATTTGTATATGTGAGAAATATTTTCATGTTTGCCTCACTTTGTTCTAAAATCATCCTAATTGTATTCTACTTAAAACTTAATGAGCCCAAGGAGAGCCCATTTTAATCCTATAAATCAGTGACCTCTCTAGTTCAAAATATTGACTGGCTCCATAAATTCTGACAAACGTTCATTTGAATAACCTTTGCTAGTACATTTCTAATGAAATGTGAAATGCTTTCAAACATTGCTTTATGGCACAGTAATAAAATTTATCTTAGAGCATATGTACTGTCAAAATACAGCTAAGGCATGTTAAGAGAATTTTCCATACAGTTCAGCAAGATGTCCAAGTCTCCTTTCCCAATCATTCTTAGAAAAATAATCAACATTTAGATCAAAACTGAAGTAATACTATCAAGAATAATCTGAGCCATATTTCATGTCTTGTGATTGAAAGAGACTTCCTCTCTTCTTTTTATGCAAAGTGTTTACTAATTTCTGATTGTTTATTAATTGTCCTACAAGTTAGATATGGAGACATTAGCAAAGAAGCATAACATAGTCATTCAATTCATCTAAAGCATGCTTACTGGAAAACAATGAAGTACTACTAATACTAATATCACTACCAATGATTAATGGTGGTACTACTTAACATATACCAGATACTAATTTTTATCTTATTACTCTCATTGGAGGTAATTATTTAATCCTTACAATAGCTCTATGTTAGACATTATCACCTCATTTTACAGAGAAAGAAACTGAAGCTACAAAAGTCTAAGATCCGTTTTTCTGGACAAGTTATCAAAGCAAGTGGTAGACCTGTCATTCAAACCTTGATCCCCTTGCCTTTAAAAGTCTTTTTAAATTCAGTAGTATCTAGAAAATAATATTACAGAGTTAAACCCTTAATGATTGACAAATAATTAGATGCATACTTGATCAGTGTTGAGGTGGTATTCAGTGAGCAGACTGAATGAACTTTAGAGAAAGTGAGTTTTGCTTGGGGCCTAAGGAACCATTTCTGGGAAAAAACATGACAAGGAATACATCTGTGTGTTGTAGTTACCTTCAGACTGGTGGGATGAAACACCCAAGAAAAAGCAGCTTATGTGAAGAAAGTTTCTTTTTTTTTTTTTTTTTAATTTTTATTAGCATTTTCCATGATTATAAAAATATCCCATGTTAATTCCCTCCCCCAAGTTTCTTATTTTGGCTTACAGTCTCTAGGGGATGCTCCATAATGGCAGAAGGGAGAGGGTAGAATAGAGCCTTTGCATCACATTCTTGGCAACACCAGATGACAAGAGCAGCAGGAGAATGAGCCAAATTCTGGAAAGGGGGAGCTAGCTATAAAACCCCTAAGTTCACCCCAAAGCAACACACCTCCTCCAGCAAGGCTCCACTTCCTAAATTGCCATCAGCTGGGGATCAAGCATTCAAAACACATAAGCATATGAGGACTACCTAATCTAAATTACCATGCTATGGTTCCTTTCTGAAAAAAGAAATGGTGCAACCATACAATGGATAGTAAACATGTTGGATTAACTGGAGAGAAGAGTGTAGCTAAATGGAATGGTGGGTCGTGGGCCAGGGGAGGTGCTCCCTCAGGGCCAAAATACATTATTGCTATGCTGTTTATTATACCAATGTTCACAGAGAAGAGCATATGGTAGGAAGGACTTTTCTAGGTCTGAGCCTTTCTGGAAAAGATACCAGTGTTCATCTAATGTTCTTTGGCACTCATAAATCTAGTGAAATCTAGTGAAGAGCAGCCTCTTGACTTCTACCAATAAGGTTCAGTGGCTATTTCCCTCAAAGACCTTTTATCCTATCATTATTCTTCTACACATTGGTTGGAAAAGCAGGGAGAGAGATGAATTTGACACCACAAATCCTGTCTCCTTAAAAAAAAAAAAAAAAAAAAAAAACACCTTTTTATTGACAATTTCCATAATTCTAAATAATAAACCATGATAATTCCCTCTCCTCTCCCTCCTTCCCCTTCACAAATTCATTCTACTTTATATGCCCTCTTAATAAATGATCAGTGATGCCCTGGCACCCCTAACCACCAGAGTATAACTGGGTATTGTCTATTGTCCTGCAGAGCTAACCACCCAGACTGAGTCCTAGTCACCCAAGAGCATCTGTTATTGACTGCTTTCCTTACTTTCCTACTGATGTTTCCGAGGATCCATTTCCAAATAAGCCAGCAGAGCTTACATCTCTGTTCATGGGGTCTCTTTTATTGGCAACTTCATTTAAGATAGATCCAAAACAATTCCCACAAAGGTACAGTGTAGGTTTTATACAGATGCAAGCTTCTGAAAAAAGGGGGCCTGGCATTGCTAGAGGAAAATGGCTCCAGGTTCTGTGTATCTCAGTTACCCAGGGTGAAATTAAGAGTTTGGATTAGTAAGAAATAGGTTATGAAAAATATTAGAAATATACCCAAAATTTCTAATGTGTTATCAGTTAGGACTGATGAGCTGGGTTTTGTTTTAATTAATTTTTATTTATTTATTGTGAGCTGGGATCAGAGGAAGCAGGAGGAGAGTAAAAGAAAAATAACCTTGGAAAATTGTTAGTGTTGCTTTGCTCTTAGAAGTTTTGATCTATGACTAATTTGTGGCCTCTGCTTACAGGATAATATTTATTGGTCTTGAGAATTTCCTAATGCAAGCTTATAGTTCATGAGAATGGGACTCATTTCTCCAAAAGCACAGACCCCATGAAACCTTCAGAGACAGAGTCAGTATTTCATATGAGTTTATGGATTTTTCTCCAGCCTTCCAATAAACATAAAATTTCTTATCTCTCTTTTCCCTGCAATGAAATCCTCTGCCATGTCTTTACTTTTTGTGAATGAAAATATAGACCTTTTCTTAACGATGTACCTTCTAATAAGTGATCCTGGCTCTATTTTAATATCCCTGAGCAAGCCAGGATCAGTTTAGCCCCGAGATGCTTTCTCAATATCACAAATCAGTGGAAAGCTCATTTGCACTTTCACAATGAAGGTACTGGAATGTGTTTGTGAACTTACACATTTGCCTGCTCTTACTTTACACAGCTCTTCCAGCCACTTAACACCTGTCATGTGTCTGGAAGCTAATAGAGTGCTCTTGTGACTGCCAGGAATTTTTGTTTATTGTGTGTCTATGATTATTTAATATTTATTGCAAAGAATAAAATGTACTGATCTTAAATGCTGGTAACTAAGAAAGCTTTTTGGAGTCAGGACTTCATAGTCAGAACATTATTTTTTTTTTCCCCAAAGAATAGAGCCCTCTGGGTGCTAAAGGAAACTTTTTTACCAATTATTCATGTATTTTGCTATTTTATTTTGTTTTTCAACTTATTCATAAATTATTCAGTGTGGAACAAAGGGTATTCAACCTTAAAGTGATGTAATTTGGTACCATTAAGGAGCTACTAAGAACAGTATATCATCATTTGAATGAGCCAGGTGAAGGAGAAATTCCATACCCTTAATTCTCCCATTGAGGATCAGGAATTCTCAAAAGGATGGAAAGAGGTATCTAGGAAAATTTTCCAATGACCAAAGGAAAAATAATTTCATAGGGTATGTAGCAGACAGATTCAGGTTCACTGAGATGACCCTCCAGACCAGGCATAGTTATGGAGGAAGGGATATTTATTGAAGCTTACAAATCTAGGGGAAGTTCCATAATGGCAGAAGAAGCTGGCCTGCTTTTCACAGAACCAAACACAGAGATAGAAGCACAAGCCAAAGGCCACACAGTACAGCACACTTCAGGAGCTCCAGCTAGCACACTTTGCATATCTTTAGATTGAAATCTCAAACTCACCACCATACCTTAAGATCTGCCCAGTGATACCACCTTCAGCCAGGTGGCTACAGATGCAAACTACAAACTAATAGAACACTGAATACATTGGGTGCCATCTATTCAAACCACCACAGGGTGATATGTCTGTGCTATTTCCTCCCTAGTCCAGAAAGTGAGCCAAGTATGTGTTTACCCATCCACTGCCCCCCGCCCCCCAGTAAATGGTTAATCTTGAATAGAGAAGATCATGGCATTTGTTTGGACAGACTTTGTAAAGAAATAATTTTCAGTGTCTGATCCATATAGACCTGGACATGTGATTCCAGCACATGTGTGGTAAAGGGAAAACATTTTCACCTTGATGTGGTTTCTTAATATATTTTTTTTCTTCCACTTGAGGGTGCAGCTGGTCACACTGCGCTGCTCCAACCCCAGTGCCTTACAACTCCGTTCCAGGCATCACAAACAATAATCACACAAAATAAAACTTGGTTAGTTAATATGCAGATGGAATCCACAACTTGGTCCCTGTGTTAATGCAGTCAAGTTATTAAATTACTATTTTATGAAGGAACCAGTTGAGTTATTAAAGAACCCCAGAATCATGAAAATCAAAGCCTAGCCTTTCCTTAGCTGTGATTTTGTGTATTTGAATCATGAAATGCATCACTGTTCAAGGCAAATTATGTGACATTGAATGCAAGGTGGCACTGTTCAGTGTAGTCCCATTATCCAAAACAATCATGCAGCAATGGAAATGCCATGCATCCCTACTAATATTCATTTTAAAACACAGTGAGTCACAAAATTTAATGCCAAGAAATGAATGCAAACCAATAATACTTGGATACATTAAACTAAATTAGAAGTAAATTTATTTCATTTTTTTAGCTTTGTAATGTGGCTATTAAAAGTTTAAATCACATGTGATCTTAACATAATATTTCTATCAAACAGCTAAGGAAATAAAAATGTTAACTATCTATCCTGATCTTTCCCTTCATTATTGAGTTTCTAACTTATAATTAATATGTTCATTGCTGTAAGTCTTCTAAGGGCACTATACCTAAGAATGTGATATAAAACGATGCCAATAAACCCATAGAATTAGTGAGAACAACTACTTATTTCATAAATCAAAGTTTTGCAAGTTTCTGAATTCTACATATGCCACAGAGTACCAATTTATTCTTATGAGATGTAAAAGTTCATTGTTTCTTCACTTAGCATTTTATTTAAACCTATTATTTGTATCCATTTTTTAATAAATTTTGTCTCATCAATAAAACTAAGGTTCAAAAATTGATATGTCATTTGATAGGCTTTCCAAACCTTTGACATGAATTAACATATTAAAAAATAAGTAGCCTATTATTATCATGTATTATCATAATATTATCAAATAATATTAATTCACCAAAACATCTTTGTTACTTCTCAATATTATATACTGCACATATGTTTTCATCATTTGGGAGGCTCATATTTCAGTATCTCTTCCCTAAACATTCAGTCAGCTAGAAGGGTGAACTGAGGAGCACAGGATTATTGCACATACAGTGGCTTGGCACTGGAGAGAGGACAGGAAGGAACCAGGCTTGCTGAGATGACATCATTGTCAATTTCATCTGGAAGTAGCCATTTCACAAATGGTGGAAACTCTTAAAGTATGTAAGTCATTATTTTAAACTATGGAGAGATAAAGAAATATGTATAACTTGCATCTCTTCTCTCTACAAAACTGCTATAAGATGGATAAATGTAAATCATCAAAGCAAATAAATATTACTTTCATTTAGATTAATCCAAACTTCCATATCTCAGCCATTTTGTATGGAACAGCTATGGTAAATTTCTTATTTCATTCTCACCTCTTTTTTATTAAAAAATATTTTGACTCTTTACAAGGAGTGAGAGAGAGAATGGGCATAGCACCAGAGCCTTCTTCTACTACAAATGAACTTCAGATGCATGTACCATTTTTTATATCTGGCTTTACATGGGTGCTGGGAAAGTAAGCCTGTGTCATCAGGCTTTGCAAGCAAGTAAGCACCTTTAACCACTAAGCCACCTCCTCAGCCCTCATTTAAACCTCTTAAAATCTCAGAGTAAATTCCCACTGCACTGTCTAGAGTCCATGAGACCCAATATTGTGCAACCTTTGTTGTCTTGTACTCCACTTCCTAGCTGTCTTAGAGGTTTTGCCCATGTCACCCACTCTGCCTGGAATTCTTTCATAAATAATAAAAAAATGGAAAAATAGTGGCTGAGAGAATGGTTCCCTGTATAAAGTGCCTTCTCTGTAAGCATGAGCTCTAAGTGCAGATTTCCTAGCACTGACATAAAAGTTGGACATGAAAGAGCATGCTTATAATCCCACAACTGAAGAGATGGAAATAGCAGGATCCCTCAGGCGTTCTGGCTAAGTAGTATAGTGCATTGAGTTAGCTCTGGGTTTCATGCAATACTCAATCTCAAAATGTGATGTGGGGCTGGAGGGATAGCTTAACATTTAAGGTATTTACCTGCAAAGCCAAAGGACCCAGATTCGATTCCCCCAGACCCCATGTTAGCCAGATGCACAAGGGGGTTCAAGCATCTGGAGTTTGTTTGCAGTGGCTGAAAGCCCTGGCCCACCCATTCTCTCTCTCTTCCTCTCTCTGTCTCTCTCTTACTCTTTATCTGTCAAATAAATAAATTTTAAAAAATGATGTGGAGGGTGATTGAGGAAAACACCTGACATAGCCCACCATATACAAACACCCCACATATATGTGTGTCCATACATATACGAACAGGCACATACTTATGTATACATAACAGCATACATACAAAGAATAAGTGGCAAGTAGAGAATGTCATCACTACAGCTGCATCTGAGTTATGTTCTCTGCCATCTTTTCTTGAACTAGGCCACTCTACTAATAGTGACCTTGGATCTCATTTCCCTGACAAAGTTTACTTATAGTGCTAATAGCCATATAAAAATGTATTTTACTTTAAATTTATTTAGTTCTTGATTTCTTGCTTCTAATTAGAATTGGAAAGGCAAGCCTCTTTTGCTTGAAAATCTTTTCACAGGCACCTAAATGCTCTCACTAATCACACATTAGATGGCTATTTGGGTAAGCAGATGGATGAAAGGTGATACAATATCATTGCAGAGCAGATTCAGGATACCAAAGGAGGGGGTTAGCAGTAAGATCTAATTGAGATCAGAAAGGTAAAAGATTTTCTGAAGATTCAAACATCCTAGCTGATTCAAGGTGGATGAGCTTGAGTTAGCTAAACCATCACCAAAGTATTTTACCTTCTGGCTAAAGATCAAAGTTCTGGTGGCCAAGAAGGGACTGTCACACACATAACACTACATGTCCAGATTAGTTTCATAGAAACTGGGTATGTTGCTGAGTCTTGAGAACAGATAGGGGCTCCTACTCCACCAACTCCTAAGTGGAGACAATGCGAGAAGCCTGCTTTGGACACTATTATTACCCCACATGCCTGAGCGTCCTGTGACTAGGGGCATGTCTTACGTTTACCATGTTCATTCCATCTTCATGCTTAAGCAACTTGGAAGAATATGAATGGAACAAAAAAAAAAAAAAAGAAAACAAGGTTTGTTACCCACCCCATGAATGCTTCTTCATATATAGTGAGATCCTTGTATAAGGTGGGCTCCCAAGAAATGTCTGGTGAGCTGAATGGAATATTTCCTCCTATTATTGTACAGGCCATTATATGAACTGATATTTGGGGCTGGATAAATTATTCAGAGACATCACACCAAGTATAATAACAATTCATACTCCATTGAGCCTCTATAATAGTAACTTTGAAGTAATATGGAGAATGGCCATGCACAATAAATTGGCATGCTCTAAAGACTTTTGCTGAAGAAAAACACCATTTCATAGTAAAAAGAGCCCAGGATAAAATGAAGCTAAGTAAATTCCTGGTATAGTGGGTTTAAAAAAAAAAATCAAGTCAACTCCACCTGGTAAGTCTGCATCTTTATGGGAATCATCACTTTTGAGATGTGTGTTCATTATCCAGAGATCAGAGATTATTCTTCCTTCGAATAATCTGGATGTTAGCAAGGTTTTGAAAGACCATCCTTCTGAACAACTAGGTAGAAACCAAGCTGCAGCTGGTCAGAATTCTAATATTGAGCTGAGTAAAGTTTGCTTTGCTTTTGCCTCCAGAGTTCCCAGAGGACAGCAGTGCCTTGTTGAATATGATGTCTTAGATTACTTCTAGAGTCCTGGGATTTACAACAGCCTCAGAATTCAGTTTTGATTGTTATGACAGAAATGTGAATAAAATGGAGAAATGATACTGAAGTCATAATGATATTTGCTATACTCATTTGGAAAGTAAACTAATAGATTCATGCTTCCCAGAAATATATCAAAGCCTCCTTTTATATGGTTGATTTTTTCCTAATGATAGAAGTCTATATATTTCCTGTATTTTTTATTTAATGAATTTTGGTGCTCTCCATATAGAATATAGTCTCTTAATCACTAACATTTAAAAACTTTCAATTTTTTTATTTATTTGACACAGAGAGAGAAAGAGGCAGAAAAAGAAAGAAAATGGGCACATCAGGGTCTCCAGCTAGTGCAAACAAACTCCAGACACATGTGCCATGTTGTGTATTTGGCTTACATGGGTCCTGGAAAATCAGACCTGGGTCCTTAGGCTTCCCAAGCAAACACCTTAACTACTAAGTGATATCTCCAGCCCAATCACTAATATTTAGAAGAGTACACCCAAAAGCCAATTAAGAAACCAAACTTGAAAACAAAAAAGAAACCCAACTTGAACGCTCACCCCGAATCAACTCAAAACCATTAGATAGCTGTAAAACTTTGTATAACCACTAGCTCATCTTATTTACTGCTTTTCATTCTCACCTTTCTAAAATAAGGAAAGCTCTGTGGAGCAAGTAATCAATTTCCTATAAGATACCCTTGACCCAGGGAAATCAGTAACTAAAGAGTTTTTTTTGTTTGTTTTGTTTTCCTCTTAGGATGAGAGTTGAATAGAATGAAATATTTGCTCAAACCTTCAAAATGGAAGTGCCCACATTTTCAAATGTGTTTTAATGTTTACCAGCATAATCTGAATGCATGTAGGAAAGAAACCAGCTCATACTTGTTAATCATATAAAGCAGTTGGCTCACATGCTACTGCTTTTATTAAAAGATTTTGTCTTTCATATTCAAATTATGTGTGACAATATGTTTTCTAAATGTTTTTATTTGTGTGCATGTGTATGTGTGTGTGTGTTTGTATGCGTGTGTGTGACATGCCACTTGTGTGGAGGACAGAGTATAACCTTAAGTAACCTATGCTCTTCTTCCACCTTCTTTGAGACAAGATCTCTTGCCACTCACACCAATGCCACACTGATCCACCCACAGGTTTCACATTCTCCTGGTCCCACTTCTCACTGTCAGAGGTGCATTGGGATCACACCTGCATGCATTACTTTATGTCCGCCTTTATGTGGATGCTGAGGGGAATTGATTTTGACTAGCAGTCTTTGCAAGCAAGCACCTTTAACAACTGCGACACTTCCCAGCCCTGTGATAATATGTTTTAATGTAATATTGACAAGTAGGCATAAAGAAATTTTCTTAAGAAGATACTGTTCAAAAAATGACAACTTAATCTTTGTGTTCTGATTCCTTTAATCAACTGAGAAGAACACAAGTATCAAGGGGGAGAGAAGAGGGAATAACAAAAAGAGGATATATGAAGTAAAACAGAATTATTGCAGAAGATCTTGTCTATGGCATGTTCATGTTCCCTGACCATTCATGTTACATGGTGTCCAGTAAATTTCCAGCTAGCAGTATTTTCAGCTCTGTGGCTTTGTTCATTATAGTGGCAATGTTTCCAGTAGCCAAGACTACTGTGATCACACTGCCAATACCAAGCCAGTAACTCCCAGTGGAACATCACCTTCAATCAGTAATCCTCCATTGTTTAGATAACCAGATCCTCTTTTCTTGGCTTGGATGAATTTTAGGTATCTTTTTGTCACTTTATTTATTTATTTATTGTCTTAAAGTCTCTGTAGCAGTAAGCTCTGGTGGTCCATTATGGTAACTGGCTTGATAACAACTTTTCCCAACTGTGTTTCCTCCCGTCACTTCCCATTCTTTTCATGGCTCCTGGATTATCTCCCAAATCAATCATCTAGACACACATTATAGTCCTGGTAGAACCTACATGTGACAGTTGCTACTTCTGTTCACAGCAGTTTGTGTTTGGATTCCATTAATTAGAATTATGGCAGTTTTAATTTTAAGACATCTGCTAACTTTTTCTATGACATTGCATTTCATTGTTTCACCTGGATTTTCTCAGATCCCACATAGGTTAAGTGTTTCCTAAGGATTTTTTTGAGTGTAGACGCACAAGTGGAGTGGTGTGCCTTAGCACAGCTATCCCAGCAGGTCATGGCTAGTAAATATTTGATTAGATGAAGTGTGATGATCATGTACTTGACAGGTTTTCATCAGCTTTAAAACTGTCCAGAACAATGGTAGAATCTGTTGTGCCTGAATTCATCTGGTTGAAATTCTGCCTTTAAGGCATTTTGGTTGGGGGGGGGGACATTTATCTACCTTAGCACATCTGACAAGAGTTCATCATCTCCTAGGCAAATTTTGCAAACCCTGTCTCTTGATGCCTTACTCTCTTACAAAAGAAAAAGATTGGGTTTCAAGTGATAGACATGGAAGCTGACTATGAGGTGACTCATTTAAGAAAGGTGGCTAAGGGACAGCAGAGATTTTATTACTCACTGCAGCAAGGTGAGAGCTGTCCTGAGTTTGATAAAATGCACATGATTTATTTTATAGTCTCTTCTCTAAAGTGTCTTAAAGCTTAAAGAATAAAGAACCCGGTAGGTTTCCATTTGGTTATTTGCCCCAAGGCTAAACTTTATGACATATTTCAAAAGAGTTTTCTTAGATTGTAAAATAATAATTCTCTTTTTATGGCATAGTCTGAAATAGAAGAAGTGGTGCTCCAAATATCTGGTAACAGCTGCTGTTTATGTCATCAGACACCCCTGTCATCACAATCCCACTATCCCCTGGACAGACAAGAAATGAGAGAACAGACAAAATGCAAGGGGCATCCTACCTTGGTGATTTTTGTCATCACAGTGAGGTGAAAGAAAATGGATGACAGTTGTCCAGGCAGTTGAAAGACTTAAAAGATTTTCTTGACCTATCCAGAGAACTGAGGTAGGGATTCTAAAATGAAAATAATAATAATAATAATTTCCTCAATTAAATGTTTCATGTAGTTCTTTGAATCTGATTTTTACACTTTTAGTCAAATTGTGCATTTTTAATTCCTCCAAACAGTTTGTTGTCAAAAATAAGATGGAATTCTCAAAGGTGAACAGGGTTATTTTCTCTACTTTGTTGATTATTAGATTATAAAGCTTTAGAGTCTGAAGATTTTGTAAATAATTACTTAATTGCAATCTGAACACTTGAAGACTTATTGTTATGCCAAGTTAACATGATTTAATCATGAGAAAAGCTCTCTGTCTCTCTCTGTTGTTTATCCCATCTTGTTCATCTCATCTTGTTCAACTGATCTGTTTCTATGTTTTGATCCTCTATTTTTTCTATGTATATATACATTCTCTCTTTCTCTCCCTCTCTCTGTGATAGAAAGTCTGTCTTATGGCTTCACCTAGTTGCTAGTGGGTGTTTAAGACTTTCTTGCTCACTCACAAAACAATAATGTCCATTACTGAGCATTTGATATGCCAAGCTTGATACTTTGAATCAAAAAAATGTACTGAAACAAGATTTTCCTATGTCATAGGCTTAAAAAACTAATTTATTTCTAATATTAACAAAAACTTGGTTTTCACCATCTACTTACCATAGAAATACAGAAATTGCAGTCTTTAGGTAAACTTACTAGATGGGAGTAGACTCATATAATCATAGACCTATGTAGTTTGTCAGGAAGACCTTAAAAGCAGCCTTTTTCTTCAACTCCTTTTAAATTTAGTAAGAAAATACATATGCTGCAGAGCTGTCACCGACCCTCTACCGTGTGTACAAGAGTAGGGCAGCAGCAGCTCCCTCCCATACTAGGTACCAAGATGGTAAGTCCAGATCCTCATCCAAATTATACCTATGTACTTGCTATAAGGAAAATTCTAACCTGTGAAAGAATTTTGGGAAAATGGAACACTCTTAAAGCTGTGTTGGAGATGAATTGACAAGCTCTGATGAAGGGGACTTGATGTACTGGCTTAAAAGAGGGGTCATGTTTCTTGCCAGTGACTATTCGATCCCTGCTTATCTACTCACCGAAAAACGATGCTCATTACCTTATCTTGGGGAGTTTGTTCAATGAGAGCAAAGGTTCAGTTCTCAAGATTCTTTTCACAAGTTATGGGCTCAATTAACATCTCCAGTTATAGAACATTTATTGGTTGGTGTTTGATCTTTTTTATCCTCACTATACACGAAAGTCACAAAGTCAGCTCGAAAAGTCCTTTAAGTATCAATGCTGTTTTAATCAAAGCAAAGACAGAATTCTAAGGGGAAATAAATCTTCAAGTTATACAGCTCATTAATCAGCTGTAAGAATGAGAAAGGTTAGCTGTGCTAGAGACTTTCTCCCTATCTACCTTTTTCTCTTTTTCTCTGTCTTTCTGAAAGAACATCTGTCTATCTGTCTCTCTACCTTCCTCTTTTTCTTTATCTCTCTCTGAAAGAACAGTCTCTTTCTAATCATTAAAAACAATGTTAGAATCTTTTTCAAAATTGAACAGCCCCTCCCTGACCTCTGAAGGTATCCACCAAATAATAATTTCTTAGAGAAGATTTGGCTGCATAAAGCTGTACTATCACCTAAAGCCCATGTACTTTGTGTTTAGATGATGTCTACTGAAGGCACATTCACATGACATCTAAAACTCCAAACCTTGTTTCTGATGGCAGTTTTCACCTTTGTCACAGTATCCCTCAGGTTCTGTTCCTCCCACTTCTCTGATTCTTCTCAAGTCTCTGTTTTCTCCATCTGCAATGTCCATATCTAGGCTACCTTTATATCCTTAGTACACTTCCCAGCCCTAATCCTGCCACCCGCCCCCAATCCCATCCTGTACAGTTTTAAGGGAAGTATTAGGAGTGGCAATTCTGACTGGGGTGTTTTCCTCTCACATTCCTTAGGAGCCCAGAATAAAGCCAGAGAGCATCTTTGGTGCAGCCTGACTGGCCACACCCTCTTGGGCTTTGTGTCTTCTCTTCACCTTTTTTTCATATGATAATGAACTGCTAAAGCACTGTCCTTTGCAGAGGAGCTGCATGATTGCTGAGTTTGGGTGTTTCTCTCTCTATTTCTTTCTTTTCTTGGTGAAGCCCTGCTCATTTTTCAAGACTCAGATTTCTTTCTTTTCTTGGTGAAGCCCTGCTCAGTTTTCAAGACTCAGAATTTGTATTTTCCCCTATCTTCTTGTGTTTTTTTTTTTTTTTTCTGGCCCTTAAGAATAACTTTGAGGTTGTAAAGATAGCTTAGAATTTAAGAGCACTTACCTCCTAAGCATTAAGACCTGAGAGGATGAGACTGCCTAAGTCTGACTGCCCCGACCTTATGTAAAAGGCTGTGCGTGGCCACACAAGGCTGCAACTCCAGTGGGGAATCTCTCAGGCTTGTTGGTGAAAGGCCCAAGAAGTCAGGAGTCTAGAAATACTATCACACTCCAAAGGGAGCTTTAGCTCCGGCCTCCTAAGGGGCCCTGCATACCTCAAACTCCAGGCCCTACTCTCTGCCAGGAAGTAGGTAAGAGGTCACCCTTCTCATTGTGTCAGAGCCTGCTCTTGGTATAAAACTAGATGAAAGGGCATAAGACAGGCCCTTGAGAATAGGAAGTGAATAAATGATTAAACCCCTTATCTGGCTTCTGTAAACTGCTCCAACCATAAGCCCTAGTAACCTGTCTTAAGTACACTTTGTCACCCCTACCCAGGAGCCCACGCAAATGCTGACCACCGAGGTCATAGGAAACTGGTCCATGGAGTGTGGGCTTGGATAATTTAAAATGATTGGCCTAGAAACTATAGAGTGGCATAAACCGACTGGCCTGCACTGCGCGGGCTCCTGACTCTAAGAAATGATTGGTTTTAATGCACAGGCTTTGTTAGAAATCATATAAAAGCTGTCCGGTTCCTGCATTCGGGGCTCTGCTGTCCTCTACCCCTGCATGGTGTAGGGCCCCAGCGCGCTTGGAATAAAGATCCTCTTGCTGTTTGCACCAAGACCGTTTCTCATTAGTGATCTGGGGAGTCGCCGTACCGAGTAGAGCAGTAGAGCGTGGGGTCCTCACCTCGAGGGTCTTACGTTGGCTGACAATAAAAATGGGAGCTCAGGGTAATGGAAGAGACCATATCTCAAGGAAGGGGGTGGATAAGCAATAGAGAAGGGCACCCAAAATGCTCCTAAGCCCTCCACATACATGTGCATGGCATGAATGCATCTGCACATACATGTGCATATAGCACATATGATATATCACATTATGCATACCACACACACACACACACACACACACACACACACACAACAAACATTAGCTTTAGTGTCCCACTGACGTGACCTGAGAGCTAACGACTTGTGCCAGCAGAACCCTCAACTCCGGCCTTGCTGTCATGAAAACAACTACTAACATGGTTTTTCCTCCTACAGGGAATTCAGGTACTATTTTCAGTTACACATCTTCAGAGCCTGATGTGGTGTGTTTATTCTGCAATTATTAGATAAAAGCAGTTAAGGTCATCCAACTAGGTACTAGAGAAATAAGAATCAAAATCCAACTCTTTAGAACCACTTAACCCAACAATTCTTCTTCAGATATGGGATCAAAAGAGATAAAGCATCCTTTAATAATAAAGTGATCTGCATTGTTTTGTTTGTTGTTGCATTTTTCACAATGGGAAAGCAAGGAAACAACCCAAGCATCTGTCAGTGGAGAACAGAGAAAATATGGCATAGTATTATGCCCAGTTCTTGGCACCCCCAGTGACCATCAAGGACAACCATACACATATGCAAGGGCAAGGAGCTTTATTTTGGGCTTAAGCTTGGTCTCTTGACTTCACCAGCACAGTGGATCAATTGCGATTGGCTAAGCAAGCAGTAGTAACATTTGTATGCTTTCGATTGGCTGGGGCAGAAAGGCAGAAAGGACAGGCCTCAGGCATGTCCTGGACATGTCTAGGGGTGACCCAGGCCCTTGGGAGGATATCTTTTCTGACTATATGTCAAGGTGATTGTCTTCTGCTTAAAAAAGAACCTGAAATTTAGGCCTAGCTAGGGCAGTGCCCTACTGAATCCCTTCATGGCTTCAGTTTAGTTTCTGGGTCTTTCAACAGTCCAGCATAGTGGCACATATCTGCAATCCCAGCACTCAGGAATTGGATTCAGAAGTATCACAAGTTCAAGGTTAGCTTGGAATGGATACTGCCTCAATAAATAAAAAAGAAAAGAAGAAAAGAAGGGAAAAGGAGGGAAGGAACAAGGAAAAAATGAAGAAAGGAAATTAAATGTGTATACAATACAATATTATACAATTCTAATTTGATGAGTATGGGGAATATTCTTCTAAGTGAGAGGGAACAAATTGCATTATAGAAAGAATACACAATTGACTGATACATGACGTCTCACAAAAGTAAAGGACAAGATCTAGAAGTAGAGAATAAAACTGTAGTTACCAGGCAGGGCAGGGATGGGAGAGGAAATGTAGGTCAAAGGATTAAAAACAAAAGGTAGCAGGCATGTAATATCAACAAGTCTAGAAATATAATATATAATATAAAGACTATAGTTAATTAAGCTGTGTCATATTTCCAATTTTTATTAAATAAGTGGATGTTAGCTGATACTGCAACAAAAGTAGATTGTAGATATATTTAATACTTCGTTTTGGTTGCTATTTTTTTCTCTCTAAATTTATAGCATGACAACAAGTTACACACAGTACATATACACCATAAAATTTATTTTTAAAAAGAAAAGGGACTCTTTGAACTTTGAGTACAGCACTGTGACACTCATGCCATTATCCTTTGTCCTAGAAGAAGCTTGGCTGTATGCTGAAGCATGACTCCTGAGACCAAAGCACATCTGCTATATTTGCCTCATCTCCCAGTTGAAACACAGTAGCTTCAGTTTTGTTTTTTTTTAAGTGTGTGTGTGGTGTGCATTCATGTGTGTAGGTATGTGTACATAAGCATGTAGGTACCCATGTGTGTGTGTATACCTGCGGACACCAGATGTTGATGTCGGGTGTCTTCTTCCATTGTGCTCTACCTTATTTACTAATTTGGGGACACCTACTTGAATCCAGGACTAATTCAACTAGTCTAGCTATCCAGCTTGTCCTGAGATCTCCTGGTTTCACATGCAGAATGGTAGAATGTTACACCCACCTGGTATCTAGTTGGGTTCTGGGGATTCAGACTCTAGTTTTCTTACTTGTTAGGCAAGTGTTTTATCCATTTGAGCAATCCCCTCAGTTCCAGTTTCAGTTTTTTGTTTGTTTGTTTTGAGATAGGACAACTCTGTAGTCCCAGGCTGGCCTTGAACTCATAGCAATCATCTACCTCTGCCCCCGCCCCCAAAAGTACTGGGATTAAATGTGTGTGCCACCGTGCCCGGCTTCCAGTTTCAATTTTTAAAATGAGCCATGCCTTTAACTAAAATCTCAGTTGAATGATTTACACTAAATTTTGCTTATTCTCAATATTCTTTTAGCACTGGGGGTAAGACTTCAACATAATCAGTTTTAATGTACTAATTAAGTTGTTTTCTGCTGTCTTGATTTTCATCAAGGATTCTAATAGGATGATTTCCCAAATAAGTCTGCTGATTCTTAGATTCTGTAGTTCTTCCTTTCTTTCCATTGTCTCTGTCTCTCCTTAAATTGTATATGTTAACTTGTTTATAAAATTATTTTATGATATTTAATCATTTTATTAAAGTATTTCAAGAGTAGTTTCTAGAGCTCAGAGATGGCTTAGTAGTTAAGGCACTTGCCTGCAAAGATTTCCCAGGATCCCCATAAGCCAGATGCACAAAGTGGCACATTCATCTGGAGTTCATTT
This sequence comes from Jaculus jaculus, assembly GCF_020740685.1. Classification (NCBI taxonomy): domain Eukaryota; kingdom Metazoa; phylum Chordata; class Mammalia; order Rodentia; family Dipodidae; genus Jaculus; species Jaculus jaculus. The sequence goes on from NC_059109.1 coordinate 97,181,711, forward strand.
TCAGTGGCTGGAGGCCCTTTTGCACCCATTCTCTTAATCTGCCTTTTTCTCTCTCTTTCTCTCACAAATAAAAAAATAATAATAATGTAGTTTCTAAATATTTGGCAATGTTTATAGTTCCTTGGACTTTTGGCGAAGATCACATATAAATATTCAGCTGTTTTTCTCCTTTTTTTTTCATAGTAACACCCCCTTCCTTAGGAGATTGCATATGGCTTTGTTATAATCAGTATTTTAGTTTTGGATGGGTTTTGGAAAGCTATTTCCTAAAACTTACTTTTGAAGATAGGAAAATGTACTGAGTGTACAAAGTATAGTGAGTACTAACTACTCTGATGTCTCTATCATCCCCTTGCATTAAATAAAATCCAATCTCCTATATTGTTCTTAATGAAATGAATTATAAATGCTTATATATATACCATATGAAGAGTGCACTGTATTTTACAGCACTGCCTTTCCCCATGTGATGCTTGACCTAAACCATACATTCAGTTAGAGCACTTGGTCTAAGACATTGCAAAATCAATCCCCCAAAGCCCATTGAAAGTCTGTCAAATAATTACTGCATGAATGCCTTGTCACATTTAGTCAAGAAGCATTGAGGAAATGAGTAGCTTCATTAACCATCAAAAACATTAGAATGTACTCTAAGCATCAGGAAACTGGGGACAGGTAGGTCAAGTCAATTGGCCAAGATAATGACATGAATTAAAACAAGGTCCAGTATGGAAAAAATAATCCAGTTTAAATCCTAGGTGTGTCTTTACATTTGTGCCAAACACCAGGCAACAGTTCTAAAACATGTTTCAATAATAATGTTGTAATATGAACTCCACTAATGTTCTCTAACTCAAGTGATGTATGATATATATACTAGGGTCTTGTGTGAATAACTATGTTTTCCTTCATTGCTTTTATGGATACATTACAGAATTGAGGTCACAAATTAAATTTATTAAAGAGAACTTAAACCTTGATGGAGTTAAAATGAAATTTACTTTTCAATTTTTGCTGTCTTTTAGTGTATTTAATAATGAAAGAACTGGTTAAAATATCTAAAACTAAACTTTTCTCTCTTACTATAAGAAAATAATTTTTAAGTCATTATTGAGCTAATATTTTTAAATGTTTTGGTTTTTTATGTTTATTTATTTGAAAGTGACAGACAGAGAAAGAGGGAGAGAGAGAGAGAGGGAGGGAGGGAGGGAGAGAATGGGCACGCCAGGGCATCCAGCCACTGCAAACGAACTCCAGATGCTTGTGCCCCCTTGTGCATCTGGCTAACGTGGGTTCTGGGGAATCAAGCCTCAAACCAGGGTTCTTAGGCTTCACAGGCAAGCACTTAACCACTAAGCCATCTCTCCAGCCCTTGAACTAATATTTTTAAATGAATTTATTTCTGTTATTATTTTCTTAGTAATAAACACCCCATTCATTATTTTATATGGTAATATAGACCAGCCATATTTTTCATGCATTTATGTTAACTGATCAATATCCCACAGAACATTCACTGTGGTCTTTTGTGGGTAGAAAAAAAAAGAATGGTATTTTAGAGACTGGGAGAGGGCTATGAAATAGGAAAGAATACAAAAAGTAGATCAGAGATTCCTGTGTCTATTGACAACTTATATGCTAAAATATAGGAATTTCTGTGTTTTGTGAGTTGCATTATACAGGATTCAGCCAGTGTTCCCACAGGACATGAACCAGGGAAACTCTAGTTTCCACTATAACACCATCAAATAAAGTGCTGAGTTAAATCCATTATAGTAGAGAATGGCTTATGGCCCACAGACAATAGTTTCTCTCAAGTAAATTCACAATTACCTCATAAATATTTGCTTGGGTGTTTTATTTAGAACCATTATGGATAAATATTTGAAAGAGCATCATTGGTGACATAGCAAGAGAGAACTGTAAAATCTCTCTAGTGAATGCTTTAAAATCTTTACTTTTCAAGTAGAACTGGTGAGCAAAAATGAGAGTGAGTGAGAGAGAAATAACAGCAAGCGAATGGTCCAGAGCGCATATGTATGTCTGTGTGTGTTTGTGTATATCTACATGAAGCAAATAATATTTGCAAAGATTTCATATCTGCTGAGCTGAAAAGAACTGCATTCAAGAGACACATCTGCCAGAAAAATCTGGGGTTGTAATTTAGATTTTATAGTCCAAGAATGACTAGATTGCATTTAAAAGCACTACTTCTTTAATGTTTTTATTTCATTCTTTGATCAAATATGTCAGCCAAGGAAGAAAGTGGTCATTTATTTCTTTTGAAAGCAGGAAGAAAAAGATTTACATTAAATAGCAGTCATCAAGACATTCGTGAATGTTTTCAACTATTTATCAACATGCCTGGCTTATAGCTGCAATTTACTTAATCAGATTTGCGTCTTCAGTAACACTGAAGCTTCCATACTGGAAGGTGATGGAGTTATTCCAAGCCATGGGCTGTCTGGTCAAATATGCATATGGTTGTGTAATTGTCAGAAAATGCCCTCATGTCAGATGAGGCCATGGCTTAGAGTGAAAAAAATCCTGTTAGTGCCTCTGATGCACATGAGGAGACAGCTCCATTTTATTAGTGAAATTACACCGGCCATGGATGGATGGCTGTCTTGATCATTTGCAAGCCAATTGTCAAGCCATTGATGGGGTCACTGGGCAGCCCAATCCAATTCAATCATTAAGACAACTGGAGTAACCAGACTGTAAAATGGTTGGTCTGGTTATTTTTTGATGATGTAATTGGATCAACCACAGAGAGATCCAATTAATTGCTGGGCAATTGGTGATTGTGGTGGTCTCACCGATGAGCTCAGATGCCAGTTATGGATTTGAATTGATGGTACACCTTGATCAATTGAACAATTTGCCTTTACTAAACTGGAGATTGGGGAGAAGTGATTTAATTTTCCTGATTTTTTTGACCCCTTAGATGAATCACATTTCTCAAGAGGGTAAAATATCAGAATGTTTTCTTAATTTCAATACACTTGTAAGACCTAAGTGATATAGAGCACTATTTTAAGACAGGGCTATTTTACCTTCTCTGAATAAGTTTCATTAGAAAATTCCATAGGCTATTTTAGAGAACTCTAGGGTAATTTATTGCTTGTTGGAATAGGAGGGGAAATGCAAGGCTAAATGAAAACTGTATATCCACTAGTGAGGAAATGGCAAGTATTCTTTCTACCTGACCCTTGCATACTGGATATAAGAAGCTCACTTAGGCTTTCTGCAGACTGTCTGGACATAGCTTCTTTGAGGGCGCTGTGGAGAGTATATCACCTGTGTATGGTGGCATGAGGAAGTGAATGATGGCTATAATGACTTGAGGAGTAAATGTGGTGCCACCAAGCATTTTAGTTCTCTCCCACACATGAGGACGAACTGTCCATGAAAATAAATGTCCATTAAAAAACAGACTTAGACATTCACAGATGCTCTTTGTGATTATGAGTGCTCTATAGGTTTAATTTGTTATTTCTGTCACTTGCTTGTACCTGAAATAGATGCTTACTAAATGCTTGTTCAGTAAATGAAAGAGTATTTTTATATGAAGTTCATTTACACATAGTTGATGACAAATAGGTATAAAAGGTGAATGATTCACTTTTACTTATCTTAATGAAATTATGAATTTCTTAGTTGGCTATGGCATCTACAGTAAATTAGTATGCCTGAAATTTCCTAAAAATGGACAATAGACAGCTGTCAATTCTTGACAGTGTTCATTAAGGAAAATAAAAAATGTCAGAATGAGGAGGCTGGGCAGATGCTTCAGTTGGTAAAGTGCTTATAATACATAGGTATTTGAGTTTCTCTTTCCAGCACCCATGGAAAAGCCACATGTGGTAGTGCCTGCCTGCAATCTCATTGATGGAGAGGTGACATTTGGGGAATACTTTGAACTTTGTTCAGTCTAATCAGTGTATTTCAGGTTTATTGGTGTCAAAAAAAAATAAGCTAGAGGTGAGCATGGTGGCATTCACACTCAGGAGGCAGATAGGAGGATAGCATGAGTTGAAGGCCAACCTAGGACTATAGAGTGAGTTCCAGGTCACCCTGGGCTAGAGTGTAATCATGCCTCAAAAATAAATAAATAAATAAATAAATAAATAAATAAATAAATAAATCAAAAGAAAGTAGTGCTAAGGTGGAACATGATTGAGGAAGACCTCTACTTCAACTTCTGGCTTATAAAAGCATATACCTTTACACATACCTGTGGCCACATGCATATGAACACGTACACACATGCATACATGCCACACACAAACCACACAAAATCATAAAACACAATGATGGTTTTGAGAAATTGAGGATGTCACTATCAACCCTCACCCACACTGAGAGGTAGCCTCCTTCCCTTTCTGCCCCCTGGCTGCTAGTGAGCCTTAACTGTGGTAGGACTGTAAACTACTGCCTCCAATGTTGGAATACTGGCTCCTGGAAAACTCCTTCTAGAACAGTTATCATGGCATGAAAGGCTCATGCCACAAAGATAATGTGGTCAAAGGCCAGAACTGAGCACCCAGCTGTCCGCCTAATGACCTATTCCAAGATTAAGCTGAGCTTAGTCAACCTTTAGCATTATAGAAAAGTGGTTATTTTATACTTTTAATCTACTAGTTGGCTCATTTCAAACAAAAATTTCTGCAGCAATGGCATGTATGTAAGAATTGTCAGTTCCCATTTTTTGTTGAGGAAAATTTATCTGTATGTCCAACATTTTACAGGGTGAAATATTCCTTGTTAAGCATGATGGCCAGAGTAATGACATGTTTTGATATATATCTTTAGTTATAATAATGAAAATTATTATTGAAAATATGGATAGCACATGGTTTTTTTCAATGTATTTAGGTATTTTTTAATTAAAATTTTCTCCAAATCTAACTTAATACACTTTGCAAGAATCCAAATTTATCCAAGGACACGATAACAGCCAACTTTCAGTCACATTGAATCCACTAATTCATTATGAGGCAGCACACTGTATCTTTATATGTCTGTGGAAAATGTGTCCTGGGGAATTTTATTCAGAGTTTCAGAGTGTACTGTTCACATGACTGTAGTTGCTATCTTCTATAAGGGGGTAAAAACCCCTGAGAACTAGGGTTAGCAATAAGGACCATAGAGAGAGGAAAATTGTAAAAGATAAGACATTTACTAAAAGCTTACTACATACAAATTTCTATCTACATATGCATACTCTCATGAACTTATGAATTTTATAGGCTATTTAAACCAATCACTTTCTTAAGGATACATACTTCCCTAACCTATATATAAGTTTTGTTTGTTTGTGTTTTGAGGTAAGTCTTACTCTGGCCCATATTGACCTGGGATTCTCTATGTAGTCTCAGGCTGGTCTTGAATTCATGGCCATCATCCTACCTCTGCCTCCCGAGTGCTGGGATTAAAGGTGTGTGCCACCATGCCTGGAAAACCTATATGTTTTATAAATAAATATTACTCACATTTTTATGTGCTTTCAAATGAAGATACTTTAATCTATTACTATTACATTTATTCTAAAAATAGTGAAATTGCTTTCTACAAAAAATAATAATCAGTTATACTTGAACAGAAATTCTATTTTTAAACCTCTTTTGTTGAAGTTATAATGCCTTATGCATTCCATGTCTGCAAAATGGGAGGAAGAAAAGCTGTATTGTGGGTGGTAAGAACAAGACAAGTAGCAAAACAATGGAATACAGATCCGGTCTTCAAGATGATAGGTCTTTTGACTCTACCATCTGTGTTTGTTATGGTCCCCATAAGGCTCTCAACAGTTTTAATAATAAAAAAGTGGCTGACATATGAACTTTAGCTCATACAACATTAACGTATTCCAGTACTAATGAGCAGTTAAAAGAACAATAAATGCAGTCAGTTGTATTTATCATCACTAATGAGAATATGGAGCTCTGAATGATAGTGACTGGTGAACTCACTGTGTTAAAATAGTAGAACTTTTCCTTTAGCTTATTTCTTGAATGCCACTGTCTTTAGAAACTTTTCAAAAAACTATCCTGTTCCTCATTGATATAACCTTCATTACAACAATCATTAGAGTTTTATAAAACTCCAAGATTGAAGAGATGGTTCAGTAGTCAATTATACTTTCTTCCCAACCATAAGGGCCTGAATTGGCCTGGAATCTCCACATCCCATGTGTGAGCTGTGCATGGGCACCTGTGCACCTGTAACCCAACCCTGCAAATAGGAAAGGTGACTAAGGGTTCTCCTGGTCTTGGGAAAAGGAGGAAGTTACTGTAAGAAACTCCAGGGCAAAAGAGGACGGCTAGAAGTCAGATAGAGCAAAACACCCAACGTTCTCCCCCAGCCACCACAGGTAAGCATCCCCCACCCCCACTACAGGCAGTACATGGGGCGTTGTAAGGGCACACACACATGCATACACCACGCAAACACACACATATGTGCACACTTATGTGCATGTGCACACACACACACACACACACAAAAATAAATAACTTTCAAAAATATTGAAGAACCATAATGGCAATATTTCAATAATGTCAGCTGACCTCAGACTACTTTTACAGAAAAACAATGTGCACAGTTTATACCTAATTAAAAGGAATTATCTTTGATTGTTTCAGTAAACATTATGGGAGTAGATTTCAGGTGTTTTCATACCCCCACAAATAAGGTGGGGTGATGATTATGAATTAGCTCTATTCTATTGTGCAGATCAAAAAATAGTTCATGTACAGTGTAAAAAAATCACTTAAATATATCACATATAAATTATATATATATAACAATATATATATATATATAACATATATATATATATGACATATATATATAACAAAAGGGCCATCTGTTTTAAAAATCTATTTAGATTTATTTTGCATGCATGGAAATAAAAAGGTATCAAGACACAGAATATTCGCATCAGGTATAAAACAAAAGGCTAAAGTATTAAGTATGAACAAGAAGAATATTATTTAAACATAAAAGATATATTTCACAAATGAGTAATCTTAGGAAATATCTATTCACCAATGGAAAGAGTAAAAAAGCCTAATTAAAATTACATGCTATAGCAATTTTCAAAAGAAAATTTATAAATTATGTCTTTTTCTTATAACCTAGTACAATTATAATATGATATTCTAAAAAGAGGGCCATCAAGCTCGTCTGTCTAGACAAAAAGAAATTCAAAATTACAAACATCTTTAGTTTGTTTTTTATTTTTTGTTAGCATGTGTTAATTATGCATAATAAAAGTCATTTCTTACATATATATAGTATATATATATATATATATATATATATATATAGTATATTTCAATCACTTTCATTCCACATTACCTTCTCTTGTTTCCTTTCTACTCCTGCTGATTCTCTTCCTGCTTAGTCACTTTTCAAATTATCTCTTTCTCTCTCTCCTCTCATGACTCAATGAGTTTCATTAGGGCTGCTTACAAGGTCCTGAGTAAGGGATTATTTTCAGGAGCATGAGCTCCTTGCATATGATTATACCACTACAGAAAATTTCTCTCCCTGCTACCAAGATCATTAACTACATGTAGTTCCTAAAGGAGAGATGCGGCTCCATGAGACTCTCCCCTCTAGTCTCCATTATTTGGCAAAGAGGGCTTTTTAGTTTTTATATTTATTTTAAAGGGGAGAGAGAGAGAGACAGAGAGAATGGGTACACTAGGGCCATTAGTCACTCCAGAGAATTCCAGATACATGTGCCATCCACTTTTTTTTAATTAATTAGTTTTGTGCTCATCAAATACAGTCAATTTGGTACCATTATTAGGCTCATTCATTACCTATCACCTCCCCTTGGCCGCTCCTTGTTGAGGTATATGGGTCATGAGTTGTGGAGTTAGCCCACAGTTATGGGTAGGATAAATGTCTGCATATCATGATCCAACATGTGGCTCTGACATTCTTTCTGCCCGCTCTTCTGCAAAATTTCCCTGAGCTATGTTGGGTTCATTTTTGGTCTGCTTCAGTGATGAGGTGTTGGGGGCCTCTGGGTCTCTGGATGTCTGATTTGGTAGGAGTTGATTGTTCTCTGTGTTGATCTCCTTCACCCTTGTGCTGGTACCAGGTTCACCAAGAAAACAGCACCCTTGCTTGTTTCGCCAAATGTTCTTAGTTTCAGCCAGGGCCCTTTTGAGATATGATGGGGTGGCTCTCTCCTTAGGATCTACATCTATCTGAAAAAGAGTAGCAGATTCTCTAACTGAGAGTAAGTTAGCACCAGACAAATGAGATAACCCTTACTTTTTTGTAGGCCCTCTTGTAGCCCACAATTGGTGGTAGCTTGATAATGGAGAGCAGGCTTATGTTTGGATATGGTTCTGACTTGTTTCCCAGTTCCAGCTATGGGTCCCGTTCTACCACGGGGTCAATTAGCCGAATTAAGAGCAGCTGGTTTCCCACCATGGCTGTGTGCCACTATTGCACGTGTGTGAGCATCACGACAGGTTAGACCATGAGTTGCTTGGACAGATATCGGTCATTTTCCCCCAGACACCCATGTAGCACCTTCTGAAACTAGATGAGCTGACTGTCTGGAGACTGACTCTCTTCCATCTTCCAGCCATACCATTCTATTTTATGTGTCAACCACATAAGATGTCTTCAGCAGTAGGGTCTTACCACTAACCTTTGGTAGGTCATCAAGTACTAGGACAAAAATCTGTCTTTCTTTTAGGAAGCCTTGTAGGTCTCTCTGATCAAAAGCTCATTGTGGATGATAGAAACATGCTGGTACTGGGAGTTACAGGTCAGTGCCCAATAAGAAAAGGAAGAAAAAGATAACTAATATAAAAGAGTTACAGAGAAGAGGGAGAGAGAGAGAGAGAGAGAGAGAGAGAGAGAGAGAGAGAGAGAGAGAGAGAGAGATGCTGTATAAGTTTGTGCATCCAGATTTACATGGATAGTGGGGAATTGGGGAATTAAATCCAGATCATTAGGCTTTGTATGCAAGCACCTTATCTGCTGAGCCATCTCTCCAGCCCCAAAGGCCCTTCTTTAATATGGGTTTGTATTTTCCTTTTTAAACTTTAATTTTTTATCACCTGTGTTCATGTTGTACACTTCCTGCATTCAGCAATATTCTATGCTTTATGTGGATGTCTACTTAATGAATGGTGATGATGAATGACTGAATTGTATGACCATATCACAGGACATATTTTTCTTTCTTTATGTTTTATTAGTTTGTTTGTTTTTATCAAGATAGGGTCTTGCTCTAGTCCAGGCTGAGCTGTAATTCACTATGTAGTCTCAGGGTAGCCTCGAACTGATGACAGTCCTGCTACTTCTGCCTCCAGAGTGCTGGGATTAAAGGCATGCACCACCATGCCTGGACCCAGGACATATTTTTAAGCTCAGTAGTAATCTTATGAGCTGTCAGTTTCCTGTGGTTCATAAATACTACTTGTTACAAAACAATGAACATGATTTTTAAGAAGTTTATGTCTCACCTGCCTGTTATTTGGAAGCAATTCTTTTCAATTATGTTTTCTTATTCAGTAAAATTGACATCTGCACACACTAACATTTCAGCAGAACAGAAATGTTCTGACAATCATAGGAATATTATAAAGGAAAAATTTCTCCGTCCAAGTGGAAGCAAATTTAAAAGCAAAGGAAATTACTTTCTTCTCCAAAATATTCCTAGAATGTAGTCTATACTCAAATGTTACTCTATTCCTTGGCTGGAAAATAGTCTGTAATTCTCCTCTCCCATGAAACCCACTGTAACTACTTGTCAGTAAAACACATATTCTGTGTTATCTTACCAACTTGTGTTTTAATTAGTCCCTAGCTGCAAGCTAAGTAGAATCATTTAAGAGAAACATGAAATTCAAAATGGAATAAAACAAGATAGAACATCATCCCTGCAGGCAGTGAAAATCATAAATTGCATTAAGCAATGACTATAATCTCCTAGCTCCACCCTTGTGACCAACAAGCAACTTTAAAGATGCATTTTGAATATTCTCTAGTGAGCTCCAGTTGGTTGTTTCATTCACAGGCCCAGATTTAGGTGACTGCCCTTTCAATCCTCTTTATATTAGGCTATACACATTAATCATCTAATTCAATTACTGAAAAGGCATTTATCAAGTGCTAGACACACAGAGAAAGAGGTTCTTGCAGTCACATTCAAGTTCTTTTGGTGAGAATGGTATGCAAGAGATAGAGATAAATGAACTAAAAATTACAATATAGAGCTAGAGATATGACTCAGTGGTTAAAAGCACTTTCTTGCAAAGCCTAGCAGTCTGGGTTCAGTTCCTCCAAAACCCATGTACAGCCAGATGCACAAAGTAGCACATGCACGTGGAGTTTGTTTTCAATGTCAGGACGTCCTGGCATGCTCAAACTCACCTCTCTCACTCTGTCTCTCTCAATCAATCTCTCTCTCTCTCTCTCTCTCTCTCTCTCTCTCTCTCTCTCTCTCTCTCTCCTATTTATTTTTCTCAAATAAAAAAAAATTGTTAAAAATTAAAGTAATGAAAGATTGTAAGCACCACAACTCAGCTATAAAATATCTAAGGGAAATGAAACAATGCAGAATACAGGTAACTAATATGGCCTAGAGGGACATGGTTAAATCACAAGTTGAATCCTGAAGGATTATTTAAGGAAAAAAATGTTGAAGGAACAATGATGAGAAATATTTTTTAAGCCATAGAAAATAGTGTATGCAAAGCAGAAAGGCAAAAGTACAACATGTCCCAGACCTACAGACATGTGTGTAGGATGGATGGGAAGGGGTTGTTGAAAGGGGCCAGGTAATTGGGGTGCTTGTATTCTTATGAGGCAAAGAATGAAAGGCAGCCTTATTAGGACTCTGGGACCCATTGACCATGTGGCCTGCATAGATAGGAATAAATCTGAGGACCTTCTGAATTCATATTCAAGATTAACCTTCCCAAATCATTGAGACTCCACTTAGACATTTATATTAAATACTTAGATAGTATGTATTGTCCTACTTTCAATAAACACAGTTCAATCAATAAAGCCTTTGAATGTGGCAACTGGTGTGGCTATATAAAACATTGTAGACAGGGTTTTCTCTTTATTCTAGTATTGTCTGCTCTTATACTGTAGATCCGCATGGAGTCATAATAAATGAGTCAAGACAGAATAAGAAAATAATACATGTGATAGGATGAGGAGAGGATGTATTCCAAAAGGGGAGTTTTTGCTCATGACCTTGGAGCCTCCTTCTGCTTTGTCTGGGCTATGAAATGAAAGGAAGCATGCAGTCTGAGGTCAGAAGACTTAAGACTTTTGTTGTTTATTGCTGGATGTGGAATTCACTGAGCTTCAGTTTTTACATGCTGTGAAAAAGAAGTAACATCTATCAAATGAGATGATATATATCAAGCTATATGTAAGTCATAAAGCAGTATATAAATTAAGATAATTATATGTGTATACTATAAATATAAAGATACATATAAACATAATTTTACAGTTAATTTTTTCCATTGAATATTTGTAGTAGGATGGTAAAATATTGTTCCTATTCAAGAGTCTTAAGGAGCTCAAAATATTTTTTATTATTAATAACTATCATGAATTTATAATTGGTAATTTTTAAAAATATGATATCCATGCTAAATCAAGGCCTGCCATCATGAATGTATTAAAAAATATAATATCCCCCCACCTCCGTTGCAGTTAGTTTAGCATTACTGGGACAAATATCTGACCAGAAGCAGCTTATGGGGGAAAAGGGTTCACAGGCTCACAGTTTTCAGAGGAAGTTCCACCAGGGTGAGAGAAGCTGGCTCACTCCAGCATCCACAGTAGAGAAAGAGAAGCCACCACCAGCAAGCACAAACAGCCAGCCAGAACAAACAAACAGTGCTCAAGGTGGCTCTCTGTAGACACAGTAGGGCTGGACTGAAATTTGAAGTTCTGCCCCCAGTAACATGCCTCTTCCAGCAGGGATCTGCCTGCTATATGGACTTAAGTAGGAAGTTTAATCTTAAGCAAACCATCTGACTTCATAGGGGAGAACAGATATTTACATTCACATACTACATTCCACCACACACTCCAACCTTGGGCTTCAATGACAGTGATCTCAAGGCTCCTGTGTGGGTGTTCACTGATGGATCCTGATAACCATTGGTCTTACAGTTCCCATTTGCAAAGAGAGTGTATGGGTTGAAGTCTTATGTGACCAAAGTTCTATAAGTTCTATAAACCCAAGGATTGATCAGTCCTGGGTCTATTGGTTTGTTTCTGAGATTCTTTCTTCTTTTGTTTGCATGCCATCCATGTGCAGAGACCATGCTAATCTTGTCTGTATTGTTCCAATTTTAGTATATGTGCTGCCAAGGAATCACTGACTGAGATGTGCTTTTTTATCAATAGCAACTAAAGATCTTTTCTGTGCCATAGCTGAAGGGATGTGATTGCTTATAGGAAGTGAAATCAGAAAACTTAAATGCTTGAAGGAGAGTTACAGTATCTGGAGGGCGTGTCCACAGTATGCATTATTCATTCCCCTACTCTGTCTTGACCTGAACATAACTTGGATATATGCAGTATGTCTGTCTTGTGCCTTGCACAGTTCCTCCTCCATCTGCATTTGCTTTATCTTTGCCCCACTCCATGTTTCATCCTCCTGCATGCCGCAACCCCTGCCCATCTTGAAAGCCTGGTTTGTGCACTCCTTTCTGACCCTCTACACTCAAAGTTTGATCGTTTCTTCATTTGCACTGCATAAACTGTTACCAGGATTTGTCTTCTCTCTTTTCTCTTCATGACCCTATAAACAGCCTTGGCTACTGGGACTAGGCCCTCCTCAGGCTCTGCTCCTAGAACACCAACTACTGGATAGTTAAGCCAGTTCAGAAGCTTTCTTTTTTTCTTTTTTTCCTGGAAGCAATCTGGCTAAAGAAAAATAAAATCCATCTGTAGTTGACCTATCCTCAACTTCTCATTTCATGTGCTGATATGTTTGTGTTGTTTGACAAACTCTCACAGAAAATGTTATCTAAATGTCATACTGCTTTCTCAGGGTTTTGTCAGATTTAATATCTAAGCCTTAAACCGAGACTAGAGCTGAGAATCCAGATTATTTTTGCCTATAGATATCCTCTTGTTGGAACCAAGTGATTTGATTTTACCTAGAGATTCAACATGGAAATGCATTCGTGTTCCAATTCTGAGAATCCTGATGTCAGTGGCCAAAAAGAAAAAAAAAAAAAAAGAATAAGGGTAGAGCTTTAATTTTCTTAGTAGTCCTCAATGGATTTTTTACATGTGTGTATGCATGTGTGAGTGTGTTTGCATACAGTTATGGGTATAGTTTCTGAAGGGGTGCAGAGCTAGAGAGGAGAAAGGCTGTCTATGGGGGGGGGACACATCCCAGGGTCTGATTCCCTTAGAAGATGCAGTCATATGTTGCCAGATCTCTCCTTCAGGCTAAAGGAGACTGCCAAAGGAAGACTGAAGCAACACAAATGTTTGCAAGAGCAGAAAGCCATTACCAGCCCTGGAAGGAAAGGAATGGAGGTGGTCATGTTGTTACATCCAAAAACCCAGGTCATCAGACATAAACTGGGACAAGAAAAGGGTGGACTGTTCCATCTGGAAAAACATCAGAAATATAACCACTGCCTTAGAAACAGAAGGACAGGGGCTCCAGGCTTTGCTTATTCTTATCTGCCAATATTGTCTGTTACTTCCACTGACCAAATGTCACTGGCTATAGAGCCAGTGAGCAGGGACATTAGGAGTGAGGCACTGTAATCTAGGGCATAACAAGACACAGAAAACAAACAAACAAAAAAAAAAAAACACAACATATGTGTGACCAGGAAAATGGCACTGACTATGTGTGGTCTCCAGGGAGAAGTCCAGAATCTACAATTTCAACAAATTGTCCAGGTATTTGCCAAGCACAGAAATATTCAATAACCTTTCTGTAGTATGGAAAAGACTCTGATTCAACGGGCTCTAGGAAGCTGTGGGCAGTGCAAGTTATAGCTCTCAGTTTGATTGGTAGGAAAGCATTGAGTTTTATTGGCTTTTTTTTTTTCTGATATTGAAAACAAGTATGACACATGAAGTACCCAGAATATGTGATAAATTGTCTCTTATTTAAAAGCTTTGCCCCCTTGTCTATCTCTTTAGGAGTCATTGAAATAATGTCTTATAATAATCTAAATTGTATAGCAAAAGAAAGGGGATATGAGCTTAATTAAAATTACCTTCATAAAACAGTATGTGTCTCCAGGATTCATTCTTAGTCATACCTGGAATTTATAGCTGAACCCATGGACTTAAGTCAGAGAATGTGCACAGCATGTACAAGGTCTTGGGTCAAATCCTCAGTGAATACACAACCAAATGGGAACTTAAGTAAGAGAAATGCCCTAAATCATGCCCCAGCATCATTTTGAGTTGTTCAGCCTGTGAACATGGTAGCCAGGTGCGCCTCATCCTTGGACTTATTTCTTCAGTTCAACTCTAAACTGTACTTTATTAACTCCTCAAGGCCTTAAACTGCCTCCCTGTTTAGCACACATAGAAATTGTTATGTATGGAAATGTTCTATGTGTGTAGGCGTGTGGGAAGCAGATATAAACACTGCAATTGAATATAGTGGAATTCTATGGCAAATTAGTTCAATATGCCTTAGGGGAAGACTGCATTACTTTAAATGTTTCTAATAAAAAGGGTTGTGAGCTGGGGCCTTGAATGTTTTTGAGTTTCTGTGTACACTGGGAAGGAAAAACAAGATTATAGAAAGACCATACAGGGTAAAGAGTTCCTCACACAAGGCCATTGCTCTTTATAAAAGGTAAAGCCTAGAGGGGCTAAGAATTCGACTGACCAAGCAGAATGGTCTTATGTTTATGACAGATAGTTCCAAAGTTCACCTACCTTTAACAAAAGATAAATATCATCATTCCTGTATATATATATTTACTATTTTATTTGTTTATGAGAGAGAGGGAGAGATAGAGAGAGGGAAAGCGGAGAGACAGATAGAATGGGCATGCCATATCCTCTAGCCATCGCAAATAAACTCCAGATATATGGGTCATCCTTGTACATCTGGCTTATGTGAGTACTGGGGAATTAAACTGGGGTCCTTAGTCTTCCCAGGCAAGTGCCTTCACTGCTAAGCCATCTGTACTGCCCCTATCCTTATATTTCTATGTAGTATCCCCCATGTTGGTCTCATTTGAAATATGGACAGTGAGTGATGATTGAAAACCATCTTTGAGCCCGTCGTTTTTCTCATTCCTGATCTTATGGTCTAACACACGCTAAGAGGAGACCAAGAGTTCTGTACGCTTTGTTGTGTTTGCAGTGTCTGCCCTGTCCAGTTAGCCTTGAGTAACTCCTAAAAGTTCTCAGAAATTCACACTTTCAACTCAGATGACAGTATTTGAATTAAATGGTCTATCCAGTCCTGTGAGACATATAACTCAATGAGTCTTTACCAAAGAAAACTACTGAGTTCTCAAAGTTAAATTAAATCTTATCAGATTTATGTTCAATCAATTATACCAGTCTTACTATTATAAAATACACTGAATATTTTCTATCATTCAAATTTTTTTTTCAAACCCACATCCCATCTTCCTTTCCCTGTGCTTGTCTAGTTCTTAAAGCCAGGATTAAATCCCATAGTCTTCACTGGCTTATTTGTTACCCCAGTTAGATTCACCTCTTTGCTTTTTATGTTCACATCACATTTCATCACGTGCAAGCATGTCCAGTTTCATGTAATTTTTAATGTGGTCTCGTACACTATACTAGAATTTTCATCAGTACAAGTGTGTCCAATTTCAAGTAATTTTTTTGTTGTTTTTCAAGGTAGGGTCTCACTCTAGCTCAGGTTGTCCTAGAATTTACTATGGAGTCTCAGGTTGGCCTTGAACTCACAGCAATCCTCCTACCTCTGCCTCCCGAGTGCTGGGATTAGAGGTGTGCACCACCATGCCCAGCTTCAAGTAATTTTTAATGATAACTCCTATACTAGGATTTCTTTAATGGTTAAGATTTTCTCTAACCATTTTGCATCCCTGAAGTTTGCCACATAATGAGTATTCTGTTTAATAGTTTTATAGATTTCTGTGATGGGTTAAATATTTCATTTGCTAACACTTTCCCAACGATGACTCTAGTGATGTACCTCTTAGTATTCATGTTCTTGAATTGTCCCTTGTCATATGAGTCAAGGCTGATTACTGGGCCAACAGAATATGGTAGAAGAGAGGAACGTGACTTCTGAGGCTACATCACGTAAGGTTTTCGGCTTTTGACTAGTCTGGTGGCTCTATCCCTGTGGAGGAAGGCAATCCCTGTTACAGGAGGACAGTCACATAATCATGGAAAGGCTCTTACATCATAAGGAACTGAAGCCTCATGCCAGTAGTCACCATCACCTTGTCACTTATGTGGATGCCACACTGGGGACTTTCTCAGTCTTTGGCAGTCCTGAAAGTTACGGTACTCCAATGTATTAATTGAATGTCCATGATAGAAGTCAAGCCTAGCCATTTTAGATAAGCCCCAAATTCCCACAGAAACAAAGAGTTGGAAAGCAAACAATTATAATGGTTTTAAGCAAATAAGTGTGGGAGCATTGATTATGGGATCATAGACAGCTAATACAAGTTTCTTCCACCACTCTCCCTCTCTGGCAGGCTATATTATGGAGTAAAAACCATTTGAGGAACAAAGAAGAATATCAATAATACTTATTATTTGTGTTACCATATTAATATAATTAAATATTTGTCATTAACTCTAACATGTCCAAATGCTTTTGTGCTATTATCATATTAAGTTAGCAATAATATCAGCATTAATTATAACACTGATGTATAGCTGGCTACTAACAATATTTGTAGGATTATTTATTCTTACCTCTACTTGTGAGTGGGATATTATTATCTTTATTTGAATGGTGATCAAGCTGAGGCTTAGAGCAATTACTTGTTCCAAATCAAACAACTACTGTGTGATTATGAGTCGTGGCACAAGAGAATAACTGTCTTAAGCAGTGAAAACAAGCATGAAAGGTTGTGTTTCCTCATCTGTATAATGGGAACAGCCATACATACCTTCACTGTTCTTATGCTAGGTTAATGAGGAAAATCTTCAATCAGGATGCCTTGAAAAATGTCCTTTTCTATCTCCCCACTCACCGCAGCCTATTGTCTTTCTACAACATTGGTCTAGGATATGCCCAAGATCTGAGGTACAGCTGTGTGCAGTAGCAAACCCAGGTAGAAAAATAGATCAAGAGTGTTTCTAGGGATGATTTCAGGTCTTGAAATTTTGCAACTTGGATGTCACTTCTATTACCTATGGAAGAAATATGATTTTTAACTCAGTCTCTTTTGCTTTCCTTCAACCCAGAATGAGTATCTAATAATAGTCATGTTTATCTTTTGATCATAGAATGAAAATTACAAAGCTGTTTCTTTCTTATGCTTGAGAAGTCAAATGGATTTGATGCAGATGTAAATCCTGCTGACCATGGAAAGAGTTGAAAGTATTTGCAGCACAACCCTCTCTATGATAAAAACACATGCCCTTTTCTAAGAGCCCCTGTCTTCTGCAGAAGTGGATTCATTACAGCCATTTGGTGGTCAGCTACACAGAAGAGTCCTAAGACTCTTCAACTATGCAGTGTCCCTCTTCACCTTTATTCATAATCAGGACGTGATCTTGTCAAAGACAGAGATAAAATTCACCACACCAATCCACTGTGGATGATTTAGCTTCATATAGTTGAAAAGAAAAAACAAAAAAACATTCAATTTCCTGAATATGCGTATTAGTTTTAAAGTAGGTTATATAAAGTTATTAAAACTTGCTGCTCTCCTTTTATTCATTTTACAAATTGCTTTCAGAGAAGAAATGATGCATTGAGAGGACTTGAATGTCCATCATAGTTTTGGCCTGTGAATGGCTGGTGAACTTACCACTGTCATGGGATCTGACAATAGCCCCCCTGAAGCTAAGCAGTAAGAACAGCAGTGCCAAATTATGGGAAACCACAAGAGCTTTCAAGGAAGCAGTATGGTTCTAATTGGGCAGAAGCTTAGCAAGTAGACCACAGCTATTTCTTTGTAGAAGGTCCAGTTGTGTGTTATAGAAATTGTGCCCATAAGGATTGCCTTGCTAAATGGAAACCACAAGGACTGGGACCTTCAATGTCTATTCTTGAATCAGATAAATAAGGATGTTTGGCCTATGTCCAATAATATGTTTTTTTCCTTTACAAAAATCTGGGTTGCATGCATGAACACACACACATACTCTCCCTACAGGGTGTGCTTGAAGTAAGTACAATAGGATTTGATGAACTGGGTCTACCCTAAGAAGAATAGACATTCAAGGAAGACATTAAAGTACGCTTACTGACAAATTAAAGAAATACAGCTTACTATTCTAGTCTGTATTTCAGAATTATTAAAAAGACTATCATAAAGTGAACATAGCTTTTCATATAAAGGCATATAAATGTTACTCCTATACTCAGACTATTGGGGTAACAGAATTGAATAATCATAGAAACAATGTGTTACAAAAAAGAGGTAAAAGTAGACACGAAAATAAAGGAAAAGAAACCCTTTGAACATTTAAACAAGGTTAAATATGTAATATTTCCCAATACTGTTTAATCATAAATTTCTAATTATTTTATAAATTAGTGATATGAAATAATAGGTTGCTTCATGATGTGTCCATATAGGACATAATGTACTTTAGTCATACAAGTTCCTCATTACCTCTTCTGTTCCCTTTTTTTCCTGCTCTGCCTCTTCTTCTTCCTCTTCTTTCTCCTCCTCCTGGCTCAATACCTCTCCTCAATAGTCTGCCTTCTACATTTTTATCTGCTTGCTTGATTCTATCATTTGGCTCTGCTTTATGACTGAATAACACTCCATCTTATGTATTTTTCATTTTCTTTACCATTTACCTATAGATAGGCACTCTGGTTATTTTCATATTTTAAAAATAAGCATGAATTGGCAAGAGTGTTTGTAGCATACTGACTTAGATTTCTTTGTCCCATTCCCTAAAAACGGCGTAATTATTTCCTACGTAGTTCTGCTTAAAACAACAACAACAAACAACCCAAAAAATGCCTTCCATAGGAGCTGCACTAATTGACATTCTCACCATAGAATATAAAATATCCTTTGCCAATATTTGTTATGTTGATTTTCCCATCAGTGTCAAATTTAAGAGGTTTCATTAAAATTGATTTATTTGGAATTAATTTTTAAATAGTCTAAGATATATAGATCTAATATCATTTAATATCCAGTTTCTCATATACTATTTGTTAAAAATAGACTTTCTTCTCTCCTGTATGTTTTTAGCACCTTTGACAAAAATCATATAGTAACTACATCGGTTTGTTTATTTATTTATTTATTTTTCTTCTGTTCTACTCTTTTGGTCGGTGTGAGTCTGTTTTCTGCCAGTATGATGTTGCTTTTAGTAAGATGACTACAGTACTATTTAAAGTTAAGTGTTGTGATAGAATTATTCTTTATGCTCAGGGTTACTTTATTCAAAGTCTTCCTTGATTCCATATGGATTTTAAGATTATTTTTCACATTTCTGTAAACATTGTCACTTTTATGCTCAGGGTTACTTTATTCAAAGTCTTCCTCAATTCCATATGGATTTTAAGATTATTTTTCACATTTCTGTAAACATTGTCATTTTGACAGGGATTGCTTTGACTCTATAGATTACTTTTGGAGATATAGTCATTTGAATAAGTTTAATGCTACCAATCTACGAAATGGAAGTTATTTCCATTTTCTAGTATAGTATGTTCTTCCATTTCTATTTTTAGTATTTTATAGTTTAAATTATAGGGATTTTTCACCTCTTAAAGTAAGTTTAACCCTAGGTATTTTGTTTTTATGGCAGACTATTCATAATTACAGTATTAATAGGATCTGCTTTGTGGAAGTTGCTTAGTAACCTTCTAAAATAAATAAAAACCTGGGCTAGGAAGACAGCTAAGTGGTTAAGGAGCTCAAGTGCATGTTTGATGCTGGAAGGATCTACTCATGCTAATTTTCTTGTCAAGGACAGACAATATTTGACCTAAAATATCAACTACATTTTTTAGTTGTTTTTTGCTTGTTTATTTGTTTGTTTGTTTTTTTGTTTTTTGAGGTAGGGTTTCACTCTAGTTCTGACTCTTCTGGAATTCATCATGTAGTCCCAGGGTAGCCTCAAACTCACAGCAGTCTTCATACCTCTGCCTCTCAAGTGCTGGGATTAAAAGCATGAGTCATCACACCCGGCTTTCCAGTACATTTTTGAGTAGATGCTATGTCTTTTTCTTTTACGTTTGTAATCTTGTTTCTAATAGGAAACAAAGTGAACAATCCACACAGAAGCTATGAATGATATTTGGAGTAAAAGAAAGTTTTTCACATTACTAAGGAAGAGAAGGGAATTGTTTTTATTCTAATACTCATCTTTCCATTTCTTATCATTTTATGCAAAATATTTAATGTTTCCATCATATGGTGCCCTTAGTTACATCTTTACCAGATGTGATGCAAAAAACTGAACAACACTTAGCTCATTCTGAATTGCACACATCCTTAAATTCTGTTTTCAGATCATTGCAACTTAGTTTTGTGCCTCATATTAGAAAGATGGTTTTGGTGGTTTCATTTCATTTCATTATTCTTTAGAAATTGTATTTCAGTCCCTTAGCTATTTCCATGGAAATTGTGGTTTGATGAGAAGATATTGCCCAATATAACCACATCACAATACCCAGGAGATAAAATCCAGCAGGGCCTGGATACTTTTGATGAGTTCTTTGATACCATACACACAAAAGCAGCATGTGAAAATAAAAGTGATAAACATTTTGCATTAAAATTTATTCTGATTTAAGATAGAGTGAATCTTTTAGAGAAATGTATCAATAAAATGGACAAACACAATTGTAGATTCACAGCCTGGTTTTGTTTGATAAAGCATTTGTAAAAAAAAAAAAAAAAAATTCTGAATGTTTTCCTAGGTATAGATCATCAGCCTAAGAAGTATAAGGTAAAATCTAGACCAGATGGAGGACTGTATTGAGTACTGTAGTGTGTATGTGTGCATGTGTGTGTGCATGTATGTATGCATGGGTATGTACCTATTATGTGTTTGTCCACATACATACATATGAATGTACTTAAGGATATGGTTACAGATAGGATATATGCTGTCTTCACAACTTATTTGCTGGTGTGTTCATGTATACTTTCCTCCATTATGTTTCTTCCATCTACATATCTGTTTTTATTTTAATCTTAAATGTTAGAGGAGGCCACATTTAATGTTATACATCTTTCCATGAAGAGAAAACATACAAGTGGTATGTGAGAGGAAGTACAGCATTGCAATTATGAGCAAGGTCCAAGGATCCAGATTAGTCAAGTCTAAATCCATTATGTTTGTGATAGATACAGTCATTGAACCAAAGAGTGTACCAGTTTCTGTATCTTCATTTTTACAATAATCTTATGGTGATAAAGGATTATGTCACAATTTCATGAATTTTCTCTTGGCTATGCAGCTAGTTTGGGCCAAAGGAAGGACACTGCATGTGATTTTGTGTTAGTTGTTGAGATAAGTTATACAGGATTGTGTCATATATATTCACTTTCTATTGTTAATGCTGCCAGTGGTGCTTGATGGTTCTGCTGAAAGTTTTGTTTGCTTAGAGAGAGGTCCTCTATTATATATCCTGCCCTACAATGTGCATATGGCAAAAATTAAAAGGGTTCAGTTTTAATCCTGTTTCCTCCCATATAGACTAGAGGGAGAAGACTAGAACTAAATACAAAGAGTAGGAAATAAGAAGCCATGGGCTGGAGAGATGGCTTAGTGGTTAAGCGCTTGCCTGTGAAGCCTTAGGACCCCGGTTCGAGGCTCGGTTCCCCAGGACCCACGTTAGCCAGATGCACAAGGGGGCGCATGCATCTGGAGTTCGTTTGCAGTGGCTGGAGGCTCTGATGTGCCCATTCTCTCTCTCTCTCTCTCTCTATCTGCCTCTTTCTCTCTCTGTCTGTTGCTCTCAAATAAATAAATAAAAGTAAACAAAAAAAAATTAAAAAAAAAGAAAATAAGAAGCCAAGACCAAGGAGAAAAAGATGAGCAGGAATGGGGTGGATATGCTGGACTGATAAAAGGAGGAGGTTGAAAAGAAACTGTAGCCCAAAAGTAGTCAAAGAAGTGAGAAATGTGAAATCAGTCTATACTTGCCAAGTTAATAATAGCATAGCCCTTTGTTGCATTACTGTGCTGCAAACAAACATTTATTCCACTCTTACGTGACCCTACCTCTATCAGTATAAGCCTAGGCTGTAGAGCTTCCTGATGCTAGTGCAATTCAAATTATAGTTACCTGATAGTCATATGAGGTATTTATGATATGTAGTGATACAGGTCTTAGGAAAGCAAAAACATTACAGATCTGAGGGTGAGTAGGACCTTGGAAGCTTCCATTTCAAACCATTTTATTTCCAAGAGGAGAAAAGTAAACTATTGAGTGGCTCTATGACCAGTTAACAATGAGGAACCAGAACCAATCATCCAAAAGGTCAGAATATATTTTCATTAGAGAAATTTGTTGTATGAACGAATTGCATATTGGTCATATTCTCCTCACTTATCCACTTATGTTTCCTCTTCCTCATCCCCATTCCACTGAGGGCCTTCCTTAGGGGTCATTGTTATTCACTGTGGGGTCATGAATACATCAGCCCACCTCTGTGGGGGGCATGGCTCACAGTAGACCTTCCAACCCCGCGGCTCCTACATTCTTTCTTCTCTATCTTCCACAGTCAGAACATTTTTTTTTTAATTTAATGATAAACTTTTGACTTTAGTCTTGGGTTTCTTTTGGGTTGTTTGTGTCGTTTGGGGGAGGCATGATCTGACAGACAGCTAAAAACTGGACTTTGTTAGCTTTGTTGTCACATTTGATCTTAGTCCAAAGGTTTGAAGTGATTGTTGGCTCACTTCTCAATCACTTATCATATCGATGTGCAAATAGAAGCATCAAAAGCATAATAATAGTTGTCTTTTAAACCTTATATTCTGTTGTTATTCAATTCTGCTGTGTAGGTGAATGAAATGGGTCTGTGGGTCAGTGGGTGAGTGGTCATATGGACGGAGGAATAGCAGGCAGGTAGATGATAGATAGATACATGGATAGCAGTTAGGCAGACATATGACAGTGAGAGGACAGATAATCAGATGGGATGGGATGGGGTCAGGCACCGAGCATACCCCAAGGGTATGTGACTCACAAAGCCCTCTACCTCCTTTTCCCTGGGAGTTTGCTTCATCTCTCAAGAAGTCAGCATCTGGCCTTATTTGATAAGTTATTTGTTCTTGCATATGAAAATCCATCATCTAAAATAATTTGTCTGGAAGTGAATCATAGTCTGAGGCAGATTTATTTAAGGGAGGAAGCACCAGGAAAACAGACAGGAAATAGAAATCTGTATTTTCATCTGAACCTTTTTCCCTGCCCAATGAGGCAGTAAACTCTCCCTTTAACCTCTCTGTTCTGCACTCACCTTCTTTATGGAAAGGAACCATTCATCACACCTCCAATCTGGACATTGAAATTCAAAACTGACTTAAATGAGATGATTGACATGAAAAACATTTTGACCATCAAACAGCTTCATGCTGATGCCAACTGGCATTGTTAGGATGCATTTATCATTTCCATTTTGTGATTCTTACCAATTGACTGGGTTAGAACAAGTTCAAAGAGGCATTAATTTCTGGAATTTGGCTTGACTTTGTCATTTAGGTAAAATGTGATTTGTGCTCTTTCTACACAGGCACCCTGTGAGCAAAGGAACATTTTTCATGTGGACAGTTTATTCCAATTCATGGGGTGGTGTAGTTATGTTAATCCTGTATGATATTTTTCCCTCCAGTGCTTTGCTTGTGAAACAACATAATAAAGTGACTTTGGCTATATAAATAGGCCTGTTCACAATAACTGATAGTTAAGTGAATTTATGTGGGAGAGCTTTTGGTGTTGGAAACCAAATTAAATAGCTGAAAATCCATTAACTTCAAGGCTCCAGATGGATATTTAGGATAATTTCAGAAGTACAAATGTAAGTCATGGTAGAGTTTTCCTTGGCATATGCATAAATTTTCTACCATGGGCCCCTTTGAAAAATTAGTATCATAATAATTACACAAAAGTGAAAATAACACAGCATTATGCACATGGTCAGAGAAGGTGGCAACTGTGAGGGAAGTCCAGCCATTTGACAAAATGAGATCCATGTAATTAGTATCTGCAATTTTCATATCTTCCTGGGCCACTGGAGTTTTAAGGGCAAATCATACTGTACCCCAACAAACTGGACATTGTGACTGGATTTAGTTTCATAGTGGTAAAGTCAGGAATATAAAGTATACTCTTTCAAAACTCACCCACCATCTACCCTTGCCCCACATACACAATTTTGATTGCTCCCCTCACAGCCCTTTACACTTGGATACTCTAGTTTTCCAGGAGTTAGTCTACCACTGCTCACCATCTGTCTGCAGATATTTAATGAAAAGTAGCAAGACAGTTTACATTGCTTAAAGAGAAAGCTATGACTAGTAACAGAAACAAAGAACACAAAGAATTTTGATATAGTTGCCAACAAGAGTTGATGAAAACAATCAATCAAAACTGTTTTTGGTGATATTAGATTCTCCACAAGGATCAGATCTGCTAAGAGTTACAGAGATTCTGGGACAGCTGAATTTTGAGGTATCTACAACCAGAGAGCTTATAATACAGTCAAGAAACATAATAAACACTAAAATGACACCATCAAACCATCAAACAGTCCTTCCTCTGCTGGGACCCTGTAACTGATATTATTTATTGAGCACTTCCTGTGTGCTCAATATTTACTTACTACTCAAGGATGGCTATAAGGTAGGTGAATTTATATTCTCCATTTTGAAGACGTGAAAACTTATTTTTAGTGACACAAGGAAACTTCCCCGTGATTACATAACTAGTAAGTGGAACAGAAGGATTTTTAAGAAGCTCCAAACATAGTCTGTTCACCTGGCTTGTGTTATTTGTGTAAGGCTTATCTTCATTGCCCAGTAGGAAAAAAAAAATCTGCCTGAGAACAGTAAACTTTCTGTCTTGCACATCCTGTGTTCTTCACAACCCTTACCATTGTTTGAAGAAGGAATTTATATACTCACTTTACTATTTCTTAAATGCCAGCTCTATATTTGCTACTCAGTGTCATGCAAAAAGATAAGAAAAAGTACAGGAAGTACAAAAAAAAAAGCCTCATTAAAGAACCCAGGACACAAGCTAACAGCAGATCTGTTTATCAGAAATATCCTATGGAATTTTATATTTTATATGAAGTCTAAAATGTGTTGCAAAAATTATTTTTTGAAGCTACCATTGAATGGTATTCTGATAATTACTTAGAACATTAAAAAGTAACATTAAACTCAGTGGCAGTCAGTTATTCTGGAGTCTAATGTGCTAGTGAAGCAGTTGTGTCTCTGGGGCAAGTTTTGCGATGGCACTGAATTAAATAGTTCTTTTTCCCTCAAGCCCATGTCTACCTGAACCCTCAGAATGTGACCTCATATGGTATAGCATCTTTGCAGATGTAATTAAGTAGGATGAGGTCATACTGGATTACAGTGGGCCCTATATCTAATGGCTGGCAATTTTACAATTCTGTCCTTTGAAGAATAGTGAGTATCTGCATAGAATGCCCAGAGGAAGGCAATAGTCAATGAAACTGGTCATTCTAGGGAACTACTCTAAATTTAACCCTATAGTGCTTGAAATGTGTGAAGATTTTCAGGTTGTATGTATTAGTCTTACCAAAGTATGAAAGCTGTAGCTTCTGGGTTTGAGACAAAAATAAAAGAGTTAAAGTGCTCCCCTTTACTTCCTGTTCTAAAAGCCTAGTCACAAAAAGTTACAAATCAGGGAATAACTTCTCTTTTGGCAGTCACCCTTTATTGAAGTCCAAAGAAAAGAGACCCTTGTGAATGGAAGCAAATCACATTACATAAGGGCCCTGGCCAGTGGGGAGTTGAACAAGGACCTGAGGGGAAGTTAACCTGAATGGGAAAAGGCAAACAGACACAAGAAGGAAACCATGCTAGATGTTTGTCAAGGCCTCAGAGTCTTTATTTTTTACACATTGGTTATATAGGGGAAGAAAAAAGGGTGGGAATATGCTGGCTGACGTGATTTAGGGCTTTGGAATTGTCAGGAAACCTAGAGGGGATGTAATCAGGTGTTCATCTAATCTTGCCTCAATGGTTTAACATCCTGACTGCACCAGGTTTCACATCCTAACCATAAACTGGCCTTTTGCAAAAGATAGGATTCTGTAAGCAATCTGCTGACCAATGTTCCAGAAGTACCTAACAGAAAGCTGGATGGACCAGCTTTCTGAGTAATGAGTCAGCTTATGAGCAGGCCCAGGCAAAATGGAGAGGCTTTTGCTCTATGGCTCCCGACACATAAGTATGTTTGGAATCCACAAAATTTATTTTAACTTCTTACGTCAATATACCCTGACAATCTAAAGATGGCTAAAACCTTACCTATGTCATATTATCAATAGCAACTAGGTAGTTCTTCACAAACATTGTCCCCTTGATTAAACTCTGCTCTGTGATCTCTTTACTGAAGAAAATATTTGAGTTTGGAAGAGTTAAAAAATTCTTCAGAAATGACCTAACAAATGATCAAGAGATCACATAATCCAGACTCTGCAATGCAAGCTTCTTTGTGTACCCTTGAGCATCTACCATGGGCTCAAGGAGATAGCAATTGTGCTAAAAAAGCCATATGGAATGTTTGAAACTGAGACTTGTCACATGTGTGTCTGAACTTGGATCTCAAGGGCAAAGATGATATCTCTGTCAGGAACCACAGTTTTCATAAACTGTTTCACAAACATATAAGGATAGAAATATTTGTTTTCAAACTATAGCAAGCATGAATACCATAAGCGAGTA
Source organism: Jaculus jaculus (assembly GCF_020740685.1). NCBI lineage: Eukaryota > Metazoa > Chordata > Mammalia > Rodentia > Dipodidae > Jaculus > Jaculus jaculus. Next base: position 97,208,810 of record NC_059109.1, read on the forward strand.
GCATTTTTAAACTCAAATGCAATTTAAAGGTAAAAGATATATTTCTACTGAATCCTTGTAGCTTAATTTCTCAGGTTATCATCAATTAGCTAGAGTATGTTAATCAATCATTTTAAATTGTTTTTTTTTTTTCTCTCAATACATTCTGCACAGTGGAGATATTTTTAGAAATTTGATGTACTGGATACAATAGCAATGGTCTCCAATCTGAGCATGTTGATCTTTCTTTGTATTGCATCTTCCCCTATGAGTGGCAATGAGGTTGTAGTTTTCCTTTTGGGAGAAGAAAGTAAATTACTGGTCAGCCACCAATGATGAAGAATGGTCTTTTTTGTACAAAAGAGCTATGAAAACAGTGCAGCAAGACAAGTCTTACGTAGGCCCATGAATCAGGCTGCCTGAAGGGGTCCTGTAACCATCTCATACCCACTGGCTATAGAACAAGTATGGTCAATAGTCAGAGGTGCTGAATAATTAAAGGCACTCAGGCAGGCTGCTACACATCTAGAACCCATGACATTCCAACATGGGAACTGTGAGACCACAAAAAAAATAATAAGAAGAAAATACTGAATGCCAAAGCTCTACTCAAAGTGGACCTTTTCATCATTGACAAATAAATACCTCCTTCACATTCAGTTTCCCAGAGGTTTAGCTTTACAGTTAAGTACTCTTCAGATAATTTATTTTCCAGAATGGCTCTTATGTTTTGCAATGCAGAAAATAAATAGAAGGCTATACTCCTGGTTAAAGTTCTTCAGAGAATGGAGATCTTTCCAAACACTGTTTACATCTGGTTCCAGAATTGAGTTTGGCTTCCCTTCCCCAACCTTTCCAAAAACATATCATAGAGGATTTTTTTTTTTTTTAATGGATAGCAATTGAGCCAAGTCCATTGAATAAATCCACACCTGAGGTGAAAAGTTTAGCATGGTCTTTGGCAGTAACTGGTGATTTTAGCAGTGTACCTAAGCAACTGAACAGTCACCACAGTTAGATTGCGCCAGTATGCCACTTCCATTTGCATATCTTTGTCTCCTGCTGGAGGTTAGTTGGGTAGAACACTCTTGAATATAGCACAGATGCAAATGAAGCCTGCTATTCCTGCTGAAAGTGCAGGGAAGCCTTTATTTTATTTTTTTTTAATTTATTTTTATTTACTTGACAGAGAAAGAGGGAGGGAGGGAGGGAGGGAGGGAGGGAGGGAGGGAGAAAGAGAGAGAGTGAGAGAATGGGTGTGACAGGGCCTCTAGCCACTGCAAAAGAACTCCAGACACATGTGCCACCTTGTGTATCTGGCTAATGTGGGACCTAGGGAATCCAGCCAGGCTTTGTAGACAAATGCCTTAGTTGCTAAGCCATCCCTCCAGCCCATGAAGCCTTTATTTTGACTGCCCTTAGGTTTTGACTAGAGCTGGTCATGGAGATGGCTATGGAACTAGTGAAGCAGCCAGTGCAGCCCCCCACACCCCAGAGGCTGCAGCAGAATCAAGTTTAGGAATTAGATTTACAGGGATTAAAGCTGCTGACATCATGTAACAAGACCAGAATTTGGGGTGGGCCATTATCTATTACCTATTATCTATTACCTTTATCTATCATTCTATTTTCCTCAATTAAAATAAATACAGTGGATAACTAACTATTGCTGTTCATTTTTTTGTTGTTGTTGTTTATCATTGAGAATGAGATTGAAATACAGTTGATATTTCTGTGTTGTAGGCTTATCTTTCTTTTCTTTTTATTTTTTGGTTTAGTTAATTATTCTTTGGTTGCTGTTTTTCTTGTTTGGCTTAAAAATAAAAAAGTAAGAATGTCTTCCTACAAAATTAGTACAGTAGTAGCTATTTCATGGATTCTGGGTATTTACTAACTAGGTTCACTGCTCCTCTGGATGACATCAACTTCCCACATTTGAAGCCACAGAGGATTCCAGGAAAGAAATATTTGATAACTATTAGCTCTGCACATTTAAGTTCCATGGAGAAGATTTTGATACCTGAGTATGCATGCCCTTAAAATGTGATATTTAGAAAATAGAATCACACCTTAATAGTATAGTCCCTTAAGGGAACATATAAAGGTTAACTGTTTTGCTTTAGATGCATCAGTGTCTATTACTAACCAGGCTTTGTAACATACAACTGTAATGACAGCACTAAGAAAGCTGAGGCTGGAAGATCTCAATTTTTTAAATATTTTTTAATTTTTATTTATTTATTTGACAGAGAGAAAAAGGGGGAGAAAGAGAAAGGGAGGCAGAGAGAGAGAGGTAGAGAGAGAGAGAGAATGGGCACATCGGGGCTCCAGCCAATGCAAACAAATTCCAGACACATGTGCCCCCTTGTCCATCTGGCTTATGTGGGTCCTGGGGATTCGAACCTGGGTCCTTTGGATTTGCAGGCAAACAGCTTAACTGCTAAGCCCTCCCTCCAGCGCAGATCTTAATTTTTGAAGCCAGTTGGGATTACATAGACCTTGTCTTACAAAGGATCTGCCCCTTGCCAAAAATTTAATTAATTAATTATTAATAACAAAAGAAAAACTCAAAAAAACTGTGCGTCTCTATTTATTACTTTAATATCCACCATCTATTTATCTCTGTCACACAGTTGTACCATTATAGCAAGCATACTGAATTTTTGCCAATAATTCTTGATTTTCTGGCTGAAGGGGGGATGTCCATTCTCCATGTGTCCTCATGGACTTGAAGACACAATGTAATTACAGAATTTCTTCCTCAAGGATCAGTGGAGACTGGAATAAGCAGAGCTTCTTTATATCCTTACAAATATAGACATTTTATGCAGTGCATTAAACAAACTATATGAGAAAAAAACCAAGTTAAGTAGAATAGTGGAGGGGCAACTTGGGCTCCATAAAAATCCCTGAGGGAGACTTAGCTCTCAAGGATATTTGATATTAGACATTGAAAACATTGAAGCGAACACAGAATGTTGTGAGTTCAAAATATGAAGTGGAAACAAGCCTTACGAAGACTCCCCAGCACAGGTTACCCGGGATGTAGACACTGCAGGGAGAGGGACATACTGCAGAGGCCAGTGGAAGAGAGTGACACCCACCTGCCTCGTCCATGAAGGGAGCCAGGGCCTAACATTTTTCCAAATAGTCTTTAAAAGTATATTTTATTTGTTTATTTTAAAAGAGTCAGAGAAAGAAGGAGAGAGGGAGGGTGAGAGAGGAATGGGTACAGCAAGGTTTCTTGCCACTGAAAACATAATCTAAATGCATAAGCCATTTTGTACATCTGGTTCTATGTAGGTACTAGGGAATCATATCCAAGGCCATCAGGCCTTAGAAGCAAGTACGTTTAACCTCTAAAACTTCTCTCTAGCCCACAGAGTTTTATTTTGAGGGATGATAAATCTGAGACTTATAATTATAATTCATATAATATAATTAATTAATATAATAGACTTATAGTTAAGTTATTAGAACTGGTAGGTCCCATGAAGTAACAGGAGAGATTTTGCTCTAATCTTTGGGATGGGTGGGCATTGATGACTGAACCATTTTGGTTTGCTGCTTAATATTGTCTGAGAAATGAGCCTATGGAAAATTACTGGAGGGAGATTGTTCATTTGAGATTCCCCTTTTAAACAAAGAGATTCTTTCTTGCAAAAATGGGAGGAACACCAGTCTGAGAAAAACAGCTTTTATCCTCAACAAAATGCTCTTTTGGAAGATATGTTAATGAGCTTCTCTTTGAACTGTGACTGGCATCTATAGTGTATGTCAGATGCTCATGGAAACAGGAAGAGATGATAATACTAGAAGCCTTACACACTTGCTTGGTGGGTCCCTGGCCCTTTGAATCTATTGACCCTGCTTCAGAACCACCCTGTGACTTTGCATAGCATTCTTCTTTTGAGGAGAGTCTTTTTTGTTTTTTGTTTTTCCAATAATGGAATGTTTTAAGGTCATGATTCCTTAGCTTTCTAAAGTACAACCTCATAAGGAGCCATGAATGACAATTGTTCCTTGAAATTTTTAATTACTGTGACAAAGAAAGAGTAATTATTAACTTTTGTAATGGAACACCTCTGCAGATGTTCTTAATCAAATGAAAGAAAGAGGAAAGGCTGTTCTGAGAAGCAGGGAGTATGAAATATACAATAGAGAGTTGCAGCTGGGTTTGGGGGTTGACATGAGCTGCACAAATGCTTGATGAACAATGGCTTCAACATTGGAAGGGTAATTTCATGTCACAGACTGGAGGTGAAGAAGAAATTTAAGTCAAAAGACCTATTCCTGGCACTGTCTTCTAAGTTTGAGAGCATTCAGTGCATTGTGCAAATGATGGTAAAGCACTAAGAAGCTGTGCATTTTAACAGTCAGACACTGAATTAGGGTGAATTAACATTCAGTTGGCTGGATGCTGAGAGATGAAGTTGATGTTTGACCAGTTTTCTGCTTACCTTTTGAATTCTTCTCTCTCAAAAGCAGATTCCAAGAAGATAGTGAAGCTGTTAGGGTGACAGATATACATTCTCCAAACCATATCTCACTAAATATTTTATCAGAACTTGCTAGACTAAGAAAGCCTCCAAGCAGAAATGCAGATTTTTTTGGCTGTGATCTGGCTCTCACAGACCACTGAGTTGTGAGGAGTGTGGACCAAGACACCAAGAAACAATGGTCACACCTCCACTTGGATGGATCAAAGATGACACAGTGGTTAAAGGCACTTGCTTACATAGCCTGAAGGCCTGTGATGGATTCCCCAATACCCAGGTAAAGGAAGATGCATGAGGTGGTACATGTATCTGGAATTTGTGTGCAGTGGCAGATGATAATGGCCCATTCTCATTCATCGTCTCTTCTCCCTCCCTCCCTCCCTCCCCCCCCTCTCTCCTTGAAAATAATTATTTTAAAAAACCATCCAAGTTATCTACTTGCCAGAATTCTACCATTCTGATCCAGACGGGAACACCTTTCTTGAACAAGAAATGATGAGCCTTCAGAAATGGGACTCAAATCTGAGCATTTTCAACCATGCTAAGACTAACTTTTCAAGGCTGTCATTGCAGTTGCCCATGGACCCAGTGTCACAATCCCAAAACAGAGCTTAAAAAGAACTTGCTGTGCAGGGGAGGGCATACATGAATGGAGGAGGTGCACATGTATGTGCACCTACAAACATAGAGGCCAGAGAAAAGCCTCAGATATTATTCTTTTAAAATTATTTATTTATTTGATGTAGGAGGAGAGAGAGAGAGAGAGAGAGAATGGGGCGCCAGGACCTCCAGCCCCCACAAATGAACTCCAGATGCATGAGCCACTGTGCTTTACCCACATGGCCTTTACGTGGGTCCTGGAGAATTGAACCCTGGTGGTTAAGCTTTGCAATCAAGTGCCTTAACCACTGAGCCATCTCTCCAGCCTGGATATTATTCTTCATAAACATCATTCACCTTTTTTTTTTTTTTTGAGACAGGGTCTCTCATTGGCCAACAGTGAGGGCAGACTGATGGGGCAGTGGGGAATCTTCCCCCACAGCCCTGGAATGACAAGTGTGCAGCACCACACCCAGATTTTTTCATGGCTTCTAAGGATTGAACTCGGGTCTTCCTGCTTGAGAGGTAAATGCTTTACCAAATGAGCCATCTCCCCAGCTTTTAAGCAAGAGCGTTGAAAGATGTTTTCCAATGATAATGCAATACCAACAAATTTTCTAACACTTTCTTTCTGTCATATTTGTAGTTTATTTTGCTTTTGTGTGTTCTTTTACAATTAACTCTAGCATCTTAAAACTATCTGTTCAGAGTATAGAGATAGCTCAGCTGTTAAGGTTCTTTCTTGCAAAGCTTAATGACCCAAAACCTATGTAAATCCAGACACACAAAGTGGCATGTGCATCTGAGGTTCATTTGCAGTGGCTAGAGTCCCTGGTGCACTCTCTCCCTCTCTCTCCTTACAAATAAATAAAATAAAATAATATTTAAAACCACTATCTATTACTCAAGCTTAGGCTATGGTTGCTTCAAAAACCAAAGGGAGGAGCTGAGTCATTTTTCAGACAGGTCTCAGGGGGAGGTCTCTGTGTGTGCTTGGCTGCTTCCACTTACAATATTAGAAATGATGTGAAAGGGACATGGGCAGATCAGAGTTCTGATGCTATAGTGTGTAAAGGGCCATTGTCATAAGTCCAGCTCATCTGAGAAGTACACTGAGAGTGAGATCTGCAGTTGGGAGCTGTGTTAAATGAGGCTTTTGATCAATACCTGGAGCAGGAGGAAACATGAAGGAAGCCAGGTTGGGAGAAGTTGTGTTGTGAAGTCACAGTAAAGAAGTCAGGTGCTCCCACAAGGAACTTCCTTGGAGAGTGTATTAGTGAGCCAGGACTACCAAGGGCGGGCACAACAGGCTGGGCAGCTCAAACTTCAGAACTTAATTCTTATACATCTCTCAAGCCTGAGTGTATAACCATAATATTCAGCAGGGTTGGTTTCTTCTGTGGTCTTTCTCCCCGCTTGCAGAAGGCCTTCCTCTTCCTTCTCTCTTTGTCTTCCCACAATTTTCCCTCTGTGCATGTCCCACTGTGTGTCCACATTTTCCTTTTTATGAGTACAGCCATCTTTCTGGATTAGGGTTACCCTAAGGACCTCATTTTAAAGTACACCTCTAAAGGGTTATTACCAAATATAGTTGTGTTCTAAAGTACTGAGAGTTAGAAGTTCAGGATATGAACTGAGGGGCACAATTCAATTTTTACCATAGGCCCCTTCAGAGTTGCATTGAATTTGTAAAGTGAAGGCTGACCTGTCAACTGCTACAGCATTTTATACCTGTACTCAGGCTAAGTGCAGGAAAAGAGGGTCAGTATGGGTAAGGCGCCCCTTGGCGTTCTTTGACAGGCACTCCTGAGGGCTGTCATCCAGCAGCACCTCTAGCAAAAGGTACAGTAGGATGATATGCATTACTCCTGAAGGGAGCAGCAGCTGTGAATAGCACACTGTGGCTTTTCATAAGGAGAAAAAGGAAAGCCAGGATTCCCTCCAGTGTCCCCTAGGATCATTTATTTGGTTGCAAGGACAGGAGGAACTGTGCTAGCCTTGCTAGAGCTCAGAACTGCAATTCCTTAGACTGTGTGTGCATACATGTGTTCTTCGTTAAAATGTGGAATAGCTTCAAGGACCACAACAGATGTGCCATTTGTGAGGGTGTCCATTTTGATCAATATGAGGCAGGCCTGGAAATTAACTGGTACAAATGAGCCGCTCAAACCAGAATAACTTTTGGTTCTTTAGATATGTGGTCATTTCTCCTAAAGAGTTGAAGAAAACTCAAAAGAAGCAATTTATCAAAACAAAACAGGAGGCCTCTGAATGGCATTGCCACAGAGTAATGACAGATGCACTGGGTTTGCAAAGAGCCTCCAAATAAGATATTCTTTTCATGCTTGCAGAGCGACTTGAAAACGCAAAGCTGCCCTTTAAATACTTATGGATTATAGATGCACTCCAATGCATCCACTGTCACTAGGAGCATAGAAAGCAGAGTTTTTACTGTCTGTAATGTGGAGGCTGAGATACAGGTATCTGCTGTGGTGGGCATAAGTGAGAACATATTTTATACCTTTAAGCAAAAAGTGGAATAATGATATTTGGTGATGCAGGGACATTAAAATACTAGACGATAGACCCCTACTGGGTCCTGTGAAATTTTTCCATTATAAGAGCTCAAGTGACAGCTTATATGTTTCCTCTCTTTCATTGGCTGATAGAGAAACAGTTACTTATGGGTTCTGTGAACCATTTTTGTAAACGTTTCTTTTAAAATAGAATCCCATAGAAGCTGGAAAAAAATGCCTTGTACTAGAAAAAAGCGCAGCTAATACTCTAATCTGGCTGATATCTGGGTTTAAATGGCCAGAGCTGGAGTTGGAGCTCAGTGGCAGAGCAGGTGCTTGGCTTGTCTTGCAATGCAGATACTTGGGTTCAATAGCCATAACCAACCAAGCAAGCAAACAAACAAACAAACTCAGGGAAGAAATAAAAGTGTTCTCTCAGTGAGAATACTGGCATATCTCTAGGCCAGCATTCTGCTAAGTATTTCAGCTCTCTGACAATTAGAATCTATACAAACAACTAGTTTGTGTTCATGGAGTACTTACTACATGTGAGACATTTTGCCAAGCACATTATATCACTGGTTTCAAACCAAATGTGGCAGACAGGATTTTGAGCTCCATTCCTTACCCCAGCTGTGCATAGACTTCCCAAGTATCTGAGTCACTGAAGCCAGTGCAGCAGAAGTTTCTGCACATATAAGGAATTTGCCACATCAGCTGACCTTCACACTGGGTGAAGAGCTGGTTGTGCCTTCTCCCCACCATCATCCGTGTCTTTTAAATTTGAGTTTGGGAGTCAGACATAGAGAAAAGCGAAGGATTCAGAATGAAAGATGATTTCACATGCCTTTCCTTGCTTGAAGATAGAGACAAAATCAGGGCAAGAAAATGTATGATGGTTCAAAGAATGACTACCAGCTGCCAGTCAGCATGTAGTATAGTTGTAAAGTGCTCAATATGCTAACAGCCAGAATGAGTTTAGGAGTGGGTTCCTGCCCTGGGCCTTCAGAGAAAATATCAGGTCAAGAGACATCTTGTCTTTATCCTAGTGATACCTTGACGATGAAGCTCAGTCACATTACTGTAGATGCTAGGCCTATATAAACAAGATCTAAGTAAGAAATAGATGCTGTTTAAAGCTTCTATAACCCACCAGGACAATGCCTCCATTTTAGAGATGAGGAAATTGAGGTTTACAAATGTTAAGAGACATATTCAAGGTCTCAGAGCTAATCAGTAGTAAAGCCAAATAAGAACGCAATCAGTCGGTTCCATGGAGAAGCCAGTGTGGGAAGCAGAAGTCTCAGGTTTCTAGGATGTCAATACCCACTTCCAGGTATGTATCTTCTCTTCAGTATGAATAAAATATTAAGGCACAAAATTCCTCACAGGTTTAACTAAGACATTGCTACTGAGTTCACTAAAAGAGGGAATGAGCCTGACCTAATTAAATGAGTTCTTTGAAAAATGACGCTAGGGCTTTTCAGTTAAGGTGCTTGCTGGCAAATGCAGAGGACAGAGGTTTGATTCCCCAGTACCCATGTAAAGCCAGATTCACGAGGTAGCACAAGTGCCTGGAATTTGCTTGTAGCACTGTAGAAGTCAGAGATTAAGAAAGTCCTAGAGACACAATTCTTTTTTATTTTTATTTTTTTTTGAAGTTTGGAAGTCAAATTTATTGAATAAAGGATACACAATGAATTCTTCTTCTAACTATGAAAATTCTACGGAGTAGGCTATGGCTTGAGGATTTGTTGGTATTTCTTGGCTCCATCTTTAAATCTTAAACCTCCTTAATCTGAACCTCTCTTACTAGACTTGTTATTGTAAGGTTTAAATGCTATCTTGGAGGACTCTGGTACTATTCTGAGGTGAGTTTGCAAGTGGAGGCACAATTCTTGCTGGGTGAGGAAAAAGGAAAAACCCATGTGCAGAACCACAGGTAGGAATTACAGATAGCCTCTGGGAGTTAAAAGCTGTCTCTGGCCAACAGCTTGCAAGAAAATGGGAACTTAAATCCTACAGCCAGCTTGAAAGAATGGGTTCAGAAGGGAACCTTTAGTCTCATTGCAGATAACACCTTGGCTGTGGCTTTTGAGGTTCTGAGCAGAGGACGCAGTTAGGTTGGTTGGGCCTGGACTTAGCATAAGCTTGGAAATAGTGACATCATAAATTCTGTTGTTTGAAGTTGTTATATCCCACTACCCCTGGAAACAAGTACACTGGGGCATAGATTGTTCACCTTTGCTTCCCATGGTAGGAGAGCATGGACCAAGACCTAGGAATCTCAACTTCACGTTCTTGATCCTTAATCCACATTGACCTTTCCCCTTTGTTACTCTAATTATCTTTGCCTTACACATAACACCAAGGATTCTTCTGTCTCTGCTTCCCACCTCGCCACAGACATGCTGGGATTACAGATGCATCCTAGTGCATCCAGCTTCACATGGGCTCTGGGAATCCCAACTCAAGTTTCCATGCTTGTGCTGCAGGCATGTTCACCTGTAGAGTCATCTCCTCAGCTCCAGAAATGATATGCCTCATATCGGCCTCTATGGTTGCTTTTGGTTTGCTTTCTGGAAGGCTGGGATTTCACCCTTAGCTATCCACTGGTCTGTATTTATAAAGGGCAGCCTGCCATTTGTCCCCAGTTATTGCACGATTTACATGCACACAAGAGCTCTGAATGTCACTGGGGAAACAAATTACATTGATCAGAATCCATTCATTCTCCCTGTATCGCTGAACACAGGCTAATCTTAGCTGTGTCAGCTTCCCTGTGACTGGTCGCATGAAAAATGGAGGTCAGTTGCAGATATTCCAAACCAGCTTCACTGTGTAACCCTCTTCAAGAACAGTGGATGTGATGCCAAAAAAGATTAATAGGACTTATGTCATCATGTTTATGGGGCATAAAACCCCCAACTGTGGATTAATGGATATCTTAGTGAAAGAAATACATCTTTACTCCTTTATGCTTTGATGGGTGAACTGAATTTGGCATCAGTGGAAATTTATAGAGAGATTGCCTTTCAAAGGTCAGCTTTGAAAGGATTTTATTGACCTCTAAGTCAATGAAAATAGATTTTTGATTTTTGACCAAGACAACTGTAACATACACTTTCAACCTTTAAAAAATTCTTATTGAAGCGTAACATACATACACAACTTGATGATTTTTACAAACTCAATGATACATCCAAACCACCATCATCCAAAACAAAAAGTAAATAGAAGAAATCAAGCAGTCCAAAGCTTTAACTTTCAGCAAACCTTTCCCCACCACCATAACCACCAATACCCTAAATAGTTCTGTTAAGTTCTGACACCACATGAGACTTTGACTCTTTCCATAACGTTTCTGAACTTCATAGAAATGGAAACATCCAGTGTATTCATTTTAGTGGATTAGGCAACATGGTTTTATGAGACTTACTATGTGGTTACATATGATTGTGTTTTGTTCAGTTTCATTGGTTTTTAATATCCCTCTATATGAATTCATCATGGTTTATTATTAGTATATTCTACTATTTATAACAAATGGCTCCAAAATTGGAGATATTACAACTGGAACTGAAAAAAACAATCTGGTATGCAGCTTTTGGTGAAAATATTTTTCTATGTGTCCATCTAAGATTGAAATTGCTAGACCATACTGTGTATGCTTATTTAGTTAGATAATTTTAAAAGAGTTTGTCAAATACTGACAAAAGTGGTTGTGCTAATTTTTGTCCCTCAAAGCTGTTTATGAAAGTTTTATATTAATCTTCATTCTTGTCAACATCTGATATTTTCTTTTTGTTTTATGATTATTTAGCTTTAAAAAATATATTTATTTATTTGAGGAAGAGAGAGAGTATACTGGCATGCCAGGGCCATCTGCCACTGCAAAAAAAGACCTCCTGATACATGTGCCACTCTGTGTATCTGACTTTACATGGATATTCAGGAATCAAATCCAGACTGTCAAACTTTCAAAGCAAGCACCTTTTGCGGGGTGGGGTGGTACACACCTTTAATCACAGGATTTGGGAGGCTGAGGTAGGAGGACCACTGTGAGTTCAAGGCCAGCCTGAATTCCAGGTCAACCTGGGCTACAATGAGACCCAACCTTGAAAAATAAGGATAACCATTGACTAACATGAAATAAGATAACAAAAGTAAGTGACAGCAGCCAGAAAGCTTCCAGGATGGACAAAAGCTACAACAATAGACAATGCTGCTGGTATGGTAGTAAAAGAGTATTTGTGCCATGAAAGGTGCTGCCATCATACCAAAGAGAGCATCTGAGCCAAGGAAAGCGCTAGCATTATAAAGAGGGAGTATCTATACATGGAAGGTGCTGGGATCATAAACAAGGGAGTATATATGACATGGAAGTTGCTGGCATCATACAGAAAGGAGTATTTGTGACATGAAAGGTTCTGGCATCCTGTGTGTGCCATGGATAGTGCTGTAATCATACTAAAGGGAGTATCTGACATGGAAGTGGCTGTATCATACTGAAGAGAGTATTTGTGACACAGAATAAACTCTCAACAGTGTTCCATACTATCCCTTCTCCACAGCTTTTTAAAATTAATTAATTTATTTATTTTTATTATTAGATATGGACATGTTTTGTATATAAACATCACATGTTGGTACCATCCTTTCCCTCCTACCTGCCCCTTTTCTAAAGAGGACTTCCTCAAAGGGAATGCAGGTCAACTCTATAGGGATTGCAGGTCATGCATTATGGGGCAGTAGTCAGCTATGGGGGAGAGGTAACGTCTCTGTGCAAAATGTCCCAACTTGTGACTCTAATAATCGTTCCACCTACTCTTCTGCAAAATTCCCTGAGACATGCTGGGAGCATTTTAAGTCTACTTCAGTGATGGGCACTTAGGAGCATCTAGATCTGTGGTTTGGTAAGTGTTGAGTGTCCTCAGTATCTTTCTCCATCACCCTTGTGCTATCGGCTTAACTAAGAAAGTAGCATTCTTGCTCATTTCCCATATTCCTCTGTGGTTTCAGCTTGGGCCAGGATGGAGTGTGCTGGGTGGTTTATCTCAAGTCCAGTTTCCATATAAAAAAGAGAAGCAGATTCTCCAACAAAGTGAAGTCAGTTCCAGTTAAATGAGATAACTATTATTAATTTAGAGAGAATTAAAAGGGTTTCGACACTTTTATAGTCTAAAGTTAGTTCAGGCTTGACAATGGACAGTAGAATCATTATCTGGATATGATTCTGACTTGTTTCCCAATTCCAGATCTGTTGTTAGCCAATCCAAGAGCAGTTGTTTACCCACCATGGCTGTGTGCCACTATTGCATTGTATGAGCATCACATCAGGTTGTTGGCTTCTGAGTCACTTAGATTCTGAGTCACTTAGATTTTGAATTGCTTGGAGAGATGATGGACATTTTCCCCTGGTAACTCAGGTAGCACCTTCCATCACTAGATGAGCTGTCTGGAGACTGGCACTCCTTCAGATTCCAACTAGGTCTCTCAATGGTCCATGCCAAGAGCATTTGGTGTCTTACCATTAACCTCTGGTGGGTAATCAAGTGCTCTGACTTAGTAGCTATCTCTGATAACAGCTCATTGTGAATATAGACCACATTCTGGTACAGGGAATTAAAGGCCAGTGCCAAGGGAAAAGACAAAGCCAAAAAAGGAAAGACAAACAGGAGACATTTGAGGTTAGGTTTTGTCTCACTCTCACCAGGGCCCTTTAATTGAGGTGCTCCCTCAAATGACCTCTTGAGGATTCCACCTTTTTGTCTGATTTCTAGGATATAGGATTCTAGGATATCAGATCAGTTTTGTGTTCCCCTTACCTTTTCCCTTCCCCCAAGCCCTACCTTCCCTATTGCCCAAGCCTTAAGATGCTATTCAGTTATGTCAGCAACTGGGCAGATCCAGGTTAGGAATGGCAGATGAGTGAGATCATGCAACATTTGTCTTTCTGTGACTGTGTGAGTTCACTTAGAATGATCTGTTCCAACTTTGACCATTTTATTACAAATTTCAATGTGTCATTTTTTTCTTACTGCTGAGTAGAATTCCATCGTGTAGATATAGCACAGCTTGGTTATCCATTCATCCAATGATGGGCACATGAGATAATTCCAGTTTTTAGCTATCATGAATTGAACAGGTATAAACATGGCTGAGCAAATATTGCTGAGCTGAGATATGGAGCTTTTAGGGTAAATGCCAAGTAAGGGAATAACAGGGTCTGTTGGTAACTCTATATTCATACTCTAGCAATCTCTAAATTGATTTCCACAGGGGTTGTACCAGCTTACATTCCCACCAACAGTGAATGAGTGTTCCTATTTACCACAGCCTCACCAATATTTGTTTTCATTTTAACGTTTGCTCTCCTTACTGGGGTAAAGTGGAATCTTGTAGTTATTTAAATTTCCATTTCCCTAATGGTTAGGGATGTTGAACATGCCTTAAGTGTGTGTTATCCATTTGCAATTCTTCTGAGAACTCCCTATTCAGTTCTCTGCCCCAATTTTGGAGTGGGCTGCTTGATTTTTTATTGTTTAGTTTTTTGAGTTCTTTGTAGATTCTAGATATTGGGCTTCTATCAGTGGTATTGCTGGCAAAGATTTTGCCCTATTCACTGGCAATCTATTGGCTCTGCTTATGGTACATTTATCTGTGCAAAAGCTTTTTAGCTTCATAAGATCCCATTGGTTTGGAGCTTGTTTAATTCCCATGGCTACAGGGGTTTTGTTCAGGCTGTCTTTTCCCAGTCCTATATCATGGAGAGTGCTTCCTATTTTTTTCTTCCAGTAGTTGAAGAGATTCAAGGTTTATATTGAGGTTTTTAACACATCTAAACTGGGTTTTTGTGAATGGTGAAATGAGTGGGTCTAATTTCATTTTTCTACAGATGGTCATCCATTTTGTCCAACACCACTTGATAAAGATGCTATCTTTTCTCCAGTCTACCTTATTGGTACCGTTGTCAAGTAGCTGTAGTTGATTTTTCTAAAGTATAGGTCTTCAATTCTGTTCCATTGGTCTGTGTTTATGTTTTTATTCCAGTGCCATGCTGTTTTGTCACTGTTGCTTTGTAATATAGCTTTAGATAAGGTTTGGTGTTTCTTTTGCTGAGGATATGTTTGGGTATCCAAGGCTTTCTGCCATTCCATATGAATTTTGAGGTCATTTTTTTCAGTCTCTGTGAAGAATAATGCTGGTATTTTTATTGGTAGTATGATAAATCTGAATATTGCTTTTGGTAGAATTGATAATTTCACAGTATTAATTCTACCTATCTAGGAGTGTGGGGGGTCTTTCCATCTTCTCAAGTCCTGGTCTTTTTCTTGAGTGTTTTTTTAAATATTTTTATTATATAGGTCTTTCACATCCTTGGTTAGTGTTATTCCAGGTATTTAATTTTTTGTTGCTATTGAAAATAGGATAGCCTCACTGATTTCTTTCTCTGTATATTTGTGCTTTGCATATACAAAAGCTTCTGATTTTTATGCATTGACTTTGTATCCTGAAACTTTGTTGAAGAAATTTATCATCTTTATAAGTTTGGGGATGGAGACATATATAGGGTCATAACATCTGCAAATAGGGCTAACTTGGATTCTTCCTTTCCAGTCTGAATTATTTTATTTCTTTTTCCTGTCTTATGGCTTGAGCTAGTATTTCTAGTACTGTATTGAAGAATAGTGGTGAAAGTGAGCACCCATGTTTTGTTCCCAATCCAAGGGGGGAACTCCTTGATATTTTTCCCCATTAAGTGTTATCTGGGCTTTAGGAGCTTTACATATAGCCTTTATTGTGTTGATATATAAACCCTCCATGACTATTCTTTCTAGTGTTTTGATCATGAAGTGGTGTTGTATTTTGTCAAAGACCTTCTCTACATAAATTTAGATGATCATATGATTCTTATGGTTCAGTTTATTTATGTGATGTAGTACATTGACCAATTTTCATATGTTAAACTATCCCTGCATCCCTGGGATGAAGCCTATTTGATCAAGGTACATAATGCTTTTGATGTGTTGTTGAATTTGTTTTGCAAGGATTTTGTTCAGGAGCATTGCATATAAGTTCGTTAGTGATATAGGCCCATAATACCTTTCCTTGTTATATCTCTGTCTGGTTTTGGTCGTAGGGTAATTGTACCTTTATAAAAGGAATCAGTGAGGGTTTCCTGGTCTCTGACTATGCGGGATAGTTTGAGAAAAATTGGTTTTCGTTATTCTATGACAGTTTGATAGAATTCAGCTGAGAAGCCATCCAGTCCTGGACTTTTCTTCTTGAGGAGGTTTTCCATTACTTTTTCAATATCCATGGATGTGATAGGTTTTTTTTTAGGAGATTAATGTGCTCTGAGTTTAGGTTGGTTAGGTGAAATGTGTCTAGGAATTCATCCATTTCTTCCAGATTATTTAAATTTGTGGAGTAGAGGTTTTGGAAGTATGCCCAGATGAATCTTCCAATTTCATCAATGTCTTCTGTAGTGATCTCTCCTTTTTCATTTCTGATTTTGTTAACTTAAGACTTACTTTTTTTTTTTTTTTTTACTTGATCAGTTTGGCCAGGGGTTTCTCAATCTTGTTTATTTGTTTGAAGAACCAGCTTTTCATTTCATCTATTTTTTAAAATTGTTTTCCTAGTTTCCAGTTCATTAATTCCTGCTCTAATCTTGATTATTTTTTTTTCCCCATCTGGAGCTCTTTGGGTTGGATTTTTCTTGTTTTTACAGTGCCTTTAGGTGGACAGTCAGGTTATTGATTTGTGATCTCTCTGTCAGTGTAATTAAGGCATTTAGGGCTATGAATATTTCACTTACAACTGCCTTCATTGAGTCCCATAAATTTTGGCCAGTTGTGTTTTCATTGTCATTCAAATCTAGGAATTATACAATTTCTTTTTTGGTTTCTTCCATGACCCAGTCATTGTTTAAAAGTGTGTAGTTTTGTCTCCAGGAGTTGGTAGAGTTCTTGGTGTATCTTTTATTGTTAATTTCTAGCTTTTTAAACATTGTGATCTGACATGATGCAGGAAGTTACTTCAATCTTCTTGACTTTATGAAGGCATGCTTTATTGCCTAAAGGTCAATTTTGGAGAAGGTTCTGGGGGCTGCTGACAAGAATGTGTATTGTAGAGTTGGGTGGAAAGTTCTATAGATATATGTTAGGTTTATTTGATCTATGATGTTGAGCTCTATTATTTCCCTGTTGATTTTCTGCTTGGATAATCTGCCTATTGATGATAGGGAAGTATTGAAGTCTCCAAATATGATGGTATTGTTGTTTATTTTTGTTTCATTGTTGAGTATGTTTTGTTTTATAAACTGTCGTGCACCAGTGTTTGGTGCATATATAGTTATGACTGTGATGTGGTTGTGTTGAATCATTCCCTTGATAATGGCCTTCTTTGTCCTTTTTTATTACTTTTGTTTTAAGTTTATTTTATCAGATATTAATATAGCCACACCCACCTATTTTTTATTTCCATTTGCTTAAAATATTATTTTCCAACTTTTCACCCCGAGAAGGTGTCTATCTTTAGTGGTAAGGTGGATTTCTTGAGGATAGCAGATAGAAGGGTCCAGTTTTTTGATCCATCCTGATAACCTTTGTCTTTTGATACATGAATTAAGACCATTAATATTTAAGGTTATTATTGTGAAGTTTGAATTAATCCCTGCTATGATGAGGTGTTTTATGGGATTTGCTGCTTACTTGTGTTATGTACTGTTTTGAGGCTGGTTTATTTTGTTTATTGTGATCTTCTTCTTCTTGGCTCTTAAGATTGGTTGTTTGACTTTTCTGTGTGTAGTATCCCCTCAAGTATTCCCTGTAGATTTGACATTTGCATGTTGTGAATTGTTTCTATCTTGCTGCTTTTAGCACTCCATCTTTGTTTTCATTGTCAAGAGTCCTCCCTGTTTGGCATTGTGTGGGCTTCTTGTATCTTGATGGGCTTCTCTTTTGCAGGATTCAGAAATTTTTCTTCAATAATTTTGTTGAGTATGTTTTCTATATCTCTGGCCTGGATTTCCTCTCCTTCTGGTATATCCATACTCCAGATGTTTGGTTGTTTTATAGTGTCCCACCGTTCCTTTGCATTCTGTTCACTTGATTTTTTGAACTCAGCAAAGTTTTTGGCCTCCCAATCAATTTCTTATGTCTTATATTCTAGGTCAGAGGTTCTGTCTTTCACATGTGTAACTCTGTTGGTGAATGGTTCTAGAGAGGTTTTTATAAATTCTATTTGATCTTTGTTTTCTGTTGTGTTATTTTGCATTATATCTGTCTCTTTTTTGGAAGTATAATTTCAATTCAAATTCTGATATTCTTGATGCTTCCTAGAGTTTGTTCTTGCATTTGGCCAAGTCTTCATTAAGCTTAATCAACCAGTTGTTCATGTCTTCCATTTCTTGACTTACCTTCCATTTATTCATGTCTCTTTGGAGCATTCCAACATGGTCTTCAATCAAGTTAATCCTGTCAAAGGCTGAATGCTCTAGGAGATGATTCTGTTCAATTTCATTGATATGGTTGTTGGTTCTTTTATAGTTTGCTTCAAATTCAGTGATTTTTTTTAAATCATAAAATTATAAAAACCAAGTCATTTAAATACATTAAATTAATTACAAAATAGTAGGTATACACTTTAGAAAGGCCACTGAGAAGACCAACTAGGCTAGAGCCAATAAGAATTCTTTTTAAAGGAAATAATTGGAATTTAAATAGCCTTGACAGGTTCCACATTCTAAAAATGAACATTGTTATTTTTTGTACTTCATGGAGTTTCTCTGCATGGCATGGCATTCATTGGACTGATACTTTGATTATGTCCATTTGGGTTTTTATCAGGAAAGCAAAACCCTTTGAGTAATGTAAAATAGGGGATTTATTAGCCTGACAAGATTCTGTACTATTATGGGAGAATGTGGGAAGGAAGTACAGGAAGGGGTTGGCTCCATACCATAGGGAAGGTCCTGGTCACACCCATTGTACAGAGCTTCTGAACAGGGCTTGGAGCATGTGAGCAGGGCAGGTAGCTCCTGCAGGAAGTCGTTTCTGCAGAAAGCTGAATGCAAAATGAAAGAGAATATGGATAAGATGGAAGCCATTATAAAAACTGGAGCCCTCTTGGACAAACTGGCATTTGTGTCAGTCTTGCTATACACCTCGTGGAAGGTCCCAGTGTTGACCCTGTGGAAATGTGCATGTGCAGCTTAGGACCCAAGGAACCGGAAACAGAGACCAGCATCTGCTAGCTCAAACTCAAGAACATGTGCAACCTGCCTAGAGCCTCAGACCCACCTATGAAGTACAAGGACTATGAGTTCACTTCTGCCTTACAAATCTCAAGGAAATGTTGGTCCTGCTTACTGTATTCCATGGTGCAAAACTGCTGCAATAGACTATCACAGAGTTATGGAGAAGACATGATAAAGATAGCATGTCTAGTTCAATCCTTTCATTATACAGATGTAAGAACTGAGGTCCACAGTGATGAGAACCCATCCGAGGCTGTACAGGTAGTGACAGGTCTAGAAGAATGTCACATGAGACATTGAGATGTCTAAGTCTTTGTCTTTAATTTCCCAGCATTAGGGGGAAGTTACTTAATTTCTTAATTATTAATTAATTAATTAATTAATTACTTTTGATTTCATGTTTCCTAGAATTGACATATATATGGAGTATATCCAAGAAATTGAAGGTGCTCAATAACTAATGAGTGAACAGGGTCTCAAGAGCCATCATATAATGAAATTCTCTAATGGGTTAAGAAAAAGAAATAAAACATGCTTCTGATTTTCAGTAGGTTCTCCTAAAATTTATCTAGGTTACCAGACCCTTCTTCTTTAGCACAAGTCAGACTTCTAATTTCTCAGCTATGTAGCAGTTATACTTCCTGTGCATTTCTTGCCTTCCAAATGTGGCTTTGACATATATAATCCATTGAGTCTGAGCTTGTCAGCATGAGTAAAATACCACATGGCTATAAAAGCAAGATTCCAAGAAGTAATGCATGGAAGAAGTTAGAAAAATGTCAGATCTATGGATAAATGTGTATGTCTTTGCTCATGAATTTACAGTCACAATTTAGTGGGAATGGATGGTCTCTGCATTAAGCTCATCAGCTAGGGTGACAGCATACATTTTCAGTTGAAGATATGGTCACAACAACCACATATGGCCTCTCCATGTGGCCTTGCTGCTTCCTCATTTCATGAGGTTTGTGTATAAGAGTGAGCCTCTGAAGAACACCAGGTAGAATTAATCTTGCCTCTTCTGATTCAGAAGTGACATCACATCACTGTTTTCACAGACATAGGCCACCCAGATTTCAGGAAAGGGAGTTTAGCTCTCATACAAGGTGAGGAATATCATCCAATTATATTGGAAGGAGAGCTGTAAGATAGAGGGTCTCAGTAGTGGGATGAGTTCATAAACACAGAACTTTTCAACTAAATAAGCATTTGTCCAGGAGTACCCAAAGAATATGAAAATATATATATAGCTGTGTGTGTATGTAAGGATGTCCCAATTATATAGGCATATACATGCCTAATCAATACACTGTGAACACACATAATTCTTGTATTCAGTTGGCTACCAGGCTATTTTCAGTGTTATGCCTAAGGTTAGGGACAGGGAACTAGGACACTCAATTACTTTAAAATAAAAATGCTTCATCCTCATAACTTATTTTCTCTTGGAGAAAATAAATTGAGCTTCTGAATTTTGGCCCCAAACCATTTCCATAGTAACTGAGCCTACAGTGTTACAGGTAGATTCTAATTCCTCAAAAACGTGGAAAATCTGGCTATGGAATGTAAGATTTTCAAATTACACCTAGCAGAAAACAGCATTAGTACAAAAGAAGCCCTCACACAAGCACACACATTCCCATTCATGCATCTATTTACACACAAACACAAGAGGCTTGAATGACAAAAACATCATGTAATTTATTGTAAGTATAAAGAGACATGACATGTAGACATGATATTATCCAGCCTGACTTTATTAAATATTCATTGAGCATATTAACTTGTTAATTATGAAGTATTATAAACATATAAAAAGCAGAAAATATATCCATATACCTGCCATAATTAATAACCTATTTGCCATATTTTTTCAAATATATTTTCTTTTGACTGTAGAACAGAATATCCAAATTCTGTCCTATTTTGAATATTAACTATTCAAATTCCTTCTCTCTGCAGAAATCATTATGCTCCAAAAATTATGCATGCCATTCCTTTGTATATTTACTTATACTAGTATTGGTGAAAGGTTATACTGAGACACATTGAATTGTAGGGTTCATCATTGAGTTTTTAAAGTTATTAACCAATTATTGAATAGCTGCTATTCCATCATGTATGCTCTTGTGGGAGCCACTGAACAGATGTAAGGACTTTTGTAGTGTGAACCTAGATTCAAGGTAAAGAAAGTATGTGAGCCGTTCAAGTGGTACAGAGGAACCTATTTGAGTTATCCCAGTAAAGTCCCTAGTGAGAACTCAGATGGAAGTTTCTGATTGGTTAAACCAGTTTGATTCCTTGTACATGTGTGTGGGGGTGTGGTATGAATATGTGTATGGATGTATGTTCCTATGTGTATGGTCACATGTGTGTGCATGCAAATGAGAGCCAAAGGTAAATTCTGGATGTCTGTGTACCTTGGTCACTCTCCACCCTTAGCCTTTGAGTGAGGGTCTTTCCCTGAACCTAGAGTTCACCTATTTGGTTAGGCTAGCTAAGCAGTAAGCCCCTGGATTCTCTATCTTGTCTCTTTGGGATGAGATTACTACAAATGTGTACCACCATGCCTAGTATGGACTCTGGGCACAGCAAAGCACTTTATCTACTGAACCACTGAGCCATTTCCAAATCCCTAAAGTTTTTTTCACTGTTTATACTGAGTTTGTTCAAATAGAAGAAGCTCAGGGCTCTGAGGCCACCTCAGCCTAATACCTTCTCAACTAAATATTTTAATGTATTTCTGAATGGATCTCTACATGTATCTTTATGTTATTGAATGTTATAGAAATGGTACTATGGAATCTGTGCCCTTGGAAGCTCATTTCTGTCACTCAACATTACAAGCTATAGCTCTAGCCATAGGACATAAATATAGTGTAAGTGTTGATGTACACAGACTTATTTATTCAGCTCTACTATACTTTGGAGAACTACTTTGTAGGAAATTTGTTGGTTTTGCATCTTTAGTAGGAGATGATGGCATGGTGATGGACCAGAAGTGGACATCAGATTGTAAAGAGGGAACACAGACAAAGAAATAAGGTCAATTGTACACCACCTTTCTATTTTTGAAGGCCATTTACTTTCTCTTACAAGGCTCCTGATGAAGCAGTTGTGGGGAAGTGTAATGTTTGTTTATTGCAAAGTGAAAGTCCAATGATTGCCCAGTGACCCCTTACTGAAGTCAACACTCATGAAGGGCTTAGGAAGCCATACCTCCCCCCTGGACTTGTATCACACAACCTTGTGACTCTATGTGGCACAGCACCTCTTCTCAGCAAAATAGAGCCTCTCTCTTAATGTGACTTTCCATATTTGGTGGCAGTATCTATATTATCCCACAGGGTAAGAATAGAGAAGTTTTGTGGTTGGCATCCACTTAGATCCTTTCTTGTCCTGGTATATGTACACCTCATCTCTATCCTCCATTTCCACAAGGTATACCTTACCTGATGTTTTCTTCAACTGTCAGTTGTACCTAGATAGAGTGTTTTTATCCATTTTTTCCCCACATTGTTAAAATAAAGAAACCAAGGGATTATTTTTTTGCAGGACACAAAATTGCATTTCTGATTTGTTATCAAATATAGGTGGGCTATTGTGTATGCTCCATTTCTTGCCTGTCCTGTTTACTGCAATACTCTTGAATATTTCAAAGAAACTTCTGTACAAAGGCTCTCTCAAAACTAAAATTAAAGGACAGTGCTCTCATTTTACTTTTGAGATAACACTTAACTTACTCAACAATAGCTACCAAATTAAGTGGTATATTAACCTGTCAACTAATAATATTTTACTTCTGTTGTATTTTCAGGTATGGTTGGCTAAAAATAAGTGAATTTATGCAAATTAAATTCCACAGGAGCTTTTTAGTCCACATTGAAAGACTAACAGAGTTGATAAATACATTTCCCTAACAAGGATAGGACAAAGAGCCCCTGTTGGCCGCTATAGTTTACTGTCATTCTGCTGCCTGCCTTGCCAGTGGCTATTTTATAGATTGTAAAGTCTAGGTATCCTGTAAGAATCTCAGCATTTATTTACAGCTTGCTGCAAAGTGGCTTATTGTCATTCATTATTTCTTATTTGATTTATGTAACCTCTTCGCACTTGAGAGCCAATGTGCTTATTTATATACAAGGCATGCATGCACACGCACACACACACACACACACACACACACACACACAGCCTTGAATGTCACTGAGTACTGTGATATAGTTAATAGCATAACACCAAACATATGTGTGTGTGTGTGTGTATATATATACATGGTTTCTGTTTGTTCTGTTGGTGGTAAAAGATCATGTTTTGAAAAAAGCATTTGGCATTTTTTACATTTATGTTGTATTGTTTGCTTCTAGGTGGATCGAATCATATTCTGTGTCTTCCTAGAAGTTGACTTCAAAATCTACAAAAAGAAAATGAGTGAGTTTTTCCCTGTAGGTGAGTAGAGCCATTTGTTTCCTTTGGACCTGAGGTTGGAGGAGGTAGCAGCATCACTGACATGAGTATTTCATTTCACATCCTCAGAACAATTTCAGCAGTGATTTCTATGTCTGCTATCCTTGCAAACCTGTACCAGAGTTTCCAAGAGCCAAAGGAGATGACAGGGATTTTGGGCTATAATCCTACCTGCCCTATGAGGTCATTGTGTTGTCTGAGGAAGGTCAGTTCATCTCTTGGAGTCTCTGTTTCAAATATCAAAAGTGAGAGTTGGACTAAATGCTTCTTTACAGTACATTCCTCTGAGCCTGATTACACGATCTATCTCTTCCCTGATTTTTTTTTCAACATTTCCAGGATTCATATCAAAATTGATCATGTTAAGTCCCTTTGTTGGAAATCATAAAGAACTTGTTTATGTTTCAGAATTCAGACTTCTACATTCCATCCCCACTCCATGTAACTTTTTCCTCCTGGATTGCAATGACTACAGTGGTACATTCTAGGGCACTATGGGAATGGTATTCAGTCACCTTATTCCACACATCTTTTTAGAACATAGGAGAAACTCCAGGGTTATTAAAGAACCTCAAGTAATGGATTTACGATTGAATGTGCCATTAGTTGGATCAGGGGTAATTTGAATATTTTCCCCCATTCTCCCTATTACAGCCCATTAAGGCTGAAGCTTGTTTAATGCCTTGTTATTTTTATGATACCATTAAAGTCACACTGTCCAAAGCACTTTTCCTTAGCCAAGGTAAGAATTGCTTCCAGGAAAATTCAAGCTTCTGTGAGCATGTTTATACCTGTTTTTTTGTAGTGCTTGCTTTATATCTTATCATTTTAATTTTTTATTGCTCATTGTAGTATTTATCTTCCACCCTACCACCTTTGAAAATATTCCTTCTTTTTTCAAATTATTTTCTTTATTTTTGGACAATGCCATACATATGCATATGTAATATATTTTGATTGTATTCATCCACTCTTCCCCTCTTGTGTTCTTTTCCTACCTTCCACTTTTGCTGATTGCCATCTTTTCCCCAATTAGCCCCTCTTCTAACTTCCTACCTTTTTATATGTGTATAGGACATATATGTGCACATGGTATATGCATAGGTGTTATATGTATGTGTACACACAAGTTCCCAGGCATACATGTGAGGAGACCATAAAGATTCTTCCTCTACTGCAAGGTCTCTCATTGAACCTGAAGCCATTGAGTTTTGGCTCTAATGACTGACTAGCAAGCTACAGAAGTCCTCCTGTCTTTGTCCCAGGCCCTCGGCACTGGGGTTACAGGCATGTGCAGCTATGCCCAGGATTTAATGAGGGTAACAGGGATACAGATCAGGTCCTCATATTTGTGCAGAAAGTGTTTTTATTCAGTGAGCCATCTTCCTAACCTCTTACCCCCACTTTGTGGTCACCCAGTAAGTTTAATTATAGTTGCTTTCATGAGCATAGGTGAAGAGTTATTTACCATACATATCATGGACAATTTATCAGTGACTATACCAATGAACAAAATGTACTCTCCTCTCTCAGCAACCTTTAACTGCTAATAGGTCCACAGAGATGGGCAGGGCCTCACGAGCCCCTCCTCTATTCCTGAAAGAGTATTAATAAATTCAGTCTTGTGCAGGTAGCCACAGCTGTTATAAGTTCCAGAGTTCTGCAACCATCTCATGTTCAGAAGACAACATTCTGTAGTAGTCTTCTCATTCCTCTTTTCAAGCCCCTCTTCTTCCATATTTCCTGTGTCTTGGAGGGGTGATATAAAGGTTGCATTTAAGGATGAACACTGAACAGTCATTTAACATCAGTACTTTGACCAGCTGTGAATTTTATAGTAACTACTGTTCCTGTAAAATAGAAGCCTCTCTGACCAAATCTAAGATCTGCGCTAAGCTATGGATATGTATATAAATGTTTAGAAGTCAATTTGATAGGCACAACATGTCTTCTTAGTAATACAGTAGTAGTAGCTTATCCATTAAGCCTTATTCCCTTCCCAATTTTGACCACAATTTTATAATACCAACTGCAAATTCCATCCTGTGAACCTGGCCTCAAATCCTCAAATACAGTAATAAATAGGTTACCACTATAACAATCATGTTACTAGTGTGCCAGTGAGCACAACTTGTCTATAAGGGAGGAAGTTTAGCATATAGGGTACGCAGTTGCTGAGTAAGTCTGTTGATAATTTTTCTCCCCAGGAAGTAGGCATATTACCTACCACTATAAAAGAAGCCAGAAAGGAGGATGCACCCATCTCAGCTACAGCTTGATTTATGTAGGTCCTGAAACCAAAATATGGTGTCCTCAGCAATATACTCTTACAATTTATTTCTGGTGGGCAGGTAAGAGTAGTAGTAATAACCTGTACAGTTTTGAGACACTTGGGCTTTTCCTGAGAAGAATTCCATCTCCTGGCACAGGGATTTTTTTTTCTATCTTTCTTTTTACCTTTTTATTTCTTTGAAGTTCCCATCTTCATTTTCAGTATCTTTGCATTCAAAGAGTGGATCTGATAGGTGAGAAGGAGTGAATAAAGAGTGCTGGTACACAGTTGACTTCTCAAGCAATCTGTCAGAGCCACGCAAGGAAGCATAAACCTTGCCCACAGCTATAGCTAGAATGTGGGTCGCTGAAGGAAGGGTGTTAGAAAATTGGTGGTGCCTCATCAAGACTGTCAATGTCCTTGGGCCAACTTCTTCTGAGTAATTTCAAGTTTGTTTCTCAAATGTTATTATTGAATGACCAATCAGTAAATGTACTTTGGACTTCAAAAATTTCCCTAAGTGAAACATAATAGATGATAGAGTATGGTTGTGATCCTAACCTTTTTTCTCCTCTCCCTTCTCTTTCTCTTTCATCCCACCTCTTTTTGCTCACCTGTGTATTTTTCAGCATGCCAGTACTTTAAATGCAAAGCACTACTGAATGAGCAATTGTCATGGGTAAATTTAAGAAAAATCTTCTTACCATAATTTTGTACCTTTTTTTCTGTTTCAATCTCTTTGTTCCATCTTTCCTCTTGCTACAAAATATGATTTTTTTAAAAAAAATGAACTGATGGATCCTTGCATTTCTGAATATTTTTGGAACAAATTATTCATTATGAAAAAACATGGCTTTTATGGTATGCTACAAATATTCTCATTTCTTGCCAATATGAAGTCTAATTCATAATAAATAAATTTTTATATTTGTTTACAAAATGTTTAGAAATAATGATATCATATTCATTTTAATGTCTTCTAAGTTAAGAACTTGCTACTTCATCACAATTTAAAGATTACATAATTTTGATCTACTACTATTGCAACAATCATATCTATTAGATATTGCCAATTATTCAGGGCCAACATATCACACTGAAAATTTTTTAATAAGACCGTTTTAGGGGACTAGAGCATATTATTAGCTATGCACATAAGTTATTATTTTAAAACTATTACTTTAAATGAACCTAAAGACTCATGTTAGTACCTAAGCAAGTAAAATAATGAAATTGTTCTCAGTTTTACAGCAGTGTTTCAAAACACATAATGCTCATGAAATTATTGCTAGAACATATTTATGTTAGTAAGTGTATTTTAAACTAAATATCAGAATTCCCAAAGATTTTGGAATACTTCTTCAAAGTTGAAGCATCAGAAATTTGTAAATCCTAAGTGTGCTGTATGAACTAAAGATGATGTAATAGAAAATGTGACTGCTAATATAGATGATTTATGTTATCTGTCCTTAATTTGAATTTATGGTTAATTCATAACAGACAGTCTTTGATAGGAATATTTCTTGGCTTGCCACATATTTTCCAAAAATGATTTATTCAGAATAATTCTAACTAGTGTTCATAACCATTCCTGACACAAAAATAATAATGATTCAAAAAAGTCATTTTCATATAAAAACAAGCCATTTTGTTTGGGGGGTGTCTGAATCCAATATTTGTGAATGTTGTGTTACAAATATGAAAGAAAATAATGAAAGTAAGGAAGGAGAGATCATGCTAACAATACAGCACTTTCATAACTACTAATAATGTTGTAATTGGGCACTTAGGTCCATGAACCCACTGTGTCATTGTCAGCTTCTCTTTATTTCCAAGAAACTAGGAAACAGAAGTTGGCAAAAGAAAATGGGTTTGGGCTGGAGAGATAGCATAGCGGTTAAGCGCTTGCCTGTGAAGCCTAAGGACCCCGGTTCGAGGCTCGGTTCCCCAGGTCCCACGTTAGCCAGATGCACAAGGGGGCGCACGCGTCTGGAGTTCGTTTACAGAGGCTGGAAGCCCTGGCGCGCCCATTCTCTCTCTCTCCCTCTATCTGTCTTTCTCTCTGTGTCTGTCGCTCTCAAACAAATAAAAAAAAAAAAAATTAAAAAAAAAAAAGAAAATGGGTTTATTTGAATTTTTGTCAAATTGGGGGAACTAATTTCTCCCATCTCATACCTGTAGTCATCTTATATAGAAAACCATGAGGCAGGAGCTAGAACAAATGAAAATTTAATTGTGAAATAGGCAAATCAGTCCTAACCTAGGGGGCAAGGCCCCACATTGCACTATTGTCTCTGTTCTCTATTACACAGAAAGATACTTTTAAAATTAAAGTCTGGGTGAGGAAAATGGGATCTTAAAGATTCTTCATGTTTGAAAGAAATGTTTTGTTGGATGTGAGATACTAATCCTGGCTGTATCTGGCAGAGTTCTTAGGCCATTCTTTGATAGGGGGGAAACCTTTTGTGTATTTTTTTAAGGTTACCTTCCAGTTCCAACATTGAATATCTGTTAAACACACTCAGTTCACAAATAATAACAAAATGAGAAAAATGTGATAGCCAAAGGAGGAGCACAATTGCGTCACCTGAGACCATCTCCTCTCTGTCAGGGCCAGGACTTCAGTATGGAATCATGGTTTCATTATTGGCCATAGGAATAATAACTTATGGATCACTTTCTATTAAAAAGATATTCCATTCACGTCTTAGACTTTATTGCCAAAGCACATCTATATCTTTTGTTATGAAGAGAACTGATGGTTTCTTTCTGAGGTGTTATTGAGGTCTATCTGTCAGTCCTAAGAGGAGATGAAAGCCATAATGGCTTATTTCCATATGTGCTTCAGGTGAGGAGGTGAAACCAACTTCCTAAAGCAGTAGGCTAAGGGTACAGTAAAGCACATTTAGAAGCTTGAAAGCAGCAAGGAGCTCAATGGACAGGTAGGGTAGAGAGAAAGAGACTGTGGGAATAGCCTTTTCTCAGGGTCTCTTGGGCTGGCTTTTCCTACTGGGGTTATGGGCTGACTAGTTTAAAGAAAACATTCATGAAAGAGGAAGTTATCTATATGAGTTTGTTATTGACCAATAGTTTGATGATGGCCTGGGTTTGGAACTGGTGGAATAAGAACCACGAAGCACATTAGGAATAGCCATATTGAGAGTTGATGTTTTTAGTAGTTCAAAGGTGAGAAGTTACAATGGGGTTTTCAATAACTTATGCCAGGCCTGGAAATGGATGACAAGTTAATAACAGTATCTTACACTCTATGGCACTCTACTTTTCAGATATAGAAAAGTGAGTCATACTAGAAGAATATGTGTCATGTAGAAGGGAAACAACAGAACAATCCTGTAAAATCAAGAAGAGCATCTGTCATTACCAACTCGATAATGAGAATTTTCAGAGTATCATCAGAAAAGTCAAGGTCCCCTGGCATCCCACATTCAGAACACTGAGGAAGTCGTATCTTAAACCACTTGCTGTTCTTCATGTTCAAAGCTACCACGATTCTTTTTGTGAATGCCATCTGTAAAGCCCTCATGGAGAGCTTCCTAACCAGTCAAGTTGGTACTCCATCAGGGATCTCCAAGGTGAATTCCATAGAGATCACCCAGGCAGCATGGTAGGCAAGCTCACAAGTGGCTATGGGGAAGCTAAGGTCTTTGTAGCAGAGCTACAGGGAAGATGGAAATTGCCTTTGTGTGCTTTCCTCTGGCGACAAAAACAAAGTACCATAGAGCAAGTGGTTAACAATAGAAACATTCTTTTACAATTCTGGAATCTAGAGGTTCAAGATCAAGGTGCTGTCAGGGTGAATTTGTTGTTGTTGTTCTTACTTAGGTTGATAGATGGTCAACTTCTCCCTCTTTAGTCAGAGTCTGCTTTCCGAGTTACCTGTGATCTGTCTGCCCCTTCTTACAAGGACACCAGTCATATTGGATAAGGACCCACTCTAATGACCTCATTTTAATTACATTTTAAAGGCTCTATCTCCAAAACACAGTCACATTCTGAGGCACTGGGGTGAGGAGTTCAAAGAATGAATTGTTGAAGGAAACACAAGCCAGATTCTAACTGAACCCATCATGAAAATGCAGAAGGAACCTCAAAGGAAAGAAATCAGAAGTGATTTTTCTCAACAGTTTTATGTCTTGCTGTGGGGTGAAGCCCATTTGACTTTTTCCTTCCAGATGTATTATTTGGAAGCAGAGTGTGGCAGCTTTATGGAATTATCATATACTTCAGTTGCAAATAATTTATAGTTACAGTGTACCATTACATGGCCTAAAGCAAATAATATTTCTGTGATTCAACTCAGAAATCTCTTTGTTCTTTATATGAAAGGTCTGCATTTTACAGTGTGTAGAATTTATCACATGTACTTTTCAATGAATATAAAAAAAGACAATTCCTGATTGAGAATATGGAAGTCAGGTTTTTTCTTAAGTATAAGTCTTAATAAAGAGTTAGAAATATTATTTTTTCTCATGATAACAATAAAGAATTGAAAATTTTGTTACCATGTTAAAGAACATTGAGAGCTCAAGAGGCCCCTTCCCTTTACCCCTTCAGAGAAAACCTGCATTTGTTAATTACAGTTAAATTCCCAACCATAGGTGATTTTGCTTTACACAGGGGACATTTTGAAACATTTTTGTTTTTTATGAAGTTGGGAGAAGAAAAGTTACTGCTATCTGCTGGTCAGAAACCACAGATGCTGCTAAACCTTGTTAGACCAGAAACTGATCAGTGGCAAAGGTCAATAGTGCAGACATTGAGCAGCTCAGCCTGCTGTAATCCCTCCTCTCACATCCAGATGCTGTGCATCGCTGTCTTTCCATCTGGTCATTTCATAGGGTTCTGGCAGCTGATGCCTTGCCAAGACACCTCTGCCTAGATGAATTTAAATCTGAACATTTAAGTTTCAGGTTTTAAGCCCAATGAGGCAAGTATCATACAGAACCATTGGAACACAATGTCACCAAACTGTCAGCTATCACACTGACTCTTTCACAGCATGCAGGAATTCAGAAACAAATGCTTATGAGGGGCTAGAGTGATGTCTCCACAGTTAAAAGTATTTGCCTACAAAGCCTGATGACCTGGGCTTGATTCCTCAGGACCCACATAAAGCCAGTTGCAGAAAGTGGTACGTGAATCTGGAGTTTCTCTGTGATAGCTGGGGGCCCTAGCATGCCCTTGCTCACTCTCTTTCTGATTGCCTCTTTCTCTCTTGTTTTACTCTCTCTCACACACACATAAATTTAAAAACATTTTTTTTTTAAAATATCTATGGTGGGGGGCTGGAGATATAGCTTAGCAGTTAAGGTACATGCCTGTAAAGCCAAAAGACCCAGGTTCACTTTTCAAGTACCTACATAAGCCAGGAGCACAAGATGGCATATACATCTGGAATTTGTTTGCAGTGGCTAGAGGACCTGGCATGCCTCTCTCTCTCTCTCTCTCTCTCTCTCTCTCTCTCTCTCTCTCTCTCTCTCTCTCCCTCCCTCTCTGGCTCTCCTTCTCTGTCTCTCAAATAAATAAAAATTTAAAAAAGCCTATGGGGGCTGGATTTGGAAAATGCACTTACAGTGAAGCAATGTAGAATGCATATTTCCAGTTTGTGAATGTGGCAGAAATAGTGACATTCTTCCTCTTAAAATAAGCAATTGGGACTAGAAGAATTTGAGTTAAATGGGAACATGATAGATTCTATCTAGACAGCCTCCATCTGTTTTGGATCAATTTAGGATTTTCAACTCTGTAAGGGAGCAAAAATAATGTACATTCAACAGAAATTTTACCTCAAACTTTGAATTTTGATCCTTTCTGTGACCAGCGCTATGCAGTGTGACACTGTCATAATGCTGTGCAGTGGCAGCAAGCCTCAGGTCCTGGTCAGCTCTGTGATGATGTGTTGGCACTCCGCAGGGGACTGAAATCCTAAACTAGTGTGATCAGTGGGTTAGATGTATTTAGCTCACTTTTATTGGCTTGAGATATTTTCAACTGCTCATGGTTTTATCACTATGTAGCCTCATCATAAGTAGATAAGCATCTATATTTGAAAAGAAGTAAGTCAGGTGGAGTGACATACACCTGTAATTCTAACATTCAGGATGCTAAAGCAGAAGGATTCAATGTTTGAGACCAGCTTGGGCTACATAATAAAACCCAATCTCAAATAAAAATAAATAAACAATAGGATGGACTATATGCATGACTTATAAACTGCCTTTCTGACTTCAGTCATGGGTATGTCATCTTGAAATGGGAGAAGAGCAGCTCTGTTGTAGGTGAGCTTTGCCAGAGCAGTGAATTATTAACATTCTGGGCCTTAGGAGACAATTCACAAGGCCTGGATGAGGAATGTAACAGGCTTTGTTAAACAGGATTCAGAAGCAAAAACATCAGACCAGCAAGGAAGCAGCCATTGACATGGACAGGAGCCCCCGAAAGTGGGTAACTCAAATGAGGGCTGAATTCCAGGTGGGAAGTAAAAGTATGTTGGGGCTGACTCTGTTCATAATTGAGAGTGTCCCAGGCTGATTGATTGTCTATTGAAAGTTTAATACTAAGCAGGAGATCTTTTGATTTGGGCTATTGAATTGGGAAAGAACAAGGTGATTTGGCAGGCTGACCACAGAGAAGTATTAGAAACAACCAGCCACAACTGAGCCTTCCCAGCAACAGTCTCTGGCTGATTTCCCAGAGCCCCAGTGGACTCTTAGAGCTGTAGCACATCCCATCCCCAGCCAAGCACCATTTAAAGTTAACCATCGAGTTCCCGGAAGTGGGAGATTTCTCCCTCAATGGGCTTTCATCAAGACAGTAGTGAAGGGTGGATTCCAAAAGCTGGATACATGGGTCAAAGTCACTCAGTTGAAGACTCATATCAAACCTTTGACTATGTAAAACTTTTTCCCAAAGAAATGTCAACAGTCATTTGAAGTTAGTTGTCTGCTACAAAATCCATGTCTGATCTTTTTTCAATAATATGCTAGAACTTCTGAAAAAAAAAAAAAAAACTGATGTGGGCTGAATAGATGGTTTAGGTGCTTGTCTGTAAAGCCTAAGGACCCAGGTTTGACTCCCCAGTACCCATGTAAAGTCAGATGCACAAGGTGGAGCAAGTATGTGGAGTTCATTTGCAGTAGCTAGAGGCCCTGGCACACCTACTATCTCTATATATCTGCTTCTCTCTTTCTCCCTCCCTCCCTTTCTCTCTCTCTCTCATCTCAAATAAATAGATAAATAAAATATTTAAAAAGACTGATGTTTCTACAGTAACATGGAGTATTCATATGTCCTCTTTCCTTCAGAACAGTTTCCAACAACAACGAGACACAGCTGTCATAAACCACTCAGGTTTTCTTTCCTCTTGCTATGTAGACCCAGTGATTGGAAGGAACAGCTTGATGGCAGTATTGATGACAGGGTGGGGAGTTTCTGAGAAAGGTAATCAATGACCAGTGAAGAGCTCTGTGGCATAAGGGGTATTCAGCTGGGTTTGTCACCATAGGTTATTAGCTCTTAATCCTGTCACAACCCTGGATATGTGGCTTCATGCCTGTGGCTTGACTTCTCTCTGCTGTACAGTCTTGTCATTTGTCAGCATAGATAGAGCTCATGCAAAATGTAACACATAGCAATGGATATTGTGGATATCCTGATAGGTAACTAGACAGAAAATTACAGATTATAAAATCCAGATATTATTCAAGATTTAAAAGTTGGTAGCTCAACTTTTGAGATCATTTAAATAGCCCAACTTCTTATTACAAAAGAAATACAGATTTGTAGCAAAATACAGATAAGCAGAAATAAGAAAATACAAACCATTTCCTATCCTGTAATCTAGAGATCAATCACATGTTGTTGTTTATCTTTTGGTTTTTAGAAATAGGAAATTCCAGAACCAGAAATTCAGACTTTATGATTCCTGCCTGTCACTCACACAATACAAATCATGATCATAATTTTCTTTTCACTATATATTCTTCTATAACATATAATTTTACTGGACCCAGTGGTTATACAAAGCCATAATACTGAACTTTGGAACTATTTTTGAAAATTATTTTGAATTTGTTTATAAGTAGCATTTATAGAAAAGGTCTTTTAAAATGAATATTGGCATCTTCCATAGTCTTCAGCACTTTTCAAGCATGGAATTACTTTTTAAAAATGCACACATATTCAAGACACTGACTGGTAGTTCTAAATTAGTCACAGTTTTTGTAGCACTTCAGGTAAGTGTCATGAACTGCCCAACTACAGGGATTTCTATTTATGGAGATAGATTATACACAGCAACACCTACCATTGTACAAACCTGAGTTTCTATTCACATGCACCATGCATGAGAATTTAGCTTTCCTCCTACTCTTCTCAATGGGTCACATTCATATTTTTATTTTATTAATTTTCTACATGAAATAAGGAAATTAATGGAAAACAGTACATACTCATATGATTTGTCCTTTTTTAAGTTCCTTAACATATCTCCAATTTTATGTGAAATGACTAGTCATAACCTTTTTATATTTTATTGACCACTACATATTTTGCTTATTGATTTCTAGGATGACTTTCTATATTATAGGTTGCAAATAATTTTATAGTTAATAACTTATCCTTGTGATATTATTCTTTCATAGCCAAAATGTAAGGGAAAAGGAGAAAGATAAAAGAAAAATATAAAAATGTACAGAAGGAAGAGAAGAAAGAATGAAGACTTAAAATGGAAAAATTTGAAATATGAATATAATGAAGTCATAAACCAAAACTCTCAAAAATTACCCTGATGTTAAGCTTGTGGACTAGACCCCACAGAAAAAAAAATAATTCTAAATAGAATTGTTCTTAGTTCTACTCATCAGACATTTAACCATCAGAGCCATCTGCTTCCTGGCTTACCAGGTGTAGCAAGCAGAAATAGGACCTTCACAGAACCTGAGATGTGTTCTGGCACTTTGCAGAGGGATAATAAAATCACAAATAGAGTTAAGTTTGCAATCATCTGACTTTAAGATAAAGGTGATGTCCTGGGATTTCTGGAAAGACCCAGTACAATCACTGGGTCTTTAAATTTAGAAGGAGACAGTAGACAAGACTCAAAGGGAGAGGTGATTGTCAAATGTTCAGAAAGAAGTAGCACTGCTCTCTTTGAAGATGGCAGAAGAGGGCTGTAGATGAGGAAATATGGGTTGCCTTTAACAGCTAAGAAAATAAGGAAACCAATTGTCCCTGGAGTGTCTAGAAATGATTAGAGGACTGCCTACAGGTTGATTGTACCTAAGGCACTGACTATAAAGTAATATGTTTGCATAGTTTTAAGGCACCAAGTTAGAAATTTGGCACAACAGTGATAAAAGCTTATATACCAGTTATATTTTTTAAAAAAAGTAAAACAAAAATAAAGTGAAAAAAAAATCAAAACCCTGTTTATGTAGTCTAAGATAAAGTTATTTTTTTTTCCTCCAAACGGTATATTTGGTTTATAGAAAACTGACTGAGTGAATGAATTCAGAAGCTTTTTTAATTGTAATCCTTACAGGGCCATGGCACAATGTGCACATTTACTGTGCAGATCACATTGACAGAATTCTATGAGACATGCCCTCTGTAATGTGACATAAATGAGTTTACTGCCTTCTTAGGAAATGGGTGCTAACCATTTCCACTTGATGGGCCTCAAAAGCTGCAAACACATTTTGCCTTCAATGAAAATCCAGTGAAGTGTTGCTGTAACCAAGCAACCTGAATGCAGGAACAAGTGCCAGGCATAGGCAGAAAGCAATCTGTCCCTTCAAATGGGTGGGTGTGCAGTGAGTGTAGCAAATGCTGATAAACAGCAGAACAAATAAGGACCTGGGAACTCGAGCCTTGACTAAATAGAGTTTGATCTCATTAGAAAGTTCTGGCAAAACAGACACTACTAAATACCTCTTGGGGAGGGAGGATGGTAAAGTGTCTTACAGAGACTTCAGACTATAGCAGGATGCTTTTGAAAACCCTTCCAATATTCTCTGTAGCTTAGTCTCTATATTTTTTATTTTTATTTTAAACCTGGAGGCAAAGGTAAAATGAAAGTTCTTTTGAGGAATAATTTATGATCAACATGATTTCTAACAAGGTCCAGAAGTAAGAATAAAGATAAAGATAACAAAAAGGTAATTAAAAAATCCTCCAGCTTATGTTCCTGTATTTGAACACACCTACCTTTTTTCTCAGCTGTGTTGTCTTTGAATGATCATGCATCTCTTTTACTTGTGACTCACTTTATAATCATCACATGATTATTCTTACCTTTCTTCTGTAATTGACCTTGGGGTGGTTATTATGTTTTATTTAATGTATTTATTTATTTAGAGACAGGTTCTTGTCTTGGCTGGCCTGGGTCTCACTATGTAGGCCAAGACGCCCTTAAACTTGTGGCCATCTTCCTGCTTCATTTTTGGAGGGCTGGGGTTCCTGCCATGTATCAGCATGCCCAACTCTGGAATCTTTTGAATGGGCTGTACATGATTGCTGAAATGTAGTGAATATTTGCTGACATGAATTCCTTTGTAGCCTCTAGAGTTCTTACTGTTCTGGGACCAGTGAATGCACTCTGTCTTCTATTTTTCCTACAGTCCATGTGTCAGGCATGACCCTCTCAGATGCAGATATCTACACAAAGGCTATCTCTAGCTTGACTTCTCTCAAGAATCTTTATTTGTGTTTTGAGGCAAGCCCAACAGACTGGCTTTTTTTTTTTTTTAATGCAAAAAAGTAGTGTGCCAGGCCTTCAGCCACTCCAATCTAATTCCAGATGCATGTGCCCCCCCCCCCGTGTGCATGTGCGACATTGCATGCTTGTGTCACTGTGTGTCTGGCATACAGGGGACCTGGAGTTCGTTGGCTTTGCAGGAAAGTCCCTCAACTGCTAGGACAATTCTCCAGCCCATCTCTCAAGAATCTTCAACTCAATACATCTAGAACTAATTCTAAATCTGCTCCTCTACTTCCTCTTCTTGAATTTCCAGACTCACTATCATGAACTATCATGTGCTCAACTGGCCAAGCCAGATGCAGAACCAGAACATTGTAAGCAGCATCTTTAATTGATTGATAAATTAATGACCTCCTAGTATCCATCTTGGCTCACAACCAACTGGGAAGAAATTCTAAATATTTTTTGTTTGCTTTTTTTTATCCATTTAAAGAAAATTATCTTGCTTTCTTAGTTATATACTTGAAAGGGTATTTAACTATCTGTTGTATTAGTGGGCTACCTAGTGTTCAGCTAAATGGCAGAAGTCATTTGTGAGCTACAAAAAAGGATTACAGAAGTGTTTGACTTGAACTGTCCCATGTGTATAGACATATCAAAATTATTACAAGGGTATTGTGGTATTTATTTCAGGTTGGAGAAAGTGGGCTCATTGGTCCCTGAGGATAACTTTCCATTTCATGGCATCCTTCATTTTTCCCATGCAATTTCAGATACCTTTGACATTAGTTTCCATTAAGGCACATGCATCTAAGTCAGTCTAAGAATTCTCAGAGTCTAAGAATGACTCATGATATTGTCCATCCAAGTACATGGCAACTGTGTGATTTCATACATAGAAGAAAACATATAATATCCAGTGGTGAGCTTAACTATTTCTCAGACACAGCATGGGCCCTCAGAGCCACATTAGAATTAGTGAGATATCACAAGGTAAGGTTGGTTGACATATCCCAAAAGATAAGCATCTAGTTTCTGTAAAGATTATTCTCCAACATAGAACACTGCTTTAAAACAGTGGTTCTGGAAATTCAGTACACCAGAGCTTTGTGGCCAGGAATCATCAAAATACTGACTTCTGGGTCTCTCCCAGACAACTTCCAAATCAATTGATCTCCAGTATCCTGGGAGTTTATGTTTGAAAGAGTTTTCAGCTGGAATGATGCTGTTACCTTGAAGACCACAGTTTGAAAACCTCTGATTTAGAATAAAGTTTGATGCAGTTTTCTTGGTTTAATTATTTGTTTCCTCCAACATGATGAACTATGAATATCCAAGGGAAAGGAATAAAACAAATCTAAAAGCACTTAAAAACTAGGTGATATTTTATTTTTTGAAATGTGGACTCAGAAAACTTAGGTGCTCTTCAGAGGCAGAAGTAATGACCAGGACAAAAACCACTAATGTTAACTCTCTCCCCTTAAGAAGGTTAAACATATTATATAGTTCATAAAGTATATTAGTTGCTTCCTTATGAAAGAAGTGGCTACATAAAGACACCAGCTACCCCAAATTGGTCATTCAGAAGAAAGTAGTTAATTTTCACCTACATTTTTACTCAATAAGTTTAGTCATATCTGTGTATTTTGTATGGAATTCAATGGAGTCATCTGACAGAGAGCAATGAACTAAATAAAAATAGCATCCATTATGAAATTAACATCAAAGAGACCCCTGAAGAGGAAACAGAGTTTTAGCCTCCCTCTGATCTATGCTTAGGAAGAAGGGAAGCTTTCTAGAATTGACATTTCTGAATACACAGAACAATACCATCTGATGGATTGCTCTCTGTTTCAAAATGGTATTTGTATCACTCCGGCTAGAAGCCTTTTATTTCATCTTTGCCCTCTAACAAAGAAGTATGGAGCTTGCAGAACTGCTTAAAAGGGCAGCAGCTCTGTGCCCACGCTCCATCAGTCTCCTAACCACTTCCAAATTTTGAATGGCATGACTCCCTATATCCATGGACTATCATCTGTTTTTATATATTGTCTTCCTGGCTTCTGGCATTGTTTGGAAAAGGAAAAAAAAAACCTTCAAGGAGAAATATAGCACATAAAAATGACTCAAGCAAGCATATTCTATGAATAACATTGAACTAAAATGTATTCATTAATATGTAACTGCATATTAGGTGCTTTCCAAAAAATCTTTCTGCTTGATTTTAATACAAACAATATGAAAACATTAAGGCATATATTTCATAATTTCCTAGTAAATTTCTCTCATGAGAAAAATTAACTTTCAAAACATGTAACATTATTCTTTAGCCTAAAGGTGTTTAGTCACTCTAGTTTTTAACAAAATACTTAAAATGCTTCAAACTATCACATTAAATTTTTTTTTAAGTAGGTCACTAGGACTTGCTTGAGAAACAGACACTTATATGTACGTATGGGAAAATGTTACAAAGGATACTTCTGCAATCAGGGAGCCTGACATGTCTCAAGATCTTTAGGCAAGAATGTGGAGCCCCTGGAGACGTGATAGTACCATTGCAAACTGTGGTCACAGGCCTGAGATTCAGAAAAGCCAATGGTATAATTCTTATTCTCGATATTCTTGTCTTGAAACAAAGTCATGAGCAGAGTTTCAGATTGAACCCAAAGGCAGCAAAGAAACAATGTTCAAGCATGACAGAAACCAGGCCAGCATTTGGAGGATGTGAACTTTGAATGTCTCTGGGTGTGTGGGTGGGGGGAATTCCCTGATCACTACTGAAGGTCAATGTTTCTATTTTATGGTACTTTCTTGTGGTTTTGGGATGCTTTCCCACATTTGGACAGGCCATATGCTTTACTTAATTTTCATATTCAAATTGTAATCTCCCAAAACACCCACACAGACATATACAGAATAATGTTAGGGCACCTTGTGACCTAGTCACATTGACTTATAATACTAACCATTATTCCTGGCATGAGGAGGACCGTTAGCCAGAAAGGACTAAAAAACTGAAAGGCAGTTTTTTATATAATACTTCCCTTCAGTTATTTGGTGTTAGTTTTATTTTCTTGAAATTCTTGACTTTTCAGCCATGTGATATTGCAGGTGAACCCCTTTGCTTGAATGTGATAATCCCTTTTGTGAAGCAAAGATTCAAGTGGAACCACTTTGTTAAGGAGGTGATCCCAGGACTTCCCATCAGAGGAGTGGGGGAGTGAGACAGGGGAAGGAAGGAAGCCAATTGGCTAAGTTACAAACCACTTATATCTGGAGTCCAAGTGAAATGGAGAGGAGCTTACAGAGATAGCACGGAATAAGCTCAGAATGTTTGTGAATGAGCTTGAGAAAGAGGGGAGCTGGGATATTTGTATGTACATCCTTTCAACTTCTTGTAGAAGACTGTATCTTGGGAGGTGTTAATCCCCCTAGGATCTCTTGAGTGGCCTCTAGCATGGAGAGGAAGCCTGCTGGTAAAGGCCACAGGAGCTGGAAGCCAGGCTGTTATTCACTGAACTGTCTGAACATGAGTGTTTCTTGGGATATCTGCCTTTCCTGGGCATCTGCTCCTCCTTTTTCAGTTCACCCTTTGGGAGTCAGAGGAAACCTCACAGCATCTGGAAAATATTTTGTAAACTTCCTCTCTGATTTACCTGCAAATTATTTGCCTCCTGTTCAAAGCTCAGCTTGCCTCGAGCACAGAGCTTGTCAATCCTGCTCTGCCTATTGTCTTGCTCCTCCTTATTATCCATTTAGTGATTTCCTTGATGAAAGACAATAGTAACCTCTATCTTCAAGACCTACAATTGTTCTTACACACAGTAAAGCTCAACAAATGGCTGTTAATGTAGCAAAAGTAGAATAATAATATCATAATAGCAATATGCTTTTACTGAATCTATGAGCAAGGAAGTTGATAATTTTATCAGCTCTACTTTTCAGATGAAAAAAACTGAAGAATGCACTGTTTGATGTCATTTGTCCAAGATTGTGTGGCTATTTGTGGTTGGGTCATTGAATAGAAATATCCTTATTGTTTTTACTACTTAAAATGAATGGCATCAGGTACCAAGGAACATAAAGGAATCTAAGACATGGTCTTCATGATCTTGAGATGAGAATATGGAATTCAGATATAATGAATACTGGACTGTGAGGTTTTATGGTAGTAATAACTAATATTTAGCTTTTGTTGGTATTGTAGCTATCCTAATACACTACCTGGCATGATCTCACTCAGTCCTTAGAATGGTTGTTTAGTAAGAATTGTTATCTCTCATAATGGCTGAAGAACCAAAAACTCAGGAAGATTAGCAAACTTCTCTAAGATTAAATGCCTAGTAAGTGGATATTCTTAGGGGCCAGAATGCAAACTTGAGCTATAATTCCTTAAAAGTATATATTTATGTTAAAGACTCTGACCCAGTTCAAATGAAGAAGTTGAAATGGACTCTTGGTAGAGTTTCCTGTATTAACACTGGCCACTTTTGTTGGGGTCAGAAACTTATGTGGTTAAAGGCAGAAGTTCATAGAACAAAGGAAATTCCTCTCCTTTACAACATTTTCTTTTTCCCAGAAGCATTATTTTTGTTAAGCAGAAAATTTAATGGACACATAATATTTTGGTACCATCATTTTCCTCCTCACTGCCATAAATCTGCTGAGGTTATGGGTTATGAGATGTGAGAATAGCATTTAGTAATTTTAAGGGGGAGGCAGTGCCTCTGGATATTCCCTTCCACCCTGTGGCTCTAAGTATCTTTCCATACCCTCTTCCACAAAATTCCCTGAGCTGCAATGAATGTGTTTTAAGTCTACTTTAGTGTTGTGCTCTCAGAAGTTTCTGTATTTCTGCTTTGGAATGTTTTGAGCATCCTCAGTGTCTTTTTCCATCACCATATCACTGGTTGTCAGGCTCACCATGGAAACAGTACTCTTACTCATTTTGCCAATTCCTCTGTAGTTTCATCTAGGCCCTAGTTGATGTGTGAGTGATGGTTTATCTCTTCAGTTCTCACTGCCTTCTGAAAAAGAAAAACAGATTCTATAATGGAGAATGAGATCAGCATAGGATAAATGAGTTAAGCACTGTTAATCCAAAGAGATTTTGGTGGGTGTAGCCTCTCTTTTGTCCAAAGACTAGTGGGAGCTTCTTCTTGGAGTCCATGATTTTTGTTTCCATAGCATTCTAACTCAGTTTCCAGTTCCAACTATGGGTTCCGTTCTACTGAGCAGCTCTCTTAGCTAATAGAGCATTATTAGTTACCCACCTAGGTTGAGTGTCACATTTTAATGGGTCTCTAAGTATAAATGAGGCCTTGCTATGGGAAGTGATGGGCTGCTAATGTTTGGGGTTTGGAGAACACACACTATAGATATTAAGATAATAAGTCTGGCCTTTATCTAGTCCTGCTATCTGCTCAGGAGGCAAGATCTCTTTCTTGCTGTATCAGGAATGAGAAAGTAACTGCAGAGGAGGCCATGACATATTATCTCTATAGCCCTGGCATCTATCCTCTTAAAGGAACAACACCTATAATCTAACAGTTCACAAAGCAATAATAATAAGGTTTACCAAAAAGGAAACAATTACTTCAAACTTGGATACTCTGGGAAACCTTCATATATGTTCTTTTTGATTTTTCTGCCTCTTGTCTGTTTTATAGTGAAACTTAGGCTTTCCCTCATCTGAGACTCTATACTTGGTCTTGAAGGATAATGCTGAAAAGATAAAATAACAATAGTAAGACAGGTTAAGGAAGAAAAGGCAAATGCTATGGTTTATCCTCTAAGGTCTCTGCTCTAGAAGCTTGGTCCCCAGTTAATAATATTCAGAGAGTCAGTAGGACTTTGGAGACAGCACAGTCATGGAATGATCAGAAGGAAGAGATTAATTCAGGGCTGAGTTAGATCTCAGAAGACCAGGTTTGATACAAGTGATCTCATCCTCTTGCTTCTGCTTCATCATGTGAGCTCTTCCACATGAACCACTCTGTATATGCGTCTTCCATGATGCTGTCGGCACATGCTGACATGGTCAGAAGGCTCTCATGGAGGTTCTGAACAGATGGGGCCTCCAGAGCTTATACTTTTAGCCTTCAAACTGTGAGGTAAATAAACTCCTTTTGCTTGTAAAGGACATAGCTTCCGACATTTTATTATAGCAACATAAAATGGGCTCGATGGTACTTTAGGAAACGGAAGAGTTTACTTTGGCCATCTGTCTAGGTGATATGCTCATGTTGAGTGTAACAGAGGTAACGAAACTGAGCAATGTATTTGTAACCATATATTAATAGCTTTATATATTGGAAAGAGTCTATCCTTTCTCCATTACACAGAGGGTAGTCATTGTAAGGCTCTGCACCAAGCCAAAGCTGTATTAAGACTGATTTGACAACTGTGTGTAAAAGGAAAGTGAGTCTGAAGAGGGGGAATAAAGGTAAGAGCTAGGGGACCTCTAAGGCACCCAGGCAAAGAGTACAAGGAGACAAGGAGCCAGCTGAAGCTAAAATAATACAGGAGAAACATGCAGTCCCAGCAAGACTGGATGCTGACTTGTGTTTTAGTCAGTCTTCTCTGGGTTGTAACAAAGTATCACAGATGGGGAAACTTATAAACAACAGACATTTATTGCTCACAGTGAAATCTCATCAGATCCATGGTAAAAATTTCAGCAGCTTTAGTGACTGCTGGTAGCCCAGTTTCCAGCTCTCTTCTTCTCATGGCTTCACAGGACACAATTTAAATAGACTTCATTTTTAAGGCCACTAATTCCATTCACCTGAGCCCCAACTTTGTGATCTAGTTATTTTCCAAAGACTCCACTTCCCAATATCATCTTTTTAGTGGCTAGGATTCAACACTAATTGGTGAGGGGAGGGGTATCCAGATCACAGTGCTGTATGTGGGGAGCACTTAAGGAGAGAAGTGATATGCTCTAAAGTTCCAAGAAACAAGCCTAATCACGTATAGCAGTACACACCTGTGATTCTGGCACTTGGGAGAATAGGGCAGAAAGAATGGGTGTTCAAGGCAAACCTAGGCTATATAGACTCAAAACACACACACACAGTGAAAAAACAGAGAAGGGGAGGGAGGGAGGGAAGGAGAGAGGCTGGCAAGGAGGCAGAGAGGGAGGGAAGGAGTCAAGGAGAAAGGAAGGAAGGGAAGAATGGAAGTGAACATGTCATTTGCAGTACAGAGGAATCTTCTATCTTGTACATTATTCTGGGAAATGAAGGGAAGTAAATAGGAGTGGTACACCTAGTAGGGCTACTGAAAGCACATGGTTAAAGCTTAGCTTCATAGGCAGAATAAAGCATTTCATGGTCAGTGGAGGGATTTGACATGTGTTTGTATCAGATTCAACAAAATAATGTTGTGGGCAGTGCTCTTACATCGGAGAAGAGCATGCCTGCTTTTTAACAAGTGTAAAACATGTGATATTTAAATTGGAT
Organism: Jaculus jaculus; assembly: GCF_020740685.1. Lineage (NCBI taxonomy): Eukaryota > Metazoa > Chordata > Mammalia > Rodentia > Dipodidae > Jaculus > Jaculus jaculus. The sequence continues at coordinate 97,252,592 of NC_059109.1, forward strand.
TAAATGAACTAAAATTGAAATGACTGATGTGACCATTCATAATTTATGTAAGTAAAACAAATGGTTGCATATATGACTTCTTGTAAATATGCAATCATTTCCTTAAAAGGGGCTATAAACCCACAGTGTTAAGTTCTGCTATAATGAGTGTACATTCTCCTAACTTAGCATGATAACACAAGACAAGGGAAAAGATTAATTTAATATTCTCTCTTCTGGTTAGCCTTATTTTTTCTTGGCTTTTATTATTTTATTGGTTAAATTGAAAAATTCTTATGTATCCAGCATCTATACAAATCTATCTTTTTTTTCTATTTCCAGTAGATGAAAATAATGAAGAAGATGTTGACATGAAAGAAGATGCAGGTATTAAACTTACATTTTATTACTCAGGGTAAAACAGAGTTAATTTTTTATTTACATATATTCTGTATTTTAAAGAGACAAAACACAGTTCATAAAATAGGAATATAACTTCAACAAGAAAGTAGATTTACTAACTCTTATGGCAAATACAGTTACTATGTTTAAGGATTAAATCAGACTTTGAGCTTTCTGATAAATAAGATAAAAATATAACATTATATTTTAAGAGTTGCATAAAAAATCACTCCCTATAATTGGTGTTCAGAACAACTATTTGTTATGCTCATACATTCTTTGCATGAAGAATTTAGTCTTCATGGAAAAAGTAATTTAATCACCAATCCATGAGGTTTGGGGCCTCAAACAGCTGTACCATCTAACAATTCATTAACTCACTTGTTTGATTAGAGGCTGATACTTTAGTCGGAGCAAGTTTCTGGAATACTTATGCAGAGCCTCTTCATGTAGTCTGGGCTTGCTCTCAGCATGGGGGCCAGCTGACGTCTTTGTGAAGAGTGAGACAGTGAGAAGTTCTACCCTGTTTTGAAGACCCTGGCTTTGCAATTCCATAATATCATTTCCACTGTCGTATTGTTTGGAACAATCACAAGTCCAGTCAGGGCCACAGGAAACCTGTCAATGGAAATTATTCTATAGAACTTTTAAGACCACTGGGCATGGTGACACATGCCTTTAATCCCAGTACTCAGGAGACAGAGGCAGGTGGATTATCATGAGTTCAAGTCCGCCCTGAGACTATAGGTCAGCCTGGACTAGAGTGAGACCCTATCTCAAAAAAACAACTAAGACCTAAAATGTTTCCTCAGAAAAGATGCTTTTCACATAGTACAGGTGATTCTTATGCCAACTTCTCAAGAAAGACCAGAGTCAGAAAGGGAAGCATAGTAATTAAAAGTTTGGGATCAGAACTGACAAATCATTCAGAAAGCAATTAAAAACAGATGCTGCTAAAGATACAGACCAAAGATAACCCTTGTACACTGTTGGCAGAAAGTACAGCAGTCCAAGCACTATGGAAGTCATTGTGGAGGTTTTGTGGAGGTTTATCAAAAGACTTATAGATCATTCGTATGGCACAGTGACACCACTCCTAGGTATTGACCCAGAGAACTCCAACTCAACATGCCACATCTATACTTGCACATCAATGTTTATTGTAGCACTATTCAGAATACTTAAATTATAGAACCAGTCTAGGTTTCTCACAACAGTGCACTAGATAAGGAAAATATAGTATATATTCAATGGAATTTTTTTATCCATCAGAAAAAATGGAGTTAATTTATAGGAAGCCAGATGCAACTGTAGATAGTCATAGTAAGTGAATAAGACAAATGAGTTTCCTCTAATTTGTGTTTCCAAGGTCTCATATAGATATATAAACTTATGTACATATATATGGCATTAAAGTAGAAGCAAGACTGTCTAGAGGGAAGGGGCTAATAGGAGGAGGGAAGAGTGTACAAAGAGAAAGAGAGAGGTGAGCTTGAGGGGGAATATGCCCAATACACAAAATATACATGCAAGAAACAAATGGTGGCTAGAGAGAAGGCTCAGCAGTTAAGGCCAAATAAACCAGATTTGATTCTCCAGTATTCACATAAAGCCAGATGCACAAAGTGGCACATGCATCTAGAATTCATTTATAGTGGCTGGAGGTCCTGGTGTACACATTCTCTCTCTTTCTCTCTTTCCTTGAAAATAAATAAATAAAATATTATTTTCAAAAGCTTAAAAATAAATAAATAAAATCTGGGTTCTGGCATAAACTAACCAATCACTATGCCCAAAAATATTAATGTACCAATCAAGAGATCTGAATCAATACTAGTTATATCACTTACTGAATATGAGTGAATATCTTTCTGTAAATATCGTTGTACACTTCTGAGGTGATAATTCTCATCATGTTTTACTTGAAGGATAAAATGAGACAGTGTGTTGTGTTTCCCACAGTACTTGGTCTACTATAAAGCTTTTTGTTTGCTCTTTCATTCATGGAAATTAATTATATGGTTAGTAGCCCTAACGTTCTCCATTTTAACCACTTCACTGCATTCACCATGAAATGGGGCCAGGTTTCAAACTTAGCTGTCTCTGAGATTCTCACTTTGTACTTCTTCTTGTCTGATATGAGAACCCCTCAAAATTACTGATCACCTCAGACTCATCTGACTTATGTTCAGGGAGCTTTAGGTTCTGATGCAGTGAGGGTCACTGGGCAAGAGATTGTTAAATGGCCTTTTTGTTACTTAAGTAGCTTTCTTTCCCTCCTTTGGTGCCCCCCCCCCCGTCTTCATGGGGAAATATCATCTACTCCTTTTCTTCATAAAAGCTCACTATAGAAATGATAAAAGCATCTATCTATACTTCTCCAGTCAAGGAATGTGTAATTTGTAAGGTTCTTTTGACCTCCACAAAGGTAATAGATTCAGATGATATGAGAAGTGGATGGAGGGCCCAAAAGTCAGAGACAGTGAAAAGATGACCACAGCAACAGCTACCAGTGTCCTGCCAATGACCCCTCAGCATGCACTCTTATTTTCTAATAGGAACTTGCTAAAGATAGCTCTCATAATTCTCAGAATAGGACTTCTCTTTGTCCATGAAAGTGGACTCAGCACATCACAGAGTATTTTCCCTGGAATAGCCCTCCAATCAATGTTGGACAAAAGGTGGTGGATACATAGTCCTGTAGGGAGTTGAGAGTAGAATACACTGGTAAAGCACTTGCTTAGCATGCCCAAGGACCTGGGTTCAAGCCTTAGCAGTACACATATGCACACACACAAAACTTATAAAATGTAATTGAGACAAGTTATAGGTTATGTTCCAGAGTTGTTTAGTGTAAATATGTGAGTCTCATGTATGATTTAATATTTTTTAGTACTCATGTTAAAAAGACATGTGCAATTAACTTCATTCACATATATATATATATATATATATATATATATATATATATATATATGAGAGATAATTGGCACAGCCAGGGCCTCAGCCACTGAAATTTGACTCCAGATGTTTGTGCCACCTAGTGGACATGTGTGATCTTGTGCTTGCCTCTCACTTTGTGCATCTGGCTTACGTGGGGTCTGGAGAGAGACAGAACATGGCTTCTTAGACTTCACAAACACCTTAAACACTAAGCCATCTCTCCAGCCCTAACTTTATATTTTATATACTATAATAATCTAAAATATTACCTTAACATGTAATTAATACATAAATAATTATATCTATTAATATAGATATTGTACCTAGTTGTTAATACCAACCCTTAGACATTATTGTGTATGTTACATACGCATCTCAATTTATACTTGGTACATTTCAAGTAGTCATTGGTAATATGGTTGTATGTCTGCAATATTGGATATCTTGATTATGACATCACCAATTCTATAGTAGAATTGAGCTCTGTATGTCCACAGCAGAATTGCTCATTAATACACTTGGTGTTGTCTGCCTCCCTTTCCGTGTCTCATTTCCCTATTCTCCTGGAGCTTCCTGGGATAAACTCTCAAATTAACTACTTACACTCAAACTCATGTCCCAGTGTCTTGTTCTGAGAGAATTCAACTTAAGACAAGGACTCTCTTGGCTTTCTGTAAAACATAAAACCTAAGGTAAAATTTCTATAAAGAATTTAATCTCTATGCCCATGAATTTAATGTTAATCATTGTTATTCTCATTTATCCTGCTGACATGAAGTATCTTTGAAGTGTCCTTCAGCTGTGGGGGTACTTCTCCTTCAGCTATCTTTATCTTACCATGGATCATTTGGAAAAGTGCCCTAGGTACATATTTCTAGGCAAAGGGAGTTGACTTCTTAATGAGATTTATCTAGCTCTCCAAACCACTGAGTGATTTTAAGGAAATAATTCCTAATAGGAATGCAAGCCCACAGGTTGGAGTCAGCATTCAAGGCATTCAAGCATTATCATTTCTGATTTCAGTCTCACTAAAATTCCTGGGAGTTCTGCCTTCAGCAGCTGGACAAGTCACACTCAGTGGCCCATGGATGCCAAGACACAGTGGGCTTGGGAACTACTTTCCATTTCCTAATGTCTGAATGCTTAAACCATGGGGGAATTGTGTGCTGGATGGCCCATGGCACACCAGCTGGCCCAGACAGACATCAGTGTGCAGGCTTGCTTCCCTCTCATCTCAGACCAGAGATGTGGGTCTCCAAGATGAGTCTGAACCAGCCTCCCCTCCAAGACCATTAACTGCTACCTTTCCTCTGCCCTATATCACCTCTTCTCATATAAACAGGAAAGCTATAGAGATGGCTAAGAATGCAACTGACACCAGTGAAGGTCTAGTTGAATGAACAAACTTGCCAAAACATGCTGCCAACTTCAATACCTGCAATAAAAAGGACAATGGCTGATGGTCTCTATGGAAACTTTGAACCCTGATATGAAGAGTCTTCAGATTTATGTGGTATCAACACATAAAGACTGTTTTATGTTTGTTTGTTTGTTTTTTTCCCCAAGTTACCTATGTGAGAGTTGGAAAAAGTTGGTACAATTGGTTGGTGTGAGCTGGCTCAGGTCAGCCATAGGGTACATATCTCTGGTTAGGCCAATCACATGGCCCAAACTCATTTAATACAACTTTACCAAGCAGGGACCATTATCAGCATTTCATTCTTACTTAAATAGAGCCAGAATTTAATTCCAAGTTTGCATGACCTCTAAGACTCATGTTCTTAACTTTCTTGCTCCTGTGTCCAGACTCTTACAGTAAATAGAGATAGAGGCATTTCAGAAGGAGGTAGGTAAGGTGAGATTCTGACTAAGGCACCTCAAATTTATTTTCTGTTCTTTAGTCATATTCTTCAATTCAGGCTTGGTAAGTGTTTCGCCATATCCCATCTTTTCCATAGCCCTGCAGTGTTTACATGGGCTCCAATCTAAGTCAGCAGAGGCAGAAAGTTAGCCACCACCTTGGCAACTAGCTCAAAGTAGTGCTGAGAGCACAGCTGCATTTCATAAAGGGCAATGCCAGTTCGTGGTAAAGCTCTAGGGTCCAGCCTTCGCCAGAAACAGAGGCAACCTAGAAAACAACACATGTCAAGGAAAATCGAGGGATCCTTTGGAAGAAAAGTGGATCCAACTCCCTCTTTTAGCTCCCCAGAAGAAATGATGCTTCTGCTGAACCCCAGGAAAAACCTGGCTACAGAGCCATATTTGTCAGTGACACTCACCTAAATATCCCAGAACACTCTGCCCATGATACATGCATGCACTCATGCATGTGTATCCATGCTCATTGAGTACCCAACTGTTTAAAAAAAATAAAGTGGGGTTAGAGAGATGGCTTAGTGGTTAAGCAACATACCTGCGAAGCTAAGCACACAGATTTAATGCCCAATACCCATGTATGCCAGATGCACAAGGTGGTACATGTGTCTGGAGCTCACTTGCACGAGCTAGAGGCCCTAATTTGTCCATTCTCTCTCTTTCTCTTTCTCTCTTAAATAAATAAATAACATATTTTTTAAAATGAACTGTTAGTAATTGGGAATGAAATTTAAATATCTTAAAATGTAGGTAAATACATGTCTTTGTAAAATTATCACCCATTTCCTACACATTCCCATTCAGACAGACTTAAGAAAATGTTCATCATCCCTAATCATCAAGGAAATGCAAATTAAAACAACTATGAGATTCCACCTTACCCCAGTAAGGATAGCAAACATCAAAAAAATCAAATGAAAATAAATGCTGTTGAGGATGTGGAGAATTAGAAACCCTCATCTGTTGGTGGGAATGTAAGATGGTACAACCAGTTTGGAAAGCAATATGGAGATTCCTAAAAAAAAGCTGTCTATAGAGTTACCAACAGACCCAGTTATTCCAATAATGGGCATGTACCCTAAAACCTTTAAACCATCCAGAGAGATTCGCTCAACCATGTTTATAGTGGCTCAATTTGCAATAGCTAAGAGCTGGAATCAACCCAGATGTCCATCACTAGAAGAATGGATAACTAAGATGTGGTATATCTGCAGAAAATCAGGAAGTAGGAATATAATTTATAAAACCACAGTTTTTTTTTAATATTTTTATTTATTTATTTATTTGAGAGAGACAGACACAGAGAGAAAGACAGGTAGAGGGAGAGAGAGAATGGGCACGCCAGGGCTTCCAGCCTCTGCAAACGAATTCCAGACGCGTGCGCCCCCTTGTGCATCTGGCTAACGTGGGACCTGGGGAACCGAGCGTTGAACCGGGGTCCTTAAGCTTCACAGGCAAGCGCTTAACCGCTAAGCCATCTCTCCAGCCCAAAACCACAGTTTTAATAATTGCTATTTTGTGGATGGAGAGTTAACTCAGTTGATAGAAATGCTTGTTTTACAAGAGTTTGATCCTTAGAACCCATGTTCAAACAAAAAGCCAGGTATGGTAGGGTATACTTGCAATCCCACAGCTAGAAGCCAAAGACACATCTCTGGAGTTACTTGGAAATCTCCGGACCACGTAAAGACCCTTTCTCCAAAGAAAGTGTGTGAGGCTTCAGAAATAACATCTGGAGTTATCCTCTAGCCTCTGCATATATGTGTACATGTGTACAACCCCATGTATGTCCCTGTGCACACAGCTGTGTGTGCACATACACATGTATAGGCGAGAAGGAAAAGCTCATCAGATATTGCGTTTCCAGCTCTGTCGAGTCTCTCCTGGCCCCAGTGCAGACAGCAACACACAGGTATACAGAAGGGCAGAGGGGCTTGCATCTTTTGGTGAGACTGTAACGTCATTTTGTCCATTTTGTAACTCTCTTTGAGCTTGGTATTTCTGCCCAGTGAGCTGATCCAAGTACCTCATTTCTGGTTCTGCTGAACTCATTCCAAGGGGTCAACATGTATCTCGCACCTGGTGACAGAAGTCCGGGGTTTGCTAATGCAGTCGTTGGCAAAATTTTCACCCTGGCCATGGTAATGACCTTATATGTGACTGACTTGCAACCACAGAAAACCTAATTTAGTGCCCGAAACCTTTGCAGGCTATAATGCCAACGTTTTTAATAGCCCATCTATCAAATGTGGGCTTTTTTTTTTTTATCTGTTCTCTCCTTAATAAATGAGAAGAGAAAAATGATTTGCCCATAGTTCCAAAGCGTAATTTTAGAATCCTGGCATGAAGTGACAGCAGCTAAGAGAATGAGAATTAGGCATGTTCCCCATTATACATTGGCCTTAAAGAAAGGCCCTGGAAAAAAAAAATAGAATTTAAAATGAAATTCTCATTGTACTTCTCTGTACTACCAAGAGTACAGGAGGGATTATTCAAAAGGCAAGTGCTCTCTCCTTATGAAATTTACATGTTGGGTGAGGAGTATACAATTAAACCATAATATGAGAGAAAGCAAGATAATTTCAGATATAAATGATGTATTTGTGTTGACAGGGAAAGCTTTCCTTGGAAGGCTCACTTTAATCTGAACATCAGAGAGTAAAAGAGGACAGGCATTTGGCTATGTGGATTTGGTGTGGGGGCAGGCAGCATCAGGTGGAAAGCTCTGGAGGCAGGAAACAGTTTAGTGACTCAGGAACACAGAGAGGGAAGGAAGGGTGAAGCTGCGGTAGGTAAGACCAGATGATGATCTGTGCTCTGCCATGGAACTGGATTAGGATTTTAATCTAGCTTATGATATTTAAGCAAGTCAGTAACAGGATCAGATTTTTCAGAAGACCAAACTGGCTGCTGTGTGGAGAAATAGAAACAGGGGAGGAGTGGGCTAGAAGCAGGAACTTAGAAGGTTACATGGCAACGAGAGCTAGAGGAGCTGCTGACTGGGGTGAAGAGCGGGTCACAGTAGATAAATATTGGCTATATTTTCAAGCAGAGCCAACAGGATTTCTCAGCTGGGAAAAGTAGTAAGTGGGGAGAAGTTTTAAGGGGGGCATCTCTTATTTTGGCTTAAAATCCTGGTTCAGTAGTGCATCCAGTGCTGCTCAAGCTCAAGACCTGGAGAGTACCACGGGGAGCAGTGTGTACGCATGAAGGGTGTAATTCAGGCTGGTGTTAACTTTGAATGACTATTTTTTATTTTTTTATTTTATTTATTTTTTATTTGAATGACTTCAATGAAGGGAAACCATTATGTGTCCCACTTGAAGGTGCAGGACACATAAACCTCAGCTGGGTAGAGACTGTGGGGGAGGGGAGGCTACAAGATCTAGGGCTTGTCCAGAAAGCCAGGAGATAGTGGCAATAACCTTAGATTAAGGAACATGGTCAGCCCGTTAGGATTCTGGAAGGTAGATATCTTGAGCCAGAGTAGGGGGGAGTTGGTCCAGGACACAGAAGAGTGGGTTAATGTTTGAAAATGTATCAAGAGGAACCAACAAAACAAACATATCCAGGCCCTAATCTGTGAAGGCAATTGAAGACATGAGCCTTGAGTTCAGTGAGATGTATCAGGCCAGATGCCCAAATCAGTGCCTAAAATCATGTGTGTTCAGAATGAGATTAATTTAGAGACACTTTCTTAAAACTTCTTTCTGAGTTTAATTTATTAGTTCCCATAAATGGACTTAGGGGAGCATTGAGGAAAAAAAAAACGGGAAACAATGTTTTAATTGGGGCCATATGAGAGTCACTTAGAATGTGAATTACTAAAGAAGTGTGTTAAATAGAAGCAGGATAATTTCCTGCCCCTTCCTGTCTCCTCAAAAATGAAATGAACATTGCATTTCATCAAGCCTGCCTTTGAACACTAGGATGAAACATGCAATGGCAGCTGTCAATCCATGAAATTTTAAACCAAACTCAGAGGAAAAACAAAATAATAATCTAGACCTGTCTTATGGAGAGCTTTCAAATTAAGAAAAAAAATACTTCTGCATGATTTAACATTTGCATGAATCATTAATAATGTATACAAAAAATACTGTAGAGTAAGTTTCAAGTTTAAGTCTATATAGGTTGAAGAGTCAAAGCTCCTTGCCAAATTTAAGTCAGCCACAATGACAGATGTATCTGCAGTTGAGGTTACATGTCCATATGGAGCAGAGTGGTTACTAAGAAAACATCTTTATGATCTAACACAATTTGAACCTTATAATTTGAACCTTAGTAGTAAGAGTTGAATAATTATTAAATCTTTGTACTTCCAGAAGGGTTAGAGCCAAAGGGCCTCTCTCCACCCCATAAGAAGAGCAAAGCAAAGAAACCAGAATGTTCAAAAGACTCCAGTGAAGGTAAGTCCTGTGCCCCCTTTCTTTAGAAAATTATGCTATGAAGAGAAACTTTAACTTAGTTTTGAAATTTTGTATAGTCTTTTGCATTTAAATATTCATAAGGGTTAAAAAAAATCACAGGGCAATCCTGTTATCTTTTCTTAATATTTAGTATCTCCTATGTATGGATTTTGGAAATTGGATTTCTTATTGCTATTAAGGAACAATTCCATATTTAAGAAATCTATTTTCTTAGTATGGTACCTTTTCTATCTCTGCAAAGGAAAAATGTGTGAGTTGCACTTACAAGCATGATGTCCTGAAAGCACATGGGAGTAAAGGTCAGGATCTATATATGAGGAACAGTGCTATGGCTGTTGCCTTTTTGGGATCCACCATTTTTCTTGTGAATATATTTTCAGTCTTTCTGAAGTCAAACCTCAGCAATAGATGTTGCTGATGATGTCTTCTTTCTATAATGTACTCTTCTATTTTCTAGAAGCCATTCTTGCTTTACTTTTTTTTTTTTGCACTAAATGGACAAGTCCAGTGAGACTCAGATTTATGAAGAAATTATGCTTCACTAGTATAGTATATAAGTCATGTAAATTTTCTTTAAAATATAGATGGGATGTGCTTGTATATGAGCCAGCATCTATAAGGTAGAATATCTGTATCTCCGACCTTATTGTTTGGCACTCCATTTCTTGTTCAGTGAAATGACAAGTCTAGCAACACTGGCACTGTCAGTTTGGTGCTTGAGGAAAGAATACGGAAACAGGAGTGCAAGATTCTAAGACCAAAGCTTGTGAAGGATACCAAAGAGAGGATGATTAGAAGTAGTAGAAGGTTAAAGGAAACAATACATGAATGAAGACTGGCTAGGAAGAGCTTCCATCTGCAATACAGGCTGAGAACCTGAGGAAAGGCTCAAGACAATGATGGACATCAGAAGAGTCCTGTGTTGAACAGGAGTAGCTAGGCTCTTGTATCTTCTTACCTGGCTACCTACAGCTTGGAGAGTGGGACTTTGGTACCTTATATTGGGGTGGGGGAAGGAAGTGTCTGGGGAGATGACTTAGTGGTTAAAGGCATTTGCTTACCAAGCCTGCCAACTCAGGTTCAATTTCCCAGCCACTCACGTAAAGCCAGACAGGCATTTCATAGCACTGACAAGAGTCTCTGATACGCATGCATATAAACACACATAAGTTAAAATGTCCTTGGCTGCCTGGACAGAGGCCTCCCAGGTGAGTTCCTTAACTGTAGATCACAATAGGCCAGGACTTCTCTGGCGGCAGATAGATCTGACAGTAATGTTAGATGGGGCTCTTTCTTCTCCCAGGCTCTCTTGGAAGGAGAGAAGATGGAGAGTATGCCAGTGACCATTTTCTCTATTCCATGAAAAGAACAAAGGAGGAGAATGTCCTACTAATGGTGGATAACAAATGTGGGAGGTAGGAAGTAGTTGACAGAGTTCTGGCTCTCTTAGTGAGGAACATGTCAGACCAGGTTAAGCACTGTGCTAATTCACTGAAATGTGCTTAGCAGGTTAGAACAACTTGAAGAACACTTAGAACCATGGAGAAGGCCAGCAGTTCTGCCTGGTCCTGGATGGTGAGCCTTGTTACTATCTGATGGGAGAGTAGCCAATGGGACCATGTCACCTAAGCTCGGTCATTTCCAAGAAAGTCTCTGAAGGCCATACATGGGAAGAGTTAGGGGCAGTTCAAGGAATATCTGCATAAGTTCTTTTGAAGGTGGTTTTCCAGAGCCTGAGCCTGTGTTATTATAAAGTGGCTAAGACATCAATCTTTTACCTTAAGAAGGGAATTTTTCCCAGTTACTCCAAGGAAAGTTTGAAGGCTCTCCTACTTTCTCAATAAATTGCTTTATTCCAGAAGATCCTCCATTAATCCCAATATGACTCAGTGACACAGCCTCTGATCTGGAAATCAGCTCTGAGTCATAACTGTGAACTTGTTACCAGGGGCATTCTGACGGTGGCAGTGGCATCATGGTCAAATGTAAATGTTAGTCATTCTCCAGAAACATGGGAATTACGCATTTGTCCTACAACCAATTCAAAGACAAGTAAAAAGGTTAAAACTGCTGTGGAAGGGAGTGAGAAAGGAATATAGTTTGACAGGCATGGCAGAAGGTTTCATGATATGGGGCTTATTATTTACCAGCGCTTCTGCTTCCACAAGAACCCATGTGTCTGAATGCATGCACCGTGATCTTGCATACTTTTTCTTTCCCATTATGACACAGGGTCCTGCAGTCATTCTTGCCTACTGGGTATGCAAATGAAATACTGGATAGAGGGACACATTGTAATATGGATCACGACCCTTCTCTATGGATGTTCCTTCCATTTTAGAGAGTTCAATCTTTTTTTCTGCATAGTTATTTCTTGTGGTTTTCTTTTTCTGTTGGTAACAGAAGCTTCTGGCATGTTTATTTATAGCTTAACAGCCTGTAACTTAACTCCATCTCTCCTCTCTCTTACTTTACAGTTTCCTGATCTACCTCCAGCCCTGACAGTGACTTCTGATTGCTTGAGTTTACCTTAAAATACACAACCTCAGAAAGGGTCATAGGCAACAAACTCAGCTAGGTTTACAAGCATCTATAATCATAATAATTGTATTTAGATCCAGAAGATTATAGAGAACATATGACCAAATTTTCTCCTTCTATAAAACATTTTTTTCTAAGTACTGACTGTAAATAGGTTTGTAACATGCCCAACCCCATGCAGTAAATATTTTACTAATGTATTTTAGCATAAAATGTCAAACAATTTCTCAAGGCACTTATTTTAATTTTTGTACTAATGACTTTTGAATATAGAGGGTTTTAAAAATTATTTTGATTGAGAATTCATTGTCTATAATATATGTACAGTTGATACATTGTGACATTTTGCCAATCATTATTAACTAGTAATTGAATTCCTGGCATATCATAATATTCTCTATGAACCATCAATTCATAGAGAAAGCTGTTTGGACAAAAAGGCCTGGTTAATATTTTTCCTAATAATTTAGATTATTTTTTACAAAAAAGGTGAAAATATCATTATTGAAAACGTATTACTTTTAATAGAGCATGCTTCTCACATACTCTTTCCTCAGGTTTCTAGCAATAAATCTCTAAGTGCCATCAGTGAAAATCTCTCCAGTTTTGCCTGGGAAATTATATTAATTTTTATTTTAAAATAAGTATTTCCTAATAAATTATATACAGGTGATAGCTCTTTGCAACATTGAAAAGATATTTCTCCAAATTGTGCAAATCTATAGTTATTGAGAAATCATTTTCCTCTCTGATTGTTGCTTATATTCTGTCTTTCTGGTGGCTTTGACAAGGTACTATTATTTTTGAGTTCCAAATTTTCAAATGATGTACTTGGGTGGATTTCTTTTTATTTCATGTCTTACTATTTGCTATATTTCTTGGTTCTATGCACAGGCATCTTTTGTTATTTTCCCAAAGTCCTCATCACTGCCTTACCTAATATTTCTTCTTTGCTTCTGCTTGTCTTTATCAGCTGTGTGTGTGTGTGTGTGTGTGTGTGTGTGTGTGTGTGTGTGTTTGTATTTGTGTATGTTAGGAATGTGTGTATGTGGAGGACAGTTATGGGTGCCATCATCAGGAATATCATCTACCTTCTTTATTTTTTTAAATATTTTATTTTTATTTATTTATTTGAGAGAGAGAGATACAGAAATAGGAAGGTAGACAGACAGAATGGGCGTGCCAGGGCTTCAGCCACTGCAAATAAACTCCAGATGCGTGCACCCCCTTGTGCATCTGACTAACATGGGTCCTGGGGAATCGAGCCTCAAACCATGGTCCTGAGGCTTCACAGGCAAGCACTTAACCGCTAAGCCATCTCTCCAGCCAATCTACCTTCTTTAAAACAGGGCCATTCATTGACTTGCAGTTCAGTCATTAGATTACAATGTCTGGCCAGCGTGATCCAGGGATCTGCCTCTCTCTACCTCCACAGCAATGCGATTACAGACCACACTACCATGCCTGACAGTTACATAGGTCCTAGGGATCTACTGTATGTCCTCATGCTTATAAGAAAGGTACTTTACTGACTGAACTATTTTCCAAGCCCCCTTTATGATTTTCAGCCTCTAATGCCTAGTTTTTCTGGTCTCTTTTCTCTCAAATGTCTTCCAATTAATCTTTACTATCTGTCATTCAATTTGCTATTTTTCTATCTAACTCTATTTAATCTCCTATTTACAGATTCACTTTTCATTTCATTTATTGTAGTTTCTTTTGTTTTTAAGTCTTATTTTCCAAATAGCCAACCATTCTTGAGTTGAATTACCACATATAGTATCTTTTTTAGTACCCTGTTTCTGCAATCTCATTATTTCTAGCCTGTACACCGCTGATTGTACAATTTTCATTCCTGCAAAACCATACTTATATCCATTTCCTTTTTTGTGTATGTGTATGTACATTTGTGTGCATGTTCACATATGTGCAGGTGCACATGAGTGTGAGGGTTTGTGAGCATTTGTGTGCACATGAGTGTGGAAGCCAGAGAACAACCTCAGATGTCATTATTCAAAGGCTGCCCACCTTTTTAGGTGGAGTCTCTCATTGGCCCTGCATTTTTACATGTGGGTTCTGGGGACTGAACTCGGGTCCTCATGCTCACAAGGCAAGCACATTTCTAACTAGGTTGTCTCTCCTTTCTTTTCTTTTCTTTTCTTCTTTTTGAGACGGTGTCTTGTATATCCCAGAATGGCCTTGAACTTTTTATATAGTCAAGGGGTCATCTTGTACTTCCTGATCCTCTAGCCTCCACCTTCTGAGGTACCACCATACCTATCTTTGCAATTTCTTCTCAATCATCATGTTCCTTAAAATTTTATCTATAGGAATTTTTTGAAAAAAAAATATGTATATATAGTTTTATTCAAGTATCTGAAGATTTTACTAGTTTAAAAAGACTTTAAATTTATAATGGCTTAGTTTTCTTTGATAATGATTCTTAATTAAGTTTCCCACTGTATTAGTGGCTGAAGAATGGGCCCTTCTATCCCTTACAGTCCCTTATTCAAACCCCAGCTCTAGCTTGGCTAATAGTTCTCAGAATATTCTCGAATTTGAATCATTAGCATCACCTGATATATTCCAGGATTCCATCCCAGGACAATGGAATTAGCAGCCTGAAAAGTGCCTCTTGATTCTGTTATTAACAAGCCTCCCCTCAGGAGATTCAGATGCATACTCAAGCTGTGAGAACCATTGTTCTCTAGTGGTAACCATGTGTGATGGGAATGTGCTGCACAGCTAACACCACATGGTGGTTTGAATGTAAAATGTAAAATGTCCAACATGCGTTTGAACACTTGGTACCTGATGGCTTGGAAAGGGAGCAGAACCTTTAGGAGGTCTTTATGAATCTTGATAGATGTGTGTCATTGGAGATGGGCATTGAGATGTTATAGTCTAGCCCTGTTTGCTGTCCTTCCTCCCCTCCTTCCTCATTCTTTTCAAGGTTTATTCGAGGATGAGTCTCATTCTAGCTCAGGCTTACCTGGAACTCACTCCGTAGTAGTTACAAGCTAGCCTTAAACTCACAGCAAATCTTCTGCCACTGCCTTCTGAGTGCTGGGATTAAAGGCATGTGCCACTTTGCTGGGCTAAGCGTACAGAAATTTTTTAAACATATGTGTAATAGCATATATAAAGAATTCATGTAAAACATATCTTCATTTATATATTGAAAATGCTGCTGACTTAGTAGCAGGTCTAGAAAAATAATTTTCTCTACACATACATCTCCAAAGCCTTCAGTGCCTTCTGGTAGTAAATGGTACTTTTCCATCATATTTTCACACAACACATTATTAATTTGACTCTTGCTCTGCAGTTTTCTTTGCATAGAATATTCAACAAGGGCTGGAGAGATGGCTTAGCGGTTAAGCGCTTGCCTGTGAAGCCTAAGGACCCCGGTTCGAGGCTCGGTTCCCCAGGTCCCACGTTAGCCAGATGCACAAGGGGCGCACGCGTCTGGAGTTCGTTTGCAGAGGCTGGAAGCCCTGGCGTGCCCATTCTCTCTCTCTCCCTCTATCTGTCTTTCTCTCTGTGTCTGTCGCTCTCAAATAAATAAATTTAAAAAAAAAAAAGAATATTCAACAAATGTGCATGGGATGCTCATTCTTCAGGAAATTGAGCCCCAGAGATCCTAAATCAAGCAGCCCTATATTGCACTTTAAAATATTAATGATCTCTTTAGTCAGATAAAATTATATGTGGAAACCAGAAATCATTATATTGTTTGAATATTCTTATGTTAGCATTAGAGTCATTAATAATTATTTTACTGAAATAATTTTTTCTGAATACACAAGTTATTTTAGAATGTGCCACATATTTTCTGGGAGGCAGAATTTTCTCTCTACTCTGTTATTTTCTTTGCATATTAGAGTATCATGTGACATGCTGTTTTGTGAGTTGCTGGACAGAAGGGACATTCTATCTTTCAGAATGCCATGCAGCAATTCATGCATTATATTCATAAGCATGATCTTTAATTTAATTTTTTTGACAAGTGCAGTGAAGAGTAAAATCAGGCAGTCATAATTTTGACTTTTCCATCACTCAAAGGAGCATAGTGATTGACCAGCTTTTAAGAAAAAAGAAAAAAAAAAAAAAAACAGGAGTGAATGAAGAAAGCAGCTTTTTTATAAAGAAAAGCTTTGTTTTAGCCTGTAGATCTTAAAATACCAAGAGTTTAAGCAAACTAAATTTTCATGGCAAGAATGAGCGTTCAGTAAATGTCACTGACACCATCTTGCTTAAATTAGACTGTTTCCTCAATGACTTGGGACTACTCTGAGTTTTCCCCTATCAGCAGAAATAGCCAACAATCTATTTCATTTCTAGGCAGCACTCCACAGTCACACTTATCACAGAGCAGTGGTACTGGCCACAAAGACTTCCTTGTAGGACCAAATCTAGGATTACACCTGGAATTTAGAGAATGTTAGTATTGTGGAATTCTCCATAGCAACAAAGGCTGAACCTGCCAGGGAGAGTAGTCACAGGTCTTGTTTGGCAGAAATAATTCCTGTTAGTGACACATGTCTTTGTCACTTATTTTTCCTGCTCAATTTCACTCTTGAAGATGTCCTATGTGGGGGTCATAGCATGTATGGTTCCTCTAACTCATCAACCACTCAATAGGAGTGTGGGAAAAGCTCTTATCTTTTCCTCTTAGCAGTTTTTCTCGCATAGAGCTTTTTTGTTTTCATACATTAAAATGAAGGGGAAATCCTACTTTGTGGGGCCTTAGGGAAACTTAAACAAAATGCCATAGAAATGGTATAGCCCAGGGGTAGAGATTTTGACTATAAAAGGCTATAGGGGATCCACCTGGCACATTGGCTGGACAAAAAAAGCCAGTGAACCAACATGTATTAAATTTGAAACAGGTAAGTCTCCCTTCCAAAAAGCCACTTATTGTGCTGGGGAGATGGCTCAGAGGATACAGTGCCCTCTGCTCAAACCTGAGTCAAACCTGAGGTCAATGCCCAGGCCCCTTGTAAAAAGCTGGAAGCCAAAGTAGGCTTCAACAATCCTTTCACACTGACAGTTGGATAAGGGAGAATTTCCCTAGAAGCTCTTGGTGAATGTGTCAGAGAACAACAGAAGCAAGAGCCAGAAAGAGAAATCATGCCTCAAATGAGGTAGAAAGCCAAGGTCTGGTCTAACTCTCTTCTGACTTCTCCACACAGGAGTGTGTATGCATGCACGTGCGCGTGCACACACACAAATAAATAAAATAAACCTTAAAATGTAAAGGTCACTTTTTTGTGGGGGGGGGGCGTTTTCAAGGTAGGGTCTTGTTCTAGCCAAGGCTGACCTGGAATTCACTGTGTAGTCTCAGAGTGGCCTCAAATTTACAGCAATCTTCTTACCTCTCCCCCTTGAATGCTGGGATCAAAAGCACGCACCACCATGCCCACCCATCATTTATTTATTTATTTAGATTTTTTGTTTGTCTTTATTTGGATGACTTTTCTAATTTTTTTATTAACAACTTCCATGATTATAAAAAATACCCCATGGTGATACCCTTCCTCCCCCCACTTACCCCTTTGAAATTCCACTCTCCATCATAACCCCTCCCCATATCAAAATCTCTCTTTTACTTTTGATGTCATGATCTTTTCCTCCTTTTATGATGGTCTTGTGTAGGTAGTGTCAGGCACAATGAGATAATGGATATCCAGGCCATTTTATGCCTGGAGGGAACATGTTGTAAGGAGTCCTACCCTTCCTTTGACTCTTACATTCTTTCTACCACCTCTTCTGCAATGGACCCTGAGCCTTGGAAGGTGTGATCAAGATGTTAGTCAGTACTCCAGTCACTTCTTTACCGTACTATGATACCTTCTGAGTCATCCCAAGGTCGCTGCCATCTGCAAAGAGAAGATTCTCTACCCAAAGTGAGAGTAGCGTTAAGATAAGTGCTTACTGGGCAGTTTGATAAGCATAGTATATACACTTTTCCAGACATCAGCAGATGTTACACAACTAGGGCTCATGACTACCCCTGTTTTAAGTTTTCAGTATCAGGGATGTGTTCCCCCCCATTGGAGCAGGCCTCCAGTCCAATTGGAGGGCAGTTGGTTTCTACCATGACAGACCTGCTGCTATTGCACCTGTTGGCTCATTTGTCCTGGCTGGCCAATTTTAAGGCTTGCAGTGCCCACTGCTGAGTGTCTTTACTGGTGGTATCTCTTTCTCCCATTGAATTCCATGTAGAATGGCTTCTTCCAGCTTTCTGCCAGCTGGTCTACATGGAGGAGGTTATCAGCTCAGTTCCAACAGGATTTCTCAGTGGCCTAGCAACCCAAATATGTGGAGTCTTCAGCAATAGGGCCTTATCATCTAATCCTGGTGGGAAACCAAGGGCCTCGGCAATGGCCTATAATGTTTTTGGGGCATCAGGGACTGCCCTGGCCAACAACTCACTGGAAAGTATCCCATCCCTGGCACTAAAAATTTTCTAACAACGATCTGTGGCTCCTGAGTGTTCTATTGTCCAAAACCGGAGGATTCCATATGATTTATTTGCATCCTCTTAGATTTTTATTAGCCCTCCCTCCACTTTTCCTTTACTCAATCCTTTCCCCTGACCTCAATTTGGGCCTTTTCACCCCCATTAAATCTATTCTTCTACTTACATACATACAATACCAACCTATTAAATACCCTCCTCCCTTCCTTTCCCTTTGTATCTCCTTTTTAACTTACTGGCCTCTGCTACTGAGTTTTTTCCTTCTCAAACAGAGGCCCAATCATCTGTAGCTAAGATTCACATATGATGGAGAACATGCAGCTTTTGGCTTTCTGGGCCCGGGTTACCTCACTTAGTAAAATCCTTTCCAGATCTATCCATTTTACTGCAAATTTCATAACTTCATTTTTCTTAACCACTGAGTAGAATTCCATTGTATAAATGTGCCATATCTTCATTATCCATTTATCAGTTGAGGGACATCTAGGCTGGTTCCATTTCCCAGCTATTGTGAATTGAGTAGCAATAAACATGGTACATCATGTACTTCTAAGGAAATGAGTCTTTAGGATATATGCCTAGGAGTGCTATAGCTGGGTCATATGGTAGATCAATTTTTAGCTGTCTTAGGAACCTCCACGCTGATTTCCACAATGGCTGGACCAGATTGCAGATTGCATTACCGCCAACAGTGTAGAAGGGTTCCTCTTTGTCCACATCCTCGCCAGCATTTAATGGTCATTTGTTTTCATGATGGTAGCCAATCTGATAGGAGTGAGATGGAATCTCAATGTACTTTTAATCTGCATTTCCCTGATGACTAGAGATATGGATCATTTTTTAGATTCTTATCACCATTTGTATTTCTTCTTTTGAGAACTCTCTATTTAGTTCCATAGCCCATTTTTTAATTGGCTTGCTTGATTTATTATTATTTATTTTTTTGAGTTCCTTGATTTATCCTAGATATTAATCCTTTATCAGATGTATAGCTGGAAAAGAATTTTTCCCATTCTGTAGGTTGCCTCTTTGCTTTATTCACAGTATCCTTTGTAATACAAAATTTTGGAATTTCATGAGGTCTCAGAAGTCAATCTGTGGCTTTATTGCCTGAGCAATTGGGGTTATATTCAGATACTCTTTGCCAAGACCAATATGTTGAAGGGTTTCTCCTACTTTTTCCTCTAGCAATTTCAGAGTTTCAGGTCTGATGCTTAGGTCTTTAATCCATTTGGACTTAATTCTTGTGCATGGAGAGAGAGAAGAATCTGTTTGCATCTTTCCATACATACATATCCAGTTTTCCCAGTACCATTTGCTGTCTATTCTCCAATGAGTATTTTTGGCATTTTTATCGAATATCAGGTGGCTATAGCTACCTGGACTTGCATCTGGGTCCTCTACTGTGTTCCATTGATCTGTATGTCTGCTTTTGTGCCAGTACCATGCTGTTTCTGTTACCATGGCATTGTAGTATAGGTTAAAATCAGGTATAGTAATAGCACCAGCCTCATTTTTGTTGCTCAGTATTATTTTAGATATTCAAGGTTTTTTTGTGATTCCAAATGAACTTTTGGATTGTTTTTTTTCTATTTCTTTGAAGAATGCCATTGGAATTTTGATGGGGATTTCATTAAATGTGTAGATCGCTTTTGATAAGATTGCCATTTTCACAATATTGATTCTTCCATTCAGGAACAAGGGATGTTTTTCCATTTCCTAGTGTCCTCTGCAATTTCTCACTTGAGTGTTTTACAGTTTTCATTTTAGACATTCTTTACTTCCTTGGTTAGGTTTATTCCAAGGTACTTTGTCTTCTTTTATATAATTGTGAATGGGAGTGATTCTCTGATTTTATCCTCTGTGTGTATGTTGTTAGCATATAGGAATGCTACTGATTTCTGTGTATTTCTTTTGTATCCTGCTACATGGCTGTAGGTGTTTATCACCTCTAACAGTTTGCTGGTAGTCTTTAGGGTACTTGGTATAGAAAATCATGTCATCTGCAAATAATGATAACTTGATCTCTTCCTTTCCAATTTGTACTGCTTTTATGTGCATCTCTTGCCTTATTGCTATGGCTAAAACTTCCAGTATTATATTAAATAAAAGTGGGGACAGTGGACCCCCTTGTCTTGTACTTGATTCTAGTGGAAAAGCTTCCAACTTTTCTCCATTTAGTAATATGTTGGCTGTAGGCTTGTCATAAACAGCCTTTATTATGTTGAGATATGTTCCTTCTATTCCTAGTGTCTGTAGGACTTTTATCATGAAGAGATGTTGGACTTTGTAAAATGCTTTTTCTGGGCTAATGAAATGATCCTATGACTTTTGTCCTCCAGTCCACTTATATAATGTATTACATTTATTGATTTGCATATGTTGAACCATCCCTGCATCTCTGGTACAAAGCCTACTTGGTCCGGGTGAATGATCTTTCAGATATATTCTTGTACACTGTTTGCCAAGATTTTGTTGAGAATTTTTGCATCTATGTTCATGAGGGAGATTGGTCTATAATTTTCTTTTTTTGTTCTATCTTTGCCTGGTTTTTGTATTAGAGTGATGCTGGCTTCATAGAAGGAGTTTGGTAGGATTCCTTCTTTTTCTATTTTATGGAAAAGCTTAAGAAGCAATGGTATTAGTTCTTCCCTGAAGGTCTGGTAAAATTCAGCAGTGAATCCATCTGGGCCTGGACTTTTTTTATT